>NC_135478.1:153376716-154576716 GCF_052094955.1 Ictidomys tridecemlineatus | reverse complement strand
AGACTAATGGAACAAAATGTACCCTAGAAGCAAACCCATGAACATACCAGCCAATTGATTTTTAAACAAAAGTGCTAAGAACATGCACTGGAGAAAGGACAGGCTTTTCAATAAATGATATTAGGAAAATTAGGTAAAAAAAAAAAAAATGAAGCTAGACATCTATCATTGGTTAAAAAGATCAAGTCAAAATAGATTAAAGAATTAAATGTAAGCAAAATTATTCAAACTACTAGAAAAGAGGAAATGCTCAGGACATTGGATCATGAATACCTCCCAAAGAACAGAAAATAAAAGTTAAAAGAGGCAAATGGGATTACATAAAACTAAAAGGCTTCTGCATAGCACTCAAGAGTCCTACAAAGTGGGAGAAAATATTTGCACTGTATACATCTCCCAGACTATATAAGTAAATCCAAAACCTCAATAGCAAGAAACCAAATAGCTCACTTTAAAAATGGGCAATAATCTAAAAACATTTCTCAAAGGAGGACCTACAATCTGCCAATGGGTACATTAAAAAAAAAAAAAAAGTTCAACATTACCAATCATCATATAATTCAAACCAAAACAACACTGAGATATCACCTCACCCTAATATGAAGACTTAGTATCAAATACTAATTAGTGATGGAGAGGATGTGGAGAAAGATGCCTTGCATAATGTTGGTGCAAATGTAAATTAGTATATCCACTATGGAAAACAGTATGAAGTGTCCTCAAAAACAGTAAGCAGAACAACTACCACATGATACAACAATCTCATTGCTGGGTATAAACCCAAAGAGAATAATATCTGTATGCAGAAGAGACAAATGCACACTTATGTTCATTGCAGCACTATTACAACAGACAAGAAATGGAAAACAAGTGTCCATCAGTGAAGGAATGGACAAAGAAACACAATATTTCAATGTGTACACAATGGAATACTATTCAGGCAAAACAATGACATCCTGTCATTTAGGACAATATGGATGGAACTGGAAATCAACATGTTAAATAAAAGTACGGAGACATCAAATGAAATCTAAAAAAGGTGATCTCACAGAAGTTGAGAGTAGAATGCAGTTATCAGAGGTTAATCAATTGGTATTTAGATACAGTTAGATAGGAGCAAGATGCTCTGGGGTAAGACTGCATAGTATTTTGATTATAGATAATGTTTTGTGTATTTCATATGGTTAGAAAGGATTTTGGAAGTTTTTACTGCAAAGATAATAAATGAGGAGATAAGTATGTTTAATTCGATTTATGCATTTACATCATGCAATGTATTCAAGCATCGAATATTACGGCACCATTAATATGTGACTTTTATGTTTTTTTATAAGTTTAAATAATACAAAGTCTGGGAACTTCAGTTAGTAATAGTGTGTCAATACTGGCTAATAAACAATTATAACACACATTTCACTACTGCAAGATGATTTCAATAATAGGGGAAACTGCCTGCTTGAGAGGCAGGGAATATATGAAAACTCTGCATCCACTCAATTGCTCTGTAAGGCTGAAAAAATATATTCTATCAATTTAAAAAAGGAAACATTTTAAATATAAGTCTGGAACAACTGAACAGCCACAGGAGGAAGAAAATAGATTTCAAGACCTATTTCACACTACATAGAAAGAAAAGCATAAGAAACTGATCACAGAGCTAACTATCAAAGCTAAAATTACAAAGCTTCCAGAGTTTTTAAAAGAATATTTTCACAAATTAGAAATGGGTAGGTTTCTTTGTAAGATCCAGAAGCAATAACCACAAAAGTATAAAATGGACCTCATCAAAATTAAGTGCTTCTGTTCATCAAATGGTACCATTAAAATGAATAAATACGCACATCAACAGAGAACAAAGGTCTGAAAAAAAATTTATCAATACTAAAAAGAACTACAACTCAATAAAAACAGAAAAATCCAATTAAAAATAGGCAAAGGCATTTTCTCTTCTCGCAGTTCCCTTCTCTGGTCTTCCATACTAGGCTCTGCTATCCCAAAATAGCAGTGTCCAAAGCACCCACCAGAATCCCAAAACAAAGAGGGGAGGAACAGAGTTACAACAGGAGAGTTGCTCTATGTGTACAACTGAGGAATAGGAGGTTTACTATTCCTTGTGATTCTCTATTCTTCCCCAACATCTCATCCCTGCAAAAACCTCCAGTACAATGCTGAATAGAAATGGTAAAAGTGAAGGGCTCTTCAAGATGGCCCATCCGAGGCACCTGCTAGCACTCACCTGCTCTTCCAAAAAGGAACCAAAGCAACAGGTGTATAGCTACATACTGAGGTGACTAATTGTGACAGCAGTGGAAATGAATAGAGGAAAAACATACATGGTAAGATCCAGAGACCAAGAACACAGTAAGAGAAAAAAGATATCTTGTGAATTCTGTCATAATGAAATCTGATCTGTATTTTTATTAACAGTACTGATGGTTAGTTAACAATTCTTATCTACTAGATATATAGATATACGAATATAAATATACATAAACCAACACATATACACAAACAGATCTGATGGTGGAAGAGCAAGTAAAAGGGATAAAAGATACATTTCAATAGATTTTACATCCATTTCTACCTTCTAGAAAATTGGAAGATCTTCTACACATAGCCTTCACTTTCTTGGCATGGACTGGCTGTCCTGTCCTGTTATTCATTCATTTTTATTACTTGCTTGACCCCACAGCCATATGAATGTCTGTTTCTTATGAAAGTATACTGCTTGAATCCTTTATAAAAACAAGATATAAGGGTAGAATTGAGGAATTTCAAAGTACTGCTTTTTCCCTCCTCAAGATTATCATAAGGACTTTGCAAAAAAATATATATATATATATCAATTGGATAGGTCACATACTTTGCACCCATGTGTTTCAAAAGGATGGAGTCTACAAACTTACCTCGATTGAAATGATAGAAAGTATTTTACTTTTAAAATACTTTTTATTTATTCGAAATATTGAAATCTCTTTAAAGTTTCTCAAAGTATAAAATTATTTCAAGAAAGCTAAGAAAAAATGATATACATACCATAAGTTTTTGCCCAGGTTCAGGGCTGAAAATAACAAAATCAGCTTCAATGTTAAGATGAATGTGTCCTTGATCATCATATATATCTCCCAGTTCACCCACAACTTTGATGTTATCATATGCAATAGGGACACCTAAAAGACTGTTTAAAAAAGAGAAGAAGATGATGTCTTTTATCCTGTTTTTAAACTAGGTCATTATGATACTGATTAGATAGTCTAAGAATCCGAAAAGTATTCATCTCCCAAATATATAACCTATGTCAAAACTGTAACAGTATATGCTTAGTCTGTAACAACTTTTTAGCAGTTCCACTTCACCAAAAGGTTCCAATGTGCTGGCTAAGTTAAAATAGAAATTGACAAGAAAAATGTGTATGCATTTTTTATTACTGAGTACAGGTAATATTGATATTGATACTCTCCATCTGCACTTGGAATACAAGGAAACCTAAGGGTTAAAGCTGAAGCCCCTGAATACTACAACCAGTAACTTAATACAAAAAAAAAAAAAAAATCTCAAACTGCAACTGTTGCTAGTAAAAGGAAATTTTAAGACATACAACTACATCATTTATTAAGAATTGACTTTTGACACTCCGTGCACATTTTAAAATCCGGATTAGTTGGCAACTATTATTTCAAAATATCATTTCTAACCTATGAAGGATAAAAACCTGGCAGCTTTTACTACCATACCCACTACTTAGAGGAAACTTCCCTAACTTTCCAAGGCAAACCTGAAATCACTCTTCTATTCCATGTACAAATTTATCACTGTTCTACTTTTATTGAATCTATCTGTACATGTTTGAATTTCACACACACAAGCGGTAGACAGCAGAAAGGCTTTTTTTTTTTTTTTTTTTTTTGTGGGAGACAAATTCCAGCATGATTTACATAGAATAAGAGAAAAGAATTTATCCCTAATAGATTTGATTTTAGTAAAATAGCCACAACTCCCAAGAAAGGAACTATAGTAACTACCAAATTAGCAAAATCAAACTTAGAAATTTCCTCAGGAATGCTCTTTTTAGTTATTACTTTATGCATGTAGCTTTCCTCAGAAGGAACCAACTATTATCAACTCAGACTATCTTACAGTCACTGAAAATAGCAGGAAGGAAAGAAAAATTGCCAAAACTGACAGGAAAAAATAATTTAGAACCTTGTTTCCTTTAATCAAAGCCTCCTCTCTCTACTATAGAATGATGTTCAAGTGGAGACAGTACTGCTGTTCTCTAAAAGGAACTTGGGAATTTCTGGTACTATTCATGTTTGTTACAAACACTACAAAAATAAATAAATAAATAAAGAGGACAGGGAGAAAGTCTGTTATGCACATGACAGCCCTATACAATGATGAAATATCCTTAGCTCTGCATTACTTTTGAGTAAAGAGATGAACTTGTTTATAAATAGATGGGCACATAATCTAACTTTAAAAATAAATGTATCAACATCTTTGCATGGTTTCAATATATGTTAAATTTCTAGGAATGGAGTAATAAACAAATGGTATTTCCCTCATTCCCAATCAGGTAAAGAAGAGAATCGCGGGAAAGCACCAGATCCAAAACAAACAAAAACCGATCATCGTGTTTTACAGAGAAACTGTTGTTTGTACAAATGCTTATGTGATCTTACAAGTTAAGAGAGAGAATCTACTCAAGTACTAATACGAACTGTTCATTGTCAAATGAGAAAACATTACCGCCGGAGGTGGGAAATGAAACGTTCAACGTCAAAGAAAACTCCGTATACTGGGTCTCCAGACACCTGGTTATTCTCATCTCCACTACCTCGGTCGACAGTTCACCTGTAAGTTTTCTTTACTGTTCATGGAAGGACCTGGCAGAGATCCCGACCCGGTCGGTAGAGGCCTCGCTGGGCGGACCACAACTCTAGAACACCTCCGGACTACGCTCGGGTTGGGGTGGCCGGTGCGACCTTTCCCACTCCTCTACCTTTCTGTAGCATGCCCTCCCCACGCCCAAAAGAAGGGGCTGCCATCTACGTTACGGCGTTGCTGGCTGGGAGAAGGACAAGGCACACAGACCCGTACCTCTCGGAATAGCGCAGGAGCTCGGCATCCAGCTGCTCTCGGATACCGGTGCGTTTCCGGTTAAGGTAGCGGGGCGACAGGGCGATGTGCCGTCGGTGCGGCGCGGCCACCAGACAGGAGTAGCGGCTGTTCACCAGAGCACAAGCAGCAGCATAGGTGGGCAGCTCTAGGCAAGGCAGGACGCCGCCTGTTCCTACCACAGGCGCCTCGGAGGCCGCCTTCGGCCGCGGAGACTCTGAGCAACCAGCAGCCATGCGGCAGGTTAGGTCTCTCCCGGCGCTTACCACTGACGCTAGCACAACCGCCTTTCCTCCGACTCTGGGTTTCTGCGTCATCCACCAGCTACCACGCCCCTACAACTTGTATCTCCGTTCGCTGCACTATGCAGGTCTGACCAGCAGGGGGAAACCTTTTATGTTTTTCCTAAATCCTCTCACTTGGAGGAGAAAGCCTGGAGCCTGTGGTTGTCTGTAGAGAGCATGCGTCAAGTTTTCTCTTTTTTCCTAAGGCAGGCAAATGTGTTTCCACAAACTCCTCAATGGATTTAGTATATAGATTAATGGGACTGCCCACTTTGATCATTTGCAGTAATAACATGTTTGGGTAGGAGGTTTCAAGCTTAAACTATTCAATAATATATCAAAAAATATAATAGAGTAGATTTTATGCAGTGAACCCAGTCTTACACAGAAGCTCTCAGGCCTCAAACGCAGTATCTGAACAAGAACTCACATTCTCTCTCCAATCCAACTTTACCTCTCGTTCAGCAAATCACTTAATTAGAAAATCTCCCACTTTTCCAGGTATCCAAGCCCAGCTGTGATCTTGGGGTCTCTCTTGTGTGCCCACACATCAAATCAACCCAAAGTAAAAACCACAGCTGTATTTTTACAGCTCTGTGTTCACGCTGTCAAAACTACAAAACTCCTTTCCTGCCTATGGAAGGTCAACTTGATGATCAAAAGCATACCAGAAACAGCCTAGTCTGTGAAACAACTATGGTGATGATGTGCCCTTTTTAAAGCCCTAGGTAGGCTCCTGGTTTTCCCTAGGCTAATGCAGACTTCCTTAACAGAGCTAATGAATTACTAGGCCATTTTATTATTTTCCCCTAGCTGTTTTCCTCACTATCATTCATTGCTTTCCCTATGTTAACAATATCTGCTTGCCATCCCTGCTTATTGAGCCACTTTCAACTCTCTCCCTCTCCCCACTCCCTCCCTCCTTCCATTCTTCAGCCATTTCTTCCACCTAGTAGTTTCTCACGTGGGTAAATTCTATTTCTGTCAATGTTTAGTTTAGATTTTATATTCTCTTCCTCTGCAAATAATTCTCTACCTCCTTATCTCCCTCTTTTCTCCTTAAGGATTAAGTAGTTCTCCATCTGTTTGTCACCACCACCACCACCACCATGAGCTTGTTTTTATGTTGAATTTGTTATAACTGGCTACTTGCCTGATGCATCACTAGATTCCTGTTTCACTGGGGGAAACACCATGAGGTTAGTCTTGTTCTCCAGAGAAGCCCCCCAAAACCAACTCTTCCTTCCCCCCAAAATAACCAATGCATCCTAAATGAATAATGTATGAATGAATTAATAAATTATATAACTACTGATAAAGGGTTCAGAGCCCAAATGAAAATGGGATTGTTGGGGCAGGCCCCAAATGGCTGTGGTTAGGCTCCCTCAAAGAAACTTCTGATGGGCTATGTTGTTGTTAGTGTGTAGCCAGGGCTGAAAATCAAATATGTTATGGTTAGTCAAGGCCAGAAACAGGGTGATTTAGTGCATATACTCAAGGTCATAAACATTAATTTGTGAGCATACGCCCCCTTATGTAACCTGTTGGCAGTATGTCTTATTTGTTTGGCCTGCATATAAAAAGCGTCTATGAAAAAGACTCAGGTGCTGATGGGGGCAAAACTAGAGCTAAAATGGAACTGGCTGGGGGCTAAGCTGAATCTGGAGGCTGGAGGCTGTTACCACCTCTGAATAAAGCATGTCTACTATCCTAACTGAGTCTTGCATCTTCTTCCACTTGCTGACTGCAAATCTGTTTTCTGGGTCAGAACCCCTGCATGATAGGTATTTAAACAAACATTTAACATAGGTTATAGTGTATAAGTTCCAAGAGAAAAGTATAGCAAGAAGTGGTTTGAATGCATCCCCCAATACTGCAAAGTCCTTAAAACCCTGTTGTTTCATTTGCTGAATAGGGATAATAATGTGTATCCTACCTACCTTTGAGAATTGATAGTAGGTTCAAATAAGAGAAATACAAAAAATGATTTTCTTTTATTCTTCTTTAACTTAGTACAAATTCAAAATGGAATGAAATTTCTCTCAACATCCAGCAACCTTTACCTTCTATTAAAAAGTTCTGTAACACCTTTGTAGAGGACCCTTTTGTTCAGTGTTCTCAACTTTGGCTGAACATTGAAATCACCAAAGGTATAAAAACTCCCGGATGCTGAAGAGTCATCTGTGGGGATGGCCTTAGGCCTCAGTCTAAGCAACTCCAACTCCAGTTTGAAACCTGCAATCTCACCAAGCATGCCTAACAGAGCCCTCCAGTATGACTCTCAGGAACAAACTAGTCACTTCTCCCCACTCTGATAAACTCTGTGAAGCTTCTAATAGGCTGTCCTCACCCAATAAGAGGAAAAGATGAAAAGATCAGGGCAGGGATCACCAGACCAGACGTTTTAACCCCAGTAAATGACATAAATGAAATCTCAGTAAATGACATAACTGAGAAATCCCGGCAACTGATAAGGATTGGAAGGGGAGTCAAAAGCTCCCAACCCCAAAAGTTAGTATAAATAATAGAGCAAATGAACATACATTCAGCCAGCCGTTACTGATGCCCTCACACTGAGAGCCTGATGAGGACCTGGACTGACATCTCAATACTGTCATGCCAGATTCCTGGGACCCCAATAGGAGCCACGAATGAGATTCCTCTCCAGGAGCCGAATCTGATGCAATCACACAAGAGTCTTTATTGCAAGCTTGAGCCTGGACTCACAACCATTTCAGATGCAGCGGTCCCAGGGAGTGAGTCCTGGTCCTTTGTTCAGTGAGATTTTATAGTTTTGGAGGGATACTCTATGCGTCACAACATCACACAGCAAATCATTCCATACCTCTGCTGGAAAGTCAAACAACAATGTTGATTAGCAAATTCACTGGTGGGAACAAGTTGGGTAGGAGTGATTGGTTAGTACAAGAGGGGAATTCCTTTGAACTGATAGGTTTAGGCTATGAGGGGTGTAGTGCTAAACTACATGGTTTCCCAAGTGTTATCAACCAACTTAAATTACTGGGAGGGTCATCTGGCATCTCAGGTATTTCCTATCTCATGCTGATTGGTGGTTGCTAGGGGGTCCCTATGGGTCCTCACCTAGCCTAACTGAGTCAGGGACATGTTGAGTCAGGGACACCTGGCATCACAGATCTCTCTTGTTATTTGCAAACAAACAACTCAGCAGGGTGGGTATGTGCCTAGGAATGCTCTGTGGGTTTTTCCAAGGACAAGGGTCACACCCCTTTCCTTGGACAGGCTTTGCTTTGAGGTAGAGGCTGGTTTCTCAAAAATGGAGTCACATCAGTTTCTCAATACTTGGCATCCTTTGCTGATCCTCTGCATCTTCCTCATCGTTCTCAAACTCTACAGCCACATCTTAACCCTAGTGAGAGCCATAACTTCTCCCTACAACCCTCTCCTCCACTGGCTGTCAGCTCCACCCCAGGAGAAGCCTGCCTTAGTTCCTGACCTCATCACTGCAGTCTGAGTGAGTGTGCATCTACTGGACTTAAAGCCTAAGGCTTGAAACTTTTGAACTGACACTTGAACTTAGCATGCAGAGGGAATGTCTATCATTAGCCTGTCATGATTAAGTGTGTTTGCAGTGCTTAGAATTAATCTAGAATTGTTTGTTGTGAATTAATTAATCTAGAATTGTTTGCTGTGAATTATGTCTATTGCAGGCCTAGCATTAAGGATTGACGTTTTCTTGATTAAGAACCTATAGAGTGAAATTGTATTATTGAGTGATTTGAATGAATAAAGCATTGAAAAGGGCAGATTCTTTATTTCTCCCCCTGGACTGCATAAGTCACACCTTTGGCCCATTACAACAGCATCCTAGGTCATTTAAATAAAACTTCTCCAAGTAATTGATTATAGTTTGCCATCAACATACATCTGGATTGTCTGCAGTTATTTTTAAACTAAAAACAATTTGTCCAAAAAGTGAAAATTTTTTTAGTAAAAAAGAATCTGAACAATTCAACCAAATATCTACACACTTTACCTGAAATCAAGTATTCTAGCTATGATTTTGAACAATATTAAATGTGGTGCATCATGGAACAGTTTTGAAACCCTTTATGTATCCATAATTATTTCTTTAACTCTGAAAATTATTAGGATGGAATTTTATGAAGAAATGGAATTGGACAGGATTTCCTTAAGCTATGTGTAACACTTTACATAAAAGGGTTTCATATAGAGGGTATCCCAAAGATACCATTGACTTTTGCTTCATAATAAACTGTTTCTCAATTTAGTGGCTTTATACAACAGTCACAACTATTAATTTATCTCATAGATGTGGGCTGGGTTCAGTTGGGCTCACTAATGGCACCTGTGGGCAGATGTGACTTCATGTGACCACCAGACTAGAATGAGCTTGCTTTCCTGTAACGCTGTGAAGGTTTGCAAGGATGGGGCATGACTTCAGGTATGCATTAGAAGTCCTACAGCAGGTATGCATTGCAAGTCCCTAAATATGTCTGCCCATAAAGAGCCAAACCGACAGGAAGGTTGTCATCACTGCTTTAGGCTGATTTTATCAAGTTGGTTGAATGAGTAATAATCATTTTGTTTACTAGCATTCCCTTCCTGCAACAAAATACCTGAGATAATCAATGTAGAAGGAGGAAAGATTTATTTGGCTTAACAGTTTTAGGGTTTTTAGTCCGTGGTCAGTTGGCTCCGTTGGTTAGGTCCTGTGGTTAGGCAGAACATCACAGTGGGGAGCCTGTGGTGAAAAAGAGCTGCTCACCTCAGGGCAGCTGGGAAATAGAGAAAGAAAGGGGCAGGGGCCAACATCTGCTTCAAGAGAAGACCTCCAATGACCTAATTTCCCTCCTCACAGTTACCAGTGAGGAGTCCTGCTCCCTCACATGTTGAAGTATAACATTAGAGAAGCACGCTGAGGCAAGAACATAAAGTAGGGTTTATTTAAAAAGGGGTAACATAGACTTTTTCTGGGAGGGAGAAGGGGACCTTGGCTAGAATCCTGGTATTCCAAGAAGTGAGGTGTTCTGCCTTTTTATTTGTCTTAGGCTTCCTTTGTTCTCCTGCCCTCTTCCCCTTATCTTTCTCCTTCCTAGGAGACTAGTAGGTGACTTGGCCCAGGAAAGGGTTGGTGGGCTGAAGGGGGAAAGGTGGGCTGAAGGGGGAAAGGCAAGATGGAGCAGCCCAGCACACATTCACCAACAACTTTTACAACTCAGTGTAGGGAGGGGCCATTCCTGGGTCAGGTTACCTTAGCAACAGGTTGGAGCAGAGGCAGGTTCTGGATAAGGGTGGAAGAAGGGCTCTGAAGGCATTTCAGTCCCTCAGAGGCAGTTTCCAACTTACCCTATTCGCTCAAATTGGCCTTCTTGATCGGACCTGACTGGATTTACCTATCTACACTGACTGCTGTCTAATTCTGGCTTCAGTTCTACCACCTCCTAATAGCACAACTGGCTGGTGACCAAGCCCTGAACATGTGACTTTGGGGAAAACATTTTAGATACAAACTCTAACAATCATTGTCACAAAGAGCAACATAATCATCATCATCATAGTCAGGGTCAAACTTTATTACAAACCTGCCAGGCACAGTGCTAAGTGCCTTGTATAAATCACCAACTCAGAATCTGTATTTATTTACCCTCTGCCTAAAAATGTTAAGGTAAAAATCAGACCAAAATGATAAATATTGACATTTTAAACAGGTTTGGGAAGGTGTGAGACAAGCATTCGTTTTAGCCAAATCATGAGTACTGGTGGTCTTGTGACAAATAATACAAGAAATATGTCCTGTAGGAGCCAGATACTAAACTCAGGTCATAGAAGCGCAAATCCCAGCTGTCAACTTGGACAACTTGCTTAGTGTTTTTAACTTCAACTTCCTAAACTTTCCTGTAGAGGTGTGATGATATGGTCATGTCTTGAGGATTTAACAAAATAACAAGATGCAATATTAAATCCAGCAACTGCCCCACATTAAAGACCTGAAAATATGTTTCTGTGAATCCACGATCAATAACTTGTCTGTGATATGCTCTCGATTCAACATGATGAAGGCTGTACAGTTAAACTTGAGATCAGGAGAAAATGACCTTCTTGAATAACAAAGTCACCATAATGTAAGAGAAAAATGGGGACAAGAGTATGAATAAAAACTGGAGGATATTTTGGCTCATATTCTCCGAAAATGATTTTTATTTTCTTACTTTAGTGATATTAACATGATTAATTTCAGATCCTTCTCACTATATTGTAATTATAAGCAATTAATACATGAATATTTGATTTAGCTTAAACAACTTTGGCTATAGTATCCCTTTAAAATATTTTATTGATAAAATTTAAATATTATATATATAATATATATATATATATAATACCCACTGAGATGTAAATTTGTAGTGAAGCCAGAATTAGACAGGCAGTCAGTGTAGACAGGTAAATCAAGACAGGTTAGATCAAGGAGGCCAATTTTGAGTGACTCTGGGAAGATGGAGACTGTTCCCTGAGGGATTGAAATGTTAATTCCTTCAGAGCCCTTCCTCCACCATTATCAAGAACAGGTTTATCTGTTGCCAAGGTTACCTGTCCCAGGAATTGCCCCTCCTTACAGTGTTGTTAATGTGTCCCTGTCTACTTCATCCTGCCCTTCCCACTTCAGCTCACCTGTTTCCCACCTTTGGGCCAAACCACCAAGCCTTCCTGGGCCTAGTCACACACACAGGAAGGAGAAAGATAAGAGGAAGAGGGCAGGAGAAAAAAGGAAGCCTGGGACATAAAAAAGGTAGAACTCCTCGCTTCTTGGGATACCATGATACCAGCTATGGCCCCCTGCTCCCTCCCTACAGAAGTCTATGTTACCCCTTTTTAAATAAACCCTGCTTTATATGCTTGCCTTGGTGTGCTTCTCTAATGTTCAAACTTCAACATGTGGGGAAGCAGGACTGGTCACCAATAAATGGCAGTATCAGTAGTTTCAAGTGTAAGAATTGAAACAGGGGCTGGGGATATAGCTCAGTTGGTGGAGTGCTTGCTTGCCTTACATGCACAAAGCCCTGGGTTCAATCCCTAGCACCAAAAAAAGGAAAAAAAAAGAAAGAAAGAATTAAAACAGCTCCAATACAAATCAATCACTTGAAATCAATGCGAAGGAAATAGTTTTATTTGAATAGTTTTTTTAAAAAAATCGTAACATGGAGTTTTTAGGGAAAATCCATATTTAAAATTTGCCTAATGAGTTGTGGAAATAAAGAAACAACAACAAATCTAAACATAATATACATCAACTATTGATTGATAGAGACCCTTTGTAATTCACAAATACATCAGCAGATGGCAAACGTGAGCTTTAAATTTGTTCTAATACACTAGCAATGGCAAAAATCAAGGCAGTTTTTTATTGATGATTTCTTTTTTACATAAAACCTTCTTCCAAAAGGGACTTAGGATCAATTTTTGACTTGGAAATCTCCAATTTGCTTGTTATGCTGATGTTACTATCTGAGGTAGACAGATAATATGTCTACAGAAGATAAGGGGAAAATAATAGCATATTACATTTTATTAAATATAACAGATTTCACTTCACAGGATATGGTTAATGCTATAAAACCATATACATGAATGACTTTGGTGAATGTAAGTTAAGATCCAATTTCTTTAATAAGAGTGTTGTATGGGTGGTCCTCAAATCAAGGTTCTGAACACATAGCATCAATATCATCTGGAAACTGCTTAGAAATCAAAATTTTCAGGCCCTCAGGCTCATTCCATCTGGGGCTGGATCCCAGCATCTGTTTTAATAAGCTCTCCAGGTGAGTATAATATCTGTTGAAGTCTGAGAGATTGTTGGTAGATTGCTGGTAGATCCTGGTAGATTGCTTCATTTGATTCAATGTAAACACAGAAAGTTTGCTAAATAATACACATAAACAAGTATATACTATACATAGATTCAGACAAGGTAAAATACCATTACTAAATTTCCATCTGTTTCTTACATAATGAAGAATTTTAGTTATATGTTCTCCATGGATTATACTGCAAAAGATAACATTGTCATAATTTTTATAATTATAAGTAATGAAACAAATTATAATTAATTCAAAACCTGATTATATCTAAAGCATATAGAATGTTTTATAGGAAGAAAAAATAATTCTGCATAAAACATGCTTTTCTTATTTGTATTAACACATGTATATTCTATTTTCTCCTAGGGATAGTCAAATCTTCTACAACTCTTCCAATCACTGAAATAGATATAAGCATTTTAAATGAACAACAAATACACTCAAGTTTTATTTCATTTCTAAGTAAGGAAAGGCAAGCAAAAATTATATGGTGATAATTTTATCCTAAGTACTACTTTGCTTCAATTATCTGAATGTCTGTTGAATTTTACTTTATTAGTTCAGAATTTCTGGAATAGCACCAAAAGGTCTAATTCTCTTGAAGAGGCAGTGTGTATTGTACTTTCTTAGTCTAGAGACATGCTGTATCCTTGTCTGTAATGTATAAACACAGTTTTTACAGGTTTACAGTTTTAATAGCGATAATGTGTAAATCATATCAGGTACTTATGAGGGTAATAATGAGCAAAATCCTCACACATGGGAAAGGTGAGAGAGAGACCTGGATTAAACCTGAATTTAAAAATATAGGCCTAAATAAAATCATGCTAATTTTTTTTAGCTTCATTTACCTAGGTTGTAAGTATGTATGTAGGTGTCTAGCAATCATTTCTGGGCAATAAGCCCTTTGGATGAAAGATGATAGTTTGAAAGTATTGATTAAAATAATAAAATTAATTTAAGGTGTGTGTATAGGTGTGTGTGTGTGTGTGTGTGTGTGTGTGAGTGTGCACGCACACTAAATGCACACACATTCAACTATGAATATAGATGATTATCTTCTGGGTTTGGAAAGGTTAAAGATGGTACCTCAATGGGGTGGGGCTGCTTTAGAAAGACAGGATGCCATCTTTGGCATAATTCGTTATTCTTTTATGAAAACCAAGGTTAGTATTTCTTCTAAGGCCCTGTGTCCTCTTCAGTTGACCCTTACAACAACTATGTTTCAACACACTTCTCTAATGTTTTCCAATCCAAGGAATCTGGTTAATAAAATTAGCTATGGTACTTGTAAGGGTGCCTGTGGAAATCTCATTTACTTCCATCTGTCTTCAGCTCATTGCAGAAACAAAATAGGAAACTGCACCTTTTTTTTTTTTAAGATTACCTTAAAGCTGTAGTTTAATAAGCCACCTGCTGGCTGCAGAATATGTGGGTGTGAACTCAACAACTCAAAGATCCTGAATATTAAATATTTCAAAAGAAGGAGATATGGAAAGTTTGAGGGTGGAAAGTAGACTAAAAATGAAACTTTGACATGGTATTCTTTTACATATATATAATTTACTCTGACATATAGACAAACCCCCTATTACTGTAGCATACCCTATACCCCCTTTATTGTTATTGTTGGGCTGTCTAGTTGGGGTCTAGGTCTTAGGCATCCTGAACAAAGAATTAAGCAAGACACACACAAGTTATAGGCAAAGTATAGATTTTTTTTTTGAAAGTAGAGATGAGAGTAGCATTCTGCAAGTTAGGGCAGAGTGGGCCAAGTGAGAAAGAGAGGCTCAAGGCCCCAGGGTCTGAAAATTAGTGTCTTATATGATGAGCTGTGAGTTGTTCTCTTTACTATAAGGACTAGATTGAAGACCACACCCCATATGTTCCCATTGGTTATCTTATGATACCTGATTAGAATATTGTCTAATTTTCCCCCTTTGGTTACTTTAGAAAACCTAATTTTACCATGAAGAGAGAGCCTACAGAATGGGAGAAAATCTTTACCACATGTGCCTCAGATAGAATATTATGGTCCAAGGATATATAAAGAACTCAAAAATTTAACACCAAAAAAAAAAAATGAATAACCCAATCAATAAGGATCTGAACAGACACTTCACAGAAAAAGAAATACAATCAATTAACAAATATATGAAAAATGTTCAACATCTCTAACAATTAAAGAAATGCAAATCAAAACTACACTGAGATTTCATCTCACTCCAGTAAAAATGGCAATTATCAAGAACACAAGCCACGGGGCTGGGGATGTGGCTCAAGTGGTAGCGTGCTTGCCTGGCATGCGTGCGGCCCGAGTTCAATCCTCAGCACCACATACAAACAAAGATGTTGTGTCCGCCAAAAACTTAAAGATAAATATTAAAATTTTCTCTCTCTCTCTAAAAACAACAACAACAAAGAATACAAGCCACAATAAATGTTGGCGAGGATGTAGGGGGAAAAGGTACAATCCTACATTGCTGGTGAGGCTGCAAATTACTATAACCACTGTGGAAAGTAGTGTGGAGATTCCTCAGAAAACTTGGAAGGGAACCGCTATTTGACCCAGTTATCCCATTCCTTGGCATATAGCCAAAGGACTTAAAATCAGTGACATAGCCACATAAATGTTCTGAGCAGCTAAATTCCCAATAGCTAAGCTATTGGGAATAAAACTAGGCGCCCTTAAACATGTGAATGGATAAAGAAACTGTGGCATATACACATAATGGAATATTACTCAGCCTTAAAGAAGTATGAAATTATGGCATTTGCTGGTAAATGGATGGAGCTGAAGAATATCATGCTAAGTGAAATAAGCCAATGTCAAACAACCAAAGACTGAATGAGAGGTAATTTGGATTAAACAGAGGGGAATGAAGGGAGTGGAGGGCATATGAGGTTTGGAAGGACAGTGGAACAAATCAGACAGTATTACCCTACATGCATAAATTATTACGTGACTAGTATAATTGTATATCATGTGCAAGCAGAAAAATGAGAAGTTATACTCCATTTATGTAGGATATGTCAAAATGCATTCTATAATCATATATATCTAATTAGAACAAATTAGAAGAAGGAGGAGGAGGAGGGGGAGGAGGAAGAGGAGGAGGAGGAGCAGGAGGAGGAGGAGGAGGAAAATTCTAGTTAGAAAACTTCCCACTTTACCCCTATTAGTCATTTTAAAATACTGAACCAGTGGTGAAGTTGTCATGGTGATAAGTCCTCAGTGGTGTCATGATAATGGGACTTATCATAAACAGGAACATGACTTTGTCTCCCTGTTTTATCCTCTAGTGGCATCTTTCTTATACTCTGCCTCTACCATCTTGGCATCCCTGATTTCCTACATAACATTATGGCCACCATATTAATACTTCTAATTTGGAAATGATTACAGTAATATACTTTCTTTCTCCACTGGCAAAGTGGACTTTTCCAGTGGCAGAAGAATGGCCTTCAAAAATTTACAAGGGAAGGTGTTACCTAAGGGGCCCATTTGCTAATAATCTATTTGGAACTTCAAGATCTGCACTGATAGGTGTATTTCTGAGTGAAGTAGACCAATGACTAAATGAAAACAATTAATCGCTTTGTGTCTCACTTTCTCTTGATATTTTTTCTAGTGATTCCTGCTGTCTTATGCCATATTGATGAGGGTGATACTGACAGTCTTAGCTCCACCTTGAATAAAACCAGTTGTAATATTCTGAGGAGGCTAAACTAGAGATTTTACAAAATGGGAAAAAACACCCAGAGAAATGAATATATCTGACATATGAGGGAAGCATTTTTTTCTAAATCAAAATCAGTTTTCTCTATAGCTTATAGGTCCAATCCCATTATCTACAGAGCCCAGGAGGAAAACTGATGGTCTTTCATTTCTAACTTACAGTTCTCTGCCTATCTCTAATGACATTCCAAATTTTCCAACTTCTTTATATCTAAGGAGTACAGATTTCATGTTTTCTTTCAATTTACTGAGATTTTTTAATATTTATTTTTTAGGTGTAGATGGACACAACACAATGCCTTTGTTTTTATGTGGTGCTGAGGATCAAACCTGGGTCCCGCCATTGGTAGGCACGCGCTCTACCGCTGAGCCACAATCCCAGCCAGAGATCCTTCTTTTGAATTCCTTTTTCTAGGTTAAACAAATGCCTAATGGCCAGGTCATGAATATTGTCCAAATGGCTTCTGTCACTAGCTGGCACTGGCTCAATGACCCAGGTTGGTATTCACTGGCTGTTTCAGGAGTTGGTAGATTTGTTAAACAATTCTGAGCGCCTAAAGTGAAGGGTAGCTGTAAAGCTAGACAGTTGGAGAAAGGAAAGTGAGGTCCAACTGGAGTGGACAGAAACTGAAATCAAGGCAGCACTACAGAAGCAGAAATTTCGACATGCAATCAGGCAATCAGAAGAGCAGATCAAATGAAGCAGAAATTTGAATATGAAGTCAGAAGAGCAGATCAAATGAAGGAGAGAGAGGGAGAGGGAGAGGGAGAGGGACATGGGGGGAGAGAGAGAGAGAGAGAGTGTTAGTTAGTTGTGTGGCTTGTTTTATGGACCTAAGAGTATATATATGCTACATGACTTGTGTGAATGACTGAAGATTTGGAAGTATAGCCGGACATAATCTCACCTTTCAAGGGGAAATATTGAGATGTACTTGGTGAATGGTTTCCTTTCACCTGCTGTATGACTGACTATCTTTTTTGCTGACATAGCAATAGATTAAAATTACTAGGGCTCAGGCTGTAGTTCAGTGACACACGTAAGGCACTGAGTTTGATCCTTAGTACCACATAAAACAAGCAAATAAAATAAAGGCATTCTGTTCATCTACAACTACAAAAAAAAATTTAAAAAAATTACTAGTACTTCATGCTGTAACTTGGAAATTTGACACTTTCTCTGGAGTTTCATTTTATTATAGAGGATGGAACCTTTGTTTTATTTGCTTACAGATTTAGTTAAGAATAAATATGAACATATTTTGAAGACAGAAAGACTGGATCTCAATAGACTTTGGGGTAGGAATGAGGGCAGTGGGTATGTAGGCAGCTATCTAAACAGGGGCCTTGGAGTACATGTTTTAGAGAAGATTTCAGTTTGCTTGTTCTGAATGATCAATGGTCCAGGGTGAGGGGAAGTTTGTCAGTGGAAGAGCTTTTCTTTATTGGGCAGTGACCTTGGCAAACCCAAGGGATTTCCTTTTAATTCTCCCTTAAGGTGTTATGGAATAATATTTGAGAACCACTGTCCTAATGATTAGGCAAACACTGGTACCCTGACTGATTAATAGCAAGGTTTGGTCCTAAGTCCTGATTCCTCGTGGTTAATAATGGACATGGTTCTGCTTTGACAAGATTATAGATTTTTCTGTGATGTATCAGCCAAGTTCCAGAGCCTTCTTGGCAATTTTTAGTAACATAATAGATGTTGGCTTCGGAGAAAGGCTGTAATATATTGCGCAGCTAAAGGAGTACAGCCTTTGTTTGTTAATGAAGAAAAACCTTCCAAATCAGTAGATTTTAGCTGATGTGAAGGAAAGTAAAGATGGTTCGTAGACCTTCAAGAATTCCAAATATATGAAAGCTATCTGCCTAAAATGAAGAAGTGTCTTCCTTATAATTAGTTGATAATAGATAACATTAAACTGTTACACCATTGAAACAAAGATTTAGCTCTATAGCTTGATATTTTAACAATATATTTCTTGGATAATGCATTCCTAGTAAAGACTCTGGTATTCAATACATAGTTTTCCTGGCAAAGGGAGAAAAATATCCCTCCATATAGTTTTACTAGGCATCCCATCAGAATTGGTTTCCTCTGCTATGAGTAACTGACAACTTGTGATTTATGGATTTAGAATAATTGAATTTCTTGGCTGTCATACACTTTGAGTAAGAAGTATTACATATGTTTCCAGAAAAAAAAGTGGCTTAAAGAAGAAAAGAGTGAAGTGATGCCAAGTTTCAAAATTTTATTTGGAAACAGTGTTCTAACCAAACGGTACTTAAGATGCTCCCTCTAAGTTTCTGAAACATGTTTGCTAAATAATTTTTGAAAATGTAGTTTGGGACATAAGGTTTTACAACATGCCATTTTTTGAGCTAAATCAAAGAATAAAGTAGAAGGCAGTATATTGTTATTATCACCTTCCCAAGCACAGGAAATGCAGGTTTGTGCATTGAAACATGGCAATATGTGGAGTAAACTTCTCCCAAAATAGAAGTTACCCAACATTTCATTTTGCCTGTCAAGCATAGAATATTTGATGATTTAGTGGAATCTTTCTGTGAGCAGATTTTTTAACATGAAATCTCTAAAACCATTTCTCAACATTACTATATATTGACCTACTGCAAACTACAATCACCTACTTTTCTACTTTTTACTGGTTTTGTACAGTCTGTGGAATTATTAGTCCATATATTTTCAAGTTCCATAGAGTGTTTACAAACTCTTGTCACACTTCCTATTTTAATGATTGATTGACTGTTGAAGAACATTCACAAGGATTGAAAGAAAGGCAGGTAGTTCTTTGTGTGCTTTTGACCTATACTGTCCAATAGGACTTTCTGAGGTGATAAAAATATTCTGTCCTATTGTAGAATATTACAGAATATTTCTATTGATAGAAATATTCTGTACCTAAAAACCATACATGGTTTTTCAGCTCTTGGAATATGATTAGTTTGATGGAGATGGAATATGGAATTTTGTTTTAATTAAGGTTCATTTAACTTTAAATAGTCACAGGTGACTAGTGTCTATCATATTGAATAATACAGGGAGACTTTATGCATTAGAGACAAAATACCTGAGTCAATCAACTTATAGGAAGGATAGATTTATTTTGGCTCACAGATTTAGACATTTCAGTGCATGGTCAACTGGCTCTATTGCTTTGGGCCTGTGCCAAGGCAGAGCATATAGTAGGAAATGTGTGGTGCCTAAGGCTACTTATATGATGGCTGCTGAGAAGCAAAGAAAGAAAGAGGAAGGGACTGGGTTCTCAATATCCCCTTCAAAAGCACACACTCAAAACAGAACTTCCTTCCACTAAGTCCCACCTCCTAAGGGTTCCACCACCTTTAATAGCACCATCAGCGAGAGGCCAATTCTTCAACACATAAGCATTTTGGAGACATTTCAAATCCCAACCATAACATTCTGTCGCTGGCCCCCAAAGTCTCATGTCCATCTCACAATGCAAAGTGCATTCAGAACATGTCAATAGTCCCCAAAGTATTAAATGTTGCAGCAATGCCCCCAAGTGCAAGTCCAAAGTCTTGTGAGACTCAGTGAAAATTCTTTTTCTGTGATCTCCTGTAAAAATCAAAACACAAATGACATACTTCCAAGATGTAGACATGAGGTAATAATTCCTATTCCCAAGGGAAAGAATAGGAAAATAGCAAGGAGGAATTGGAACAAAGCAAGACCAAAACCTTGAAGGCCGACATTAATTCTTCATGTCTGCCGTACAGTGGTGTGATGTGACTTCCAAAAGGCTTGGGCAAAACAACCTCTGTGACCTTGCCAGTTGCAGTACACATGGCCTCTTTTTCGGGATGGCTCTGCTCACTGCCTCTCATTTCCCTTGGTAGATGTTTCACATCTTTGGCATCTCCAACTTCTCTAGCTTTCTCCACTGCAGCTTCAGCTTTATTCTCACCCTCTCAGAGACTGCTTGCAGAATTTTAACCCTGCCACATACTGCCTGGATTCCCAGTCCTTTGAAATCTTGGTGGAAGCCTTCATGACTCTACACCTTTTGCATTCTTTGTGCATACAAAACCAGCACCAGAAGAACAATGCCAAGGTCTTCCACTGGCTTGAGAGGCAGCTAGGCCCAGTAAAACCGTGGTTGTAATGGTCTCTGAGTACCTGGAGTGGGGTGAGGTGAATCCTGGGGAAACAATTCCCTATTAGGCCCTGTGCCAGCACTACATCCTGGGACTCCCTTTCGAACAAAAATCTTTGAGCCTTGCTGACTCTTGGGATGACCTGAAGGTATCTTGCCTATTTTTCTTGTGCAAAATACTTGGTTTCCTTATAATGGAACCAACTTTTCAGCAACTGCATGAACCTACTTGGATGCAACTTCAAACATGCTTCTTTTCTGACCAAACATCAGGTTTTAAAATTTTTTTATGCTCTGCTTTTTGCTCCTTATTCTCACAGTAAATCTAGCTGAAAACAACAAGCAATAGCCATGACATTTTGTGAATGCTGTGCTGCCTTAAAATTTCCTTCACCACGTTAATTATCCTGTCACCTTTAAACTCAGCTTCATACAAAGTCTCAGAGAATGGACAAAATATAGACAGTTTGCCAGAATGCAACATGAATGGCCTTCATTACAGTTCCCAATATAGATCTCATTTCCACCTGCAACTTTACTCTCTGTATTCCTATTAATATTCTGGTCTTCTGAGCCCCCTACCAAAATCTCTTGTTAACCTCCTCTTTTATTATTTTAGGCTTTTATTAACCCTCTTATCCACACTTTTTCAAACTCCTCCCACAAACTAATTCTGAAGGTTCTCATTACCATCATCAGGTATAATCAAAGCAATGACCCTACTTCCTGTACCTATTTCTTATGTTAGTCTGTTCCTGTTACTCTGACAAAATACTTGAAAAATATAAGGAAAACTTTATTTTGACTCACAGTTTCAATTTTCAGTCCATGGTCAGCTGGCTCTGTTGTTCTGGGCCTGTGATGAGGCAGAACATCATGGTGAGGATTGTGTGATAGATGAGGCTATCACATCGTGGAAGCCAGGAAGCAGAGAGACGAATGGGCTGGGTTCCCAATATCTCCACCAAGAGTATGTCCTCAATGACCCAACTTCTTTCCACTAGGCCCCTCTTCTAAAAGCTTCTACTACCTACAACAGCACTATCAGGTTGAGATCAAGTCTTCACCACATGAAGATTTGAGGGATATTTAAGATCTACATCATAACAGTTTTGGACTGTAAGTTTATGACCTTGAGCAATTCAGGTCTACACTTTTGGGTAGCATTAAAAGTGGCTGTCCTGAATCATGTTCAATGGTTTTCCTCAGTGGTTCTAAATTGGGCAATACTTCCCTACCATACAAACAGATGAAAATTTGTTAGGGCATCTTTGGTTGCTAGGGTGACTAGGTATGTACTTCTAGCATTTAATGAGTAGGGACCAGAAATGGCAAATAGCCTGAAATGCATAAAAAGTCTCCACAATAAGTCATTGGCACCCAATTTGAAAAACATAAGCAGAACATCAGAATTCTCTAAATGTTGTTGTTTTACTTGTGAGATTTGCAATCTTAGTTCTACCTATAATTAGTTCTGTCCTCTATGATCTGTATCTCATGTCCCCTGCTTCCCCAGGGATTTTATTTTCTTATAATCATTGTATTTTGTGTCCTCAACCCTCTCTCTTTTCATTTGAATGCATTCTAGTTTTTCCTATATTAAGCAGTGTACTTTTAAAATTCCATATCCACTGTGGCTGTTTCTTTCTCCTTATTCACAACAGTGTTTACCTTGCCAATCAGAATAACACATTTATTTATTTGGCTTTGGGGGTAACTATTTTTTTTGTATTATAATGAAAACAAAGCTGAAACCATACAATGTTTCAAAGAACACCATTTTATTACATAGACATATTAGTGGAATCATTATACCACTTTATACTTCAAAACCATTGTGTGTGAGCACACACACATATACATCCACACACATATATGCATACAAATATGTTTTAAAATTTCTAAAGAGAGTCCACTTTTATTCTTTTAGGCTAATAATAACTCCACCAGTTTATAGTTTGTCTCCGAACCACAGCTTCACACCATTTTTACATATTTTTTCTAATTTAGGATCACATTACTCTCCCCCAAGAATGAGCTCATACTAAAACTATATTCACTTAAAAAAACTAGTTCATAGTCAGTGTAATGTCAAAACTAAGTCTTCAATTATTTGAACAATGTCTTTTTAACCTTCCTCACTTATCCTAGGAATCATTATACATCCATAGTAAATACTCTACAATGAGCCTTGAAAACATTGGGTTGAAATAATTGTATTTAAAGATATAGCTATACTTGGTTAAACATAACACTGTACTATTTGGATAATTGTGATGACTGCAATTTTTTTAACTATGTCAAAGCCGTGGTATGCTACTTTTGTCTTTTATTGTGTGGTTTTATGAAATAGTTTAAAGGTGTTAAAATATCTTACTTATGTATTATAATTCTGTATTGTACAAATGTGTCTACAGAGAGAAATGCCACCAAAATTACAGTTGGTGGTTTATTTCTTTCAGTACAAAACTATATCTTTGCATAAATTCAGTAGAACTGCATACACACAAAATTTCTGCATTTTATAGTTTAGATTTTCAGTGACAAAATCATGACTGTTTGTGGCATCAAATGAACTGTGATGATATTGGTTCACTATTTGAGATTGCATTTATGGACGATGTGTATGATCTACTAGATATTGAGATTACCTGAATGAGTTGGGAAACTTTATAAACTATATTGAACAAGAGTCCAGTTATTACTGTTGAATTGATAATCAGAATTTTTAAAGGAACTAATTTAAACAAGTTAAATGATAATCATGTTGCTATAAAACTAAAAGCCTTCAGGTTTCTACCAATTAAAATTATTGTTTTTTTAGCACAATTAAAACCCATATCTTCCTTATAAATTATGGCATGTTCTCATAATGGAGAGTAAAGGTTTTGATTTTACCTATGATTTAGTAAGTAACTCATAAAAAATGACTTGAAAATTGACTCATGTTGGGAAGTAATAAAAGCTACAATACAGTGTGTTATTATTTAAAAACATTAGATTTCTTCATTTTCTGTCAGAGGTTATATTCTCAAAGACCATGATATTTTCTTGTCCATATACAATATTGGTTGCTATTTTACCATTCCATTATGGAAGAGAGTATTGAATGTAGCTATATGAATGTCATTCATATTTTTATTTCCTTCTACAATAACTGTTTCAGTGCCTTTGGATATATGCCTTCCCAAACATGGCCTGTCCATATTATTTCATGTTAATTGTAAAGGAAAAGAGAAAAGGGCCGGGCGAGTAGGTCAGTGGTAGAACATTTGTTTGGTACACTTGAAACCCTGGGTTCCATCCCCAGTACTGCAAAACAAACAAACAAACAAATAAATGAAAAAGCAAACACCTTAATGAAGTATAGCAAAGCTAATTGTGATTTTGTTTTTAAAGGGAAGATTGGGATAGGGTACATCATCTGTTTTTGGTATAATTTAATGGGGCTGGAATGTGTTTAAAATCTATCACAAAGTAATCATAAGTCAGAATGTCTTTGTTTATAATATGGAAGTATATGATTCAAAGTTATATTTATAAATCAATCTCCATGATTATTATTACATAAATACTATAACCATAGTAAAATAGCCAAAAAACTAAGTAATCTATCTTTATAATACTCTATTTAGATCACTCAGCTCCATCAATATCAGTCACGAAGATATGTATATATAACAGATAAAGAAGAAAAATGGAAAATTTTAGTAGAAATTAAATTTGTGATTTTTGTGGGCATAGAAAAACCTTGAGCAATTGCCTTGCCATTTCTGTTGAAATACCCCACAGCATCACAATTTCTTTTCTACTATCTATATACATTCATGTAGCTATAAATATATGCTGTATATATGTTCTGTATTTACAGTATATACACACACACATACTTTATTAACTCATTTGTGAACATGTAGATTAATCTGCACAGTATGATCAAAACATTTATTTCTCTTAGATGGTATTTACTTACAACTTTTCAGTCTTGTGCAAAAATGCAAAAATATCATACAGATTAATATTGTCTTTCTAAAAAATTCTCTTCTTTATGTTTTTGGGTTTTTATAATTTACAAATAAATTATGAAACATAGTTCATTCACAAATCGAAAATAATTACAATGTTTTTGTAACAAGGCATTGCTGAGGTTTTGATTTGTGGCATTCTTGAAGCCATGGTCTTTCAAAACAAAGACATCAATAAGTTATTGTTATTTTTTGTTATTTGCACTTTTTAATTGCTCAATATGAAACATGTAATTACAAATCTAATACTCATGCTAGCCAAATGTTTGTGTAGAATATGACTTTTATTTCTGTTTTATTTATTTATTTCTCCTGAAAATTCTTCTTCAAAACAATCTGTAAAGTCTGTTGAAATGACCAAACTAGAGCATTTCTAGAAAGGTTTTCACTGCATAAAAAAGGCTAGAGAGTAAGTGAGACAAAATTGATGAAGAATAATTTTAGTGGATGCTCAGGAGAAAGAAAAGCAAATGCAAGAACGGTTTTAATCTTATCTCCTAGTCCCTTGATATCTCCTTGCCTCATGAACATCCTAAAAACATTGATTATACTCTTCCATTAAATATCAGTGGTGGTCCTCCATTGCTCATGTTGTCTGTCACTTCCTGTTAGGAAAATAACATGAATTAATTAACATTCACTTACAGAGTAAGACATTGATCTGGGTAACAGGGTAGAAAACAGAAATTTCAAGCCATTGAAAAACTTTTTTGGGGAAGGACAAGAGTTGATATTGTTGCTCCATTTTAGGAAATAAAATTTTATGGGATTTTGGAGCACATAAAAATGCTAAAGGGACAGTCTTGTAAACCAAAGTCTTCTACCCACAAAATCAGTTCACTCTCCCTACTTTCCTTGTTTTCCCTCAACTTTATTTTGGAAGGACCTCACCTAGAAAGAAAATGATCAAGGGCCCAAGTTTTCCCACAGGCTGCTCTGTTATACTAGCACACTGCCTGGATTACCTTCATTCTATAGAAAAATGCAGCCTTTTGACTACAAACTGAGAAGGCCCACAAAGCAGTCATTCACTCGTAACTATGGACCACTACAAAAATTATAGGAGAAAAGATTTTTTTTTAAAATGATACTGTCACCTTTTACAGGGAAAGCAGAACAATGAAATTACTGAACATGTCTTTAAGGGCCCAGTTACTAAGAAGTTAGGCAATGAAAATATAGATGTAAAGAATCACACAAAAAGTTCCATTTGTAATTATAGAATTTATTAATTTAGGAAAAATTTAGTTGTTTTGAATTCATATATCTTATTAAATATTAAGCCTTTCCTTACAAAAGAAAAGATGATGAAATGTGAGGCCCACTTACTTTTATTATGGTTAGTGCACCATATTATAAATAATATATCAGCAAAATTATCTAAAAATAGATTGATGACATCCATATTCAAACAAGCCTATTTGCAAAAGAGCAGGAATAAAAAAGACCTTCAAGTGAAATTATTTTCTCAATTATCTAATTTCTATCTAGTTTCTGTTTTGAGAAAGTGCTTGATTTCTTTGGAGAATCTGCTAGAGATTCACATTGTGAAAGTGGTCTGAAAATATACTCATGTTGTTGTACTAGTATTAATCTGATTTGAGGCTTCATTTAATAATTCACTATTAATGGCAAGATTAATAGAAAGCATGCCCCAAAATGATAGTCAACAAAATTTATTCAAAATTTTTTCTTATTCATCCTGCCAGAAGTAGAAGAATTTTATTAATGGATTTATAGAAATAAGAATCTTATTTGTCGTTCCTTTTCAGAAAAGTATTTGCATAAATAAAATTGCTTTAAAATAATAAAAAACTAAAGTATCAGTCTTTTATTGCAAATTTAAAGAAAGTTGTTTTTAAAAATTTTATGAAATAAGATAATTGTTTTAATTAAATTCACCCCATAAGGACACAGTTAAATTATTCATAGGAAATAACAGTAAAAATTAGTTTTGAAATGGATGAGTCTTATCAACTTATTTGCAAATAGGAATGTCCAATTAAACAAGATGTTTCTATTAGAAATTTGGGTAGGGCCAAATGTGTATATTTGCAAATGGACATACTTTCTGCAAATGGGTCACTATATAATTTTCTGTATTTCCAATTATACTGTTAAAATAAATCAAGAACTTTATTTTCAGCAATTGGAAATATGGAAAATAAATTGGAAAAATGTTGTATTGGATAATTTTGCCAGAAAACCTTTTTTTTCAGAATTTGTGCTACATTAGTGCCAAACTTTGGCTCTCCGTTCATGCAATTTTGGCAAGCTGGGGATACAGTTTGTAGACTCATCTATTATTGAAAGCAAAACTGGTCTGTGAATGATGATATTGAGTCAGAATCATGATGTAGCAGAGAATAAAAGGAATTATGAATCATCCAAGCAGAAACGTGTTTGGATGCTTAAAGGCAGGCTGAATATTTTAAATACTCAACCAACTTTCAAGCTGCAAGACACTGCCATGTAGGTTTATGTCAACTCCTCGAAGCAGCCCTTATGAAAGTGATACTTTGAGGAACAACATTACAGCATCAGTCCAAACTGATCTGCTGACATCACCGCTTCCTGAAAGAAGCAGTGCTTCCTGCAGCAACGTTACAACATGGCAACTCCCTGGAAATCAGCGTACCTTGTAGGTAACTCTGGTGTCGGGGGCACCACCGGGCAGCTGGGCAAGTCGGTTATTTCAATAGCCCTCAATCTCTAATGTAAATATAACAATTATACAATAAATATTGAACAAACATACAAAAAAAGGTGAAAGCACACTAGAATAGAAATAGAGCACAAAAAATTCACTATCCAAATATATAATGATCATCTATTTTTAATGACCGAATATTTCTTTAAATTATCAGTCCTGCTACTTATACTATTAATTATTTTTTGAAGGATATGCAGAAATCTGTCTAAAATTGCTTTCTTGGGACAATTTAGGAGCATCTTCTTTCTGTTTGTATGGATCATATACAAAATGAAAACATATCAACTGTAAAATAAATATTTAACTTCAAGGGAACATTATAAAGAAAAATGCAGTAACTCTTGCCACTATTTCTTTTTTTCTGTGGTTGTACAATTTCATTTCCATGACACAAAACAAAATATGATTTGGCCATTATCTTAATGAGTTTATTTTACAGATGTTTATCTTAACAGATCCAGTAGCAGGAACTGAATTAAGAAATGTGTGCAAAATGTAGCAGAAACACAGACAGCTCTCTATATTAATTCTTCTTTTATGCAATTAATATAACTTTCTGTTTGAATAGGTTTCATGAAACAATTGTGCAAGGACCATTGTTTAAAATACAGGCAAAGCTATCCAAATATGCATCAAATTAAGATGAGAATTAAATGAAGCTTTATATGGATTGTAAAATATGCACTGATAGATGAAGCATTTTGTCGCCTTCTTAAAAAGCCCCTTTATGCTTGATGATCTAATTTACATAATCAAATGCATCTACTTACAAGAACAAGGGATGAGCTAGATAGAAAAGGGAATTCATGCAATTTCTAAAACTGGCACTATTGAGCGGAGACTGTTTTGAGTTTATGTGTTTTTCCTCAGTATAATACATAAAAATTCATATTTATAAGGTATTCAATATTTTATGAAGTGCTATTTTAGGAAATGTGTTTTGAATACACAGGCTACAAAATTATGTTGAAAATAGGTGTAACCATAAATTGCAGAGAGAAAATAATTTTAAAATTCCCATACTTAATCCAATAGGGCCAAACTTATAAAATATGACCCCTCATATTGTCATCTAGGGTTGCCTGTTGATTCACCCAGAGCAGACTGCAGTCTTCATCACATGACAGCAGTAGGAGGCAAAGGTACAAAACTCACTTTCTCAGCCATTTCATGAGAGTGATGCAGGGAATGCTCCCTTTCTGAGAACATCCTCCTCTGCTCATAGCTGGCTAGTCGGCAAGTGAGCCAAGAAGACAGGGTGCAGCCCCCAATCCCAATGCACGCCAGGGACATGGAGGCAAGATGCAGAGGATACAGGGAAGAGGTCTTCTTTGTGACTGCCCGAAGGAACTGAAAATTCAGGATGCCCCCAATGAGCCCACAGATACAGCAGGCTGAGAAGAGGATCATCTGACAAGGAAAAGAAAGAGGGGTTAAACTTGAAGACACAAAACTTCCTGGAACACAGGCTATTGCACGTCCAGGATGGCTGACTTTGAAGGTGCTAATAGAGGACAGAAGCTAGCCTTTCAGTAGGGATTCTACTTGGTCTGACTTATTGGAGAGGAAGTACACCAGTGTCTCAGAAATAGAAATCAAGGATATATCTGATGAGAATTCTGAAATAAGTATTGTCTTTCAGCTAGAAACAGATTTAAACAACATTTATTTAATACCTATTGTGGGCCACTATGCTAGGAATAGCAAAAGATGTCATCTCAATTAGCCTTGCCAGCAGTCCACTGAAAGAGATACTAATGCATATTTTGGAAAAATGAATGGTGATTAGAATAAACTCAAATTTAGGTACTTAGATTTTCTAGCTTAAATCCAGTTTCACTATGTCAGTCCTCTCAAAGTGTCAAAATATCTATTGAATTTTCATTACTTCCACTTAACTTCAAATATTTGTGCCTCTTCAAATATTTGTGCCTCCTATGTATATGAACTTAGGGAATTTAGTTAAATCCTTTTTACTTTCAGTAAGTCTTTTATTGCTTGTGTATCTTTTTCCTCAACAGGTAGATTAAGGAATTCCCATGAACTGGCCCTCTACCTTACAAATCTTTTGTTTACTCTGGTGGCACTACAATGAAATATAAATAATAGGTGTTCCAAAAATACTGTTTGATTATGGCTTAGCTTTCAAACTTATTATTGGTTTGATCTGGGTCTCTACTCATAGGAGGGGGCAGTAATCAATCTAAATATCATCCCAGAAGATGAAGTGCAATGCTTTCTGTAGCAATGTTTTCTGAATATTTAAGAAACTTAGTTTACTATTTCAAGAAATTTAATAATTTTACTTTGTTTTTGCATCTGGTATAAATTATCCTGTGGGCTTTCCTGGTATTTGATAATGTGATACTAATTTAATTATCCAAACTTATTTCCATTCTTCTCTGGAACATAGTATTCAATCACTCCACCCCCACGCCCACTGGGCTAGGGATGGAACCCAACCTCTCAAGCTCCAAGTCCAGCACTGATCTACACCCCAGCCCAGATTTTCTTGTCCATTAATGGAGCTTGCTCATTTACATCTCAAGGATATTTTTAGTTTCCTGGAAATGTTTTTGCTTTTTCCTTGTGTTCCTAAATGAAAGGCACAAATCAAGTCTTAACTTTTCAGAATGCCTTCCTGGATTTATTGATCCCCTCCTTTGCTATAATTCTCCAGAGAAAGCAGCTTTATAACTTACTTTAGCATTTAGTTTTACATGAACAGGTATTATTTGCTTTCCACAGGTAGTTAAGTTCAGCAGCATTAAGGAGTACCTAGCACCTGTGAGATCCTAAGTGAGGCAGCTGGCACTACCAAGAATAGCTCATAATTATTCTCTTTGAGATCTCGTGAAAGAGAAGACTCAATTCCTCAAGGTGATGTGATAAATATTAAGAGGAAAAGATGAATTGTTGCCCTAGGAGTAGGAGAAAGGGGAGGTTAGAGTTTAGCCAGTGAGGGTTGTTGGAAGCTTCCAGGATAACATGCCATCTTAGCTAAGTGCATCTAGGTGCCAACAGAAGGCCCAGCCATGGGTGGGTCAAGCACAATGAAAAAAATGTTCAGATCTTATGATTTTTTTCTTTCATACTTTATAAGAGACTTAGAAAGACAGGAAACAGACACTAGTGTCTTTTTAAAAAGTTCCTCCTTCCTTCTTCTCTCCATCCGTTTTTCCCTTCTGTCCTTCCTTGCTTTTTTCTCCCAATAAGTTGTTCTTACACAGCCATAGAGAGACTCAGTAGAGGAAAGATGGAGAAGAATGAAGGCCATGTCTAAAGAATGATGGGAGAATCATAGGTGCCAATTCCATGTATCCAAGAAAACACTTTTTTCCTCCCAAAGATTTCTTTTTCCCACTTTATATAATTTTTAAATATTACAGCTCACATGTCTACAGCAGTGAGTACGTAATCGTTTTTGTCACAATGGAAGTTATCATAGAAAAAGGCATAATTAGAAAAAGGGACAAAATGAAGATAGCTGCAATTCTATACATTTCTGGTCCTGCTCAGACACCTGGCCTCTCCTTGTAGAACCGCAGGCTCAAAGGCCACTTCCTAGAGTTGTTGTGCAGCATTGATTTTGCCATTTGGCAAAGGTTTATGATTTTTCCTTTTGTATTCAATAAAATAAGACATGCTTTTTCTTTCTCTTCAAACTTTCATAAAATGACATGAAAGGCAAGAGGAGGATTCACATTTCAGCATGTGGTGTTCTCCTCCAGCCCAATGTCAGAGTCAACCAGGAGCATGTTCCCTACCCCAGAACCTAAGATAGAACCATTAAACATCTGAAAACACTTACATGTGCATTTATAGTAATAAAATAAAATAAATCTTTAAGAATTGTCTGTAACCATAACAACACAGCTGTCTTGCTGCATTGTGAAATTAGTTTCATAAAGCCAGTAATTCTTAGGCCCAGATCCATATTCAACCAGCTAAATTTCCCAAAGACTCAAGCTTTATTGTTTTTAGCTCATGGAAGGTTTCAGGTGATTGCCCAGGAGTCTCTAAGTGGAAAACTGGAGGCTGTCATCCCTAGCAGACATTAACGCTTGCATATTTATGTATTAGGAGAGCATATCAAAGCTTTTTTGTGCTGGTGTTTTGTCATTGTCTCTCCTACTCTTGATGATTTTCTTTGAAACAAGAAAGTCAGGATTTATTCGTCAGATTTGTCAGTCTCATTTTTATCCTAGCTAGTAACATTCAGTACATGGAAGTTGGCTAGTCATCTTTTCTGGTTTTGAATTCTTATATTTTAAACACTTCAATGCATAGTACAACAAAGGAAAAAACTTACGACAAGTCCTGATTTTTTTTTGGCGCACAATATCCCACATATGCCACAGAGAAGAAACTGCAAAGGAAAAGAAGTAAAATTATTCTATTTTCAAAGACAGGAGAACACCTAGCTTTTTAGCTTATTATAATTCACTCACAACACTTGCTCCAGGGAAGTGTAAAAGTTTTAAATTCCCATCAAAATCTTGAAAGAAAAATATCTGATTATATAATAGTGAAGGCTAAAAATATACACTCTAATTAAAATTTATTTTTTGAAAGTTGATAAGAGTAATAGTGAGGTTTAAGCCCAAATTAACCAGGTTCACACCAGGCAAAATTATGAAGTAAATGAATTTAGAGTTCTGTTCCTCTTGTTTCCTATTACGTCTTATCCCTTTCTACTTTCTCAGGAAGAAAAGTGGTGTGATACATTCATTCATACTAAACAATTAGCAATAAGTTTTTACTTCAGGTAGGTGATTAGTACAAAGGAAAAGATAAGGCATCAGTCAGGGACATATTTCTCTAAAAAGACATTATTTGTACCTGTCGAATTGGTACAATGGCTACCTCATTCCATCAGAATTGAGAATGCTGCCCTTGTGGAAACATCAAAAGAACACAAGGGAATGAAGTGACTAGAGGCATATAATTTCATGTAAATAAGAACACTGGTGACATAATTGCTTTGCAAAAGCAATTACATTAAATCATCTATCAACAAAACATTATTAGACATTTTGATTATCATGAAATGGTAAAGAGTAAAGTTTGGATATAAACATTTAAGGTCATTTCAATCCGAATTGGCAAATACTTCAGACTGGAACTATTATATAAATAGATTAACTCATTAACAAGTGAACAAGCCCACTAAAGGCTTTCAGATTTGCAAAAAGAAACTCGATTCCATTTTACTTTTGCTTTCTCAAATGAAAACTAAAACACAACTGATTTAAACTATGTATCTCACACCTGGATAGATTTTAAAAATATGTATCAAAATATCCTAAGGATTATCTGAAATAGTATGCATGTAAGAAGTACAAATAAACTTGTTGGAAAATAATGGGTAAAGGAAATTGTTGCCAGGGAACTTCCCACATAATGGAGCAAAATGATTTTATAATCACCTGCTTTATAGTAGGCAGTGGTACAGGAGGACAGATGTGGGGACACGAGAGTACATAATTTAGATGACATTTCAAACTAATGAGGAAAGGATCAGGATTATTCAATAAATGAAATTAAATAATTTGTTGACCTTCCCCTAATATCATATACCATAATTAATATAAAGCCCTTTGAGTTTTAGAGGCATAAAAATTTATAAATGTGTTAGGATATGATAAAGTTACAAATGTGTAATTTTAAAGAAGTGGGGAGGAATATCTAAATATAACCCTGAAGTCCATAGATCAAGGTAGGAAACACTTATAAATTGAGGAGAAAATTATGATTTTATGAATCAAAAATATTAAAACTCAAAGGTAAAAAAAATAACTTTAGGATCATATTCACAAAATATATTATGGGCAAAGGGTTAAAACACTCTAATCGCATAAAATATTTATAGTACTAATAAAATCAGGAGAAGATAGAAACTCAGAACCTTATAAGACTTGAATACTTACATAATTTTCAAAAATCTTAAAAAGTGATTTCTGAGTAAAAGCTTCTTACAGCCCTCTGTGCCCTAATTTAGACCTCCTGTCCTTGTGTGGAGTCCTTCTAACTGATTCTATCTAGCATATTTTAAGGCTGTGCTGAAGCAATTTCAGTTTGGACCAATCCTGTACCTCTTCATGCCTTAAACCTCAAAGCCAAGCACATCTTTCTCCTTAACTAATTCTAACTCGACCTGAAAATCCGTTCACCCGGAATTCATTCTTGAAATAATTTGAAAGCTGTGTAGTTTTATGTTCTTTGGATCTGTTTTGAAATCTATAAATATCATCATTATTTATTTACTGTAGACTCATGGGACCTCAGGAGCATAAGCGGAGGTCACTACCCCAGCCACTTTGTTGGAACATCTAGTTGGAAGTGAAATTGCTACATCTAGGTAGCAATTTGTCCCAGTTCACTTGAATGGAGCTAAGAAATGGGAGTTCAGGGATGGGGAGGGGGAAGGCAGAGGAGGGAAATTAAGCAGTGTTTTCCCATTCTCTCTCATCTCTGCAGTGTAAATAGTCTCTAATAGTTACTTCTGTATCTAAAATCCACATTCCTTAGAGGAAACCTGTAATCCTAGAAGAAAATATAGATGCATGCAATGGGAAGTATATAAAATTATGGAATTTTTGAGAAGGAACTGGGAGATCTTGACTTAAATTTAGCCATTTTAATTTACAGAGAAGAGAAAAAGCTCCCGCCCCCAACACACCTACCAAGCTGTAAATTGACCTTTTATTCCAGTGGCTGTCTTTTACCCAAGTAATACCACTGGAAGAGAGCTTGAGTTATGATTTAAGTAGACCTCATAATTTATACATGGAGACCTGGGAAACTAGATGTCCAGGCAGGTTTAATGTCTTGCTAAAGGTCACACATATAATTTAATGTTTTACTAAATGTCTAAATTAATTTGTTTCTACTAATATAATGGAAATGCTTTTGAAAATGATTTTTTAATGTGAGTACAGTGTACGTTAAACTAGTAAATCCAATGGAAGTGTTTAGTGAACACCTATCCACCTATGACTGCTGTCTCTGCTCTTGCCATAGTTGATTTTCATTGTAATTAAAATAATTAGATCGGAATTACTCTAAGATTTCATCTCACTCCTGTCAAAATGGCAACCATCAAGAATACAGGCAACAATAAATGTTGGTGAGGATGTGGGGAAAAAGGTACATTCATACATTGCTGGTGGGACTGCAAATTAGTGCAACCACTATGGAAAGCAGTATGGAGATTCCTCGGAAAATTTGGAATGGAACCACCATTTGACCCAGCTATCCCACTTCTTGGTTTATACCCAAATGACTTAAAATCAGCATATTATTGTGACACAGCCACATCAGTGTTTATAGAAGCTCAATTCACGATAGCTAGACTATGGAACCAATCTAGATGTCCCTCAATAGATGAATGAGTAAAGAAAATGTGGTATATATGCTTAATAGAATATTACTCAATTTTAAAGAAGAGTAAAATTATGGCATTTGCTAGTAAATGGTTGGAGTTGGAGAATATCATGCTAAGTGAAATAAGCCAATCCCACAAAACCAAAGGCCAAATGTTTTCTCTAATATGCAGATGCTAATTCACAATAAGGCAGAGGGGGGGCACTAGGGAATAACGTTATCTTAGATTAAGTAGAAGGAAGTGATGGGGGGATGTGGGGATAGGAAAGATAGTAGAATGAAACAAACATTATATATATATATATATAACTGAATGATCAATATGATTCTGCAACATGTACACTCAGAAAAAAATCCCATCTATGTATGATATATCAAAGTGCATAAATGCATTCTACTGTCATACATAATTAATTAAAACAAATAAAAAATGAAAATAATTAGGAAATGTGTCATGGTGTTATGGTCTAAAATTACTTGTACCTTATTTTATAGGGGAACCTGCTATAATAATTTAAAGGTTCTTATTTTTCTCAACATGACTTTATGCAGCATGGAAAGAACTTATTCACACAGATGGCTTGTCGTGTGTGTGTGTGTGTGTGTGTGTGTGTGTGTGTGTGTGTGAGAGAGAGAGAGAGAGAGAGAGAGAGAGAGAGAGAGAGAGAGAGAGAGAAGAGATGTGAAACCCTGCTCTTTCCTTAGTTTTTCCCTTTTTAACAAATAATAGCCTTAAGACTTTGGCAGGAAGGAAAAAAACCTTTTATTTCCAGGGCATATGCAAGCTTAGATGGCCATTATAATTAGAGGAAAAGTAGAAGAAAATTTGTTTACATAGGAAGAGAGGCAGGAATTCATTGGGGACCTAATATTCTATGCCTATACTTAATGAGCATCATCAACCACTGGAGAAGAGGCGGGAGTTCCCTACTTAAGACCAATCACAGATACAAGGCAGAATTTGGCTTGTCACAAAGAGGAGGGTACCGAATGCCAAGAAAGTACCACCACTAGGCCAGGTACACAGGACCTTTCCAAGATGAGATGGGCCTAAAACAACAAAGAATCTTCTCCTGGATCCCATTTGCCCTTAACTGTGAGCCTAGCACATGGAAGTAACAAGTAACAGGAGGTTTCCACTGAGGGGAGGCAAGAGCATGGGAAAAGACCCCTCTGGTAGAGGTGAGCAGAGACTCAAGCTGAGGGTGGGACATTAATACTGGAGAATATGTTTTTGCACTCAAGTTCCTTCCTGGAGCACAAGATGACCACAGTGCACCACTAGAAGAATTTGATGACTATTGTTCACCAAAGATAATTATAATAACAACAAAATTTAGTTCTTCCTTAGAATGACACTATCTCTAACACTGATAGTCTAAAAGAAGATAGAGAGATAAACTACAATATTCTGAAAAAAAAAAGATTTTGAAATTGGAGCTATACCATCCATCTAAACTCTTACTCAAAGAAGAAATTATTAAAAAGCCATGCACATGTGGCTAAGGACATGGTGGTAGAACGAATTATGGCCCCACATATTCTAATCCCAAGACCTTTGAATGTCACCTTATTTGGTTAAAAAAAGGGGGGACATATGTGATTAAATTAAGGATCTTGATATGGGGAGATTATTGTAGATTTTCCAGAGATACTCTAAAAATATAACCACAGGGGTCTATTAAGGGGGGGGCAACATCAAAAGGAACAGAAGGAGGAATCCAAGATGGTGGCCAGAGGGAGGCAGAATTCTGTGTATCTCTGTGACTTGGTCTCAACTAGTGGGAATACTGCTTCTCTGAGAGTGAGAGAGGACCCCTACACAGCTGCTCTCATGCAGAAATCACCATGGCTGTGCCCCTACTCAGGGCTCTGGGCCTCAGTGTTAGAGCAAGACTCCTGACTCCTGTCATGCAACTCCTGACTATAAGCCCACACAGGGCTCCCGAGAGCCTGAGCAGGATCACTGCATCAGCACTGCTGCAGAACTCCCAGACGCTGCTCTGCTGCCATGCAGGATACTGAGTTGCTACCTACCCAACAGGAACTCTGACTGCCACTCCCCTGTGGACCCCCATCTACCAACAGAGGCTCCCCAGGTCACCTCCATCTTATGATTCGATTTAGCAGCTACAGCCATAATCCCCTACATGGTAATCTGCCCACATCAGGTGACTTTTCATAGGCTCTGAAGTCAGACAAAAGCTGCAGTACTGAACATCACAGAGCTCATCTCTGAACACACTGCACAACACCATCACCGGACTCCGCCCACCCCACCTGACACCCCAGTGGTGGAAGCAGACGGCCTCCATCTTGGGTCATCTTCCTCACCATATTTGGTGGGGGCATCTCCCAGATTGGAACTCCAGCTGGCCAGATACTTGGTTTCCAACCACCCTCCCTCCCAAGCAGTGGTAACCAGGCACAGTAGCTGCCCAACACAAAACATCTTTCAATGAGATGGGGTGCGCAGACCAGGGTGCTGCCTATGGAAGACCTGCAGAGAGAGGTCCCTTAATTGGGAACAGCTAAGGGAGAGGGAGACGATGAAAAAGTTTTGAGACTAAGAGAGACCAGGAACTGGGAAATCTTTAGGCAAGATACCGAGACAGGACCAGGTGCTCAAGTCATATGAGCAGACTCAAAAAGAGACCTTCGAGGTGCAGTCTATCTGCAGGGACTGGCGGGTGCCACACATTACTTCCAGGCACCCTGACCCAGGACCAGCCTTCCCACCCTGGTTACCTTCATTATCCTGAGAGTGGAGGTACCAGCTAACAAACAGGCAACTTCACCTATTGGTTGAGAAAGGAAGCAAGAAAGAAACTGATCTCCAAAACAATCAATAATTCTGGTTTCTTCCTTTGAGAACTTGTTTTTCTTTTTTCTCTTTTTCTTCTCCTACTCTATCCTCCCACCCTTACCTCCCCAACCTTTGTGAAACCAAGTACTTTTCATGAATTAGGATTTTGATGACTGCGATGTCTGAATAATATATTAGAGGTGTGTTCTATATGCTTTTATGTTTTTTCTTTTTCACCACCAATTTTTACTATTTTAATATCCTTTATTTTTCTGAACACATATATATGTTTGTTTTATGTACTCTACTGTCTTCCCACATACTTGTCTACCCCAAATTACTTCCTGATTATTCTCCTGCTAATAGCCTTCTTCATTAGATTTCTCTTTCACACTTCCTAAGATATATTAACTCTATACCCTCACATCCTGCCTCTTCAGCATATTATCCTGTGCCTCACCCCCTGTTCATTGTCCACCATCATAAACTGTAAACCCTTTTATAAACCTAATGATTACATTATAGATAATAATTGAATTCAACATTTGTGTACATGTGACCAAACTGTAAATGTCTTAATAGTAATGAATTGTTTATAGGTGTTATATTGCTGATATTGGGATCTGTTAACATTGTCCTTCCTCCCAAAGGAGAAGTATTTGAATCCTACAGGAGCACTATAAGCCTACAGGGTAAAAATAATAACACATTGGACCCATAATGCTAGAAGGGAAGACACACAAAAAACATGAAAAGACAAGGGAAAAAGTGCCCCAAACAAATCAAGATACCACATTATTAGACTCCATGGCCAGCACAGCAGAAGAAATGACAGAGAAGGAATTCAGGATATACATAATTAAAATGTTCTGTGAATTAAAGGATGATATAAGAGAGCAAATACAGGAAGCAAAAAATCATTTCAACAAAGAGCTACATAAACAAATACAGGAAGCAAAAGATTACAAAAGATTACTTCAATAGGGAGATAGATAGTGGTTCTAAAAAAAAAAACCCAGAAATACTTGAAATGAAATAAACAATAAACCAAATTAAAAGTTCAATTGAAAGCATCACCAAAAGAGTAGACCACTTGGAAGTATGGACATCAGACAGTGAAGACATATACATAATATTGAAAAGAATCTAGACCACACAGTGAAAATGATAATAAAGCATGAGAACATTCAAAAAATAAGGGATAGCATGCAAAGACCAAATTTAAGAGTTTTGGAGATAGAGGAAGGCATAGAGTTCCATACCAAAGGAATGAACAATATATTCAGTGAAATAATATCAGAAAATTTTTCAGACATGAAGAATGAATTGGATGTCAAATGTTCAAAATCACAATAGATCCACACTGAGGCACATTATAATGAAAATGCCCAACATACAGAATAAGGAGACTATATTAAAAGCCACGAGAGAAAGGAATCAGATTACATATAGGGGGAAACCAATTAGGATAATGGCAGATTTTTCAACACAGACAGCTAGAAGATCCTGGAAAAACATACATCAAGCTCTGAAAGAAAATGGATGCCAACCAAGAATCTTGTATCCAGAAAAATTCAGCTTTAGATTCAATGATGAAATAAAAACCTTCCATGATAAACAAAAGTTAAAAAAATTTACAGCTAAAAAATTGGCACTTCAAAACATCGTCGGCAAAATATGTTTTTGTTTCCATGAAGAGGAAACAAAAGAAAAAGCAATGAAAATTAGCAGAGGGAGGTATTATCCTAAAGGAAAAACTAATCAAAGGAGAAAACAAGTCAAGTTAAATAACAAAAATAAACAAATATGGCTGGAAATACAAATCATGTCTCAATAATAACCCTGAATGTTAATGGCCTAAACTCAGCAATCAAAAGACATAGGCTAGAAGATTAGATTTTTTTTTAAAGACCCAACAATATGCTGCCTCCAGGAGACTCATCTGATAGGAAAAGACATACACAGACTGAAGGTGAAAGGTTGAAAAAAATCATACCACTCTCATGGACTGTGGAAGCAAGCAGGGGTTTCCATCTTTGTATCAAATAGACTTCAAACTAAAGTTAATCAAAAGGGATAAAGAAGGTCATTTCCTGCTGCTCAAGAGAATGATACACCAACAAGACATAACAACTATAAATACATATACCCCAAACAATGGAGCATCAGTATTCATCAAACAAATCCTCCTCAAGTTCAAGAGTCAAATTGACAACAGCACAATAGTCTTGGGTGACTTTAACACACCTCTTTCTCCACTGGGTAGATCTCCCAAACAAAAGTTGAATAAAAAAACTATAGAACTCAATAATAAAATCAATAACTTAGACTTAACTGACATATATAGAATATTTCATTCTTTAACAAGCAAACACACTTTCTTCTCAGCAGCTCATGGATCCTTCTCTAAAACAGACCATATAATATGCCACAAAGCAACTCTTAGCAAATACAAAAGAGTAGAGATACTACCCCATATTTTATCAGATCATAATGGAATGAAATTAGAAATCAATGACAAAATAAAAAATAAAAATTACTCCAACACCTGGAGACTAAACAATATGCTACTGAATGAACAATGAGTTGCAAAAGACATCAATGAGGACATTCTTAGAGGTAAATGAGAACATCGACAAAAAATAAGAGGAAAGTTCATTGCATGGAGTTCATTCCTTAAAAGAAGAAAAAGTCAGCAAATAAATGACCTAGCATTACATCTCAAACCCCTAGAAAAAGAAGAACAAGTTAACACCCAAAGTAGAAAAAGGCAGGAAATAATTAAAATTTGAAGTGAAATCAATAAAATTGAAACAAAAGAAAGAATTGAAAAAATTGACAAAACAAAAATTTGGTTCTTTGAAAAAATAAATAAAATTGACAGACCCTTAGCTATGCTAACGAAGAGAAGGAGACAGAAAACTCAAATTACTAACATACGTGATGAAAAAGGTAATATCACAACAGACAGTACAGAAATACAGAGGATAATTAGAAATTATTTTGAAAACTTGCACTCCAATAAAATAGAAGATACTGAAGGAATTGACAAATTTCTCAAGTCATATGACTTACCCAAATGGAGTCAGGATGATATACACAATTTAAACAGACCAATATCAAGCTATGAAATAGAAGATGCCATCAGAAGCCTACCAACCAAGAAAAGCTCAGGACCAGATGGATCCACATCCAAGTTCTACAGACATTTAAAGAAGAACTAATACCAATACTCGTCAATTTATTTAAGGAAATAGAAAAAGAGCACTTCCAAACTTATTCTATGAGGCCAGTATCATCCTGATTCCAAAACCAGGCAAAGACACATCAAAGAAAGAAAACTTCAGACCAATATCTCTAATGAATGTAGATGCAAAAATTCTCAATAAAATTCTGGAAAATTGAATAAAAAAATATCAAAAAGATAGTGCACCTTGATCAAGTGGAATTCATCCCAGGGATGCAAGGTTGGTTCAACATATGAATATTAATAAATGTAATTTATCATGTCAATAAACTCAAAGAGAAGAATCATATGATCATCTTAATAGATGCAGAGAAAGCATTTGACAAAATATAGTACCTCTTCATGTTCAAAATACTAGAAAAATTAGGGATAACAGAAACTTATCTCAACACTAATCTCTAGGGTATATAAAGAAATCAAAAAGCTAAACACCACAAAAATAATCCAATCAATAAATGGGCTTGAACAGATACTTCTCAGAAGAGGATATACAATCAATCAATCAATATATGAAAAAAAATGTTCATCATCTCTAGCAATTAGAAAGAATTCAAATCAAAACTTCTGTAAGATTTCATCTCACTCCTGTCAGAATGGCAGCTATTATGAAAATAAACAACAATAAGTGTTGGTGAGGATTCGGGGGAAAATGTACACTCATACATTCCTGGTGAGACTGCAAATTGGTACAGCCCATATGGAAAGAAGTATGGAGATTCCTTGGGAAACCGGGAATGGAACCACGATTTGACTCAGCTATCCCTCTCGTTGGTTTATACCCAAAGGACTTAAAAACAGTATACTACAGGGACACAGCCATATCAACATTTATGGCAACACAATTCACAATAGCTAAACCATGGAACCAACCTAGATGCCCTTCAGTAGATAAATGGATAAAAAACAATGTGGCATATATATACAATGGAATATTACTCAGCAATAAAAGAGAATAAAATAATGGCGTTTTCAGGTAAATGGATGGAGGTGGAGAAGAAAATGCTAAGTGAAGTTAGCCAAAACAAAACAACAACAACAAAACAAATGCTGAATGCTTTCTTTGATATAAGGAGACTGATTCATAAGTGGGGTTGGGAGAGGGAGTTTGGGAGGAATAGAGGAACTCTAGATAGGGCAGAGGGGTGGAGTAGGGAGGGGAGGGGGCAGGTGGTTAGAAATGATGATGGAATGTGATAGACATAATTATCCAAAGTACATGTATGAAGATACAAATTGCTGTGAATATATATAACCAGAGATATGAAAAATGGCAGTCTATATGTGCAGTATGAATTGTAATGCTTTCTGCTGTTATATATATATATATATATATATATATATATATATATATATATATATAATATATATATATAGGGGGTGGGGAAGCACAGAATAAAACAAAATAGCAAATCTTTTAAGTAGGAAAATATTGATTCAAAAAGTTAATATATATTTAGAATAGATATCCCAGGTGATAGTGGCATGAGATAAACTGTAAGCAAAGTTTTCTTTGTTCTTGTATCATTTAGCAGAATAATAGAGATCCTAACTCATTGTCAATATTGATAGCAAAGAAGAACTTTAAATTTGTGCATTTAATTATAGAGAACCAGAAAAATAAAAAGGAAATACAAAGTAATAATCACAAAGATTTCAGGAAAGTTAAAAAAAATCAATGGATTTCAGGAAAGTTAAAAAAAACAGTGAAAAGAAAGAAAGTGAAACTATAAGACAAGTATGCACATGAATAATTCTCATAATGAAAGCAATTGGACTAATTATGAATGTGTTCAATTTTCCTAACAAAGGATTTTGTTAACATGAATGAAAACCTGTCCTTTTCTTGTCCCTCTTCTGTCTATCTCTAGGAATAAAACATACCAAGACAGGCAATTGTGGAATTTCCCGGTTTGTGTTGTGTAATAAAGGATCTGGAACAATGATTACTGTGGAAGCAGATAAAAGCAGTGGTTCTTCAACCAATTTAGAGCATGTGAGACTGGAATGATGGGACTATGAAAGATGATGAGCCAATCTTGTTCCAAGACAGCATAGTAACATTTTTTCCTACCTTACATTTAACTACTTCAGATGAAATGCTTTTCTCAGAAATTCTGTAACTATTACAGAAGATGCATTCATTAGAAATAGAAACAGTTTTAGTTGTTTTCCCCTTAAGATCATGAGCTGAACCGCAGATGGAATAAAATACTTTAAGACCACTCATGATTTACATACTTTTATGTAAATTAGTCAGTTTTAAAATGTATTGAAAAATTATCAGGAAAACACACAAACATTACATGTAAAATTGATCTAATATTATCTATTTAACTTAAATAATATATTCTATATCTGGATTAAAAGTTGTATCATTTGTTTTGCTACTAGAAATTCTTGAATATTTTTTATTCTGCTTCAATCATTTCTTAGTTAAAATGACAACTATGAAATCTCTTAAATAAATTATTTTGGAGTGTAGCATGAAAAATGCATAAAAAAGCAATTCACATTTTTCTTGATATTGAGCTGATGTAATTGTGACTATTTCACACCAACATTGGGGGGACTCGAAGTATGCCACCACTTTCATGGGCTTCCTTTCATTTGAGATTTCATTTCCCTAGTGATTCCCGTAAAAATTATTTTTGTAAGATGGGAAAGTTTATCAATTTGGAAAGTTTGCCTGTAAGCTTTGGATCTCAAATTTGGCTGCTTATCAGTTTAAAATTCCTGATGCCTTGAAGCAGTTAGAATCTCCAAGAAAGTGTCTGTAAATTTAAATCTTCCCAGGTGATTACATTGTGTAATCAGGGTCCAAGAGCCACAGACCATAAGACTCACACACATACTCAACATTGTCTTATCTGCAGACCCTCACTTCAGGGTTTTCCACAGAAGCACTGGTACTGTCCTTAATTCCCTTAGTGAATTATGGGCAAACATGAAGACCCGAAAAGTGCGCTTTAGGGAGAAGCACCAAGTCTATGTTTATAATATAAGGTCAGAGAGTCAGAGCTGTTTAGTCCTAATGGCTCTTAGAAATTGAGACACTATATCATCAGTGTTTAGTTTTTGTTCTACCTAGTGCCTTTCATCATTGCTAATGTTTTCCCCCCCGACCTTCTGATCTTTTCTAAACTTTCTTCAAGTTTTCTATTTTGCTTTCCTTTACTAGATCTAGAGCTAACCATAGTACACTATTATCAGGAAGAATCACAGTATGTTGAGAAAATGGGTATAAGAAAAAAAAACCTATACAAATAATCATAATTGTAAGAAAAGTATTGAAAAGGAATAGATTAAAATTAAGTGAGAGAAACAATAATAAAACAAACAATTGAATTAAAATACGGGCAAAATATTTGAACAGACACCTGAACAAAAAAAAGACATACTTGGCAACTAAGCACTTGAAAAGATAGTCAACATTATTTGTCATTAAGAAATTTATATTTAAACTACAACTAAACACCAATACACATCTATTAAAATGGGTAAAATGCAAAACACAAGCCTGATGATACTAATTAGTGTGATGTGGAGCAACAGGAATTTTCATTCATTGCTTATATAAATGGAAAAGGAAATAGCAGTTTTGGAAACAGTGTGGCAGTTTCTTATAACGCTAAATATAGTCTTCCCTTATGCCCTGATTGTGCTTTAGGTATCTGTCCAACAAATCTGAAATGTTATGGCTTTATTCATCATTGACAAAAAATTGGAAGAAGTGAAGTTGTACTTTACTAGGTAATGGATAAAGTGTGGTACAACCTTGCAAAACAATATAATTCAATGATTAAAAAATGTGATATCAAATGACTCAAAGACACAGATAGAATTTAAATGCACGTTGACAAATGAAAAAAGCTAGTCTGTGTACAGTACAAGTCTGATTATAGGGCATTTTGAAAAAAGTGAACAAAAGAGATAGTCAACAACAACAATAAAATGAGTAGTTGGCATTTAGGTGAGAGAGAGCGGGTAGAATATGTGAAACAGATATTTTCAAAGCAGTAAAATTACTCTGTGTGATATTGTAATAGTGGATATATGCTATTTGAATTTGTTAAAACTTTTTTTAACCACAGAATTACCTGGGGAGTTTTTTTTCCTAATATTTATTTTTTAGTTTTAGGTGGACATAATATCTTTATTTTTATGTGGTACTGAAGATTGAACCCAGATCTTCATGCATGCTAGGCAAGCACTCTACCACTGAGCCACAACCACAGCCCAGAATTTGTTAAAACTTTACAGCACAAAAAAACCTCAGTGTGTGCAGAATTAAAAAAAAAAAATGAAAAATCAGCCAGGACTCAAAAGAATAGAATACAGAATGTTACCAAACAATATAACTATTACAAATGTGTAAGATGATTTTACTGAAAGTGGCCAAAGAAAGACTCTGACATAGGTAACTTTGGAAAAAGTAGAACAGAAAATTAAAGGAAAAAAAAAAGAAAGAAAATCTGTACCTTGCCTCGTACCTATGCACTGTATTTGACAAAATTGTTTCCTGCAGGGTAATTGGTTAGCAGTTCTGATAGAAATATAGATGTACCTTGGAACGGAACAATTCAGTTAATATGTGATGGTGGGGGAAGCCAGATTTCTTACTGTTGGAATATGAATTTATAGATAATCAAGGGGAAGAGGTTAGAATAATCTATATGGTAAGTGATTAGAATGAAAGATATCAGTATTAATCAATTGTATAATCAGCATAGATACAGATGGTTAAATATAGAAAAATTTATAGATATGATCATATTCACATTAGTATTCATTCATATTCCATTGCTTTGTCAGCTGATAAGGCCTATATACAACAAAATCTCAGTAACATTGAGCATACCTGTCACCCAGATCTTGGTTTTTAATATCATTCTCCATAAAAGGAGCTGTGTCTCCCTGAAGAAATGGCTGATTCTAGATTAGGGCAGGAAATACACAAGGTGAGCTTAGAGTATATTATAGTACCAGAAAGTAACTAGATACCTAAAAAACAAATAAACAAACAGAACACAGTGATGAAGTTTGTCAAAAGGAAAAAGGAACCAATTGAAAAAGCTTCCAATGACCAAAAGTGGAGCAACTTGAGCAATATAAATTGGATTGTGACCCTCTATGCACAATAAATATCCACGAAATCATAAAAATAAAAACAAATGACCAAAAAATCAATAAATGGGAAAAAGAAAAAATATCCTATGCAAAACATTCTGAATAACTTATGTAGATACTTGGCTCTTAAGTTGACAAAGCATAAATCTTTCTCCCTAAGTGTTGGTCACACATAATGATTTTCTTTTAAAAGTATCATGTATAAAGGGAAAAAAGAATAAACTTAAGGTAGAGAAATGGAACAAAAGCTTCCTCAAGTCAGGGGACAAAGGTCAAAGCAAGAGTGATGACATGTTGATCTTACATGTTCTTGATATGATATGACAAAAATGGTAAGGATGTCCAATGATCATAGCAGCACAATTTACAATAGCTAGACTGTGGAACCAACCTAGATGCCCTTCAATAGATTAATGGATAAAAAAATGTGGCATTTATACACAATGGAGTATTATGCAGCACTAAAAAATGACAAAATCATGGAATTTGCAGGGAAATGGATGGCATTAGAGCAGATTATGCTAAGTAAAGCTAGCCAATCCTTAAAAAACAAATGCCAAATGTCTTCTTTGATATAAGGAGAGCAACTAAGAACAGAGCAGGGAAGAAGAGCATGAGGAAAAGATTAACATTAAGCAGATCGAGTGGGAGGAGGGAAAGGGAGAGAGAAGGGAAATTGTATGGAAATGGAAGGAGACCCTCAATGTTACACAAAATTACATATAAGAGGTTGTGAGGGGAAAGGGGGAGGGAACAAGGGAGAGAATTGAACAACAGCAGATGAGGTAGAGAGGGAAGATGGGAGGGGAGGGGAGGAGGGATAGTAGGGGATAGGAAAGGTAGCAGAATACAATAGTCACTAATATGGCATTATGTAAAAATGTGAATGTGTAACCACTGTGATTCTGCAATTTGTATTTGGGGTAAAAATGGGAGTTCATAACCCACTTGAATCAAATGTATGAAAGATGATATGTCATGAGCTTTGTAATGTTTTGAACAACCAATAAAAAAATGGTAAGGATGTCTACTATAATCAATTATGTTAAACATTGAAATGGAAGTGCTTAACCTTTGAATTAGACAACAGAACGAAATTGATACATTAAAATTGGAAAGGTAGAGGCAAACTATCATTGTTTGCAGACAAAAGATTGATTCGTGAAATTCCCAAAAGAATAAACTCCAGAATTTGCTACAAAAAAGTAAAGTAATTTAGTAAGGTAGCAAAGCACAAATTAATATATGGAGATGAATAATATTTATGTATAAAGCATCCTATTAGAAAGTGCAATAGGAGAAATCCCATTTTTAATACAAAAGGATGGATATCCTAAAAATTTATTTTATAATTTATGTGTAAATAAATAAGTAGAAAACTTGAAAATATGAATGACCAAAATAATCATAGATTTGTACAATCAAAAAATATATAACATGATGGCTATCTATGTTAAGTTTCTGAATAGGATTAGTGCTCTAAAGGAGACCTGAAGAAACTTGTTCATCCATTTAGCTGTATGGTACACTAGAAGGTGCAATCTTTAAAGGAGAGTGAGTTCTCCCCAGATGCTAACTCCAATGATTACCTATCTTGTAATTCCCAGCCTCCAGAGCTGTGGGCAATACATTTATGCTTTTTATCAATTATTCAGTCTAAGGCATTCTGTTATAGCACCCTAAACTGACTAATACAGTGATCTTAGATAGAAAGGTTTAATAGTAAAGAATGCTAATAGTTTTAATTTAATTTGCTAATTTAACACAATTTAATAAAACACCAAAAAGATTTATTCTTTTAAATTAGAAGGCTGATTTTAAAATTAATATGAAAGCATAAATATCTTTCAGGAGAAATATCAGAGGAAAACTGGTAAAGATGAGCTATGAAGTTGTTAAACGTTAATATCAGATATCAAAACATATTGTAAAACCTCAGTGATTTAAAAAGATGGCATTTGAAAATGAATAGAAAATTGAACGAAGTAATAGAATTATAAAGTCTAGAAATAGCCAAATGTATATGAAATTCATCTTATAATAAAATGGTATTTTTAAGCAGTTATAAAAAGATAGCTTTTACAAATGATATTTGAGCATCTCTGTATCCATCTGGAGGATAAAATGAAATTACATCTATAATTTATATCATCTCAGGGTAATAGCCCAATGGACTAAAGATTTCACTTGCAAACAAAACCATGAAAGTACTGGAAGAAAATAGAAGTTCTTTATTACTTTGAAGTGGCAAGAATCTTTCCATCTATGACTAATAATCTAAAAAAGACAGGCATATTAAAAAACTAAGAGCTAAAAAATTAAATAAAAACTGGCCCAAAACAACAACTATGAGTAAGTTTAAAATAACATACTGATGACAGTATTTGCAATTATTAAAAAGTCTAATCTTTCCAATGTAAAATGAACTCCTAGGAGTCAATAAAGACTAACAATCCAATAAAAATGTAGACAAAAGATATGAACAGATACTTCTTTGAAATACAAATGACTTTCAAACACGAATAAACTTAACTTTATCCGTAATGAGAGAAATGCAATTTCAAATCAACTTGGTGATGCTTTTTCCAAGTATCTGATTGGCAGAAGCCTTAAAGTTTAATAGGAAGTTTGCCAGTCTTGGCAAAGATAACCAGATAGCCATATATAGTTTTTAGAAAAAATTAATTGATACAATCCCTACCAAGAGGAATTTGGCAGTAATTATCAAAGTTATATAATACATGTATTTACACTCACCAGTCCCATTTTTGAGAATTTAGCCAACATCATGTAACTGCAAGTATACAAAGTGATTTATGTGCCACAAGAAGGGCAATCCCAAATGTCAGTCAGTAGGGAATTGGCTAAATTCAATGGCTAAATTCAATGGAATTCTCTGCAACTATTTAAAAAATATGAGAAAACACTACACATTGATATGGAAAATTCTCCTAAATATAATGAAAAAAGCAGAGCTCAGGATCATGTATTATATAATACATTACTTTTTGTGTAGATAGGCAAGAAATCCATACTACTATGGATACAATTTTCACATACATATATAAAGTAATTCTGTCAAAAACACAGAAAAAAACAAATGGCTGTGGTTACCAGCAGGGGTGAGGGGAGAAGAGTGATGGGAAACTTGCAAAGGATTTTTAATTGAATATTTTTGGTTTTATTTATTACTGAGCCATTTGTAGGTGTTGCCTATTTGAAAAGTTATATAACCTCCTATTTGCTCAAGTCAAAATTATTATGTTGCTATGAGAAAAAAAATAGCCCATTAAGATTCATCCTTACAGAGTGAATGACTCACCTGAGATTCATGCTTCCTCTGGGTATTTAGAAAAAACCAACAAAATCCTCCCGAATCTGTACATTATCAGAATATATACTTAGGAAGAAGAATTGCCAGAAATATTGAGGGTCAAAGAGCTCTGCTATTGTGTCTTCAGTCATAACCTGAAGGTCACCATTTTGCCTTCCTATTTGCAAGGCTGATTTTCCATGTTGAATTAAACTGAGGTAAGAATTTCCTAGGGTAAGACCTTTCAGGCACAAATCCAAAAGTGCCACAGAGTAGTTACAAGAAGTGAGCACAGTCCTTAAAATAAGATGAAACCTATCATGGAGAACAGAGGTGGAAGACTGAGTGAGGTTTTCTTCTTTAGTTAAATATAGTGAAACATAAATCACTACATATTATAGTAGGACTGACTTCACCTTTAATGACCACTGTATTTCATCTTTATTTAGAAATGTTTTTTTAGTTCCACCTACTCACAATAGAAGTTGAAATAGTTTTTATTTTGAAAAGTATTCTGATTGTCTCTCAATCCTCTAGGGAAAAAAATGGGTTGAAAAGGCAGTTTTGCTCCATCGTGTGTAAGTTGATAAAAATAGATTGTGGAGCAAAGAAACAGTCTTGAAGTTCATAGGAACCTCATATATAAAAATAGAATTCAGTGTATCATTTCATTTGCCATTGCTGGTATTGTTCAGATGACAGGTTTTGTTTGTTATACCTAGCTCTGTCACAGCTTCTCCTATGAAGCTGTAATATTGAAATAAAATTTCTAGCTGGCATAATGTAACTTCACACTGAATGGATGAAACAGCAAATGACTGGATGATTGTATTTATAGTATGCAGGGGGACAGGCAAAATTTAATCAATTTCAGCCAATTCTAAAACCTATAAATGGGTGCAATCCTTTTTTCGTGGAATAAAATTCAATTAAACTCATTTTTTTTGAAATATTCACAACTAGATTGATTTATTCTCTTCTCAATGAAAAGTAGTTGAAAATAATTTGGATGGTGTTGACTTTTTAAGTATCCTAGTTTTGTTTTATGGGTTCCAGAAGGTTCCCGGTCAATCCTCAGATGCTGTTAAGATGTCAACAAAAAGACATTTCCAGGTCAAAGTCAATGGAAAGAATTTTACCTTGGCACTGAGTGATGATTGCAGAAGATTCTTATTTAGTGGTGCAAATGACTTCCCAAACTGGAAAAGGTTGTATTCTCATGAGACAGAAAATGATTCAGGAAAGCTACCTACGAGCATATGTCCCATGTGTTGTTGATTCACTTTCTCTTGGAATAAGTTTGACATAGGATAGGTTTTCTCCTCTGATGAAACTAAAATGTTGGGCAATATCACAGCACTCTCATCTGACTGCTATCATCTACTATAATCTGGCACACTTCTGTGAGTTCAACTCTCTCTGTACTCCCTCCTCTAACCTTAATACACAAGCAATCCCAATTCCATTGCAAAATTTGCTTCAGGAAGAAATCAGATACTTTTAATTTACTTGAGATCAAATAATTTAAAAGCAATCAAAAGATATCAGAAAAAGCTTCAGTTCATGAAAATGTCAGAATAAAAAAAAATAGATTCAACTGTTTTGCCACTTTGTGGTTCTTTTAATCCATCAGATATTATTCCTGGCAAGCCATGCCTGTCTAAAAGCAGACTTTTAAAGGCAGAAAGAGGTACACCACATTTTCTGATTATGATCAATGGCTCATCTTAAAAGCACTATGACTAAATCTAAGCCTTTGCCATCATTGTTGGGTATATTTCTGGGAAAAAAAAAAAGATAGTTCCTTTACAGAGTGTTTAGGGCTACCTAAGAACAATTTCATCAAATCTTAGGGCTTCTGTTATATTAATAACACTTTTGACTTTACATACCCAACTTGAACTTTTGTATGAGATCTCATTCAAAGTGAAGGAATATCTGTTTGAGAAATGTTCTTTACAAAGAAGATAACCAGCTTTCAGCATGGAAGGGAGCAGCAATGGTAATCAAATATTAAGTCACAAAGACTCCCTAGGCTTATATTATGAACCAATGAATCCTTTTTTAAGGGTCTATACTTTTTGTAGAAACTTCATTTCTCCATTCCTAGGTGTTAAGCAGCTTTCTAAATGATGCAAGTTTTATGTGGTTTATTTTTTATTGGCTGATACACCATCAAAGAATTGTTGGGTTGGGTGTGGTGGTGCATACCAGTAATCCCAGAGATTTCAGAGGCTGAGGCAGGAGGATTGCAACCCTGAGGCCAGCCTTAGCAAAAAAACGTTGGGAAAGTATCTCAGTAATAAACTATCCCTGGTTCAATCCCCAATTCTAGGGAGAGGGAATTGGTGATATGGTTGAAATTTGAAGTTCTTTTAAGCTTTACTTGCTTCTCTGTTTCCCACAATGAGGAATCATTTCTGGAAATCAGAACACCTATATTGAAAGGAAGGTGGGGCTATCAATATTCCAAACTGTGCCTTCCTCCTATCCTGGGAATTGAACCCACAACCCGGTGCATGCTAGGCAAGTGCCCTACCACTGAACTACATCCACAGCCATTTTTAATCTTATTTTTGAGACAAGGTATCTAAATTGACAAGAATGGTCTTGAACTTGTGAACCTCCTACCTCACCCTCCCAAGTAGCTGGCTTTACAGGAGTGAACCACTTGTGCCTGGCTTGGAATTGCCTTTTTAAGGGGCATTAACAAAGTGAAAGTTTTCTTACACTACTTATGTCCCTATCTTTTTCTGCCTCCCTCTCTCTTTTTAAGGAGTCTGGAGCAGTTGATCAGAGGTCTGTGAAAGAAACACAGAGAAGAATTTTTATTATCACTCTGCTACAATTCTATGATGCATATTTTGTGTCAGGCATAAAATTATGATTTTCTTCTTGAATTTATCTATGTCAGAGCTCATCGGTAAACATACTCGAACTGTGAAAATTAAGGGACTGGAAAAAGTAAACTAGAATGAAGTACTTCCAAACTCCATTAAAAACCAATGAGTTGCAGAGCACTATTTACAATTCACTTGAAATTCCCTGAGAGGAGAGCATCTCTTCTCTCCACGCGAATATCCAGTTAATTTCAAACTGGTTTTAAAGGGCAGAAAACGTGTGTGGCATCTTTCCAGTACTTAGTTCAATTTGTCTTCCAGAAAGACCCAAAACCCTCATAAGGTTAATAAGGAGACTTGAAAATCTAATCTCAAAAGGGGACGTTAGAGAATTACACATTTTGAAAAGAGATTATACATTTCTCATTGCTTCAAATAGTCTAAAATAAGACTTTACAGGAACACGAATTAGGCTGTTAAAACTATCAGATTCTGGGAAGTGAATCTAGAGGGTGAGGTTTTTAAGAACTGGATTTTGGAAGGAAGCATTGTAATTGAAGTGTAAAAACAGTGCAAATGATTTATGAACTTAAGGACCCAGAGAAGACGCTGAATTTCTGAGCTGTTTAAGAATAGCTCTGAATGGTGGTTTCTGTGCCTCATTGATTTATATTATTAATCTTATAGCTTCCAGCTCCCTCTGGGTAAAGAAGAATGTCATAAAATCATTTTAAACCCTTCTTCTAGCCTTTCACTAGTTCATTTCTTCATGACTCAGCAATCTACTACTCCAGCAAAGATGAGCAGACGACTTTCCACTTATTATATTATAACTTGATGGTACAGTGAAGCAAAACTAACTTATAATCCCACAGAGCCAGACAATGGTTCTGGCTCATAAAAAAGCAAGAAGATTAAGCCTGACAGATTTTCTATTTCCTAGAGTTAAGGTGTATGTTTACCAAGAAGCCCACAAAAGTTATAGAAGGAAATAGCAATGTGGTACAAAAAAAACTTTGGAGTCATTTAAAAAAAAACACTAGAGTTATGGGCTTTGAGGAAAATACTAAACACTGATATGTTCATTGATATCCTTTTTATTTATTTATTTATTTATTTTTTGAGGGAAATCTCTCTCTCTCCAGAAGGGCAGCTATGGAAGTAGCCTGTCACCTCAGTGTTGACCTTCCCATTGAGTTTTTATTTTTTTCCTCCACTCTCACAATCATATTTAACCTTAGGTTTCTGCTGTATCTCTTGCCCAGTTATAAGTAAAACTTAACATAAAAAGTAAATCCCTTTCCATTTATCCCGTAACATAAACAAAATAAGCTGATATTTTCGATGTAACTGGAAAACAAAGTGAGTTCAAAAAGAAAATGAGCTAAGAAACTGTAAGATAAGTCTCCTTCTTGGGACGTAATCCATCTAATTCGCAGGACCTGCTCCATCTCACATCCCATCTAAGGGTCCTTTTGAGGGTCCAGAAAAGTTAACAAACCTTAGGAAATGAAGGGTCAGAGGCCACTTCTGTGTTCATTTGCTTATAATTGAAATTATCCTTTGATGCATTCTGTGGTTCATTTTTATAAAAAAAGAGGATTTTTTGTGTATTTCATATTTCTATTGTGTATTTCTGATTTCTATTCAGATATTTTTTAGTCAAACAACTCAGAGGACCTATGTTTTATTTATTTATGTGCTGAAGCTATAAAAATACCTGTGTATGAAATTACATGATTGCTTAAAGATAAGCTGTACAGAACAGGTACATTTATCTTTGTGCTGCAGGAAGGGCATATTCATAGGTTTAAGCTGCTATGATCCAAAATTCAGTTCTTTAGCCTAAGAACTGAGGTGTCTAAAATATAGTCAACTATTTTCTCACTTTCAACAAGAATGGAAAGGAGTTACGAGGAAGATTTCAACTCATTACCAGGAAAAATTTTCTAACAAATAGACTTGTTCATAAAGTAGTTTGATCCTCCTCATAACATCAATGAGGATCCTTTAACTGGAAATGTTTGGGGAGTAGATGAATAGCTACCTGTTAGGAGTGCATAGGATGAAGATGAAATAACTCTAACAAGGGGCAGAAGAATATTTCCTATGAAATATACTGATATTCTATTTGACAGCAATATAACACATGGCTAAATGCTCAAAGAATTAAATTTTAGTGGCATACATGTGATATTGTGGAGTTTATCTCTGATGAGAAAAAAGACATTTTAGGCTCCTTCAGTGTCCTGAGCTATTTATTTTTATGAAAATATATTAGTCACTTTACAAATGTAAAGTTGTGCTGGTTCATTGAGACTACTGACTATAGGATATCAGATAATAGTTCAGTGTAACTGAAGAAATCATCACACTATTTTTACCTTTACTTTTACTTAAGATTAATAATAGATGACTTTTTATATTTATTATTGTATGAAATTATAACTGGCATCCACATATAAATTTTACATTTTAGGCCACTTGTCATAAGCACTCATTGATTCATATTCTTTGTAATACTGTGGGAGTTGGGAGAACTAAAAATAGGCTTTAATTGCCTTGCCCAGCACCTTAGCAAGGAGAAGCCATGAGTGCCTGATCTATATGAAGAGCTTAGAGGATTTCTTCATTTCTATCTTTACACTCTCTTTAGAACCAAAGAAATCATAAAACATCCTATAATGGTTATCCATGTGTTGTTATGATGGTTTCACCTACTTAGCTTGCACATTTTTAGGGTTGAGTTGATATATCAGTAATAATTGTAATGACATTAAATATTTAGATCTGGGGAAGGGAAAATGGTCATCATAATAAAAAATACTGCGTAACATTTACTGAGCAAGCACCAGACTCTGGGCTAAACCTTTTGCACATATCACCTAAATTTGTTCCCATATCTCAGCACAGAAAACATCCTAGATAACATTTTGTTCACATTCTAGAGCAGATAAGTGGTAGAACTGGTATCTGAACACCAGAATTTCTATCTCTAGAGGCTGAACTAGTTTATAATTTCCTAAGAATGATTTTAAATCAACTCTTTTAGCATTCATCTCAGTTTTGGTACAATTTTCTGTTATTTGAGGAAGCTCCAGAGGCAGAGGTTAAAATAAACCCATAAATTTTATATTTGGACAGGATAATATTTAAAAAATATTTTTGTAGTTGTAGATGGACACAGTACCTTTATTTTATTTGTTTATTGTATGTGGTGCCAGGGATCCAACCCAGTGCCTCATGCATGCTAGGCAAGTGCTCTACCACTGAGCCACAGCCCCACTCCTGGACAGGATAATATTTTGATAGTGTGCATATAGAAAACAAATTCATCTTACTATTTTATGAAGATCAAATCCTGGATGGTTATTGATGCAAAAGAACCGGTATTTGGGTCCAAGTATAACGGGGGCTTTTGCTCCTAAAAGTTACTGCATTCTCTTTTCCAAGGAAGTATTTTGCCACCACTTGGGGGCAGCAGTTACCAATTAATTAACAGGTCTGTTTTCCAATTTATAGCTAAAAATATTGTCTTTATCTCTAGGTAAAGTGGACGAAGTATTTTTTTTTTTTTAAAATAAAGATCTATCCTCTCAATTAATTAAACTTTCAATGTGATCAATTTATTTCCATGGGTTTCTCCCATGATGATGATAATGATAATGATGATGATCATGATGATTATCTTGGACATCATTCAGCAATGTCTTCCTGCCTTTCCTAAGTTAAGATTCTATGTTTCGCTTTATAATAAAAGCCATAAACAATGACAACAGAACAGTTTTCTTCACTCAATCTTATACTTTCAGAGGTATAAGCTGACCAAAATAGAGTGATGACATAGCTTGGAAAGAATGAGGGCTTATGAAATCAGAACTGGAAAACAACTTATAATCTTCAAGAAATAACTTATTATTATTATGGGTTTGCACCTAATCAAGGAATTTGAAGCACATTTTCTCAATCCATATGACCAGTCCATTTTACAGAAGAGGAAAAAATTCAGAACAACTTCAGGGATTTTTGTCTAAGATATACTTGGACAATGTACACAGCTAGTAAATAGCTAGTAAATAGTCATCCACAACTGTATGACTCAAAGCATGTACCCTCTCCAACATCTCCATGCTGTCTCTGTGATGATGGTATCGCCATGCCTAAGGGAAGACACAATTAAGCAAGACTTCTAATTTTCAATTTCAAACAGGGATATAAAATTGTCAAGGATCTAAATTCTCCAATGTAGAGAGAGGTAGTAGAAATATATTTATAAAGAGTATAGAAAGACTATATTTTGGTTAGCTTTAAAGATAGATGGAATTTTGGAGTGTTCTACTAAAATTAGCTAAGGAAAAATATTTTGGGGGAGCTATAAATAATCTATCTTAAATAATTATGTGGAACTATCTGAAAGTAGAAGATAAGACTACTGAATCACTAAAATTTGGCCCTAACAACTCTGTTAGGTCAAAATTTAATACCTGGAGACTATTTAAAGATGACAGTTGAGTAAGAGTCTCCGATGATTGTCTCCTCATATATACACCAATTTGAACAGTTACCCATGCATCAAACTACCTTCACTATAGCTAAGGAAGCCAGGTGAGAAAACACAGTGTTTGGTTATAGTATCATAGTAATAAAAGAAGTATTGAAGAAGGTGGAAAGGAGATTCCCACATATCCCTCTCTCAACTCCAAGCAGCATAGAGAGATTCCTCCTACTTGGTAGAGGGCAAAGATATTAATTTCAGGCCTTAGACATGAAACCCAGTTACCAGGCCCTCCATGGTGAAACTCAATGTTGGGAAGAGCCCTAAAACCGTGCCTCCAGACTGGCACCAGCAGACTGAGGTACAAGAACTGTATTGGTAGCTAAGTGACTGTCTCCACCACCCTTTCCCCTACCTTGGGCAGCCACAGGAAGAACATGATTCCATGTTCTGGGGAATAGAGAATGAAAGCTAGCACAGAACTTTGCCTGAAAGCTCAATGACAGTCCCATTATGGTAAGATCCAGCACCAGGAAGAAACCAAACATCCTTATACTCAGGCCAGAGCTCACAGAAAGATTCTTTAGATCTTCTCTGGGTCCATACAGAGACATCTGCCCTGGTGGAGCTGCAGTGGTTCTGAGTGTAACCCTAAGACTGTGCAGGTTTTTGTGACCATCAGCTTCAGATGTTACCCAGTTGGTTGTCAGCTTTGGTAGCTAAGACTAACTTCATTACTATTCCAGCATTCAGTATGGAGTAAGACTCTATTTGCTAAGGTTAGGACAAGATGGTGAGAATAGGACATTGCTGTAGAACCCAATGAAACTCAGCACTGGGAATATCCTAATGGCCCCCATTCCCAGACCAGTGACCATAGATAGAACCTCTGAAACTGGTAAAATCCCAGTGCGAGGTGGACACATGGAGCCCCAGTATATTGATAGAACTCCTATTCCTGCCAGCATCATCTCTGACTGGCTGCAGCATTCCGGGCCCCAAGGAACAAAGCCCTCTGTCGTAGGAAGCTCATGGCAGTGTGAGCTTTGTTCCCATCACAGTGCTGTGCTGATTTCAGTAGGCTGTGAGCTCAGGATGTAACATAGCATTATAGCATTGGTGGCCACAAGTGTGGCATAGGAACCTGGGGCATCTCCCTCTGTGATGACTCTTCCCACAGTCAGGCAAAATCCTGTTGTGCACAAACACATGTTGGTAACTGTGGATGAGGCAACTGGACCTACCTTAGCTCCAGGGACAGACTCACAGGGTCAGACTGCTCTTTTTAGGTACTCTCTCTAAAAGCAAACTTGTGGCAAACCTGCACTTAAGGCCCCATCTAGTGCTCAAATAATGCTAGTGACTACATACTAGGGGAAACTAAACAGGTTACTTATAATTTCTAAAAAGATAGTCACAAACCTATATCACAAAAACTGAAATAAAGAACTGTTTCTTTGATGCTCAGATGACATTGCACATGAACAAGTATCAAGAATCTGGGAGGAGCCATGACCTCTGTAAAAGTCCAAATAAGGTACTAGAAATTAAACACAGAATAAACAATATGGATGAACTCTTAGATGGAAGATTATTAGAAAATTGAACAAATTCTTTAGCTGAAAATACAGTAAGTGAAATTAAAAAACATGATAGAAGAAATCAATAGCAGAGTAGATCAAACAGATGAAAGAATTAGCAGGTAGAAGACAGGTTGCTGGAAAATACATAGATGGAGAAGAAAAAGAAAAAAATAATGAAGAGGAATGAAGAAAGCTTTGGGGAACTTTGGGACAGCATTAAAAGAGAAAACAATCAGGTTATTTGGGTCCAAGAGGAACTTGATAGTGACAAAGATGTAGAAAGCTTATGCAAAGAGATAATAACAAAATGTTCCCAAAGCTTGAGAAGGATACAAATATTCAGGTACAGGAAGATTAAATGTTGCTATGTCCAAAATACCCAACAAGAGCAACTTAAAGGAGGGATTGTTTATTTGAATTCATAGTTTCAGAGGTCTCAGTCCATAGGTGTACAAATCCACTACTGTGAGTGCAAGGCGAGGCAGCCCATCATGGGGGAAAGTGTCCAGCAGAGCAAAGCAGCTCAGCACATGGTGGGCCCAGGAAGGAGAGGGGAGTGGGGAAGGGACCACAGCACAGAAGCACCCTTGCAGGGCACGCTCCCAGTGACCCACCTCCTCCAACCATGCTCCACATGCCTAAAGTTACCACCCAGTCAGTCCATACAAGCTAGGATGGACCTATTAGGTAAATCTCTCTTAATTTAATCACTTTACCTCTGATTATATTAATAGGAGTTTGGGGGCATGTCTCATATCCAAATCATAATAGTCATCATTAAGATTTGAATCAACTAAGTCTTCTTCAACACACACATATATAGAATCAAGCTCTCCAAGGAGAACAGTAAAGTGGATTTTCTCAAGGATTCAAGAGAAAAGAAAAAAATAACATATAAGGGTATTCCAATTAATCTGACAGTAGAAAGCTTACAGGCCAGGAGATAGTGGCATGAATTTTTCATTGTACCGAAGGGAAAAAAAAAAAAAAAAAACCTTGTCAACCGAGGATATTCTACTCAGCAGCCTATCATTTAGAAATGAAGGAGAGTTAAACAGTCCCAAACCAGAGCTAAAAGAATATATTTCCACCACACCTGTCCTACAAGAAATGCTAAAGTGATTTCTTCAAAGTGAAAGAAATACAAAAAAAAAATGAATAAGGAAAATATAAAATCCACTGGTAAGTATAATTATACAAATTCAAGTATGCTGTAATATTGTAAGCATGGTATGGAAACCATTCATATTATTATTATGGAGGATTAAAAACAACTGAAAATAAAAAGATTCCAATAATGTATTAAGAGATAGGCAACATAGAAAGATGTAAAATGGGACACAAAAATTCAAATGTGGGGAGGAATTGAGTATAAGTTGGAGTTTTTATTAGTACATTTTCTATTTTCCTTTATGAACATGTTATATTGCTATCATTCCCAAATAGCTTACAGTCAAAAGATGTTTTTTGTAAGTTTTATGATAATCAAAAAGGAAAAATCAATAATAGACAAACCAAAAAACATAAGCAAGGCATCAAAACACTATTAGAACAAATCCCTTAATCACAAGTACCATCAAATAATACAACAATCTCACTCTTGGCTAAATAGCCAAAGGAAATAAAATCAGCATTTGAAGAGACATCTTCAGTCCCACTTTCATTTCAGCACTATTCAAAAAGGCCAAGAAGGAAAAACAATATAAGTATCCATTAACAAATGAATGAAGAAAATGTGCTAAACATAACAATGGAATATTATTCAGCCGCACAAAGAATGAAATCCTGTCATTTGTGACACTATCCTGGAACTGCAGATTATTTTGTTAAGTGAACTAAACCAGGCAGCTCATGTGGAATTTGAAAAGGTTGATCTTATAGAAGTTGAAAGTTTTTGGTTACTAGTGGCTCCAGAGATGCTAATCAATGTTATTAAATTACAGTTAGGCAGGAAAAAAGAAGTTCTGGTGTGCTATTGCTCAGTGAGGTGACTATATGTAGCAATTGTATATTTCAAAAAAACTAGAAGAAATTACTTCTTAATGTTTTTCCATAAAGAAAGGATAAATGAGACGGATATATTTATCCTGATTTAAATATTATGCAACACATAAAGGTATGTAAATATCACAAGGTAATAAACATATATAATTTTTATGTTTTATATATCAGAAAAATTTAAGACTATTGTCAATGTAAGGACATGAAATTTATGCGACTTTGTTCTTATAATATGAAAATTGTTATTATTTTCATACTTATGAAGCTAAGGTAATATATCACAATCCTCAAAGGATATCTATTTAAAATCTGATCCATAACTTGGGTTAGATTTGCACATGCAAAATTAGAAACCACATGGTAAAAACACCATCTTGTTTATTACTGTGTCAGCAACCCTTCGTAATAATCGAGAGTTGTGCTAAATGTCTGGGAGAGTTATGTTTTCTTTTTTAAATGAATTTTATTGTACATATTTAAAGTATATAATATGACATTATATAACATAGATAGATAGATAGATAGATAGATAGATAGATAGATAGATAGATAGATAGTAACTTCAGCAAAGCAAGTTAATGTATTCACCATCTTTCAATGAAAGGAAAGTCAAGTCTTTGAGTTAGTCTTGTACTGATTAAGAGTTCCTCTAGATTTTTCTCTTCTATTTGTCTTCCTTTCTTTTCCCTACTTCTCTTGCTACCTCTGCATAAGCAACAATCAACAATTCTCCTACTTACTTGGACTCGGCTCAATCTGATGCAGTGGAAACTAGGGTGTTAGTGAATCAGACCCACTACTTGTCCAACATCACTATATTTCTGGGATGCCTTGCTTGACACATTTTTACAGCTTGAGATCAACCTCCTCCATGAACAAAGGCATTTATAAAAAATCCCTGCATAACTCTGATTGTCAATAAGCTTTCTTTCATTAAGCCTAAAGCATTTATCCTTCTCCACAAGTTAAGGTGAGTCCACCATTAATCCTGTATCTTCTCTAGAAGAAACACATTCTAGTTTCCTGGCCATTTTTGCAACCACTCTTTCCTGAGTTGTTTTTATTTCTCTCTCTTTAAGAAACTTATCAGCAGCCTCTTTCCATGCTCCAAAAAGTACACATTTAAATGTTTACACCACAAAAACATAAGACTGTGAGGTGATCAATGTTATTTAGCTTGATTTAATCACTTCAGAATATAAATATATATAAACACCATATTGAACTCTATAAATAAACACAATTATTATTTGTCAGTCAAAAATAAAAGAAAAATTAAAAAGTGTCAGCCATGAAATTGCTTGGAAAGCAAATCAATACACTGACAAAGTTTCTTCTTTTAGTTAGGACAGGATTTTTTTTTTCTAGCAAATTTTCGAATAACTGATGTCTCTAATCATCCTTTTGTCTGGTCCACATTCTCCTGACAGCTCTGTATTTCAGAAACTCCCCCTGATATGTATCAGTTTTAAACTGTTAGAAAATTGCTTTCGGGCTGTGATGACTTTAAAGCAGTGGATCTCTGGTGTTCTTTGTCTATTCCATGCCGTTTTCTACTCCTTAAACAGAACCATGGAGTTTAAAATATATGGGTTTCCAATGTTTAGAACTGTATAAGCAAACACTATCCATCCATTATCCAATTCTTTTCCTCTAGAGGAACTCCTATACTTTACACAACTCAATCAAAGTAGCATCATCCTCCTATAAACAGAATTGTATTCAATTTACACCAAAAACACAGCTTCGAAATCTCTGAACTAGAGGACAATCACATGCCTTTTAAGTATCTGCTTTAAAGTTTTCAATTTCCCAATGCTCATTTCCTTGAACAGTGTTTTGTTTCCAAAGGTGTCTGAGAAGACTAACTGTAATACTTAAATCAAGTTAAGAGGAATGGATAAAGATGTAATGTATTTGAAGTTTTCTTCTTGTCTCCAAGGGAGAAAGCAGGGAGAGTATCTGATTTGAGGAAAATTATATTATAGTTATTATTATTTTTTAGTATACAACTGAGAAGACATGGACTGGCATGGTTTTTCTGCTAGACCATTCGAAGAAGAAATAAAAAGTTTGGAAAAGAAAACAATCCCATTCCCTTGACAAGATAAGTGGTGTGGTGGCTGTGCATTGGCTAGAAGGAAGAGCTCACAGGTGAAAGGAAGGTGTCTATAAAGACTTTTCAGGTTGAGCTGCTGGTTTCTGAAGCACTAGAGGAGCTATATTGATACTTCAGAACACTTTTCATTCTGAGAAAATGTTAATTTTGGGGTGGTATTCAGAAAGGACAGGGATATAGAATTAACACTGCTCTTAGAGAAAGAACTTTAAAAAATTAACTGGAGAGCTTAAGAGTACATTCTTTGAAGTCAAGGAGACATGGGTCTTAAATTTGACTGTACCGCATAGCAGTAGGACTTAGAGAAGCTACCTAAACTCTCACAATCCCAATTTCTCTATCATTAAAATGAATACAAGTATGCAAACATTCACATCTCCACTAAAAGAATTACTGAGATAATGTTTCTTATGTTTTGGGTATATTTCTAGTTTATAATAAACCACAAAATAATGGAGTTATTTAATAATAATCATTAAAATTGTATAATATTTTTGAATATCTGATAAGTCAGACCAGTGCCTGAATTCCTGATACAATTTATACATTCTTTTTTTTCTTATTTATACAATCTTGCCTAATATCAAACGTGTGTAAATTTGCTTCAAAGTATTCTTTCTTTCCTCTTTGAAGATAAGTTTTCCTATATCACATCATATGGACTTGGGATCTAAGCACCATCATTTTCTTCAACCTCTGACTCTAATATGATGAGCTGCAATTAGGAAGACTTTGTGCCTTGTAAGTAGACTACCTTCTAGAAAATAATTATCAAATTATTAATTTCTATTTAATGCAAGAGTAATTTTCTAAAAGTAGCCAAGAATACCTGCCTCTGAATGTGATATTTCAAAGTAAATGCCAGGTCTAAAGTGTGTCTATGCTCCAGGAGACCAGAGAATAGCACAGGATGCTGGTCATCTTGACAGCTTTGCCTATTTTTAGCTCAGTCTGCAATCATTTTGCAATTCAGTGTGTGTGCATCCAGATGTAAAACAGTCAATGAAAGTGATTCAGCAGGGATGTTCACAGCTTCAAAACTCACAAAATGAATCTTAATTCTGTTTCTATTCCATCCCTTTTATGCCTATCAATCTTTCTACCATTCTCCCCAAATTAAGAGACCCTAATGAGTTTTTCCTCCTCTTCTCATAATCTCCATCAAATCAATTACTGTATGCCATGCATTCTACCTCAACAATGATCTTCTTACTTCATTCAAGGGCTCACCAACCCTCACCACAATTATCTAAAAGCCTTCAAGAAAATCTTCCTCCCTTGTGTTTCTATAATAGCATTTAAGTTTACCTAAGCATGATTTTTTTGCACCTAATCTCTTTGTCCAATCTTTTTTCAATGCCTCTCCAAACTTCTTGGCCTGGCATCAGAACCCAGATGGACAGTTCCAACCCAGCTTGACAACTGGTCCCCTGCTAATCTTCTATGGCCAGAGTGATTAATGTAATTCCATGTACCCTAAATTTATCATTTTTTCTCATCCTACTTCTCCACTTAAAAAGTTTTATTCTTATTATTACCAATTCTCTAGTGTCCATTTCAAATTCTCTCATCAAATATGATGGCATCTATTTTTCTTAATCCTCATAGTACTCTTTATGGGTCATCTTACATTTTTTACTATTATTATTTATGTTCTTATTACTTATATCAGTAGAAGTTAAGCTCTTTAAAGAAGGAAAGCATTCTTTATTCATCTTTATAACTACCACTGATCTCAGTAAATGCTTCACGCTATTCCCACTAGAAATACTTAGCAGGGTCCCTGGCTTTGAACAGGCACTTGCTAAAATGCTGTAATGGAAGGGTAAGCTCTGTGGTTATCGGACTTAACAATCAATGGATTCACAATACACGTTGAATAAATAAAACAGTAGTTTTAATTCCACATTCCACTAAATCGTCCTTTCAAAAATTATCAATGAGAGCTGGGGTTGTGGTTCAGTGTTGGAGCGCTCACGTAGAACGTGCAAGGCCCTGGGTTTGATCCTCAGTGCCACATAAAAATAAGTAAATAAAATCAAGGTATCACATCCAGCTACAACTAAAAAAAAATTTAATTTAAAAAATTACCAATGACATTCCCTTATTTTTCAAATATTCTCCTTGCTAGCTTCAATGGTGCTCTCCTGAGTGAACTCTGAATTTCTTCCCATCACTCCCCTTCTCTGTTATGGATTCTTTACCCCTACTTATCCTTTAAGCAGATATTCATAAAATTTAAGTTTTCCTCTTCTCACTCATGCACTTTATGTCTTTAGCTGTTACTTCTCTCCCAACGACTTTTCACATCCATACATTGAGTATGGACCTTAATCTGAACTCAGCCTTCCATCCGTCTTTTCTACAACAATGCCTATGCTTCAAATTATACATTTCTCATTTTGAAAAACTACTTTGATTACATCAATTACTATGTGTGGTTGTAGAAAGCTGTAATTTTGCTTCTCAGAATTTATTTATCCATCTCTTTGCACTTCGGCTTCATTTTTCTGCTGAGGAAACAGTCTATCCTTCACTCTCAGTTGTAGGCTTCTTATCTAGATGAGGTCTAATGCATTAGAATCTTTTAACCACAGATCTCAGTAATTGCTTCAGACATGACAAAATAAGGTCTGAGGAAAAGAGAACAAATTATAGAAATTTTGTTTTATCAGTCAGGGAAGCAGCTTCTTTCTTCTGCTGGTTGTAGGTATGGTGATGACATGACAAGATGGTAAGGGGAACAGCAAGAAGACTAAGAACAAAGCTAACCACAAGAATCAGGCACCAAGATGCCTCAAAAAGATCTTTTATACTCAGGGTGTACTAATCACTGTTATCTTCTCCTGGAAACAATTTCCTCCTCCAATATTTCTCACTTCTGGAAATAGAACAACTATCCCTTCTGTTCTCATGCTTGACATCTTGGACACAATGACATCCCCTTCATAGCCTCACATACTAGATTCAGTGAACCACACCCTATTGTTCTTTTGGTCTCCAGAATGTTTCTGAAACATATCTGTATCTCTTTGTTTCCATTACTTCAGTTTATTCCCTGCCACTATCGTCTCTCCTCAGTTTCACAGCAAAAGCTTTCAAGTTGTTCTTTCCACCCTTGCCTTTGCGAAAGCCACTCTCTTCTGAACTTGTTTCTTCCATGTTTAAAAATCTTTCCCAGTATTTTTCCAAGTATTTACCTGATCTATGAAGTGTTCCATTATGTGCCTTCTTCTCTAGCCTCAGCCTTCCTTGACTTCTCCCTTAACTTCTTGAAGCTCATTAAATTCTTTCTACCTCAAGGACTAGGCCTATCCTATTTCTTTTTCTTGAAATGTTTCTATCCTTTTCTACCTGGCTAATTCCTATTCAGGATTAAACTCTTTGCCTAGGTTTATTTCTTCCTGGAAGACCTTGTTAACTTTCTGAATTGAGTCCCCATGTTAAATTTTTATGGTGCCCTAGATTTTTCCTTTGAGATGTTGTAATTTAATAGTTGTTTGCACAATTATTTGTTTAATGTTCTGCTCTCCATAGAATATGAATGTCAGAAAAAGTCAGGGACTTTATATTCTTGTTCTTTATTGCATCCCTAGACCAATAAGATATGTCAGAGTGTCAGATACTCATATAATGTAGGATATTTTTTGTGGTAGATACCAGGGATTGAACTCAGGGGCACTCAGCTACTGAGCCACGTCCTCAGTCCTGTTTTGTATTTTATTTAGAGATAGGGTCTCACTGAATTGCTTAGCACCTCACTTTTGCTGAGTCTAGCTTTGAACTTGTGGTCCTATCATCTCAGCCTCCTGAGCTGCTGGGATTACAGGTATGCACCACAGCACCTGGCTAATGCATGGATATTTTATGGAAAAAAAAAAGAGGCACAAGTTGTTTAAAATTAATTCATTTTTTTTTGCTCCCCACAACATGGCTCTATTTTTGTTAGCTGCATTTTTCATAGCCTGTATCCCTTTACTTCTTATTGAATCTGCCTCCATAAGGTTTCTCACATGAACTTTGTTGTTGTTTTACCCTTTCCACTGGTAAACCCTTTATTCTGACAATTTTAATGTTAAAGATGTGCATAATCTCTTTGACTCTAATTCTTCACATTGTTTCCTGGATGATTATTCTGACTGACTACTGTCATTCTTAATCTCAAGACCTTTAAAACATTTTTGGTACATGTTCATTTCCAACAAAATATATAATTAAAATCCCATTGTATAGTACTCTAGTTTCTTACAGCTAGGCCAAGCCTACTTCTTTGGGGACCTCTCCTTTCTGTGCTCTGAAATCAACCTTTTCTTAAGCAATTTTTAAGCTTTCAGGGGCCAGGCTTCACCAGCCTGATGTGTCCTCTCTTCCTTCTCCTCCACTTCTCCCTACTTGCCACCAAAGGTATATCCTTCATGAAGTTATATGTCTCCTTCTTCACCTTCCTTTGTGCATCCACAGGAATTTCATGCACCTCATTCTTTACTGAAGTATAGTTATTGGATTTAATAGAAGGCAATCAAGCTTAGTGATTAAGAGTGAATGCTTTTGAGTAAAATTCAATGTATTGAATCCTGGCTTTGCCATTTTCCAGTAATGTGGCATTGCAAAAACTACTTAAATTATTTTTTTTTCAGTTTCTTCTTTAGCTAGATGTGTAATCATGCATACCTCATGGAAAAATGAAAATATTAAATAAAATCATGAATCTAAATCACTTAGAAGAATTCAACTGCTCAATATCTTAGTGTTTCCAGGTTTATTTCTCCCACCAACTTGAGTCCAGGGGCCAGTATATGTGTCATCTATGTTGCCTTATTTTTAGCAGATATTTGTCTAGTATCCACCATGACATAAGTCATAGCTCTCTGAAATTAAACATATTATTTATAATGAAATTATATTCTCCATTCTTTTAATAAGAATGAGGAGACTGCTGTTATAATAACATATGATTATAGAGTTTAAAAGGAAAATTCTTGTGAGAGTACTTAACCTTGTGTATGGGACACGGCAGATGTCAATAAAGGTTTATTTTCTCTATATGGGAAATTCCTTCTTAAATATCAGAATCAGTATAAATATTAAATGTATTTGTCAAGTCTTCTTCAACCCCTGTAGACAGTCCTAATCAAAACCTAATAAAATGTATTATATTGATGCCTATGATAATACTGATGTGCAGATCATATTTTATGGAAATTATTTATTATATATGTCATTCTAAAAGGTTTGAAATGTTTTATAATCAGGTAGTGTTTTTTTAATCTTTAAAACTTTAACATTATCATAAGATTTGGCACACACAAAAATTTCAATGAATATTTGTTGGTAAATGGTAAGTAAATGGATTTCAGGTTTGTGGGAGAAGTGGAAAATAACCTCTTCTTACCTCACACTTTTGATATTTGCCAGATAATACTTGAAATCCCTTTAATAACATGACACACAGAAACTTTGATTGCAACATCAAAGTAAAGGTTGAAAGGCCTGCATCAAGGGAGTAAGCAACTTAGGTGCCCATTTTGGGGAATTGTATGCTGTAACACTCAGCTGTCTCTGGTGTCTATACCAACCAACTAATTTTGCTTTCCCAGTGAACTAATTAATACCTCAAATTGTCTTCAAGGATTTCCTCATCTTTGTTCATATCTTAGCAAAGCAATAAAGAAAAGTTTTCTAACAAGATAATCACTTCTTTTCATCAAAAATGTATCCAGACAAGAGCTGTGCAATAGAAATAGAATATAACCCCACAAATACAAATGACATATATTTTTTTCTCATACTCACATTAAAAGAAAAAGGTGGAATTAATTCTAATAATATAGAATATATACAATATATAATATAATATATAATAATATAGAATAACATAAATTTATGAAATTAACATAAACACATGGGACATTTTACATTTTATACTTAATCTTTGAAATCCAGTGTGTATTAATTATATTTATAGCACATCTTAATTTAGCCACATTTAAAGTGCTTAATAGCCACATGTGGCTAGTAGCAGCTCTCTTCGACTATGAAAATATGGATGACATCAACTTCTATTAATGATCACAAGTCAAAGGAGAACATGTTTTCTCCAAATATCTTATCACCCAAGGAGATATAGTACTTTCCCTAATATAATTTTTATGTGAGAGTTTTAGAGGCCATGCTCTCTTTCTGCCAAGTTTCTTGATAACTTGTTAATATAATATCTCCAAACTTGCATATTTTAACAGAGAAGATACTTTCATCTTACTATTTAATAAATGTTCTGAAGGTCTGAGAACCCAAGATGGTTGATGGATTTTGTCTAGACTTGAGAAGATCATTCTTTCTACAATGTAAATATTTCTTGGAGAAATTATTTTTTGCTCTAATTATAAGTAATTGGCATGTCAAGTTGGTGTAAAATGCTTTTCATAATGATACTTTAATTTCTTAGCTTTATACAAGAAAACTCAGCTGACCCTGTCAATAGTAAGTATGCTACTATACTACTATGGCCATGATCAAAAATAAATTTAATTAAGCCATACATACTGTATGCAAATTAGTAACATAAGCTACTTGGGAGGCTGAGGCAGAAGGATCACAAGTTCAACACCAGCCTCATCAACTTAGCAAGAGACCTGTCTCAAAAAAATAAAATAAAATAAAAAAGAAGGAGACTGGGGTTTAGTCAATGGATGATAGAGCACCCTTGGGTTTTACCCTCAGTACCAGAAAAAAAGCTATGAAAAATAAATTTAATAAAAGGACACCTTTCTTAATGTGTTACTATTAAAAGTAAGACATTTGTTTGTATAAAATATTTTTAAAACTATGTAAAGACATAATATTCATATACATATTTGCCCCTAAACGCCTCAGGTGAATCATATAGATTTTTTCATCTTGATTTCTATATAATTGAATTAAAAAGAAAACACACAGCAAATATTCATTGCTATACTTTGACTTCCAGTATTCATAGCTATAGGACTTTGACTTCCAGTCCAACTTCTTTGAATGTCCAGAGTTTGATAAATGAACTTTGGAATCTGCTTTTAAAGCCTCTTGAAAGCAATTCATTTTACTTATCTAAACTGATCTATAGCTCTTGTGGGTTTGAAATTATTAGCTAAGTTCTAAAAATTAGCTTCCATTCCAGTTGTTGTGGAAAACCACCATGGAGTACTTGCCAAAGATTCTGCAGAAAGCTCTTTCTTTGGAGCCTGAAGTGGATGGAAACCCCTGAAATCTGTTGAAATACTTATTATATTTTCATGATAGTTTAGCTGTTGAAATAATTTGAGATCATTCCTGTTCAGTCAACATTTTCCTTTTGGTAGAGAACATATTTTAAGGATTCTTAATATATTGAGGAAACTGTGGAAATAATGTTAGACTAAGAATTAGGTGTCTTGCATTCTTTTCCAAGTTCTGTAGCTAGCCAGCTATACTAATTTTCTGGGCACTAGTTTACTTATGTGTAATATGATGAATTTAGAATAATTTATTTCTAAGTCTCTATGCAGTTTACATCGTGTGACTTAATTATAAATCTCACCATCAGGGATAGAAAACATTTATGATATTTTTAGTCTACTTCAAACTATAATCCTATCCTTTCTTTACCCTCAGTTATTAAATGTTTAAGTCTCAGACTAGATTAAAATAACAACAACAACAACACAACAGCAGGCATCTGAGACTTCCTTCACTATTGGCCATTAAATGTACCAAACTCTCTGTATCTTCACTCAGACTCATGTTGTTTTCTCTGTTTTTGTAATATACAAAAATAAAACAATAAAAACCTTCCCACTTCAGCTCTAAACCCAATCATCCTTTACTTACTCAAAGACTTTTTCTATATACTTATATTTTTCTTTTCTATTTCATTATTCATATTGGCATGCAAAGGTCTTCCAAAATCTCCTTTAAAAATAAATTAAAAATAAAAAAGTCCTTGATTCCAGATCCTTTATAACTATTTCTCTCCCTCTGTGCACACAGCCCATCTCCCTTCCTAGGGTTCTATACTTACTATTTCCATATTCTCCCTTCTGCACACTTTGCACTGACTTATATTCCTATTACTTTACTTCAACTACTTTTGCTAAGTAAACAATGACCACCACATCTCAGTCCTCCTTTCCCAAGGAAGGCCTCTCCTTTGGGGATTTTATGACACCACACTGTTCTGGTCTTCAGCATATTGTCTGGCCACAACTCTCAGTCTCTTTTTTCCTTGCTCCTCCCAACTATCACACCACTGAATTTTATAGTAAAGAAGACTTTGTTTGAGTGCTTGTAACAAATTACATGGCTTTGAATACCTTGTATTTTCAGATTAATTCCCCATTTAACAATTTACAGGCTCTCTCCATTTTGATATGTCACATATAACTCTAATATAACAGGCAGTAAATAAATTCTTTTTTTATTTGTGCATTATAATTATACCTAATAGTTGAATTCATTATGCCATATTCATATATGCACATAATTGGATCAATTTCATTTCCCAGAACCTTCCTTTTCCCTACCTTCCTCTCTCTCCCAATCCACTTGCTCCATTATCTCCTCTCTTCAAATAGATTCTTGATCTCTCCCCACTTACCTCCCCCCGACATAGAGTATTTCCCTCTTCTAATCATCTACTTCTCAGAACACTAAATGGAAACTCTATTCAGTTAGTTGTTTGATCTCAACATCTAGGAATCATTCTTAATATTTTTCTCTATGATGGTATATAATTAATCACATCTTGTCATTCTATACCTTAAATATGTTTCCTCTATTTTTACCACCTCCACTATGATCCTAGTAATCATATTATACATCCTAGTATTTATCTGATTCCAATAATGTTTTCTAAACTATAGCCCAGAGATGAGCTTCTTTCAATACAAGTATAAATTTGTCCTTTTTCTGCTTAAAACTTTTTTGTTGGTTCCTCTTAAAAATTAGTAGGAAATCAAATCTATCATTTTGACAAAGTTTCAAAAAATGGGCTGGAGATGTGGCTCAGTGGTAGAGCACAGCATGCACAAGGCCCTGGGTTCAATTCCCACTGCCGCACACACATGAATAAATGAATAAAGAAGCCTTAAATGATTTTCACCTCTGTTTGCCTCTCTACCTCACTCAGTGCCTTCTACCTCCTCATTCTCAATTGCCACAATCCAATTGAGATAAACCCAGGTCTTTATTCAATTTCTGAAAGAAATTGAATAAACCCAGGTCTTTATTCAATTTCTGAAAGAGACCAACGTTTTTCTATGTAAGGGTCTTTACCCACACTGTTGTCAACTTAAAAAAATGTTAATCACCATCTTCTCTGAGTAATGCCTTATTATCCTTCAGAAGAAAGTTACATTATGGTAAAACTAATCAATAGAAAGTTATAGTAGTTACATTCTAGACAGATTTCAGAATTAGAAAAATATGAATAGAGTCATTCATACACACACACACACACACACACACACACAATACTGATTCTTTAGAGATGCTTTTACTGGTTCCTCCTTTGCTAAGAAAGTTCATTTGTATTTTCCAGAAAGCTGTATCTTTTCCTGTCCACAAAGTACAATCTATAATTTTAATTTGTGCATTATTTATTCATTGTCTACCTTCATTTTTAAATTATGCTTCAGAAGTTCAGGGATCATGCTTATTTTATTCACTGCTAGATCCTGATGACCTAATTCAAAATATTGAATTTTGTAGCTCTGGCATCAATATTTGTTGACTAAATCTAATAGGAGAAGGAACTGATAGAGTGAGCAGCTGTATTGTGAGAGTCAGAACAGTAGCCTACCCTTCCTGGCTCCCAACAGAGCTCTTCCTCCACACACCACTGTTATTTCTCTCCATGACTCATTCCAACCCAGTGCAGACCATGGAGTGCAGGCCCACTGAGTCTCCTTGCCACCAAACTCAGCACTGATTTGGCCCCATCTCTGTAAGCCTAACCCTGGAAGGTGCCAGGCCCTGAGTCATGCTATCTCACAATCCAGTTTCTGGGGTTTCTCTGCCTGTCTTAAATGGCCGTGGCCTTCCCCTCTTCCAGTTCTTCAACATATTGTTCATCTTCAAAAGAAGACACTTTTCTTCTTTCCTATTTATATTCCTTTCTTTTCTTAGTCCATGGAAAACCTTGCTAATTATGCAGTGTTCTTTCTTCCCCTAAAGCTTAAACTAATTTCTTATTTTCCATCACTGAATGATGTGCTGACAGTTGCATATTGCAGTTTTCTTCTGCTAACCACTGACATGCACAATCAGTTTTACCAGAAAAAGGTGAATGAACATCTTTATCAACAAAGACATGACCTCTCATAAATATAATCAACTGTGCAGAATAATAAAATACCTAGAGGACAAAATGTACAACAAATATATTCATGTGATAAGCTGTCTTCAAGTACTGCCAAGCCATCTTGGTGATTTGGCAGACCAGGTGAGATAGGAGGCAATTATAGCAAATGGAGAAATTTTAAAAAGAAAAAGAAAAACACAAACCACTCAAGGGAGAAATGGAAAGAATGACCTCTCAGCGGTACATGAAGACGCACAGCAGGTAGTGGGGAAAACCTCTTCAGAGACTACAGAGTAACTGAGTGAATAGTGAACACAAGAATGAATTTCCAAAGAAATCATCAGACATAGCATATAGCTAATAGGCATGTCAAACAATTCTAAATAAATTCAAGTCCAAAAACTATCTCAGAAACTTCCCACTGGCCTAGGATTCAAATCTTTCAGTGCAGGGAGTTGTGGCTCAGTGGTGGGAAACTTGCCTGGCATGTGAGAGGCAATAGGTTCGATTTTCAGCACCACATATAAATAAATGAATAAACTAAAGGTCCATCAACATCTAAAAAATATACTTTAAAAAATCTTTCAGTGCAAAGAACAAATCAAGCTTGATTCTCAGAATGTCATTTTCCACATCTCCCCCTCAGTGCTCACGTAATGTGATCTTTCTTGATTTTAATGCACTATGCATTGTTATGCTCTAATTCTGTTTTGGGGTGGCTTTTCTCATTTAAAAAATAATCTATTGAATATTTTGATCATTCTAAATAAATGAGGTTTTTGATTTTAGAGCTGTTTCTTCTGTAGCTGTAGCAAGGAAAATTATAACTAAATTCAGAAACTTAGTTATAAATTTATGAATTTTGTGTGAGAGGGAATTTAAATTTTGCAGTATCTTAAATATCAATTGTTCAAATAAATCTTTATGGTCATTATTCACATTAGTCCTGAAAACAGAACAATACAAAACCAATCTCATAGATAGCAATAACAAAACCAGAGGAATTTATCTCCTGAATTCAAATATTTTTATGTTAGTCAAATATAATATAAACTTTAAAATTAAATCTACATAAATATTTAAGATAATGAATATTTCTGGAGGGAATTAAAGGGGAAAATGGTCAATATTAAATATTGGGTATAGGTATTGTTACCAATAACATTCTTTTTACTAAGGTAATTTAAAATTTAGATATATATTATATAGAACTTGTCTATGTAATTACATAAACTTGTATTATATAATTCATGATACTTTAATAATTATATTTACATGTAATTTAATTAGTCATGTAGGCTATCCTAATTTGGATGATTTTTGCCTATATTTCTATATTTAAGATTTATTTTATTGAACATAAGATGAGCTTAGATTTTTTTTAATATAGTAGAAGAACATACATATATAATGCTCACAACTTGATACATATGGAAACTATAACAGCTTAAAATGTTAAAATGATAGATGTATTGATGGAGAGAGAATAAAAATTACTCCCCTGGGGATGTGCCAGCTTTGAGTCTGATTTATGATCTGTTCTTACAGTTGAAAATAGCCAGGGACTCTAGGGGATTAAAGCATTGAAATTTTGCTCTTCCCAAGAATCTTCAACACAACAGCCATGCAATATGTGTGGCAGTTTCTGAAAGCCAGTTAGTTATAGAAATTAACTTCAGCTTCAAAGAGGGTCCCAACATTATGAATCTGTCCCCAAATCAGAGGCATTAAAGGCATAAAAGCAGAATATACTGCATATCAGTGACAGTTATCAATTTTTCCTATAATGGCTCATGTTTCCACCTGCCCTGTACCAGAGTGTACACATCTGCATCTACACATTTTTTTTTTCTTTATGTGACTTAAATTTTAGATTTTTATCTTAATCTTGTTACTGATTTCACTTTTTGGTATTAATCACTAAATTCTAAATCATTTAATTTCTCATCCCTTAAGTTAAAGAATTTGTTGAGATAAAAGATAATAAAGGGTCAGAGATATAGTTTAGTGGTAAAGCACTTGTCTAGCATGTGTGAGGTACTGGGTTCAATCCTCAGCACTGCATTAAAAAAATAAATAAACAAAATAAAGGTTGATTGATAACTTCAACTAAAAATATTTTTTTAAAAAGCATAATGAAGCCATTGGAATTCTTAGACAATGTAATATATTACAAGCATAGACTGCCATTGAAAATGTCATTAATGTCATCTTTATTTTAATGCCTCAGAATAATCCACATAGAAAAATAATTGGCAAAAAACAAGTTGAGAATAAAACGAATTCCAACAACCTAGTCAAAAATAATGAGAAAATAAAAACATCACTATTTGGTAAAATAAGTAAATGCATGCCCACTTTGCCCAACATTTACCTAACATAATTATTTCTGGGAACCTGGAATATGCTCACTAAATCACAATTAATTTTTACCGATGTCTAAAATTGGTTATAAAGATAACACATTTATCTAAGAGGGGCTGTGCAACTTAAATGTTAGAAAACCTAAAGTCCAACCAAGATCAACTTCATCAATGGTCTTACAATAAGATCCTTTTCAGAAATGTAAAATGATAAAATGTCGCTATAATACACAGAAACTCATAGAGAATATGTATTTTTGCAGAAAAATGGCAAAACATGCAGTCATTGTTGTGGATTTACATTGGTTATTGAATATCCAACAGGTATATGGAATGCTTTTATATAAATATTACATTCAGTTTTCAGGATAAGTTTGCAATAAGCTGTATTGCTATTTTTGAGATCAGTTAACTGATTGATCAGCAAGATAATATAACTCACTTAAAGTTTAATCAGAAAATGATAAGCTAGAATTTGAACTCAAACTTAATAACTTCCAGGTCTTTTATCCTTTCTTAGTATTATACTGATATCCTCAAATGTACAAATTCCTATTTTTGTATGCCAGGCAGCTATGAGAATATTGAACACAAGGTACTTATGTGCTTACAAATCCACCATTAAAAGAAATATACTAAACTATGTGATTAGATTTGTGGAGATGAATTTACACTTCCCTCAAATTTTCCTTCAAACCAAGATGCACATCTTGGGACCTGGGTTTCCTGTTTGACTTGAAAGTAGGCAGTAATTCCTGAACACACTAACTTGGTCTTGTGATAATCAAGTTCTAGCTCCTCAAGCCTAGCTGGGAACCAAGACTACTGCCAAGTAGTCTTGTTGTTCTTTCAGAACTCTTTTTAAAGCTACTCCCATCTTAATTAGATGAGGTAGATCTTCATTTAGCAGTTCAGACCACGAACACGCTAGACTAGTCTCCTCAATACCCCCAGAACACTCCATTGCATTCCACACCTCCATGAATTTAAACATGCACAGCTTTGCTTAGCAAATCTCTCCTTAGCCCATGGGAAATCTGCTTCACTTCCAAACCCAGATAAGTTCCTCTTGCATGAGAAAACCATTTTGACCCTTCACTGTTGTTTCTTACTTTGAACACTTTAAAAACTTTGTGGTCTTTCATCTTTCTGACTTTCCCTCATAATATTTAAGAATCATTTGAAATGAATAATTTGGTTTAGCTTTTATTCAAAGCTAAGGTTTAAGCTTTAAGAGCTGGAAAAACTTAAAGTCAATATCAATTCTGATAACATGTGGGTTGTGCTTGTTGATTGATTGACTCTGCCAGTATCTTCTGGAAAGTTAGAAAGAGAGAAAGATCAGAACCTGGCCTTAAGCCATCCTCCCTGACTCATATATATTCAGGTGCTGAGGAGCAAATAATGAGGTCAAGCCTCAATAACATTTTTTAATGAAAATTTCCAATGTTCCACACAATGTGATGGAAAAAGTACAGATTTTGAAATAAGACTGACTGCTCTGGCTTTAAATACTGCCTAACTCATCTACTGCCTCTCTGATTAAATAATTGCAGACTCTAGGTAAGTTACATTTTCACTTAAACTTTATAAAATAACACATTCTTTACAAAGCGATTAATATTAGAAATAATAAAGTACATGATGGCATCTTGGAATTAGTTGATAATTAATAATAAAAAATCAATAATAGTATTATTTCTACAAGATGAAAAGATCAAGGCACTGTGACTGCTAAGGTTATTTATTTAACTGTTAATATTTTTATTTTGCATGGACCACAAAATTTTGTCCTTTATTTAACAATGGATCATAAACTAATGAAACTTAGAACTGCTTCTCAACTTCTCAGGAGTCTTAATGCTGATGCTAAAACATCAGGGGCATTAATTAAGATTATAATGGTTATATGTAAAATCTAGATATTTAATTGATGCTTCTGTGAATTATACAAAGAGTAATAAGCATTGCTTCAAGAGCTATTTGGGCAGTCCAAGGAAAACTACAATTGTCCAAGATATTAAGTATTTTTGTCAGAGATAGTAACTAGTACTTTTCTTTTGACTTTCTGAGAAATACTTGAAATAGTTCTAAAAATATTTTGAGGGCTATTTTATAACATAAATAGTAGTCACCATCTCTCCATTTGTGTAGCATAATTTATATAATTGTTTAATTAATATTTTATGATAGAGTTTTTGCTGCCATCTCTCACTCCAACAGGAAAACAAAGGAGCCTGGCAATGGTGGTGTGTGCCTATAGTTTCAGCTACTCAGGAGGCTGCGGCAGGAGGATTCACTTGAGCATGGAAATTTGAGTACAGCCTTGGAAACAATAATGAAAATCTGTCTCCAAAAAGGAAGCATCACCATCACCACCACCAACAAGAACAAAAAGGAAAACAAAGGGAGAGGTGCTTTGTAGATACCACTGTTTCCTCATTCAGTTATAGGGTAAACATTTTCATGATCTCTAAATTGCAGATATTTGGTACATTTTCGGAGTTGCTAAAGTCTATATACCTGAATTAAACCAAAAGCTAACTAGACACATACTATATGTGAATAACAACAAGAAGAAAGAGTCAAACTAGAGTTGATTAGGGATGCTGGTGAAATGTTGAAAGCCAGTACACCCCAGTGGGCCTTAGGTTCAGGCAGTCAGGAATCAGCAGAAGGATAGCAGAGGGAAGGCACTGATTGTCACTGAACACCTGCTTTGTACTGGCTCAGTATTAACAGTTAATAAACATTGTCTTCTGAGTTCCACAACAGCTCCGTGAAACTAGCATGTTCCTGCTTTTACAAATTCAGAAACCATGAATTAGTGGAGAAGCATAACTCATCTACTGCCATACTTATATTGAGAGAGATGTATAAATTCAGTCTGTCATTCAACTTGAATAACTTTCAACTTGCACACAAGGAGAAGGGCTGCATTGCTTGGTACATCACAGAGGGAAGTAATTGCACAATTTCTTTCTCTCTTTCTTAGAAATATGCTCAATAAGAGTTTATATGCTGCCATCTACTTATCTGCATATTGTCCATTTGGCATTTTGAAACACCTAAATGTAGAGTAATTTCACTAAACCCCCAAAACAATAAAATCAAATATTTTCACCAACCCTGGGTCTAGTTCCTTAGCATTTGTAATCTGAAAGTGTGAAATCTGAAATGCTCCAAACTCCCCAAATTTTTGAGTGCTGACATATCGCTGCAAAAAGAAAATTTCACATCTGATCCCACATAATAGGCCGGAGCTAAATGACAGGTACATTAAAGTACATTAAGCATATTGTATAAAATTACCTTCAGCCTACGTGTATATATAAGGTGTATTTGAAACATCAATTAACTTTATGTTTAAATTTGGGTCTGATGGAAGATCATCTTATTATTTAGATGCAACTATTTCAAAATCCAGAAATCATGAAATTTGATACATATGTTGTTCCAAGCATTTCAGGGAAGGATTACTCAACTGTTTATATCTGTATGTGCATGTATATATGTGTGGGGGCAGTGGGGTGTTGATAATTCATTTTATTCAATAGCGCAATTAAATTTGGTACTTCACAGGTGAAATGATTGTGACCCAACATACCTTGAACATGAAGCTGTTGTGACTCCTTCTCTTTTGCCTGTGTATGTGTAGGGGGAGTGTATGAGTGTGGGAGTATGCAGGCACATGTGTGAGCATACACAACAAAAACCACTATAGTTTTTACTGAGATGAAAGATGGGCATTTTGCTTTGGATAATTGGGGTACACTTTCTGTCTATTGAAAGAATTTATTGTTAGCCAAGACTAAGTGAATATATAAAAACAATAGTTTGGTTACATTGGAAGTATAATTGAATAGTCTAGCTAATAATTAAGCCCATACAAAGAGCCAACTCAAACATTTTAGGCAAAAGGATCCAAATTCAGAGATTTGATTTGGTTCAAAACATAATTATATCAAGTAAAACGTCAACAAGTAGGTGACTGTTATATATATTATCAATTATGCCCTAAAGATCCCAGGGCAAAGATTTCAAGGTAAGCTATGTTCCCCAGTCAGGGACATAATTAAAAAGTCGATTTTGTCTTGGACTGAATAGAAATTTCAAAACATACTATTTTAGTGTGATTAAAATTTAGACAAAAAAATTTCATCAGCTAATGACAAAACCATTACCTTTTCCATAACATCATTATTGGTCAACACCAGAAATGGACATGTATTTTTGCCTTCTTAGATATATGATATGGTCCCTTCAATAATAATTACATTTCTGAGTAGTTTGGTTTGCTCTACTTATCTAAATTTGAGAATGAGAGGATGAGTCATACATGAGATTCTTCACCTGGGCTCCAAAGGATTCATGAATGATTTTTTTCTTCTATCCAAAATCTTGATCACACACTGGGTTTCATATCCTAGAGAAAACTATTTATGCACGGAGAAATGTTGAAGATTTTAAGATAATTTTGACTGCTTTTGATAAACTGATAAGGAAGAGCATGCCAGTTTTAATTATTTTTATAAAAATGTTTTGAAATGTCTTCTTCATAAATTACTTATAAAATTTAAATTACTTTTAGAATAAGAGATAAACATACATTTGTAATTTTTTTCCCTGAGGATACAGGCAGTGTTTACATCTCATTATAAAGAGAATGAATCTCCTATTTTATGTGTTCTGACAGTGTAGAAAAGTGGCATATTCTCTAGACAGAGATATGCTAGCTTCAGATTGTATGCATTTGAAGTAACTGGGGGCCTTCTTTCATGTTTTGGTTTTAATTAAAATTTAAATTAAAAGCTCTGAATATAAAATAATATTTTTGAACACATATCATTTGTATATAGTACCTCATTTGTGATGCTATGTTATCAGAATGTTTAGATGAACATCTTAACCAAGTCTTCAATTTGGCTGAATCGTTGCCATGGTGAACCAGGAGTCTACAGAATAGGTATATTTGCACTGATTATGCTATAAATTTCATCCAACAAAAACATCATATTTATTAAGCAGAAAATTATGATATATAAATCAAGTATAATCCTAAAAAATAAGTAATAAAATCACTCAAATTTTTAAATGATTTGGATAAGGGAACTTCTGAATATTTTAAAAGACTGCAATTTTAGTTTACATGTGGGAAACCTAAGTTTAGAAAAATTATTTTAATAAATTAAAATTTACAGAAGATTATCAGATATAGATGGGTGGGATTATAGTATGATGTATATCAAATACAAATCAGCAACAGACTCTATTCTGGACATCAACATCTGAATCTTTGGATTTCAAATGCCAACCTAAGGCAACAATATAAAGTTCTTTGGGATTCATGGATATCCATGAATATCACTAAACCTCATCCATCTGCATTATAGATGATGCACTAAGGGTGACTTTTGCACAGCAACTTGGAAACACAACTCTGTCTACTTAACTCCTTGTCAAATTTTGCATATCAATTCTATATCCTATGACTTTATCTTTTCCAAAGCAGTCAACTCAATGGTCCATTCACTGTCACTTAAAGGATATACTTTCCGATTTTGTAGTTTCATTTTAAGTGACTATAACAAAGAATCAAGAAAAAACAAAAATGCTATAAAGGCATCTATAAAATTATAGTTAGATGATTTGTTTTCCTTCTAACTACCCGCATTTTTTTAGGCTAATCACAGGAAGTACCTTGTCTGATTGTGAAACAGTGACTGTAACTATCTTTGTAAGCATCCCTCTCATTTATTTTAGATCCTTTATCTAGATACTACTTTATTTTTAAGCCATTTTAAAAAATATTCACGTTTGGGGTCAAATAACCAAACTAACTGCCTAAAACCTTAATAACCTTGTCCTAGACTAAAGATTATGATTTCAGTAATCCTTTATAGTGTAGCTTTTATTTCCACTAACTTTAAATTTAATTCAGAAACCTTGTAATAATGATGTTAATGTTTTGAAAAAAGCTTCATGACATCAATCAAAACATAGTCAGCTTTGTACTGTGTATATTCTGACAGGTTAATTATTGAAAGATCTCATTTGGTATTCATAAATGATACAGTTTTTAATTCATAAATTACCAAAGAGATGAATAGTTTTTTAAATCTAGTTTCCCTTTGCATCTTCTTCAAATCTCTTTGGGAATTAAGAATTGGTGTTAATATTATTAAAAGTATAAGGGAATAAATCTATTGCCTCAAATGGGCACACAGCCTCTTATGATCTGGCCACAAACCCTCTCTGTCTATCCTTATCTTCCTCTCCCACAACTAAACCCCAGAAAAATATGAAGAGCCAATTCCTGGAACACAACCTTCCCTATCCCTGTTCTTTGCCTACATCCATGCTGCCTGAAAGGATCTCACTTCTCACCCCCTATACTGCAAGTTTGTGTGTGCAGTGTTTGCTGTTCCTATTAACTCAATGCTCACTGCATACCAGGCTCTTTACTTAGAGCATTATTTAATCTGTGCCTTGTACCAGTCCTGTTTTACACATGAGGAAACTTTGCCTCGTCACCCATCTAGAAGTGACAGATCTGAGATTTTTTAACCAAGTAGTCTGATTGCAGATCCTTACACAGTGATACATAAACACTGAGATAACTTGATTCCATGTCTCAATAAATTTTCAAGTTCAAGAATAAAATAATATTTCTTCCATGGATATTTCATTGACCATGCCAACCTTTCTCTCCCTGTTTGTCCTTGTACCCCTCTGAGGTCACACTAACTTTTTACCACTAACCAAGTTAGTGATGTGCACATATTGTTTTCTTTGCCAGCAGTAGCCTTTTGAGGATGATGCTCTGATTCATTTTGCTACCCTCTGTAGTAAATAGTAAAGTGGTTTTCACACGCTCAACTCTGTATTCTTACTTGTTATATGAATTCACCGGTGAAGGAATTAAGAGGTAGTTCAGACTGTTTCACAAATGTCTTACCACAAATAATTTAAATACTCTACATAGCCAGCCAATAAAATGATAAGCATAAAGATCCTAATTGAGTATTTACTTCTTCACAAATTTGAATTTTCTAAGTTGGGTTTATGGCAGTGAGCAATGGTATTGGGCTCTTTAGTTTCAAACACATTCATTCAGTCAAATGTATTATTTGATTTTACTGAACTAGACTATATAATTAAAAATTATTGTTCCCGGAATCTAGGTGAATTTGGCTCACTCTGAACAACAAATTAAAAATGGAAGAAATTCTTTGTAATAGTGACTTTATGGATATAAGTATTATATTTTACATGATACCAAGCTAATGTAGTCATTTAAAATTTTTGAATATAAAGTGGATATGTTAATATTTAGAGACACTTATGCTTATTCATTCAATTTCTTGAATTTTAGGGGGGGTAGGAAATGACTTGAAGAGTATTTGAGTCTTATCATTCTTAAGCCATAAAAAGATGGCATTTTCTCCCCCTTTCTCCACATGTTGGCATTACACTTTGACAGCTGTAAAATAGAAGTTTTAAAGTCTTATTTCTGTTTATATAATAACAACAATAACCACAACTCTCAAAAATATTTATAACCACATATAAGATGTAGAATTATCAGATTTAAGATGTTCCTTTTATCTGTTCAAACTCAAATTTAATATATACCTTCACAAAAATTACATAATTAAGAACAAGATAGCTATTTGTAGGTTAATAGTAGCTAATTATTGATTTCAGAACAAGTATTCCTTAGGAGATTTCAATACCATTTTTCTTTCAAGTTCTGTAATATAAGTATATTTATCTCACCTGGAAAAAATTAAAATACAAAAACTAATTACTCCAAGCACAATTTTATCAGTTTTAAGCATGCCAGAGCATTTTTAAAAAATGAATTACTTTGGAATGATTTTTCATGGACTCCTAACTGGTCATTTTCTCCTAGTGTCTTAAAGCTCAAATAATGAAGCCATGGTTGTTAAATACATTATGGATTATCAGTGACAGAATACTTATTTAATAGATTATATAGAATAGTGGGAACAAGCTGGAGACTCAGAAGTCCTGACAACCATATAATTTAAAGGAGAGGTTTTCTTTTTTCTTTTTTTTTTTAAACAATTAGGTCCACACTAAGAATAGTGCTAAATTATTTTATTTATTCTTGTTGGAAGAAATGGGCCTCTAAAGCTTTCTTTAAGATTCACCTAAGTAACTAACCAAGAAGCTTGTAGGGTCTGCCACCTTACCTAGAAAAATTATGACATTTTCTATGAGAGATGGGTTATTCTCTAATTAGAATGCTGTTGCATTCCTTACCATTATTGATAAACTTACCATTCTTACTAAACTTATTGCCTCCAACTTACAAAAGAGTTTTCAAAGGTAAAGTATCAGAAAGATAGCAAAGAAAAATTGAGAGTGGTGTTTTCTGGGATGAAATGCACTCATATGCTCCTTTCACAAGCACACCACATTGTTTTTTTTGTTTCTTTCTTTTTGTCATTGTCATATTGTTGTTGACTTTTTGTATACCCTAGGCAATGTTGCCCAGAGATAAATGCATAACTATCCCTGCTTGTTTCTGACACAAGAAAATGATGTAACACTCTCATTTTGTTCTTCCTTATAAAAGGAACAAAAGACTGAGTCTACCCTTGACAGATGTGACTCCCAAATCATTAACACTGGCCAGCCCTTTTGTAGAATCAGCCAGTGGAATTGAACACAGTCCCCCCCCAACTTTAAACAAAGCCATTTAATTTGGTCTTGGCAAAAGAAAAAAAAAGCCTAAATAAATAAAAGGACAACATAAAGAAGCATAGTTTGCCGATTCGAACCTACATGCAAGCCAGAGGAGATTTATGATTTTGTTTCCCGGGGAGGGGGTGACTAACGCACGCACACTGACCATCACCGTAAAGAGGTAAAGAGAGAGTGAAATGGCTCAACGTACACACACCCCGCTCCATACCGGGGACGAGTCTCCGAGCTGCGGCTTGTGCTCTCGGAGGGCCAGGCTGAAGCTGACCGCCCCCACGGCCACGCTGGATACCCCCAACCCTATCTCCAGCACGGAAAGCACCAAGAGGCTCCCAATAATCTGGCCGCTGGTGCACATCCTTCCTGGGTCATCATTCCTTTCAGATCACAGAGGAAAACCAACCATCCACCTTCTTTCTTCCACGATTCTCCTCACCCCTTCCACCCCCTACCAGATCCTAAAACTTTTCTTTCTTCAGCAGCGAAACATTATCCACAAGGACTGGATTTCCAGAACTGGAGACCCTCCTCCCTGGCCCGGTCAAAGGCAAAGAGCTGCTCCACCCACTGGCACGCTCAGACAGGGATCGTGGACAGATCTTCCTGGGCTTGATAAGAGTCCAGAAGAGATCACAGCGGTAGCAGGGCTTTCAAAGAGCCTGAGACGGGGGAGACCTGGGAGCCAGAGCCGTGCTCAAGAGGCGCTGTCCAGAGTTCTGCCGTGTCCCAATCTCCGCAGGGAAACCCTATTCCTTCCTCAGCCTCCAGGACCTTTCAGGGTCTCTTTTCTTTCCTTGCGGAGGAGAATGAGCTTAGCTTCCGGGAGAGCCTAGGGGGACTGCTCAGAGCTTCTCTCTGCCTCTGCCTCTTGCCTCCTCTCCTTTGTTTTCGTGGTATTGCAAAGTGCTTCTGCAAGTCTCTAGGTCCCCTGGCGGAGTCGGCGAATGGTATTCAGCACCACGCTCCTCGCAGTCTCCGTGTCGCCAGAAAATGCGACCTTGTCTGATGGCCTCTTTCCCTCTGGGTTTCTTCTCCCTCGTCGTCGTCCTCTTCCTCCCCCTCTCTCTTGATCCGATTCTCTCTCATTGCTATGACCTCATTGGAATTTAGGAGGTTGACGGAGGAGGGAAAAGCCTGATGTATTTGTGGGTCTAGGACCGGTTCTCTTGGCTAGCCCTTGATCTGCCCCGCCCGGGGACCCTAACCACAGGAATCCAAGAGATGCCGACCTCCGCATCTCCCCCATTCACTCCCTTCTGGGCTTCCATCCAGCAGGGAGAAGAGGCGATGCCTACGTCAACGCGGGGCTCATTCGGTGTAAAACTTTCTTCTTCTGCGTATACGCGGGGTGGTGGTGGCGGGGGAAGGGGCGGGGGAGCAGTGAGCCAGGAAAGGCAGAGAGAGCAGGGGCTGGAGAAGAGCCAACACTAATTTCACTAGACTCCGAAGGACCCTTACAGAGGAACTCCTCTGTGCAGATGGGCTGGACTCAAGCCTGCTTATAAAGAACGTCCACTCCAGGCTATCAGGACCTGTCAAGTTCCATATCCCAGGGAGAAGCAGCAGTTGGCTGGAGCCTCACTTCAGTGAGGATGTGGCAACAATTCTCTCTAGCCCACAGATCCCTGCTTCCCTCTAGGCGCACTGCAAGTCCTGGGATGTGTAGCCAGACTTGGCCCAGCTGGTAACCCTCTGTTACCACTGAAATTCAAGGACTACATTGAAACAGACATTAAAAAAAAAAATCGTCTGCCTCAAAGCACAACCGTTTTTGATTGTCAACCTTAGCCAGAAACATCAGCGCACAGACCAAGCTTGGCCTGAGTATTTTTGTTTTGTCATCTTTGACGCATATGGACCTCCAGATGTGTGAGAATCGCTATATTTGAATCTTGTTTCCATTTCTCTGGTCTTACCCCGTGAAAAATCTCAAGGTATGCTATTAAGGATATCCAGAGAGTAGGGGAATGAGAAAAGGTTTTGAGCTGTGGATCATCTTTCTCAAAAACTGGGTTCTGCAGGTAGAGATGGACTGAAGGAAAACAGAGTAAAGGAGAATTGAGTAGGGGTACAATAACATAAGGTTAGTTCATCCTGACCTCTAAATACGTGCAGACAAGTGCACAGTGCAGGCACTTCGGTTACTGGAGACTTCTGTTTTTAAAGCCACAATATTGAGAACACAAAATCTGAGTGACCTATTGCCTAAATTCTGTAGCCTAAGCGCTACTGCCAGTGTTCTTAAATTTGATTTGGGGCTTGTTTCACAGTTTAAATTCAATTCTACAGAATAACTTATTTCTTTATGGCATATTTATTCTGCAATTTTAAAACTTGAATTTTTCCTTAAAAATAAAAAGAAAGAAAAAACAATTACATGTTGTTTGGCCTTAAAGAGTTGTCAGTTATTGTAAAGTTAGAGAACAATTTAAACATTTATATTGAATAGTAATTAGTGAATTCACTTGCTACTTCTTAAAACTTGGCCCATCACATAGCCATTTGCTAAAATCCTTCAAACAATTTTTGCCTAGTGAACCATAGTTTACTGTATTTAAATATTGTAAATGTCATCTAAATGATCCAATCTATACATAGAAATAATGAAGGATCTGTGTTGTCTAATCTTTGGTTTGAATTTAGTCATCATGGTTCTTTTTGTATTTTCTTCTTCCTTTTACATAAAAGAATAATTAGTTGTTTAATTAGTATTTATTAAAATAAAGTAATTAATGCAGACATGGAGAAAAATTAATAGTTTATTAGAAGAGAACTTAATATTTGTAGAGAACATAGCGTTGGCATAAACAATAAATGAAATTCAAAGAGAAATGAACAAATATTGTCTTATGGCTGAATTTCTATCACTGACAAATGTGATGGCAAGAAATAAGCTTACTTAAATACTTTAAAACCAAATCAGATATCCAAATATAACCAATCTTGATTGATTCTGGGACACTGGTACAGTCCAGAACTTTGAAAATGAAAATTTACATAGAACAAATTAAACTTCTCTTTACTTTTAAGTAACTACCAATAAGTCACAATATACGAGAAATATTCTCAGGACTAAAGTTAAAACAATCACTATCCACAAATGAAATTACATATTATTATGTGTTTAAAATTATGTCTGTCAATGTAAGAATTTTCAATAGATTCTTACATTACTTTTTCTGGCACAGAATGTATTTTGCATACCTGGTAAATTGGTGTTAAATATTCTCCCAAAAGAAACACGAATGCATCTAAAACTTCATAATTGCAGAAACTAAGAACAAAAAATGGGTTAAAACTGACAAAATGATTTATTATTATCATTATCCCTAAAAATTATTTGTTAGAAAAAAATTATAGGATTTAACCTTTAATAGAGAAAAACTACACAAACTACATTGCTATTCAAACTCTAGTGCCTCCACAATTTGAAAATTTAGTTTTCTTATGTCATGGTGTATCAAAAGTGTTACTCATGAGATCCATTGAAACTTGGTTCAATATTTTTGAATTTTTTTGAATACCTCTTCAATAAAAGCAACAATATAAAAACAACAACAAAAATCTCAAGCTTGCCACCTGCTGGCTTGAATGTGACACAAGTAGATGTGTGAGTAGCCGCAAAATAATTCTCATAAAGCTCCATCTCTAATAAAAAATTCTCCATTGTTGTTCTCTTTAATGACCCAAGTTTTGCTAGTAAGTATTCAAGATTTCTGAGGTATTCATATACGCATTTACATAAATTATGTTAATAGATATTTATTTGTATAAAGAAATTTCTAGGAATTAGAAAACAAATATACCCTGCTATGATCTGAAGAAGAGTCCACTTTTATATTAAAAGCTGTGTCCCCAACCTGTAATGCTATTGGAAGATTGTAGACCTTTAAGAGGTGGGGCCGAGTGTAAGGTAATTAGATCACTTGGAGGACAGGCTTTGAGGAGGACCCCATCCCTCTTCTTTCTCCTTGATTTCTGGCTGCCATGAGTTGAGAATCTTGTTCCCCCATGTGGTTCCTGCCACGATGTACTGTAGGCTTACCACAGGTTCAAAAGTGATAGGGCCAACCAGTCATGAATTGGAATATGTAAAATTGTGAGCCCAAATAAACCTTTCTTTCTTTCAAATATATTATTTCACATATTTTCTTATAGTAACAGGAAGCTGATAAATACACGTCCTGTTTTAATGTAATAAAGTACACTGACAAAAAGACCACTGTACTCAATTCTGTAGAGTTAGTTTTTGAGAAGCCCTCAGATTTTAAATGATTACTTTTCATAATTATGATCATCATGCTCTGATTTACAGAATCTAAGCTTTAGTTATAAACAAATCTGATGATCACCATGTGCACTGGACTGAATAGCCAATGTAGTAAAAAACAATCAAGGGAAAGAAAAATCACAAAATTATTTCAAACCACTTGACAGTTTTGAAGTGCTCAATATACATTTTGAAGATCTATATGTCTACTTTAATACATACATACATATACACATACACATACACACATACATATATATCCCATACCAATGAGATAATATGGTATCAAAATGATTTATTATTATCATTATATATTATAATGATAATAATAAATCATTTTGTCATATATATGCCTAATTATTACTCAATAAAATATATGTATATTTAAGTGAATATAACTCAGTACTTTATTTTTTTTGTAATAATTCAAAAGGAAGTTTAAAACTGGACCACTTGGCCCTTTCTCTTATCTCCTCTTAATTCAAAATGCTTGTATCTCTAAATAGCCAGTATTCTCTTGGATTTTCAACACACTCAAACCCCAGTGGAATCATCTTTGTAGTTGTAGCCAAACTGGCTTAGTATGCCCACCATGGCCAGCCACTGTGCTTCCTGTCATAATACCACTTTATCCGTGCAGACAGTGAACACTTACCTTTCTTGCACTGTGTTACTTTATGGGGTTGGTGCTTGCCACACTTCTTACAGAAAGTCTGGCAAGTTTAAGAACGATCACCATATTTATAGGAGTACTATTGGCACAGAAAGAAGTTCATTTGATAGTCTAATGCTCTTATCATTGTGGCTAGAAAAGATTGTACCTAAATATTTATGTGGGATTGAGGAAGTGGTTCTGCTAAAAAAGGAAAAAATAAAGCAGCATTTGGAGGTTTTTTTATTTTCTCATTTAGAAATCAACAAGCAAAACTAATCACATCAGAATTTACTTTTTTGCCTTTTGCCTTTTAGTGATAATAGCTCAGAATGCATTATCCAAGAGTAACTTCAGAGCTTATGTTTCTTAATCAGAGAAAATACAGTATTTAATATTTAGATCAATTTTCCATTTATGTCTGAAATATCACCTATTGTTGATCTTAACACACACACTCACACACACACATACACACATACACACACATACACACACAGTAATTACTATTTTTTCACTCTTGGCCATTATGAATAAAGGGGGCATGAATTTACTCTCCAACTATACATAAAATATACCTACAGTTAACTGATAAGATACAACAGGTAGCTCAGATCTGTGAACTCTGTAGAAGAGAAATAAAATTTTCTGTCTTGGTTTCCTAATTACAGGTATTCACAGACAATTTTATCAAAAAGGGGGTCATAGGCAGATAATGGTGGTCTCATAAAATTTAGGAGGTAAATAGCAGAATTCTTTAGGGCTGATTTTGTGTTTGTGATCCCCAAGATTTCTATTTTGAATACCATTCCTATTTTGAATACCAATGGAATGGTATTAGGAATTGAGGCTTTTGGGGGAAGTAATTAGGCTTAGATAAAGTCATGAGGGTGTAGCTTCCATGGTGATATTTGTATCCTTTTTATTGTTGTTTAAAATTTTAAAAATCAAATCTATTGCATTTCATGGAAATTTAAAATTTCCCTTCTTTAAGAGATATGTTTAGAAAAATGAAGACAAGTCACAGTTTAGGAGGAAATAAATGCAATCTGTGTATCTGACAAAGAACCCAGGGATTCTGCTTCAAAATATATGAAAATATATCTTCAAAAAGACTTGCCTACAAATGCTCAGAGCAGCCCCACACCCACCTGTGTGGGGGATTGAATTCAATGCTTCATGCAAGCCACTGAGCTACACCCCAGCTCAGCTAGCCTCCTTCTTCTTTATGTATATCAGACAATTTTGGAAGAATGAGTAGTGAGTCTTCCAATCTATGTGGATGTACACAATGGAGGGATTCACTGTGTTGTATTCATATATGTACATAGGAAAATTGTGTCATATATATCCTTTTTAAAAGTGAAAGAAGAGTTTTCCCACACTCTTTCATGAGAGGATATAACAAGAAGACTGTCATTGGCAAATCAGTAGGAGGGACCTCACCACACAGTGACTTCAATTTGTCAGCACCTTGATTTTCGTCTTCTTAGCTTCCAGGATTGTGAGAAGAAATTCTTGTTATTTAAGTCACCCAGTCTATGGTATGTTGTTATAGTAGCCCAAATTGACTAAGGCACTGAGGAGGTCAAATTTTTCAGGGCTTTTTACCAATCAAGAAGGAGTGTTTTGGAGAAAAAAATCCATTCATGTTCATAGAAAATCCTTGAATCTGTCCTTTAAATCTAAGCTCCCTAGTTACAGGGTGTAGTTCTGCAAGATTATTTGAAAATTTGAAGGAATAATGGTCATTTTTTTTTCCAAATTGAGTGAAAACTACAAATTCACACATCCAAGAAGCTAAAAAAACTGCAAATAAGATAAACAAAGTAACTGCATGTAGGATAAATACACCAAGGCACATCTCAGTCAAGTTGCTGGAAACTAGCAATGTAGACTTAAAAACATTCAGAAAAAGAAGGACACATAAAGAAAAAGGGAAAGAATTTGAGACTTCTCATCTAATGTTATTAAAGCTAGGGGGTAAGTGAATGACATTTTAAGGTACTAAAATTTAAAGACAAATATAAAGACAAAAGTATAGAATTATATACTGAGCAAAAATATCCAAAAATAAAAGGAACCAGACTTTCAGGCCATTAAAAGCTAAGGGAATTTACTAAAATGATATCTACATCACAAATGATATTAAAAGAAGTATGCTTTAAACAGAATTAAAATATATCAGAAATAAACGTGGACCTACAATTAGGTATATTGAGCATCAAAATGGTAAATATATGGGGAAATTGTAAACAATACTTTTTTTCAGTTATGATCTTTCAAAAAGGAAAAATAATGTGTTTTTAATTTGTGATATGTGTACAGCTAAAATATATGACACCAATAAATAGCACAATCGAAGGGAAAAACTAAATGAAAAGATATTGTCTTAAGGTTCTTAATATGTGTAGTAGTACAATGTTATTTGAAAATACTTGTTACAAATAAAAGATGAAATTATATCAGTTAGAGCAAATACTAAGCAAATTTGATAAAAAATAGCAAATTAGCAAAAATGGAGATAAATGCTACATATTAACATGTGATCTAAGAGAAAAAAAGAAAAGATAACATATAAGAAACAAGTGAAACAAATGACAAAATGTCTAATAAAACAATCCTGATCATACTGATAGTTATAATGAATTAAGAGGTTTGACTACTCCAATTAAACAGCAGTGATAGTAAGACTGAATAATAATAACAGTAATAATCTTCACCATAAAATGACAAACGTTATATGCTATCTTGCTATCTTTAGGAAGTCTAGTTTAAATGCGAAAAAATGGGAATTCCTATTTTTAATATAATGTATATCATATCCTTCTAGTTGTATTTTCTTCAGAAAAACACTGAAATTCAAATATCATGTAAAAAGCAACCACCTAAGGGTGTGGAACAGTGAACAGAAGTAGGCAGACTCTGATTATGTGTGAATGCTCACTTAAAGAGAGATGAGGAGCTACACAAGTAAGTCCTCAATTCTACATCTTTTAGCCTGTGGCAAAGTGCAGGCTGTGTGATGCATCCGACCATGGCAGGGCCACAGCATGGAGACACCTGTGGTCTTCCTGATCTTGGAAACAAGAAAAATGAAGCTAGAAAATTGTCAATGTGATTGAGAATAAGGAACACCTGAAAAAAAAAGAAGCCATAGGGTGGGTCTCAATTTTTGATAGATCCCTGTACAACACATGTAAAACAAGATGAAAGACATGACCTGAGACCGAAACTTTAAGGCAAGAAAAAGTGTGCAATTCGTGCACAGCCAAGAAAATTGACACCAAAAACAAAGGAAACTATGTTTACAAAGAAAAATGACAGATTTAGAATCTTCACAACTTATAGACATAATATGCAGATATAACTTTAAAATTTCACTATTCCCACTAGAGGAAAAAAACCCAGCCTGATCGTAAAATAAATCAGATATTGGAACTGACAGATATAAGTTTTAGGATAGTAATTATAACTACCTCAATGAATTAAAGCAGAATATTTTTCAACTAATAAACATTTCGGTAGAGAAATTGGAAATTATAGTAAAGAAAAAAATCAATAAAGAAAAGAACCAAATGAAAATTCTAGAAGTTAAAAAATAATTGAAAATTATAAAAAAGACAATGGAGGGACTCAGCAGCTGAAAGGCCACAACAAAGGAATAAGTAAATTTGAAGATATATCGATATGAACAATTATAGTAAGAAAGATAAAGATGAAGCCTCATTTAAAATGATGAAGCCTCAAGGACTTGTTAAATGAAACCAAATGGCAAGTACAAGTACAATTGGAATAGAGATGAAAGAGGAGAGAAATAGACAGAAAAACACTTGAGAATATATAATGGCCAAAATTTTTGCAAAACTGATAACAGAAAGAAATCCACATATTGGAGATTCTAAATGAGCACCAAACAGAGAAAATGTAAAGAAGCTAACAAGGCACATCTAGCAAAGCTAAATTATTATAATCCAAAGACAAATTATATCTTGAAAGCAACAAGAGAAAAATGGCATATTACATGCAGAAATAAATAAATTTTAATTGGAAATCATGGAAACAAGAAAAAAAGAGAGAATGTCATACTAAGTGCTTAAAGAAAAAATAAATTCAACCCAGAAATCTATATACATCTAAGATAACCTTGAAAATAATGGCCAAGTAAAAACACTTTTATGTAAAATAAGAAGAATTCATATCCATCAGACCTGAACTACAAAAAATCATGTTTTCAAATTGAGCAAAATGATACCCAGATCCTAAGAAAAAAATACAAAATCATCAGAAATTACTTATAACTGGGTTAATGCAAAAGACCATGTTTTGTTTTGTTTTTAAAAAATTTCCTTATAAACCAGATAACTGTTTAAAGCCAAAATTGTAACATTGTTTTGTGGGGTTTTTAATAAATGTAGACATTTGTGTAAAGAGAACATGGATTTACTATATGGGGAATATAAAAGTTAAGAATGTTGTGTAATTCCTAAGATAACAAAGAAAAATTTAAAATATAAAAATAAGACCAGAAATATAGTTAAAAAACTAACTGAAATTCTAAAATTCTAAATAAAAGAAAAGTATAAACACAGGAACAAAACATATAGGATACAAGTAGAAGTCAAAAAGTAAAGTGATATGCAAATAGTGAACCCAAGGCTATGCAACAATAAACAAATAATATCAATAATTGCATTTTAAAAATATTTATTTTTTAGCTTTAGGTGGACACAATATCTTTATTTTATTTTTATGTGGTGCTGAGGATCGAACCCAGTGCCTCACGTGAGTGTGCTATGACTTGAGCCATATCCCCAGTCCCAATAATTGCATTTAAATATATAAACTATCAATGAGATAAACATTACAACTAAAAGGAAAAACTTATCAAAAGAAAAGGGGGAAAAAGACACAACTATGTGTTGTGTATGAAACAAACACTTTAATAAAAAGATATCCCTTTCAAACAGTGGTTATATTAACAACAGACATAATATCTTTCAAAACAAATTTATTACCAAAAGTAGAAATAAATATAATTAAAGGATAAATGGGTTAGTTCAAAAGATAGACCTCCAGTTACCTCTGCCTCCTGGAATTCATGTCCTTATGTAATGCCCTCCCTTTCAATGTGGACTGAACCTAGAAACCTATTTGTAATTAACAGAATATGGCAAAAATAATGGAGTGTAACCTTTATGATTAGGTGAAAAAAGACTCTGACTGCTGACTTTTGGTTGTGTGTATTCCTTCTATACTTGTGTATTTTCAGAGAACATACTACTGTGCTGGAGAAGCCCATAAGACAAATAATTGAAGGTAGACTCAGACTACCAGCCAGTTAGAAATTAGTACCCTTGGTTCAGAATCTGAAGAGGGACTAAATCCTGCCAACAACCAAGTGAGTGGTCTTGGAATTAGATCCTTCATTAGTCAAATATTGAGATGACTATAGACCTAGCCAAAACCTTGATTGCAAAAGGCCCTCCTAATCCTCACACTCAGATTTCTAATCTTTAGAACCTGTGATAAGGAATATTGTTGTTTCAAACCATTTACTTTGGAGTAATAGTTTGCAGAATATTAGACTAATACAAAGACATAGAGGCTGGGGATGTAGCTCAGAGGTAAGAGCCCTTGCTTAGCATGTTCGTAGCGGTGGGTTCAATTCCCAGCACCACACACACACACACACACACACACACACACACACACACACAGGCACTAACAATCTTAAATGTGGAAATCCATGATAACAGAACTACTAATTCATGAGGAAAAAGTTGATAGAATTAAAAAGATAAATGGAAAATTCTATAGTTTATATTTGGAGATTTTATTATCAATTGGTAGAACAAGTAAAGAAAGATCAACAAACAAGAAAGACTGAAAATAATATCAACCAACTATAATAATTTGTCTAACATGATAATAATATTTGCCCTTTCTATCTTAATGAGAATCAGATGTCTGGCTATTGAGGTTCATTCAAGTGAAGTGTTCTGCCCAAATTCTTATAGCCAGAAAGAGACAGATTTCATATATTTTTCTAATTTCTGATACTTTCTTGATCACTCTAAAGATTGAGTGTTAAGATATATAATAATCATTAAATCATAATGTATTCTACCATTTACATAATTATTTAAAGAGAAAGAAATTGATGAGAACAAGTTATTAGGATACATTAACAAAAATGAGAAGTAGATTAATACAGATGGTAGAATGTAAAAGACTACAGGAAAATCTTTCTTCTTAGATTTAACCCTGTATTTAATCCTTTCTAAAACATTTCTGATCTCTTCAACTCTTCTAGTGGCCAGAAACAATGCCTTAAGAAAATGTTTAAATATTAAGAAGACATCTTTATTTTTATAAATTTTATCCACTGCTTTTTTATATATTCTGAAGCACAGAGCACAAGCAAAAACAATTTTATTTTGATAGTTATCCAAACATTTTATGAATGTCATTCCTTTTCAACATATTTATAGGAGAAATTTCCAAGTCCTTTCAAGAAATTGTACAAAATGGTCCTTAGCACTAGTGAGTCTTAACTTGTACCTATCTCTCTAAAGAAAAGAAACAAAAACAAAAACAAAACACCACAACAGACATGTTCTGAAAAATAAATAAATAAAGTACAACAGATATGTTCTGATAAAGAGCAGGTAGTGGGGATAATTATCTCAGAAATTCTGCATTTCTGTAAGTGATTTCTATAGTCATTGTGGTCATTTTTGGTCACACTGTCAACCATTGATTCGTACTGAGTTTTTAATCGATATAAATCTTAGAGCATTTTTCTGTGTACTGTCATGTTTCCTCAATCTGGTATTTTTATAGTTGTTGTTCTTTTAACTGAAGGGCAGGTTGATTCATTTGTCACTACTTAATTTCATCTTGTTATCTTGGCCCTTCATTATTTCCTGTTGAGATCTTTTTGAATCCTCTCTCTGTCATCCCATGCATTAGCTCTTTCTTCCAGAATTATGTCATATGCCCCCAAGCAGTGGGCTTATTCTGGCCTCATTCTTCTTGTTCTGAACATTTCTAAAAATGTCACTTTTATTATCTGAGGCATTTTAAACAAGCTTCTGCTTATTTATGCCTCTTACTTTTCTGTCTCTATATTTCCAGATTCTTGCTACTTCAGGGTTTATCATTGTTGATTATATCCTCTAACTCTCAGCTTTTCATATTTCTTTAAAAATATATGCTTATCCTAGTATTTCCTAGGCAGGCATAAGTTTTTCTTCATTTCATAGTCCCTCAAACAGAGACAATTATAACTGAAGTATATGATTGGGGACTCACGTATTCTGGAGGCTCAAATGTATATCTCACTATGCCAGTATTCCTTACTCCTCTTGTTTAGAATTTTAAGATGATACCAATTTACAAACTCACTGAACAAATGCTTAATAAGTCTTCATTGAATGAATACATGGAAATAAAAGGAAAGAAGAGTTCATGAATAACTGATAGACATTGTATTAATAGCTTTCCATCATTATAATAAATACCTGAGATAAGCAAATTGTAAGGAGAAAAGGTTCATTCTGGTTCACAGTGTTGGAAGTCATGGTTAAGTATGTGATAGAGAAAAACTGTTCACTTTATGGTGAGGAATGGAAAAGAAAGAGGAAGAGACCAGGGTTGAAAAATCCACTAAAAGGGCATACCACCAATGAGCTAAGGTCTCCCACTAGGCTCCACCTTTTAAAATTTTCACTACCTCTAAATAGCACCAAGGTGGGAACCAAGCCTTTATTTAATTCATGGGGTTCTTGAAAACATTTAAGATCCAAACTATCGCAGATAGTTTTATAATAATTCATCTACTTAACTTCATCAATTACTGATATATATATATATATATATAAATTAAATCAACAAGGTGATTTTTCTACTTAACTTCCTTCACCAATTGATTTAAAGACAGAATAAAAAAGGGAAATCATAACCTAGAAAAATGTGAAACATTCATGACAAAGTTTTATTTTTACAGATAAGTAGCTCTTTCGAATTCAACCTGATAGAAAAGCTCACAATATAATGAATAGGCAATTTTCTTACCCTAATTAAATTTTACAAGGAGCTAGCTAACATGTTTTTAAAAAGTTAGACTCAGTAGTAAACAAAAAGTATAAATTAGGCACCAGAAATGCAATCAGTCACTACTTCTCCTATTGGAGCAGAAAATGTTTACTTGAAAATGATAATCAGCATCATTAGGAGGAAGTAAGATAGTTATTCTCACAAATGATGTTGGAAATGTAAATGCATAGGATACTTACAATGTGTATTTAGTAATAATTATCAATAATATAAAAATTCTTATTCCTTTTTAATCAGAAATTTAGCTTCTGTATTTTTACTGTAATAAAATGTTTATTAATAACCAAAAAATTTACATAAAGTAATCTTTATAAGGGAATTATTTTTAGAAAAAAAATTAAATCTGCCCAGTATTCTAGTTAAATGCTAATGGTGAAACGCAGAATGCTAAAACTAAAAATACAACAATTTATGGTCATTAAAATTATACTTCAAAATCCTGTATTATTTATGTATAAATACAATTTGAAATTCTACTTTAAAATCATGCAAATAACAAAAAACAGATTTTCTTTAAAAATATGAATGCAAAAAATACTGTAAAGTATTCATAGTCATTAGTGTTTAGGTAGTGATTATGGGTTATTTTTCTCTTTCATACTTTCTGTATTTTTCAATTTGTGACAAAAATGTATATTAACTTGTAATTAGAAAAGTCATACGAAAAAAAGTAACTAAAAACACAGCAGTATGGGATCATTTAATGTTGATGGAATAATGCCTATGAATCTCAATACCTCCAGAAGACATCATTAAGTCAAAATTTAATTTACAAATATAAGTTAGGAATAATAATGCTTGAAAATTTAAGTTATATTATCTTTAATACCCCTGTTTAAGAAGCCAGGGAAATAAATCACAAGTTTTAAAATGTAGTTTGTTAATCAACAATCTTGAAGATTTCTTTTAACATGTATTCTTCAGTTCTTAAGAAATGATAAGGGAATGTAGTAAATCCAGTAATGTGAAAGGTTCATTCTTATACTAATAGGCTACAATGGTATTATATCATGTGCTGTCATGATTGAATAAAGATAAAGTTTCTGTAGATTTCAAAGAAAGAATTTTGGGTCAGCCAGTTGTACATTCTCCTAGGAAATATACAAATTGCTATGTAAAAAGAAACACCAGAAGTTCTGTTAACTTTCTTTAGGCCATTGGGATATGAATAAAATTTGAATTTATTTCACTTCCTACATCTTCAAAAATATCAAACTAAAGTTTGATTAAAATCATTTTTCTTCTGAGCTATTCTAATTAGTTTGCCCCTACCCACACACTGATCTTAATGGGATGCTGTGTGTGAGCTCAGATCTTGAAAAGATATTCTGAGCAGGAGTACAAGGAAAGAATGAATCATGAGATAATATTGAACATGAATAATACTGAATATTTATGGAGTGCTTACATGTAGCAGACACTATTCTAGCCATGAAGGATAACATAAATAAGATGGAATATTTGCCCTAATGTAGTTTATCATGTGGGGGATGTTTATAGAAAACAAATAAAGAAAAAAATTTATAATATATTTTTAGATAGCATACTAGATTAAATCAAGATGTGAGAATAAAAAAATGATAGATGAATATTTTAGATAGAGCTTCAATAGGTGACACAATATCAGAAAAACCTAAATGAGTATGAGTGTATAAATCTCAGGAAGAACTGTGGAAAGAGGATATCCAGCAAAGGATAGAAAGGACCACACTGAGTATGTCCAAAATACTGACATTGCAATGAGCTAGGAGTTATTTGAAAATGAGATTGAATAAGTAGCTGTGGACTATATTATTTAAGGCTACTTGTTAATGCTAATGTTTTATGCTTAATTCTAAGTGGATAGATTAGAAGGTTTTGAGATGGGACATAGCACGATAGGATTTAATATTTTAATAAGATCAGCCTGTTAGTCTGCTGGTTTTAGTAATAATTGACTGAGAAATGGATTAGAGAGAAGCAATCTAAGAGTCTGCTACAATTGTTTTGAAGGCTTGGACTAGAGAAATGGTTTTAGAGGTAGTGAAAAGTGCATTTTGACAACATAGTGCAATGGAGAAATCTGAATTTTTTCTAAAAAATAAGAGCATTGAACTGCAATCTTATTATATTGTGCTTGTTTGAGAAACTGAAACCAGGCCAAGAAACCAAAGGGGAGAAAATTAGGAAGAGTGGTTCTTGTAAAATTGACTAAGGCAGAGATTGGTTCTAGTATGCAATGACTTTGCAGGATGCTAAAAGTCTTAAACATATGCTAGGAAATCTTTGTTTTATCAGTTTTTAGCGTGGGTTGTGGGGTGGGTGAGAGGGTGAATGAAGAGCTTCCACCATTTCCTCATCACTTTTTTCATGTCCATTGCTAGATACTTCTCACTGTTATATGCTAATCTGCTGTCATTACAGTTTCATCTAGGACTTGAAAGTATATTGTGTGATACTGAGTATCCTCCATCTTTTGGAAATCCACTATAGTAAGCACATGCATACATACTAAATTGAACTTCAATCTCAACTGCAGATCCCGAAGTATCTCTGTGATCTGGCTCCAGCTCCAATTTACTGTGATCTCTGACCTTTGACTCCTTACCCTGCCCCCCAGGAAATGATGACAGCTTATTAGGAATCCAATGAGAGGTGGGCCTATCTCTGTTCCTAGTAACAAGCCACAGAGAGACTGTGGATGAAGAAGTGGTCCCATGATCTTACTTCAGCTCCACCTGACTGTTATACTAGAGGCAGTATCATCAGTTTACAAAGTTGGCAGGAAAAAACCCTCACGTGCCAAAACCAGTCTGTAAAGACAAAGAGAGGTATGTGCTTTTTCAAAGACAGACATCAACATAATACTGCAAATATCATGAAGAATCAGATGATATAAGACAAAGCGTGAAAGAAAACTAATAAAATTGACTCCAAAGAATAGAGATTTATGAATTATCTGACAGATATTCAAAATGATTATTTTAAAGAAGCTCAGTGAGTTACAAGAGAACACAAATAATAAAATCAAGAAAACAATTCAAGAACAAAATATGAAGGCCAGCAAAGAGGTAAGAGTCATTAAAAAAATCTGCAAACATGAGACCTGAAGAATAAAATGAATGAAATGAAAATCGAAAAAGAGAGTTTCAATAGCTGATTCAATCAAGCAGCCAAAAGAATCTGAATTTAATGATAAGTCACTCAAAGTTATCTCATCAGTAAGTAAAACAAGAATAAATTCTCAAAACACCATCAAGTGAATCAATATATGCATTGTGTGAGTTAAAGAAGTAGAAGAGAAACAGAACAATGCTAAAATCTTACTTAACAATATGACAGAAAATTTTCCATATATTGGGAGGAATATGACTAAGTTCATAAAATCAAAATTTATAAAGTACTATTTATTCAAAGAAGATAACACTGAAACACATTATTATTAAGTTAACAAAGTTAAAGACAAAGATATTTTTAAAACCAGGAAGAGAAAAAGCAATTCATCATAAACAAGAAAACTCCACAAGGCTATCTGCAAATTTCTCAGCAGTAATTTTGCAGGCCAAGAAAGAGTGAGATGGTATATTCAGTGTTCTGAAAGACAAAAATAATTTCCCATCAACCAAAATAGTCTATTTGGTAAAACTGTCCTTGAGAAATGAGGAAGAGAAAAAGACAAAAGTTGAGGAAGCTCCTTACCATGAGATCTGCCTTGCAAGAAAAATTAAAGGATGTTTATCAAATTGAAATTAATGAATACTAATTAGAAACATGAAAACATATGAAAGTATAAAACTCACCAATAAAAGTGAATTTACAGTCAAATTTAGCATAGTCTAACATTGTAATGGTGGTACATAACTAACTTTCAAACTCTAGGATAGAAGTCAAAAGTATTAAAAGTTATTATGATAAAATAATTTGTTAATGGACAATCTATATAAAAATCCAGATGGCATCAATCAAATAAAATGTGGGGAAGAGGTACTGGGTAAAAGTGCTGAAATTTTATATGCAATTAGTTTTAAGCTCAACTATTCTAAATATGAGATATTTTACATAAGCCTCATGATAATCACAAAGAAAAAAACTTGTAGTAAATACACACACACACACACACACACACACACACACACACACACACACCAAAAGAGAATGGAATCAAAACTTATCACTACAAAAATTACATCACAAAATAAGGCAGCAAGGGAGGAGGAAAATAAAAAAGACCTATAAAATAGAGAAAAATTGACAAAATTACAGAGAAATTCTTATGTATCAACAATCCTCCTAAATACAAATAAATTCCCCAATTAAAAGACAGAGTAGCTGAATAAATTTTTAAAAAGAAAAATAAGTTCAATCATATACTCTCTATAAGAGACTCACTTTAGCTTTGGAAAGACACATAGAATGAAACTAAAGGTACAGGAAAAGTTATTCCAAGTAAATGACAATCAAGAGAGATCAAGGGTAGTCATGAGTATATGAGATATAATAGGATTGAGATAAAAACTGAAATAAAAGGCAAAGAAGGCCATTCCGTAATGATAAAAGGGTAATTTCAACAAGAAGATATAACAAATATAAATACATATGCACCCAATATCAAAGCATATAAATACATAAAGCAAGCATTGACCACTGAGCTGAAAGGAAAAATAGCAATATAATAAAAATAGGACACTTCAAAGGCCTGCTCTTTGTAATGGATAGAGAATGTATGCAGAAAATTGATAAGGAAACTGCAAAAATGAACACATTATATACTAATGAGACCTAACAGAAATGCACAGAACTTTCTATTCAACAGCAAATGAGGGAGCTCCATACCACTACATCTGCCTTGCAAGAAATATATTCTTCCCAAATAAACATATACCATTTTCCAAATAGATCCACAATTTACATTTTAAAAAAGATTTTTAAAAAATTCAGAAATTCTGAGTTATTCCAAATATATTTTCTGACCACAAAGGAAAAACCTAGAAATCAATAACAGTTAAGAAAATGGACAAATAAAAAGCAAGAACATTAAACATACACTTGAACAAATAATTGATGAAATAGGAAGTCAAAAGGAATTTAAAAATCATCTCAAGACCAATGAAAATGAAAATATATACCAAAACTTATTGAGGTACAGCAAAAGTAGTACTACAAGGACAGTTTAGTGCAATACATTATTGATGTTGAAAACAGAGATCTCAAATAAATGAGATAACTTTATTCCTCAAAGAAATAGTAAAAGAAGAAACTAAGATCAAAGTTACCAAGAGAAAGGAAATAGTATAGATTATTACATATAAATTGGAAAAATGTTAGAAAATATACAGATAATTAAGATTTTATATTTCAAAAAGATAAAAACAACAAACCCATAACTAGGCTAAGAAAATAAAGAAGTTTCAAATTTAAAAATGTTATAAGTGAAATACACATTACAATAGAAGACTTGGAAATTAGATCATAGGAGACTTCAATAAACCATGAAATACCAAGAAATTAAACATTATATAAGAAAAAAATTGAGAAACATACAGTCTGTCAAAATTGAATAGACTGGACTGGGGGGTAAGTGTAGGCAGGTAGGACACGGCTGGAGGAGATGGATCACTGAGGGTGTGCTCTGGGAAGGTGCATATGCCTTTAGTGCCCCACCCCCCACTGCTTCCTGACCTCACCATGAGCTAAGAAGTTTTCTTCCTCTGGTCTCTGCCCCCATGATGTGCTATCTCACTTTGGGTCCATAGCAATGGAGCTGGTTGTCTATGGATTGAGACCTCTAAAACCTTGAGCCCCAAATGAACTTTTTCTTCTTTGAATTGTTCTTGTTGGATATATTGGTCACAGTGACTCAAAAGCTGATATATCTTTTTGCAACTTTTCTACTGAAAAGTCCCTAGTTATATAACTACAAGACAGTTGGCTGATTCTGACTGAGCTTAAGTTTTCTTTATCTAATACAAGCATTTATAAGAGAGAGACCTATTTAAACTATATTTATGTTTGTGCTTTATAAAAGTTGAGGTTAATTAGAAATCAATAACAGTTATTGGCTTTGTCTGCCCTGAAGATTTTTCTAGGCCTGGTCTCCATTTTAATTTGCTCAAACATGCCATATTAACAATATGAATGGAAAAAATCAAAACAAAATGCATCGTCTCAATAGATGCAGAAAAAGTTTAACAAAGTTAAAAATTGATTTTTAAAACAATGTTTTGAAAATTAAAACATTCAATGAAATGGGTATAGAAAACTTTTACCTAGACACAATAAAGGCTACATGTGAAAATACCACAGCTAACAACATAGTCCATGAGTGAAACATAAAATTAAGCTTTCTCTCTTTTTGATGAGATAACAAAATATCAGACTGGGTAATATATAATCAATAAAAATTTATTTCTCAAAATACCACAGACTGGGTAATTTATTAACAATGGAAATTTACTTCTTATGCTTTTGAAGCCCAGGAAGTCCATAGTCAAGACAAAACCAGAGTTAGTATTTAGTAAGAGCTGCTCTAAGCTTCTTAAAGGGTTCCTCATTGCTGTGTTCTCCAAAGGGAAGAAACACTGTCCTTATATAGCAGAAGGTATAGAAAGGTAAGAAGATGCTCCCCTCAACCTTTGCATGTTCTAATCCCATTCATGAGGGCATAGCCATTATGACTTAATTACTTCCCAAAGTCCATACCTCTCAATATTCTTATTTTGGGGATTAAATTTCAACATGAATTTTAAAGGGAACATCATTATTCAATCTATGTAACTTCCATCTGTAATCCAATGCAAGGCAAGGATATACAGACTCAATATTGCTATTCAACACTATATTGGAAGTTCTAGCCAAAGCAATCAAACAAGAAAAAGAAATGCAAGCCATTATGTGTCTATGTATGTAACACACTCATATATATGTTATTCTGCCATAAAAGAAGGAAATCCTTCCATTTGTTACAACATGGAAGAACCTGAAGGTTATTATACTAAATATAATAAGACAGACACAGAAGGACAACTACTACATGATCTCACTTGTATGTGGAGACTAAAAAACTAATTCATAAAAATAGAGTAGAATGGCAATTCTCAGTGAGAGGAGGGAAGTCTGGAAAAAGAAACATTGGTTAAAATGTACAAAGTTTCATTTATGTAAGTTGAATAAGTTCTGGAGATCTAATGTAGAGCATGGTGCTCACAGTACTGTATATTATGCTTAGAATTTGCTAAGAGTTAACCTTAAGTGTTCTTACCAAATACAAAAACTATAGCCATGTACAATGACAGATATGATAAATATGTTGATTAACTTGACTATGGCAATCATTTCCCAGTATATATGTATACCAAAACATCACAGGATATACTTTAAAATATATGTGATTATTTTGGTCAAATATATCTTGATTAAGCTGGAAAATATAAAAAATAAAAGATAGGCATTTAAATTAGAGAAATAAGTAGCTGTTATAATTTTTAAACCTTCAACTGTTATAATTTATGATAATTTATAGAAATTATTTGAATTATTATCAATGATCTATCCAAATATAAATTCTTTCCAAAAATTTGATAAGATCATTTTAACAGGGGGTGGGGCTGGGGCTCAGTGGTAGAGTGCTTGCCTAGCACATGAAAAGTACTGGGTTTGATCCTCAGCACCACATAAAAATAAATGAATAAAATAAAGATATTGTGTCCAACTACAACTAAACAAATATTTTTAAAAATATCATTTTAACAAAATCTTGATTTGAAATTACATGTTCATTTCAAGAATATAAAATTGGATCCAATCCTATTCCTCATTAAATTTCTTTCTAGGTTGTATTTGAAAAATTTATACAAATTCAACAATGTAATATTTTGTTTTATACTTTGGATGGTAACCCTAATTATACCATTTCTATGAAATAGAACTTTTAAAAATCAAACTCCATATAGCACCCAAATTCCCACTATCTTTCACCAATGAGCCATGTTTGTCATTTCTTTATATTCCATGATTTTGGGGGGTGTGGGGAGGAGTACCAGGGATTGAATCCAGGGGTACTTAACCACTGAGCCACTTCCCTACCCCTTTTAATATTTTTATTTTGAGACAGGGTCTTGCTGAATTGTTTATGACCTAAGCTGAGGCTGGGTTTGAATTTGGGATCCTTTTGCCTCAATCTCCAGTATTTCTGGGATCACAGGCATATGCCACTGTGCCCATATCTATATACCATGATTTACAAAAACTTAGGAAAGTGAGAAAAAGTAGTACTTTAAAAAGTTAAGGGTTAAGGGCATAGGGCCAGGTCAGATGTTCATGTCTAAATAAATTAAGAAACTGTATTGTGCTATTGTGCTATTTTTCCTTAGGTTGTTTAAGAAAAAAAAAATTCTTCTCCCACCTTTCGATACTTTCAAAATCCTCCTGATATTTTTTACCTTTGCCAAAATAAATCTCTTGCTTCTCCATAAATTGCTTGCTTTTCCACTGAAGGAAGGAAATCTTCCCTGAGGATGAAGAAGTCTGGTTCCTAGGCCTGGTGAGGTGGAAAGACATCTAATGAAAAATGTTACATGTGATTGCTGACACGGAGGTTTTGGAAATGTTGAAATGTTTCTGTGGTGGCTGCCAGTAATGAATGGATACCAGGAGTAGTCAAAAGAATAGGCTTTAGACCACATGGGTTTAAACCACTTATTCTAACCATAATTGGGCAAGATAATTAAATTCCACAGGAGATGATTTTGTCCATTCACCTAGGGACGACGGTTTATAGGCAGTAGCACTATAGAAGATAAGCTAGTTGATTGTATACCTGGAATACCTTAGGACTTTAAATCTTCTGACTTCAATCTGGAATGTCCCCCTCAAATTCACATGTTGAAATGTGTGGTCCCTGGTGTAGCAGTGTTCAGAGGTGGATCTTTCAGGAAGACGACTGGCTCATGAGGGGTCTAACCTCATTCAGTGGATTAATCCATTGATGGATTCATAATTTGATGGCTTTATAAGGAGGTGGTGGAACTGTAGGAGGTCGGGTATCCTTGGAGGAAAAAGGTCACTGGGGGCTTTCTCTGGAAGGGTATATCCTGTCTTCAGCCCTTTCTTTTCTCTCTGCTGCCAGCTGTCCTGAGGTGAGCATTTTTGCTCCACAATGATGCACTCTATCACCACAGGCCAAAAATCAATGAAAGCCAACAACGGAGCCAGCTGACAATGGAGTGAAACTTCAGAATCTGTAAGCCAAAATATATCTTTCCTTCTTTAAGTTGTTTTACTCAGGTATTTTAAACAGTGACAAAAAGCTGACTGCCACAGACCTTAACTGTCCTGTAACCCATAGTGAAAAGGAATGATTTGGACTTTGACTTTCTCAAAGTAGACCATGATAAAACAAGGAAAAAGTCATTTTTTTTAACATTTTCATAATGTGAATTCTCTTGAACTCTTATACAATAATTCTTGGGGAAATAACGTCTCCCTCAGTCTCCATCCCCTCCTCATAATAACTTTTACTGAAAATTCTGGAAGTGGCGATTCAAGTCAAAGCATTCAAATGAAAAAACAATGTTGTTTTTTTCTTATTGAACACTGAGATTATCTTACATGATATTCCCCAGCTTGTAATGGTTGAATTTTCTATTTATTTGCTTTATGATGATATGAAAGTGATGTACATTTATTATAAACCATATCTGAATTTTGATCTAGTCCCAGGCTAGCCATGTGCAGTAGATAGGATAACCTCTCAAGATGCTTGGCAATAGCAGTGAGTTAGTCAGTCACATGATCATGAAAACAAACCAATATTCTACAAAGTATGTGTTGCTAGACAATGATTTTCAGTAGGTTAAGTGTATTAAGTGTATTTTCAACTGAACAATATATTCAATCAACAATGGAGTTTTTGGGGATGAAATCCTATCTTAAGTTGAGGAACACTGGTATATAAGTTTTAAGGAGAATGATTGTACCAATTGTAACAGACAATTTGTAATCTGAAAGACAGCAAAAGAGATGATTTTGAAGACAGAATTAACAGAGGCAGTCAGTATAGACAAGGTAAATCAGGTCAGATCAGATCAAAAAGGCCAATTTGCATCTGGGAAGTGGGAGGGGGATTGAAATATTAATGCCTTCAGAGCCCTTCCACCACCCTTATCAAGATAACCTGCTCCTGTCCCAAACTCTTGCTAGGGGAACCTGTCCCAGGGATTGCCCTCCCTACAGGGAGTTATAAAAGTTGTTAATTAATGCAGCTAGGGCCCCCTTCTTGTCTGGATCACTCCATTTGGCAGTACCCTGTCCATTGGCTTCTCACCTTGGCCATCCCACCAGAGCATCTCCTGGGCCTAGTCACACATGTATGTGGGAAGGAGAGAGATAAGGGGAAGAGAGCAGGAGGACAAAGGAAGCCTTGGAAATATTAAAAAGTCAGAATGCTCTCACTTCTTGGGATATCAGAATACCAGCTATGGGCCTCATCTCCCTCCCAGGAGAAGTCTATGTTACCCCTTTTTAAATAAACCCTGCTTTATATTCTTGCCTCAGAGTGCTTCACTAATGCTAAATGCTATGCTTTAACATTCGAGGAAGCAGAACTTGTCACCAGTAACTGCCAGTATCACTTTCATGAAAATTTAGTTCTTACCTAAGGTAAAATAGATCTTTAATGAAATATGCTTCATTCATAAATCATACTTTGTACTACATGTATAACATTCACTAACAAAAGAAAATTCAAGAAGAACCTGGCAAAATAGGTTTCCTCCTTGAGGAAAAGTAGTATCCCAGCAAAATGTCAACCTGTTCATTTTATCTAGCATAGTATTGCCCATTTTTCTATATAGTCAGTGATATTTACAAAAGATTTGGTAGTTAAAGATAAGCATAATCTAAAATTCTTAGTGTAATTTCATTTCTACATAGAAAAATTAATCTTATACTCTTCTTCAAAAGGATTTGATAAAAAAAAAAGATAAAAGAAACAAGAAAATAATTGATTTTCAGGCATTCAAGATTGAATTTACTTTAGCACTTAATACCTTAACAAAAGTTGGGACACAACATGGTGCTGAAAACTTGGCATGGCAGAATAAATTGTTCATTTTATACTTAACTAAACAGCATGATCCCTGTGCATGTTTTTAAAAGTTGATTCTTTTCATCATTTATGTACAAAGTATTTATTGCCCACCAATAAATACCATGCACTATTTTATAAACTGGAAATAGAATGGAAAATCCAGATTTAAAAACAAAAACAAAAAACCTTTAAAATACCACTAGCTCAAATGACACTATAGGAACACATTAAAATCTTCCACAGAACAGATCTTTTATCTTTTTTAACTCAGTCACTTAGAAACAAACAAGATAAAATAAAGTCTAAATAAATAATCCCAAATTACCTCAAATTAAGTATTTCTTGTACATATCTTAAATGAGATCATTTTAATATATTGGATGCTAAACCAAACCAACAATTTCTCAGCAGAGAATTCCTCCCTGCACCTCACTCTCTGTCCTGCTTCCTTTGCCCTGTCTTGAGAAATTGGACTTACATCATCTCCCCTAAACAAGCATTCCATAGTTGAGTGGTTGTTACTCTGGGGAACTTTTCTTCATGGTGTTTAGCCTAAACTGCTATTTAAAAAATTTATATTCTGGGTCAAATTGTGGCTCCATTCTCACCCCTAAATCTGTACCCAAAGGACTTAAAATCAGCATACTACAGTGATACAGCCACATTAATGTTTAGAGCAGCTCTATTCACAATAGCTAAACTGTGGAACAAACCTAGATGTCTCTCAATAGATGAATGGGTAAAGAAATTGTGGTATATATACACAATGGAATATTACTCAGCCTTAAAAAAAAGAATGTAATGGCATTTGCAGGTAAATGGAGTTGGAGAATATTATGCTAATTAAAGTAAGCCTATCCCCCAAATCCAAAGACCAAATATTTTCTCTGGTAAGTGAATGCTGATGCATAATGCAGTGGGGGATGGGAGGATGGAGGAACTTTGCATTGGGCAGAGGGGAGTGAGGGCAGAGGAGGGAGTACGTGGGGGTGAAGATAATGTAATGAGAAGGACATTATTACCCTGTGTACCTGTATGATTGCAGGAATGATATGAGTCTACATCATGTGCAACCAGAAGAATGAAAAGTTGTGCTCCATTTGTGTACAGTTAGTTAAAATGCATTCTGGTATCATGTATAACTAATTGGAACAGATAAAAAATAAAATTTAAAAAATCATTTTTTAGCATGTGGGAGACTCTAGGTTCAATCCTCAGCTCCACAAAAAAATCATATTCTACTTCTCATAGATATATCTTCTCCAATTGATATGATTGTTTATCTTTCTCTTATTTTAGAACATATACCTTACTGATGGTTATGGGCTGCTTATTTATTCTCCCTGATAAAGCAAAACCAAGTGCATTTTTAACCTATCATTCTTCCTTTTTATTCTTACAGGCATGGAACTTCAAAGAATATTTTTTTGTACTGCATCTTATGCCTCCTACCAGTTAATCTACTGCTGGAGGCTCCTGAGCTGCCAACAATTTTTTTTAAAAAAACACAAACTTTATCCAGGTGCAATCTTCACACAGTCATCTTGATGGTGATAATAATCCTCTCACCATGACACACTGCCCAAAATAGCACTGGCATTCTTTGACACTGTGAGGAAGCAACTTTTTCAAATCTTATTTCAGTTCATATCCACTTGGCAGTCATGCCATGTGGCACAAGTTCATAAATACAGGATCCCCTGGATGACTGAGCTTGAGAAATCATTCTTGATAAAGAATACAGAAAGTATTTGAAAATGAATAATACATCATTCCATTCATTTCTCTCTATTGATGATACTGACAGTTCAGCAATCTGAAACCTATTACATAGGTAGTCACAGTTAATATTGATTATTTTTTATGTTTTCACATATTTTGATTTTATTTAATTCTTATAAAAACCCTGAGGTATACTATCTATGTGGAAACTCAGTTTTAGTATTTAAACATTGCTTGATCTTACAGCTAATAACTGACATCTTCCATAACTGCAGTGTTCTTTACATGACAATGTAGTATCTCTACATATTTTTGCCTTATATATATATATATATATATATATATATATATATATATATATAAATGCACATAAAGGTACAGATTCATGGAGTTTTTTTCAAATAGCACACCAGCACCCAGAATAAGAGCTCCAGAAGCTCTACCTGTACACTTCTAATTCTACTCATCCCAACAGCTTCAAGAGTAACCAGAATTTTGAATTCAAGCAACACAAATTTCCTCCTGTGTTTGTACAATATGTTTGTATCAATGGATACTTCTTGAACTTGACATTATGTTTGTAAAATTCTTTCATATTTTTTCACGTAATTGGAAATCGTTATTCTCATTATTGTATGAATTGAGAATATATGACAATTTACCCACTCTATTTTTAAAGACATTTGGATGTTTATATTTTAGGTCTATTAGGAACAGTATTATTTTGAACATTCTAATTCATTTAATGAAATGCATATGTGTTTGAAGATTACCTATCTATATTTAGATATACCAGGGAATATATATGTGAAAATCAGATAGCTAAGGCATCTTATGCCTTATAGAAATATTCAGCTGTGATAGATATGGTCAGATTTCCAGAGTGCTTCTACCAGTGTCTATTTTATTCTAATTCTTAAATAATTAAAATAATGATTACATTTTCAATTGTGACTCCTAGCCTCACCCATAGAAGTTTTTGAGTAACTATTATGAGCAGACACACACACACATATATTCACAATATACACTTTACACCTCCTAGATACAATACAGTTATACCTTGAGGGTAGTATATCTGTATAAATTCTTTGGAATTCTCCACAGAAGCTTTATCTCTTCTCCTTATATACATTTCCTTGATTTTTATATGTAAGTATGATTTGGGAGTATTTTTTAATATTCTGAGTTATATTACAATATCAATTAATAATGCTGTTTGAATTGTTCTAGATTTTGTTATTGAGCACTCTTTTGGTGGCTCCTGCTCCAATCTTAGAATAAATCCTTTATCGAAGGAGCTTTAGTTTCCTTGATGGAATATGGTACTAGGAAGGAAATTCTGGGTGCTTGGTGTGCTAGTTGCCATGGGGTGTCATTATCTGCAGATTCTCTTAGCTAATACAGCATGTAAGTACATACATACCAACTTGTACAAAAATGTCTACAAATATATCTACGCATAACCTCCTCTATATTAACATAAACATGAATTTACAATGGCATATAATGCTAATTCATTACCATGTGGATTAGTCTGGCCTCCTTCCTGTATTTATTTGTAAATTACTGTATAATAGTGAAAATTATAACTCCATCATGAATGTACTTAGTTATTTAATTTATTATATATGTACAACAGTATCAGAATTGTTAACCAGGACTGCTGTGTAAAACACTTTTGTCACCTAAAGTGCTCAAATGATATTCTTTAGACTCAAGAAGATTTCAGATTTCAGAAGTTACTTAAGTCAGCACCTTGTTAAGTGAGGTTGTTTCCTACATTTGTAATATATTTAGATTCTCTGATTCCAATTTGCATTCCTTCCTGGTATCCGAAACCTCTTAAATGTTTTTTAATAAAAGTTACAAACATTAAGGTTAACACTATGCTATCAAGTTCTATGGATATTATACAGTATAGTTTCATTGTTCCCAATAAAGCACCATGCTTCATTGATTCAACTTTTATTTGGGATCCAGAGCTTCCGCTGACCTATTTACCATCTACATAATTTTGCCTTTGCTACAATGGCACCTAATTATAATTGTATAGTATGTAGCCTTTCAGAATAGCTTCTTTCATTTAGAAATATGCATATAAAATTCACCCATGTCTTTTCTCAGCTTGATAGCTCATTTTTAAAATTGCAGATATGTTCATATTCCTTCAAAATTCATATTTTGAAACCTAACCACCAATGCATTAGTATTAAATGGCTAAACATTTATAAGGTGATTAAGTCATGAGGTTTTTCTTCATGAATGGGATTAGTGCCCTTATGAAACAGGCAGAAGGGAACTGCTTCACCAAGTGAGAATGCAGCAGCAAAGCACTATTTATTCAGCAGAGCGTGAACCCTTACCAGACATAATTTGCTCTTGTCTTGATCTTGGACTTCCTAGCCTCAAGAACTGTGAGAAGTAAATTTCTATAATTTATAAATCATCCAGTACAAAGTATTTTTATAGTAACCAATGCACCTCAACAAACAATTATATTCCATTGTATGGAGGGACCACAATTTTTTTATCCATTCATGTATTGAATATTACTTTTATCTTTTGCAATTATAAACAAAGCTACTACAAACCTTCATGTGAAGATTTTTGTGTTGGTATGTTATTTCAAATCAGTTTCAATTTGGTTTGGTCTCTCAGTTCATGATAATAGAATATCTTTTTATTTATTTATATCTGTGAGTTTTTCTTCTTACAGTTGATATTTCTCTGCATATAGACCTACTATATATTTTATTAGATTTATACCAAAGTATTGCATTCTGGAGGTGCTATTTTAAAGGATACATATATTATGAAATTTCCAATTCCAACTGTTCACTGGTAGATGACATATAGGAAAGCAACAAACTTTTGAATACCTTGTTTCTTGTATCTTTGTCATACTACCTTCTTCACAAAGGAGATTTCTGTTGATTTTTAAAATTTTCTGCAAAGAAAACCAAATAATATGTGAACAAAACTATTTTGTTCTTTCCATTCCAATCTGTAAACCTTTTGTTTCTCTCTTCTCTCCTTTTCCTTCTTGTCTCATTCTAGCTAGAACTTTTGGTATGACATTGAGTAGGACTGGTGATTGAAGACATCTTTGCCTTGATCTGAACTTAAAGGAAAAGCATTCATTTGCTCGGAATTGTGTGTTAGATCAGCTGAAAGATGTTTACAGATGTTCTTTATCAAACTGAGGAAGTTCCATATTTTCCTAATTTGCTGAGAATTTTTCTCTTGAATGAGGGTTTGGATATTACTGCATGGTTTTTCTGCATTAATATATATGATCATATTTTTTCTTTGGCTGTTAATATGTTGGATAATACTGATTGATTTTTCTAACATTGAATCAGGTTTGTATTCATGTAATAAATTTTACCTGGTCATGCTGTGCATCTTGTATAACTTTTGAATTTGATTCGGTAGTATTTTGCTGAAGGTTTTTGTATTTAAGTCATGAGGGAAATTGTTCTTTGTTTTATTTTTTGTAAAATCTTTTTCTGGTTTTGGTAGTGGGGCAGTATTGACTTAATAAGTTAGTAAGCATTTCCTCTGCTTCTAATTTCTGAAATGGATTTTGTAGAACAAGTATCATTTTTCCCTCTTAAATGCTTGGTTGAATTCACATGGAAACTATCTGCATTTAGTGATTTATTTTTTGGTAGGTTACTAATCATTGATTTAATACATTTAATAGAAACAGGTCTATAAAGTGACTTGTTTTACCTTGTGGTGTGAGTTTGTAATGCTTTGTGTCTTCCAAGGAAGTGGTTCGTTAGTTATCTAACACATGGAATTTATGAGTAAGAGTTGTTTGTGGTAGAGGACCAATAGTGATGTTTCCTCTTTTATTTATGATATTGATATTTGTACCTTTTCTCTTCTATTTCTCGGTTAGTTTAGAGATTTATCAATTTTATTTATATTTCCAAAGAAGCAACTTTTGATCTCATTGATATTCTTTATTGTTTTCCTCTTTTTAATTTTATTGATACATGCTCTAATAGATACTATTTCAGTAAGTTGCTTTTCTTCTTACAACACCCATTAATGATGTGGAAAGTAGTTGAAAAGCCAGGAAGAGAGAAACTACTAGGATTTAGAAAAGACAAAAATTTTAAGCAATCTTACAGGACAAAGAAGTCAAAAACTGGAATTTAAGACTGCAAAAGCTTTCTATTTAAGAATGCACAATCCCTGAGAAAAGAGAGGAACAGGAAAGTCACAGTCATTCTCAACCTCAGTTTTCCCCTGGGTGTATATGTTGATTAATTTCTGTGGGATAAGTGAAGCTCTGCACAGAGAAGCCAGATAGCAGAGCCATGTTTTAGTTACCTTAAGGTTTTGGGGTCATGCCCCGATCTTCCATTTGGAAACTCAAAGTATTAATACTCAGTGATGTAGCAAGCTAAAGGTGGACTAAAACAGATTGTAAATCAGTTCTGAGCCATTAAGTCTGATATGAATTGAAATAATTTGTCTTTCTGTTTGCTGACAGAGAAAAGGGAAGAGCATCATAAAGAGAAAACATACAACACTTGATGTACGGTAAGGTAAAGTGGGTTAAGAAGGTTATTTTAAATAAAAGGCATTGGGTCTATTGGATATCTATAGAAAAGTTGATGCATCTTGACCCAAATGCAAAAGCCAATTTCAGTTGCATTATAAAAAGAAATTTTCAAGACAGCTCCTAGAATGGTAAAGTGACCATGGAGAGGAGTCTAGAATAGAACCAATGGACAGGGTACAGCCAGAAAATCATTGACCAAGTATGGTTACTCACAGGTAGAAATATGTAATAAAATTTCTAGAAAATTTGTAACAATCTGCCACCAGGAAAAGGTGAACATTTTCAGAATAATGCCAGAAGGCCCTAATAAACACATCACTGTACGTTTAAAACTATGTTAACAATCTGTTGCTGTGATTCACCTGCATATGAATTGCTGAGTCAGTATTAAACAACACAGTTCGGTCGGTTCTGCTGGGAATTCTAGTTATCTTTTAGAGTGGTTAAAAAACAAATATTGAAACTGGTAGTTCTGCAGTAAGAAAATGAATAGGATTTCTTTTGAGATTGTAAATGATGGAAACCAACCTAAACTAGCTTAATCAAAATAATTGATTAAGTTAGTTGTCTCTTTTAATTAAGGAAACAGGTATGCTGCAAATTTTAGTCACAGGTATACTAAGGAACTCAGCAATGATTTCAGGAAACATCTCTATGTTTGGGTCTTTTCTCAGATTGTCTCTCTCCATGTAATTGTTTTGTAAAATTCCAACTTATTTTCTGGAAATATAGCAGGAGAAAAAGATGCTATTTTTAAGGAGGGAAATTCTAGGGTAATATTCCTGGACCCATATTATATCTTGTGCTTAATCTTAACCAATGCAAGTTACTCTGATTGACCCATGAAGCTCAGAGATGGAGTTAGTCCCAAATAGAGAACATAAAATGAAAGTATAGAAGCCTGGTTCTACAAATTGCACTTGAAGTTCTCTTACTAGAAATGGGGTAGGAAATTATTACTGCTAGTTAGGTAAGAGTTTTTCTCAGTGGAGGAGTTTGACATCTGGCCTACTCTAAATCTTTTAAACAAGACTTCTTTAAGATATTCTTTATTTGGGAGAAATATGGATGAGTAGTAACTCACAGTCATAAATAGTTTCCTCAATGTAGTAGAAGACAGTCAATTAATATCAAAGTAGTAGTACTTCATATTAAAATAGTAGATAGAGATGAATCAGATATACTCTACCAAATGAGTGAGTTTACTTTAGAAATATCAATACAAACATTTTCTGTGTGTGGCAGACTCCCTTGGGCATAATCAAAGTCAACAGAGAAGGAAGTACACATTTAAAAATATTTCTCATAAAATATGAATTAGTGAAAAGAAGAAACAGAGCATTATTTGATGTGCTAAGATATGCATGGTAAACATTTCATTCCTCATTTTATTCCCTTCACTCTCATTGAGCTCCTCCAATGTCCTTAGGAAGGAGAACACACTGAACTTGCTATTTTTATAACAGTCCAGAAAGCAATAAGCAGGTTACAGAACACTTTACAAATCAGTACAGATTCAAAAAGGAACATTCACATTATATTTTCCCTTGGCATTATTTCAACTCTTTATCCATGCTGATATTTAATGTTTAGAAAAATAATAATAACATATTATGTCAGGTGCAAAGAATGGAGAGGTGGATCTTTTATTCCATGAAATATTCTTTCTTGGAGTCAGGTTTAAGCCATTATGCAAATCACCATTCTATCCTGTTTATTAACAAAGCAGCTTCTTTCCATTGCCTGGAGAGCCACATTTCTAGTAGGTCAGTATTTCCAAAGCTGTGTGTCATCTCCAGATCCTGCCAGGGTTTTGCTCTCAGCCTCTTGTTGATTATGGTGTCTTTTAATACTAAACCCAAGGCACTTTTTGGTGAGAGGATCAAATAAAAAATAGCCCAAATAGGGAAAGTACTTAGAGGGAGTGCTTAGGGAAGAGAGGAAGTATTTTACTTTTTACCAAATTATCCAAATCTTTGGTGATTTGAGACATCTCATCTCACTGATCCTGATTTTCAGTGAAATCCTGCATCATTAAATCCTTGCTTTACTCTTCACTCCATTAATGGATGCTTAATGATGCAACAGGAAGAATGATTAATATATTAATATATGAAAACCTGAAGTGAAAAGTTTGTATACATGTTTCCTCAAAGGAGATTGTTTACTGTATCCAATAATTTGTCATCTCAGCATTCATTTCTTCTCACTTGTTTAACTCAATGAACGTTTGTTAATCATGGAATAGGTGGAAGACACTGCAAACATGTGATCCCTTCAGTTATAATCTTCAGCAAGAAAGTTGATGTGCATAATATTAATTATAGCACATGATAGAAGAGTACTGCATAATTTACAAAATAGTTTCACATATTTGTCTAGGTAAAGCCTCACAAAATTATTATGTTAAAGAGAGAAAATATAAAGCTAGTCATTTTCATTGATTCCTTATTTTTCCTGTAGGAGGGTAGTGACCAAGTCTGTCTTTGCTTCCTATTTTCCTCAATGTTCCTGGGACATACTAGCTATTCAGGGAATACTCATTTAATAATTTAATGAATGAAGGTGTAAGTTAATTAACCCATAAAGGGTTAAGAGGCTTGATCTTATATGGAGATAGAAGTGGTGAGACATAGAGGAATCTCCACGTTTCTGGTTTAGATAATTAGCAAGGTGTTAATAGAAGGATTTGGAGATGATACACAGCTTTGAAAATGTGGAATGATTGAAGAAATAATTCTGATGAGACATTTAGGCTGAGATAATTAGTAAAGAGAAAAGTGTGGATCTCAGTAGGAGAACACATGATATAGATGTAGACTAGGGAGACATTGCTTGAAATCAGGGGTGTGAATAAGAGTATGAAGCAAAGGTAAGTCCTTTGGGAATGAACTTTTAAAGACTGAGCATTACAAGAAAAATGAAAAGGGCTTTCAATGGAATCCCACTGCAGGTTTGGTTTTATAGTCAAAGGGTCCTGGACTCTTTAAGAGACTTGGGTCAGACATTTTTCCTGCAGTTTTCTATGGAAATATGATTAAAATCTTCAATAAGTAGAAAGTTAAGACAAGGAGGGCAGAAAATAGTCATTAGAATAGGGTTACTAATTTAAAAAAGATTTGCTAAGAGAAAATATTACATATCTGTTTATTTGTCTTTGGAATGTTCCTTAGAGAAGGACCATCAAGTAGAGACTTAAGAAAGAGAAAGATGGGAAGCCTTGCAGGGGCCAGGAGGAGTGAACAATAGCAAATGGGATCCATCTTGCTCTGAGTAACTCACAGTGAGAACCTAGATGCACTGAACTAGTCCTTACAAGCATCTCAAGAGTTGGTATTATGATCCCTGTTTCCAGACTCTGAGAGAGAGGTGATTTCTGAGAATCTCAACTAATCTGAGAGCATCAAGCCTATGTGACGCAGAATTCCCAACTTCTCCCATTGCTCCTTGAATAAATACTTGAAGAGTCAAGATTTGTTATAATAATTTAGGACATACAAGATGAGAGATGCTGTCCATGAAGAATTGTTGCACAATGTTGTACATCAATTTCAATGGGGTATAGGCAAGAAATATATTTCAGGTGTATGTGTCAAGGCAGCCACTGTTTATGGCTAGACCTGATTGCTTTGTGGAGTGTTCTGATTTATTGTTGCCCTGCAACACCATTGTTGAATATTTTGAATATTTCCACTAGGAACCAAGAATATCACAAAAAGTATTGAGTCTGGAGCATTTCATCTTGATAAATGTAGAAAAGAGCTATATTACGTCTAAGGCATAAAGGGAAAAAGAAATTTTGTATAAGTCTCTATAAGGAAAACCAGATGACAGAATTAATGGGAAAATAAAATCCAGACTTATAGACTTAATGAGATTTTTATCCAAGAAAGGCACGAGGTTGAATTTATTAAATTTTTAGTATGATAGTGGATTGTTTTTATTTTGAAATCAAAGTAATGGGTTCAAATCACATCCTTCATTTCACAATGGGCGAAATTAGTACAATAATACTATATTTGTTAAGAAAATTATGAAAATTAAAAGATACATACATTGATGGATTCATCATAGTGTCTGGTATATTGCAGATATTCAATGTACTACATATTTATTATATTATTATTAAGAAATTGTTTAATCTTTGGCATGGAAATACATATATATATATATGTATATATATATAGATAGATAGATAGATATTTTGGTACTGGAGATTGAATTCAGGGGCACTGGACCACTTAGCCACATTCCTAGCCCTATTTTGTATTTTATTTAGAGATGGTCTCACTAAGTTGCTCAGCACCTCGCCCTTGCTGAGGCTTACTTTGAACTTGTGATCTTTTTGCCTCAGCCACTGGGGTTACAGGTGTATGCCACTATGCCCAGCATACATTTTTTTAATGGAATAATAAATGTCAAATAATTGAAAGTGATATATTCTTATTTTAGTAAACTAAGAGGAAATTAGAAGCATCATGTAAATATTCCAGGTCCTTTTCTAATTTGGTATAAGAAACATAATTTGGACCTCCTCTGGAGAGAACTGCTACATCATACTAGAGCACTTATTTAAGTAAGTTGTATGATCCACAATATTGTATTCATAGGCTCTCAATGGTGGCTCCCAGTTAAATTCCTTAGTTGAATTTTATCTACTGTTCCTGAATAAGGAACTACACACAATACACTCTTTTAAGTCCTCTGAAGGCTGGCCTGGATCTTTATTTCTACAGTGGATTTTCAGTCTTTTTTTTTTCCTCTAAATTAAACTGTTCCTTTGTGTTTACATTTATATCTTATACTTATCCTTCTCCTTTGCTAAAGTTGTTGCCATTTGCTAATGTAACATTCTCATACTCTACAGCTATCTCTATTTCCCCATACCTAAAAGCCCTGTTCAGGAACATAAAGAATCCCTAAAAGAGAAGTGACCCTCTCTAATTATTCCAATGCCTTCCCTTTACATCTCTGATGGTATTTGTCACACCTCATCAGATTTTTTTCAAGTATTCTTAGCTTCTTAAGACTGTTAGCACCATGAGAATAATTACACCTGATTCACTCCCCCCCCCAATACCTGGCACAGTAGCTATATGCCACTTAATAAACATTAAATGGAAGAAACAATTTATTTAGTTTTTATTATGTATACTGTTTTCGTTGCTAGTTTAATTTTATTTCGAGGACTTTGAGACTGCTGGTTTTCCTCAGAATATCCAACAGATGTAGATACTGTCCTTTGGGAGATAGTATAAAATTTCTATGTTCTAGAATCTTATAGAGACACCATGACTTCATAGTTGTCACCTGAAGTAAACAGAAGGCAAGGAATTTCCAAGTCAGATTACTTTGGTTATTATCTTTAGGTTCTCTGAAGTTTGGTTCCCTCTTTTGTAATATTGGGAGTAAGATCTTTTCTAGTACTAGAGGAGTTAACTCATAATTATGGAAACTACGTTTTTTTAAAATTTTTTCTTTCAAGTTTAAAAATTTTATGTGCTGCTTTCTTTGAATCACATACATTTTGTGTACTTGTAAAATAAAAATCAGATGTTTGAGTATGTCAGAGGTATTTAAAGATAATCCTTATGAGTTTCAAGTGAACTAGTGCTGCATTATCCTTCTGTTGCAATATAATTGTACTTTTACACTTGATGTGTCAACCAAAAAATTCTTTAAGAATATAAAATATAGTATTCAACATACCCCATACTTTGCACTGAATAGCATTTCATTTTTTTTCATTTATTTCTAATTTTAGTCTCATTTAAGACAGAATTGTATTTTTTTCTATTTATATGTTGTGTATAAAACCGAGCAGTATTATCAAATAAGAGACAACTTTTATAAACTGAAAAGTGATATTTAAAATGAACTATTGAGTTTAAAAAGTAGACTTTAAATACATATTATATGTGCATTACTGTGCCTGAATACATTATAATGAACATCACAAATATAGTTCTTTGCTCTCTTGAAAGTTGTAATCTATGATGAAATAATGAGAAAAGCCATAGCAATTTTTAAGTGCATGGGTTGCTGTTAAATCAAGAAAGTAGATGTCTAGAAGAAACAATGTCTAAACTCTGGATGATAAGCTAGTCAAAGGAAAGTTCTAGATGACAAGCTAGCTTCAATTGTGTCCCAGCAACAAGTAAAGTATATGCAAAGTGCTGAGGAAAAGAGAATGGGACCTTACTGAAAATATAAATGTGCTCTGCAGATAGACACTGAAGAGTGAAATAAGAAGTGAGGTTACTCAAGGTTGGAGAAATAGGTAAAAATGAGACCATAAAAGACCTTGCACCTGTAGACTCTATCCTAAGGTGGTTAAAGAGACTCAAGAACAAGAGCAACAGGATGTAATTTCCATTTTAGAGAGATTATAGTATAATTTTAAGAGGTAAAACTGGATGAAGGAGCTCATTTAAGAGGACACTGTGGCAATCTTGTGGAGAAGATGGTTGTCTGAAACGGGATCTTTGAGAATAAAAAGGGCAAAGGATGCTTATAACATTTCAGAGTAAGAATCAATGGACTTTGAAACTAATTGATGGGGTGGGTGAGGGAGGGAAATAATTGAGTACAATTCCTATGTCAGTGCTTTAATTACTGAACATAATTAAAAGGGCTGTTTTGGGACATGCTGAACTTGAGTTGATGTGAAACATTCAAGTAAATTTAAGAATAGACAGTGGTTGTCAGACCGACACTTGGGGTGGAAATTTTGATTGGGGAATCAGATTGATGGCAATTGAAGACTTCTAAAAAAACAGATGAAGTCAGGCACAGTGGTGCACTCCTATAATCCCAGTGGCTCCGGAGGCTGAGTCAGGAGAATCTAAGTTTAAAGCCAGCCTCAGGAAAAGTGAAGTACCAAGCAACTCAGTGAGATCCTGTTTCTAAATAAAACACAAAATAGGGCTGAGCATGTGGCTCAGTGGCCAAGGGCCCCTGAGTTTAATTGCCAGTAAAAAGAGAGAGAGAGAGAGAGAGAGAGAGAGAGAGAGAGAGAGAGAGAGAGAGAGAGAGAGAAAGAAAGAAAGAAAGAAAGAAAGAAAGAAAGAAAGAAAGAAAGAAAGAAAGAAAGAAAGAAAGAAAGAAAATGAATGAAATACCCATTGAGCATTGAGGGCTCTGGGCACAAAGATGACAACATGTCATCATTTGGCAGAGGAAGTAATGATTAGAATGAAGACTCCACAGTTGTAGCCAGGAAACTGAAAAGAAATTGGGGCAGGGTAGGAGGACAGATAAAAGGTTTTAGAAAACAAGATAAAAGGGAATTTTTAGTAGGATAAAGTGGACAAAAGTTAGATAAAATGTGTTCTTCAAAGTATACATTATGTTTTGTACCTTGTTTATTAAAATCTACCTTGAGCAAGAACACAGATGATTTTAGTAATGGTACATTATTATCGACCTTATTTTTGTTATCAATATCATTATGTTATTATTAAGTCTTTTCTAGAAATCATGCTATTTTTAACTACATTTTTATAATTTCAATTTTATAAATATATTTTTGTCCACTTATCTCTTTGAAATAGAATGAATGCTGTTTATAATTGAGCTAACACTGACAGTTATGCACACTGCAAAATCCAAGATATGATAACCAGGACACGTCTATGGTGATGCTTTAATTTTTAGATTTTAAATAGCTGTTGTTCTAGAATTTAATTAGCTGATGTTCTTGGAATATTTGTATTGTCTGTGCTGCAATTCATTTAAAAATGCTTTAGAATAACAGTGTGCTAGACGCATATGATTTACTTTATTCCAAACTGGAGAAGAGCTTTTTAGCATCTAAATTACCCTAATTGGGAACCAATGCTCTGAGAGTGGCTCAGAAATACTATAAATATAATTATCAAAATTGCTATCAGAAGTATGTTAATTAGAAGATAGGATGCTAGAAATAATTCAAGATGTGCAGCTAGGTGAAAAATTTTATGAATAGAGAAGTATTATTTTCAAAAATAGGAAATGGGAGGAGCTGTAATGTTTTCTTATAAAAGTTGATATTCTAAACATCTGAAAACCTAAAAAATGCTTATTTTCTAATAAAAAATACAAGTATTTTAAGGATCAGTTTTAGGAGGAAAGAATTAAACATTAGTTAAACATTAGTTTTAAACATCAGTTTTAGGAGGAAAGAATTAAACATCTAATTAAACATTTCTAATTTTGACTTGGTTGGATCCAGTGATAATGGAATTTAAGTGATAAATTACCCATTTAAAAAACTACAGTAAGTGTTTACCAGAGGATAAGGAGAATAGGGGAAAAGTTTGTCAACATTACCAAGTTATTGTTAGAAGAAATGAGTTTTGGTTGTCTATTGCACAGTAGGGTGATTACAGATAATGAAGATATGTATATATTTTAAAATAGCTAGAATAAAATAATCTGAATAATTTTTCCACAAAGAAATGATAAATGTTTGAGGCAGTGAATATACTTGTCCTGATTTGAGCATTACACAGTAAATATATGTGTAGTGCAAACCATCATGTGTACAGTATCCCCGTATATGTACAATTCTTATATGTCAATTGAAAAAATAATTTAAAGGAGCAATACATCAAAAAGAAGTGAGAGAAAGGCTGGGGTTGTGGCTCAGAGGTAGAGTGCTCGCCTAGGGTGTGTGAGGCCCTCAGCACCACATAAAAATAAATAAAATAAAGATATTATGTCCAACTACAATTATTTTTTAAAAAAGAAGTGAGAACTTTTTTTTCCAACTTGAACATAGCACTGTTTATACTTTATAATGTGTACCAAACTATTTTTAACCCTGAAGATCACTGGGAATGTCTGACACAAATTTGAAGTTGAGAAACCATAATCCTTCAGCCCCTGCCTCTTCCCATATCCTTTACTCTTCTAATAAGAAATCTAAAGACATTCAGCCTTTATGGATAAGCAAGAGAGATCCACATGGAAGGAATCATACCCAGTTGTTAAAGGAAAATGAGCAGAAGAAAACAAAACTGTCACAAACTCTAATTTATCTCCTTGACTTTCCAGAAAATTTCATGGTAAATATTCTAAAGACATTCAGAGAAAGCGATTACATTTTCAGTATATTATAATCATATCAAAAGTTTTTTCTTTACACATTTAATGCATATACTTAATGACAAAATCATTAGAATTATTTTCTCTTTCTCCAAATGCAGGCAATATGGTTATCCTCAGGAAGGTGGCATATGCTTGGGTACAATTATGTAGTTTCTCCCTACCTTCTTATTCAAGAGCTGGCAGATTTTTTTCATAATAGTCAAACTCTAATACAAGCTAGGAAACTCCAAGGCAGGAGAACAATCAATCACTCCTATGTAGCTGAAAAAGAAGGCAGTACAGAGGCTGGGTAGCAAAATCACATGAGGCAGCAGTCCAGGAAGGGAATGAGGGCATGTCAGGTCCAAGAGGTTTGCTGGCAGCAAGGAAAGAGGCAATGACCACACAAGACAGGGACAGAATAACTAAGAAGGTAACATAAGTGATAACACGGGGTTTCTTGGAAAGATAAATTGCTAACAATTTGTAAGTTCAAGAAAGTTTGTCTGGGAAGGTTATTAAGTGGGGACACTAGGTACTTATTGGTATATTGGTGTCATTGCCCCTAACTATTTTGGAATGCTTTTAAAATGACTTCAGAGACTGTTATGCTCATCAAGCTTTTTTTCAATGAAGCAAATTTTCATCACTCAGTGGAAGAACCCAGCAAGTCAAATCCTGATCTCATTGAAGCTCTCTCATGAAGGAATATTGGCTTCATATTTAGCTTGGTGTCTCTCCTTTCCCCACCCAAGTGTGGAACTAGCTGAAATCCTGATATTGATTTTGTTTTGTTTAGCAAGCTAGAAGCATGAAAATCTCCCAATCAGGAGCCAGGCCTTGCAGGACACCAAAAAGGAGCCTGAGAAGGAAGCCAGGTCACCATCCTGCAAACCACAAACACTCTCCTGCATACCTGACAGGTTTATTTGGAGGAATTCTGGCTAAAAATAAACAGGAAGAGACTGTGGAATAAAGAATACCTTCAGGTTTCTAACCAGCCAAACCCAGAGACCTGATGGGAGGAGGTTAGGTGGGATTAGCCATTCCATTTGCAGGCTTCAGACATAGCCTTTGCCTTAAACCCTGTAGACTTATGCAGAGAAGAGAACTCAAGAAATGTTTGCAGTTCTCAGTGGATTGAAGAGGAAGGAAGGAAAGAAGGAAGGAAGAAAGAAAGAAAGGAAGGACATGGTACTTCATAAATGATTTCAGAATCTTCTAAAATACCTAGATAAATCTGAATTCTTCAGGTTAAGTCCAAGTGTTCTGTCTCTCTCTCTCTCTCTCTCTCTCTCTCTCTCTCTGTGTGTGTGTGTGTGTGTGTGTGTGTGTGTGTGTGTGTATGTCTGTGTATGTAGTTTTCAGATTCAACAAACTGCTACATTAAAACATGATTTGGTAAATGTATAATACGCTATAGGACTAAGCCCAACGGCTTTGCAGAGTTATTACAGACTGCATTAGTAAGGTTTCCATCGCTGTAATAAAATACCTGAGATAACCAGTTTATTAATGGAAAAAGGTTTATTTTGGCTCACTTCAATGCGTGATTGCTTGGCCATGTAGCGTAGGGTCTGTGTTAGCACATTACATCATGACAGAGTGCATGGAAGAGAAAGCCTATTTAACTCAGGGCCACCAGGAAGTGAAAAAGTAAGTGAGGAAGGTGTCAGAGTCCCCATATCCCCTTCAAGGACGAGTCCCCAGAGATCTAACTTCCTTCTCTTAGACTTCACCTTCTCAAGATTCTACCACCTCCCAGTAGCACCAACCCAGGGACCAAACCTTCAACACAAGGGCCTTTGGGGAACATTTCAGATCTTAACTATACCATGGACCATAATTATGGATTACCTTTAAGGAAAGAGATGAAGTTTTTTTCCTGCTGGTCAATTGCATTAGACTTTTCTGTATTAAAATTACTAAATATTGTGACCAACATTTTAATGGTAATATATACATTATAGTGTTTTGAAAAACTTTGAAAGCCTAGAAAAAATACAAAATGTAATATGTCTATTTAAAAAAAGTAGTATTTAAGAATAGTCATATGTTGTAGTAAATAAATTTAAACCTTTGTCTGCACATTATTATAATATGAATATTATTCCCCAGGAGATTTTAATGTACTCTCCTATGAAGGGTGGCATGTTTTGTTGAACATTACTATCTGCTTTCATTCAAAAGAGCAATAGTTGCTTTTCTTTTCACAAAATTATAAAAGTTCAATTAGAATGTACTTTACCAAACAGTTTATTCCTGCTCTCCTTCAAGATTCTGATACCTCCCCAGTGGGAATAATTTTTTCCCACTGATTGAGAACTCTGTCAGACAGAGCTTGGGAGGAAAACTGGAAAATTTGCTAATTTATGTGAGTTCTATTTTTTCCAGGTAAGTATTAGTAGTAAACATCAATCAAGAAAAATGTTCCTGTGTTATTCAGCTAGAATTTTCCATGCCTATTTTAAACAGTTTCATAAGGTGATTATTTAATTTTCTTTTCAATTTTTTAAAGACTGTCAGTGGTTGAATCCTCCTCCTGCTGAATTTAAAGTACTGGCAGTAGAACAGTGACTATACACAATATTATTTGGTTTGGTTTGGTATGTTTCTTATGTGAAAAGATGGTGATGTATATTTAGAGAGAACCATTTCCAAAATTTACTCTTTCAGCAATGTTGTCCCAGGTGGCTCTTAAGTCTTTTGAGTGTCCAAGTTCAGCACTGGTTCCCTTTTGGTATAAATAATGATGTGAAACTTAATGACATCCAGGTGTGGAGATGCTTGCTACCCTCTTGAGAGTTGGAAATCTGCTTGGCAAATCTGAAAATTAGTTTTTGTGTTCCACATATTTGCTGTCCCTCCTTTATATTCAGCACAACACTTCTGCTGTACTAGAAACCTTTGCTAACATCTATTTTAGGAAGAGGTGGTGAATGGTATACACAGAATGGGTAAGATAAATTAAAACCTTTTAATAGGATAACAGCCAGAGCTCAGACAGAAGGTTTGATGAATACTTCAAGATCCCTAACTTAGATGCTTGGGCAAAAGTCATATACATGAACTTGGAAACCACAGAATCACATTTGCTTCATCAAGATCTGACTAACTTAGCTGCACTTTGAGCATATTAATGAAATTTTTTAGTTTTTCAATTCAGTCTTTGACATCCTAGCTATTTTGTACTGATTGTTTTCAATTCTCTCTACACACATTTTATAATAAATTCTTCTAGTCATTTCCAATTAAGGTGTCAATTTCTAAGTTACATTTAGTTTGTTTTTGTGGGCTTAAGAATTAAATTATATATTGGGATAGTAAGAATCAAAATAAGGCATAGTCTTTTTTTTCCAATAAAAAGTTATCCACAATCCCTCTTCCAAAAAGCAAACAACAAAACAAAAAACAAAGGAGAGAAACATAAGCCATAAATGAAAGTATTCTTGCTGTGCATGAGGTTTGTGATGATTGATTAATCTGTGTGTCAACTTGACTGAGTTAAGGAATGTCTAGATAGCTGATATGCATTATTTCCAGGTATGATTGTAAAGGTATTTCTAGAGATAAGTATTTGAATCAGTAGACTAAATAAAGAAGATCTGCCTTCCACCAATGTGAGTGGCCATCTTCCATTCTCTTGAGGGTCTGAATAGAACCAAAAGGTAGAGGAAAGGCAAATTATCTCTCTCTTCTTATGCTGAGGGTGTAACTCTTTCCTATTCCGGAATATCAGAACCTGTTTTCACACAGTTATACCATCCTGGTTTTCAGGTCTTCAGACTTGGACTGAATTTTGCTACTGGATCTCGTGTTCTCTATTTGTAGACTTCACACCAGAATTTCTCAGCCTCATAATCACCTGAGCCAATTACCAGAATCCATCTCTATCTATATTTCCTATTGTTTCAGTTTTTTAAGAGAACCTGATTAACACAAGTCTTCAATTGTAAGTTCAGAAAACATGCTTTTAAATAATGGCAGTGGCTAATGTCATGGAGTTTGTTTGCATTTGATAGGAGACAAGCAAGGAATAGGGAATAAAAGCTTCCAAGTCTCTAGCTGGGGTTTCAGGGTCCCTAATATCTTAATAGTTGTGTTCTTGTTTTCTCAGATGGTAAATGTTTGGGAATCATCACGTGACTTACCGGTTACAGGAATTCTGGTTGTATACTGTGAAAAAACACTTTGATCCTTTCTTGTTTCTGATAATCTAAATGGGAAATCTTTAAGGGCAAAAAAGGAGAATAATGACTTCTTTCATTCAGAAGGGAATAGGGTTTAAGTCTCCTTTAGGTATTACATAGCCTTATACCATGAGACTATCATCCACCTACCTGATTTGCCTATGCCATTGAGTGTGAGTGACACATGGCTTTGTTCTCTCGAAAAACAACTGGTAAATAATGCTCTCACTACCATTGGAGGTGCATTTCATTCTGTTTGGAGGCACAGTTATTATTGTGGCATTTATTTATTGAGAATAGAAAAGGTATAAAAATTATTAAATCTCTTAAAATAAAACACCAAGTTTGTATATTTTGCTCACTGAAGTTTTCCAGATAATGTATTTCTGACCTGATATCAGGATTTTCACTACTATGACATCCAAATATCTTCTCCAAATGTGTTTTCAGAAAGACCTAGCTAGACCACAACTCTGAATCATCAGGAAATGCCTTTTTCTCTTTTTTTAAGGCCAATGCATCCTCAGCTCTTTTTGTGTTATGATGTCTGATATAGGTGACCTGGAATTGCTCTTTCCCCAGGCATCTGGAAGAAGAATAACATTGTGAAAATGTTGAATAGACAACCAAGAGACTGAAGAGCTTCAACATTAGACCCTTGGCCCAGGTGCTCTCATTCTTTGAAAAAAAAAATTACCACCAGTATATTGTTTTTGTTAATGGGTTCATTAAGATTGCAGTGTTATTGATTTTTTATCTGCTGCAAAGTGTTGCAAATCTGGGATATTAAATATTGCAGGTGTGCATGTGTGTTCAATATGTTAGGAAAATGAAGTTTTGTATAGTGTGATATCAAAAATATTTGCAAATCATATATCTGATAAAGTAACTTTATCCAAAAATACACAAAGAACTCCCATAGTTAAACCATGGGAAAACAACACACTAAATAAATTGACAAAAGATATACACGGACAGCTCACCTAATAAGACAGACAGATGGCAAATAAACACATGCTCAAAATCACCTGCCTATAAGGAAAGTAAGTTAAAACAACAATGATATGTCTGAGAACAAAGAGAACTAATGAATCTACTCTGAAACCTGGCAGGTGCTAGAACAAAGAGCCAGTATTTCAGTTGGAATCTGAAGGCTTGAAAAAAGTGAACCCCAGTTCAAAGAAATCAGTAAGAATTCTCTCCCACTGAAGCAAGGGTTAGAATTTTAGTTCTAGTTATCCCTTCAACTCATTGGATAAGGGTCACCCACATTAAAAATACTCTGCTTTACTCAGTCTCCTGATTAAAATGTTAATGTCTGCTGAAAATACTCTCATAGGGGCACCCAATTTAATTTTGACCAAATATTTGGGCACCCCAAAGCCCATTCAAATTGACACATAAATCTAACCATCACAGCTCTCCAGTCGCAATGAAACTTGAATCCATATTCTAAGTGAAATAAGTCAGTTAGAAAAGTCTATATCTGACATGATTACATTTAGTGGTGTTTTGAAAAAGGTGAAACCATACAGACAGTAGAAAGAATAGTGAAGGGGTAAGGGTTTAAAAGACAAAAAATGGAGGGTGGTGAAAGAATTTGGAACATATTGTGGTGTTTGATACATGATAGTTTGAATCTTTCAAAGCTCATATAATTGCTAGCACCAAAAATATACCTTGATGTATACAATTTTTAAAAATTATTATTTTTTAGTTGTAGATGGACACAATGCCTTTATTTTATTTATTTATTTTTATGTGGTGCTGAGGATCAAACCCAGTGCCTCACATATGCCAGATGAGCGCACTATCTCTGAGCCACAACCCCAGCCCCTGATGTATACAATTTTAAAAACAAAAATCACTTAGGAGTTCAGGGAATTTAAGGACAGAAGACAAATTGCAATAGATGTCTAATCAGATTAAAATTATAGGACATCATCTCACTGAAGGATTGGTCTAATATATGCTGACTTAAGTAAGTTTGAAATAAATGAGGACTATATGACTATATTCTAGTTGATAAAATTTTTTTTCCCATGGAGAACAAATGCTAACAAATATGGAACAATTCAGAAACATCCAGTTCCCAAATATTCTCATCTCCCTGCCACCTGCATTTTCCCCAATGCATATACAATCTTCTAATTCACTGGATGACCTATTTATTTATTATGTTTATTATTTCATTACTTTTGTTATAATGTGATCTTTGTAGGATTAGACAATTTGAGCCAAGATCATGGTAGATTTTTCCATAATTTTTGTTAAATAATTTTGAATCTAGTTGAACATACTTTGTTAAAGATCAATCTAAAGTCCACTGTAGATAGTATAGGTAAAAAAATGTTTAATGTGGAGGCATCAGAGCCAGCCTCAACTAGTGTTGAGTCTACACATACCTGCTTTATAATCTTGGGAGAACTACTTAAATTAGCCTGGGAAACTGCCAAGGTATTGGTTAAAAAGTACATTCAAAGTATTCCCTAAGCTACCCCCATATCCTTAAATTTCTTCTGCAACTAAGAATGGAAGATTTTCTGTCTTCCATTAATTTTAGTGCTACTAAAGCCAAGAATGAGTCAGGGGAAAAACAGCTCTATCATGGACTTAACAAGATATATCTCTAGAGAAATAAAAATCCATTTTATTTACAAAAAAGTATGTGAACAGCCTGTAGTCTTTAAAGGTGAAGGAAACAATGTCTTAGACTTACCTACATCTGAGTTTAGTTATAGCAATAAATCTGCAAAAGTTGTGCAATTATCAGACCAGTCAGCAGAGCTATTTGTTGAATACACTTCCAAATTGAGATTTTTGGTTTTCTGAGTTAGCATACACAGTGCATACAAACAGTATTGTGGAAATAATGGGTTGATCTCTAAATTGGGCTCAGCTGGTCATGATTATCATAGATTAAAATAAAGGGAATCATATATTCAATTCTAATGAGTGAAGTATTAGCAGAAAATGATTGGCTCTCTACTAACCACCAAATACCAAAGATGAATGTCAAAGATCTTATCTAATGTATTTAAACTAACTCTTCCTCTTAAAATCATAAAAAATAAACCTGAAAAGAGAACCACAACTATTTCAAAACAGTAGAAAAACTTGTCTAAATATTTTCTAAACATTGAATACATTGAATCATATTAAACACTGAGTAGCTAAAAATGCTGAATTGAAAAAAGAAAAAAAGAAATATCTATTTCCAAGACGTGAATGGCACAATAACCACAACCAAGGCATCAGGAAACGAATTAAGCCTATAAACACAGGACTGAAAACAAATTCACTGAATCCAAGAATCCAAATGAAATGATACAAAGAGAATTGCAGCAAATTAATTCATAATTAGATTATTATATTTTCTTGCAAAAGTGGGTCAATTCAATGTTGCTGGCTATCATGAACAGAAACAAAGTGGTCTTGCCATCACCCATTTGTCTTTTTTTTTTATATAACTTTTTAAGACGCTGGCATTCTCTGACCAGCCCAATGGCAGTGTTAGTTTAGTTACAAGATAATTCTGAAGAAAATTGTAATTGTAGAAGATTTTAATCCTAATTGTTTTTGGTTTCAGTTGAATGACCCATAATGCCATCATCCCCTTAGAGTTTTGTTTACAACAGTGTCCACAGAGGTTCTACCTTACTATTCATATTTCTTAAGTACTTCCTGAGTATACTATGTAAGTATTCCATGGACACTGAAACAGAAATCAAAGATACAAAAATGATTAAGCTATCCTATCCACCTTTGGGTTTCCTGAGTCTGGGAGGGAAATAAACATGTTTATATTACCATGTGTTCATATCAAACCATATGTGTGTTATACAGCAATAGAATTGTGAATAATAACTGTTATAAATGGAAAAAATCATAAGTCTTATAGATAACAAAGTGAGATGATGCATTTCAGAGAATATTTATTCTGAGAAGGAATAGAAGATATATTCAAGGAATTACCAGTGTTTTGACATTTCTGCAACAAAAGGTTAATACTCTGTCACTCTGTCCTCTCCCCCAAAATGTCCACCTCATTGGAAATTATTCACTGAAAGTGACTGATCATGTGTGGAAGAGAAGATTTTGATTAGAGAAATATTTCAGAATGTTCTGGCAGCAGGGTGAATGATATACTCAGGGAAAGTAAGATGGGAAGCATGTGCTTTAGTGTTAGATGCAATGGGACAGTGACAGATGGCAAGAGAACTAAAGCAATGACAGTGGTCATAGACAGGAGATTTGAAATCAATTTAAGAAGTCAAACTGACAGGATTTGGTTATTAATTGGTTACTGGGGTGGTTGGAAAGCAGAGAGAAATTCTTGAGGGACTCTAGAAGCCTTGTTTGTATATCATATCAGTAAGGAATTGCCTTCTTCTAGAAAGAAGGATTAAACTTAATAGTAGTTGATTGCTCTTTGGTGATCCAAGTGTGAAGATGAGTATTTTAGAACTAGGTATTAGCAGTACACTGCCAAAGAAATCCAGCCTCCTTGGGTGACTTTGTCCCATTGTCTTGTTTTCTTCTTCAGAATTTCCATTGTCCAAGAAGGCTGCTTCAGCTTAACTGTTATTTCCATATAACAGGCAGGGAGCAGGAAGCAAAAAGACCCAGACTCTTCTATTTTTTTCTCTTCCTCACATTCCTTCTCTTCTTCCTTCTTCTTAATGTTGAAGAACAAACACAAGACCTAATGTACGCTAGACAAGCCCTCATCCACTGAGCTACTTCCCCAACTCCTCTCTGTTTTATAAGGTCCATCAAATTCCCACATGACACTTCCATATCACACAAGAGGCAAGGATGGTTGAGAAGTATTGTTATACTAAATTTAACAATATAGTACATAAATATAAAAATGTTGTCACTAAAAATATATTAACTGTTGGTTACTAAACAGGAAAAGAAAATATGAGGTGGATAATACATAATTACTAGAAGTATCTTGTGGGCTGTGGTTATAGGTTAGTGGTAGACTACATAAGCATGGGGCACTGTTTGATCCCTAGCATCTCAGGAAAATAAAAATTACAAGTATCTTGCAACCAGCAAGAAAATACATACTGATAGAATAGTACTTGCAAGGTAGAAGGTGGGAGGAATACATCTGATTACTTTTGGATATGTTATATGTGGTTCAATGCTGATCCTAAGAAATACAATTAATAGTGGCTAAGTGTACAAGTATCCAATGGATATTTCAACTCTTGGTTTAAGAGGAAAAGTACAGATATGTATGTTGATTTGGAAATCGTCTGATAGTCTGAAAATAAAGAAAATAAAGCCATACCTTAGGGATGTCATTGATAGTATTAAAATTGAAGAGAGACATGAATTGTGAAGAGAAATCACATGTAGTAACTATATTCATGCAAACTTCTATGCCTCATAAGCATAGAGGACTTGAAGTGTCAGAAGTAATATAAAGAGTATCATCAAACACAAGCCAGGCTAAAGTCAATAATACCTACTGCTTAGTAGGTACTGTACTTCTTGGTACAGTATTATTGCCATACTTTTGAATACAACAGGATGCTTCCAACTCATTTTTTAAGAAAATTGTGTAGTTCCTCCAGATTATAAGGAATAGATAATCCTTTTACATTACTTTTTGTGTACACAAATAAAATTTTTGGTATAGGCTGAAAAAAGCCAAAAAATCTATTATTCAATAAATATGATTCAATTCATGCTCTTTGATGATTAGCATGAAAATGAAAATAAGTAGCCTGCTCCTTTGACACCTAGAGTGTAGTTAGTCACGTCTCTAGCTGTAGGCATGTAACAGCAAAGTAGAGTTAGGTCTCTGGCATGTATGAAAATTCCCATTATTGCTTTGACTGTTCTATTTTATTCAGAGTCAAAATTCTTTATTTCTAAGTTACATATGAGAGACAGGTATATATTTAATATTTAATGTTTAATATTTTATATGTTAAGAATGACTAAGCCTATTATTATAGAGGTGATTATTCAATGGAGAAAACAAAAAAGTACACATTTTAGTTGAGTGAGTTCTCTATAGAATATTAAACTTTGTATTATTTGAAAATTTTACAACAAAAATGTTTTAATGTATTACATGGTAAGTTTTTGATAAGTTACTCCAATCGTCTAAATACAGTTTTGTTCTCTTTATAATCTCCTATTTTTAACTCATTTTCAATTTTTCTTATTTTCTATAAATAAGCCCATTGTAACTGGGCTCAGTAGCATACACCTGTCATCCCAGCTGTTGTGGGGGTGGGGGTGGGGATGGGGGGAGGGAGGGGCTTTGGGGGAGGTGCTGAGGCAAGAGGATAGCAAGTTCAAAGACAGCCTCAGCAAAATTGAGGCGCTTAGTAACTCAGTGAGACCCTGTTTCTAAATAAAATACAAAATAGGGCTGGGGTGTGACTCTATGGACCAGTGACCCTGAGTTAAATCCCCAGTATCTAATAATAATAATAAGAATAAGAATAAGAATAAGTACATTGTAATATCTCAGATATGAAGGTCAAAATGTTTAGGCTAGCTCCTATATTAAAATCATTTAGTGTTTAAAATTTTTTCAATTTATTTTCAATATTAATTACTGAAGCTTTCAAATGTCATTTTATTGGCATAACAACTTTTAGTACCAGGAAGAACTTGAATTAATTTAAATTTTATTTTCTCCGGGAAATGATTCTTCTCTTTGCTAGGATCAAACTTGACAAGTACAGAGTTATTGACACTAAGTACTAATGCTCATTTGTAGTCATGGTTTAAATAGTCTCCCTGAATAAGTTAATAAAAGAATAGATACATTTGTGTATATTTATGTGCATATGTGTATATAAATCAGAAACAGTATATTTCCAGTTTTGCAAAACAAATTTATTCATTTTACTTGTTTTCTGCTCCATATTCTGTTGGCTTTAAAAATCTTGAATAATCTGGCTGCCCTCTACACTATGTATTTAATCCTCTGTATTGGTAACTGTGTTTCATCAATCTTTCTAACAGTATAATCTCTTTGGGAACATTATACACTAAGCTTTAACTATGCAGTATTTAAGGAATTAAAATAGATTTCCTCTATAAAATCCTTGATATAATTTGTAACAGTACTATGCTTTAATCACTATATAATTCTCCCCCTAAGTAAATTCTCTGTAATCCTCAGGACTACATTTTTAAATCCTTAGGACTATGCTTTTTCAAAAAGTGGTACTTTCTCCTTATTAAAAAGCTTTTCAAGAGTGGTCTCATGAATTGATAATCCAGCTAGATATAAAAGAGAAGTTAAGAAAAATACATTAAGAAAAATGTTTTATTGTTCCCATAAGCAATAATTCAATGTGTTCATTTTTCACACAATTTTGGTTTGGAATTTATTGACAATCTCAAATACATAGTTATCTTCATGTAATTTAACAAAATAAACATAGATAATACTAAATGTCCCAAGGCCCAGAATCATTTTTAAACTTCAATAGGATGGAATGTTCATTTTCATTGCTGAATTCTATGCTTATACTTTAGTTTCTAAACTTGAGATTAAAATTATAATTACATATATAGTTCTCATATATATGTATATATATAATTGTCCGATGTTTTATTGCCTTATTGTTATAAAAAAAACTGAAATATTAAAGTTAATTTATTCTCTCTTAACTAATTATAAGTTTGGTACTGTCACTATGCTATAGCTTTATGTAACAACTCTCATCATGCAACATGTTGCATGTAGATGAAGAAGATGCAGCGAAGGGATAACAAGCCTTCATTTCACTTATATAAGCTCATGTTTCAAATTGTTTTATTTTTAATTGTCTCATTTTTGTACATATATATGGGATAGTGTGAGTTTTTTAAAATAAGTTCATTTGTGAATCAGTTTCTTTTATATTTGTCTCTTGGAGCTATATTTAAAGATAAAAATCATTTCAATGAATTCCTTGGTCATGTTTTCGAGTACATTAGCATATGCACATGCAAACACAATGATAAATAATGATGAGTATGCCTACAGTATAGTGTATTAGGTATTATTCCATACTTAGGTTAAAAGGATGTTTATTCATCTGCTGAGTTTTATCTTAATTATTGTTTTTGGTTTACTAGGATGGAATATTAATTTTAATGAGATTACTTGACCCATTTCTGCATTACTTTTATATTTATTAAGGATTCATCATCCTTGAGGTAGGTTTACCAGTAATTGCTATATATTAAGCATATTATGAAGTTGCTCTTGGAGATGTAACAGCAAGGCACTGATTTTAAATTCCCAGTGTTCTGCCTTGATATAGAAAAAAGAATCATGCAGAAATTTGATGATAACAGGTTATACAAAGATGAGGGAAAGTACATATGCCATAAATGCCAGAATTTTACACAATACATAGCTCCTTGGAAAGGCAATATGCTGAAAAAGAGGACAGAAGAAAAAACTGTCAGTTGAAGCAGCTTCTGTATTTCATTGTAGTATTTTTATACTGTATTTGCTACTATAATTGGAAGTGAGAATTATCAGGTTTCAGAATTTTTCTCCTGACACATGCCTCTTTGACATTCGTGTTCATTCTACCTGAACTACATGGCTTTACTTCTGTTGCCACAATCTTAGCAAATAGCTTTTAAACAATTCCTTCTGCATCAGGCCTCAAATATTATATTTTAAAGCATTCTGAACAATAAGTAGCATTACATCTTGTAATTCATTTAGAATATAAGATATTGTTTTGGGAGTCATTGAGGATAAATGTTTCAGGATTCTTTACATATTTCCAGAGACTTCAAGTTTTGTTCATTTTTTTTCTGTAATTATGCAGCTTCTTCATTACAAGATCAACACAAGGGAGAACAAATCCTATTAGAATCCACAGACTCAGAAATAAAGAACTCTTATTGAATAAATAAAAGGTTGTGTGTCAAGTTATTTTTCATGCCCAGGGACTAAACATTTTAAGGTTTTTAGAAATGAAATCATAGAGATGAGGAGATGAAATCAGTTTTCTTTATGAGTCACATCTTTTGGTAATCGTGTAATCAAGCTGTTCTCATATTGTTATCATGCATACATGAAAAAAAACAGGCCTCGAAAGAATGTGTGCTGGGTATATAATAAAACTGTGTGCCTGTTCTGTGACAGTTGATTAAAACAGCAAAAGGTGTCAAGAACACATAATGGTAAAGAGACTTCCTTTCTCTTCAATAAAGGGTATTGGGAAAACCAGATGTCCTCATGCAGAAGACTGAAATTGGACACTTACTTTGCACCATATACAAAAATAAACTCAAAGAAGATTAAATATGTAAATATAAGGGATGAAGCTGAAAATCTACTGGAAGAAAATGGGAACACCTACATACATTGAAACAAAACTTTCTTGAATTGGTCCCCCCAAACTCAAGCAATAGAAGCAAAAATAGACAAATAGAATTACATAAAACTAAAACCCTTTTTAAAACAAAGCAAACAATGAACAGAGCAAGAGGCAACACATGGATTTGGAGAATATATTTGAAAACCATACATCTGATAAGGCACTAACATCCAAAACATATAAGGAACTTGAACAACTCAGTAGGAAGAAAATAAATAACCTACTTTTAAAAAATGGGCAAATGAACTGAAAATATTTTTCTGAAAGGAGGATACAAAATGGGCCAAATATGTCTGAAAAAAATTCTCAACATCTGTAGTCATCATTTAAATGAAAATTAAAACCAGAATGAGATGCCATCTCCCACCTGTTAGAAAGGTTATTATCAAAAGGATGAAAAATAACAGTGTTGGTGAGGAAGTGGAGAAAAAGAAATCCAATGTTGGTGTGTAAAACCATTATGAAAAACAGTATGGAAGTGCTTCAAGAATCTAAAAATGGAATTGACTTATGATATATTAATTCCATTTTTAGATTGAACCCCAAATGATTAAGATCAGTGTGTTGAAGAGAGAGCTATGCACCTATGTTTACTGCAACATTATTCACAATAGCCAAGAAATGGAAGCATCTGTAATTGCATGAACGGATAGGAAAATGTAGTATACATACACAGTAGAATACAGATTTTAAAAAAGGAAATTCTGTTGTTTGTGACATCAATGAACCTAGAGGACTTATGCTAAGGGAGAGAAGCCAGTCACATAAACACAAATACACATGATTTCACTTACATGTGGAAAATAAATGAGTTTATCTCAGAGAAAACAGAGTAGAATATTTGATACTTGTGGCTGGGGTATAGGGGATAAGGAAAGAGGAAATGTTGGCCAAAGAGAACAGTTTTCAGTTTCATAGAAGAAATGTTTTTGAGATCTACTGCACAGACTGGTGACTACATTTAATAATAATGTAGTTTTCAAAATTGCTAAAATAATCTATTTTAAATGTTCTTATCACAAAAAATAATGAAGTGAGATCATAGATATATTAATTAGCTTGATTTAATCTTTCCATTTTATACATACATAAAAACATCACATTGTGCCCAATATATATAATTGTTATACATCAAATGTATTCATTAATTAAAATTAAAAAAAGGAGAGGCAAAAAGACTGACTCCATCATTTTAAACTGACCTAAGTCAGTTGGCATTTGAACAATTGGTAGCCTCTGCAGATTGGAGTTAAGTGTTTAGTACATGGCACCTAATAACCAGGTTTTCTATTAAACTGAAAGTTTGGACAAAATATCCCAAATGAACCAACATTAATTAATAGGAAAAAAAAACACAGTCATACAACACGATCTTACATCTTGAGGATTAATTTACCCTTAATAGGACTTTGACTAAGAAATTCACTCACAGGTGAGTGCAAACAGACTCAGCAGCAGAATCAGCATTGTTTGTAGCTGGTTTTGATTACAAGCCCTTCTTGAAACATAGACCCAAGACCATGTTCAGTTCTAGATGTCACTCCAAGGACACTCAGTTTCCAGGCATGGTGGATGCCCCTATATTGCTCATGCTGGAGATATTGCCCATACAATCATTTTGGCAAATCATACATCCTAAATGTACTATACTACACCAAATTAATCTCTGTTCTTTTTTTTTTTTTTTTTTTTGGTGGTGCTGGGGATCGAACCCAGGGCCTTGTGCATGCAAGGCAAGCACTCTACCAACTGAGCTATATCCCCAGCCCCTAATCTCTGTTCTTACCTTAATTTTCTTCTGGTTTACATTTGGATAATATTATTTGAAACCAATTTTTAGTTGAAGCCATCTGTTTCAAACTTGAGATTGTTTGCACCAAAATTTTGTCAAATGCTAATTACCTAAACCTGAGATATGAACTAAAATTAGCATATCACTTATTTGCCACAGTTTTTTTGAAGGAAAGCTTTTTCTGAGAAATAAAAAAATCCAAAGAAAGAAGAAAATTATTAATATATAATACATACTATCAGAGAAAAAATTATCAAATATAAATGTGTCATAGAGAACCTGAAGAACTGATGAAATACTATGGAAAATTGAAGCAAAGAATTAGAAGGATGTTTTGGAGAAGTCTCTCAGGACAGAGCAGAAAATAAATAGATAAGGAAAAACAAAATGAGAATAAATAAATAAAAGCGAAAAAAGTTAGGGGTAGGACAAGGGAAATTCAATATATAAAATAAGAAATCAGAAAACAGAAATCTTAAGGAATTTTTCAGGAATCCAGCATTATAAATTGAGTGTTTATTCAACAATTATTCAGAATTATAATTAACTGAATTATAATTAAAATTTAATTTTAACCCAGAATATGAGTAATAATTGTCACTTTAGATTTGTATTGTCTAACATGACTAATATTGGCAAACCACAATTGGCTATTGAGTGTTTGAAATGTATCTGGTCCAATTGGAGATGTGCAGTACATATAAAATTTATACTGGAATTTGAAGACTGAATATGAAAATAAGAAAATGAAATATTTAACAACATAATATTACAAGTTAAAATGATTGATATGTTGACTTAAATAAGATACATTATTAAAATTTACTCACCAATTTCTTTTTATTTTTTCAATATTTCTTTTAGGAAATATTCTTTTTAGACAATGTTGTTCTAGACGACACTAATTTACTTTGGAAATATTCCATTACTCTTAATTAGTTTGAAAGACTTGGGGCACATTCCTGGAAAAATTTGAGAAGAAAAATTTTGTGAATGTGAACTGGATCTTGGAAAAGAGTCAAAAAGTCATTTAGAACTAAGCTTATTAGGTGAGGTGGTGATAAAGTTGGATAACACCCTCAGGGTCAAAACAAGGTTAGAGAACTAAATATTTAGTCTTCTAATTATGGGTGACTCATAAACTGGATTGTAGCACATCTCTTCAGACCTCAATTTCCTTTTCCACAAAATGAGAGGTTTGTACTAACTTAGTTTGAAATCTTCTCGGCGATCTTAATGATTTTGTAAATAATTTCACATTACCCTTAATGGTACAAGATTGTGAAATTGGTTTTGGAATCCACTGGCCTAATGAATTATTTTAGCCATGGTCAGATCTCCTGATGACAGCTTCTCCACTGAGAATGGAGATTTTAATCAATACAAGCAAGAAGAGACAAGCCTTTCCTCTTCTTTCCTTTCTTCCTCTTGTGTTTTGATTTTACCAGTCCCTCTTTTTGTAAATAAAACAAATGGATGTATATAGGTGTTGCTTAAACACTATTCCATTCATTTCCTTTAGATTAAAACCCATTTCTTGATTTTTTAATTTATTTTTTAAACTATTCTCGTTAAGAAAATATTTTTCTTAGCGTTTTATTTATTGAGCCTATATAGATATACCTCATCTTTGCCTTATATTTTGATAATTGCTTCTTTGATGACTTTATAAACATTTCAATAAGACATGAAAGTAATAAAAATAATTTAAATTGGTGTTTAGAAAAAGACTTTCAAAGTTGGGTGAATGGATTTATAAAGGTAATAAATCCTTTGGTCTTTTCCCATTCAGTTATGGCAAAGTTTGCAAGGAAAATAAATAAAATTCTTTCACTGCAAATGTATCTGTTATGTCTGTGAAAAAGAATGTGCTTTTAATAAAATACTGAATGTGCATATGCTGTTCTAGTCAAATAACTTAAGGGCAAAAATACATATTCTAATAAAAACCTCAAATGCCCTTAAGTAAAAACTCCATTTTCAATGAAGGTCGCTGTGATCGCATGTTTTTCAAGGACTCATAAGAAAATGCTGAATTATTCAGATACTTAATTATAAAATAGTTTTGAGGGGTGAAATGATTGTTTAGCATAGCGCTTACCATGTTGTAAATACAGAAGTAGGAGTTTGTATGACATTTCAGAATTAATGACATAGGATAATGACAAAGCTGTACCATGATAACCATCTTATCATTTCCTTGGAAATATAAAGAGGAAATAGACTGTATTAGTTTTCTATTGCTCCTGTGACAAAAAGCACAGACTTGGTGTTTTAAACAACATAAATCTATTACTTTACAGTTTTGTAGATTCAAAATCCTAAAATCAAAGTGTTGGCAGAACTACTTTTTATTCTATTGAGTCCAGGGGAGAATTAATTTTCCTTATTGTCCAAACTCTAGAGAACTTGAATTCTAGCGAATTTCCTCACTGTGAGTTCCCTTTTTTCTACCTTTGAAGCCAGCAAGAGTGGGCTGAGTCCTCACATTGCATCCTTCAGACTTGATTTCCATTGTTACATATCTTTCTCTCCTTTCTCCACTTTTAAGGCCCCTGTGGATCCACCAAAATAAACCAGCACACCTTTCCCATTTTAAGATTCTTATCTTCATTTTATCTGCAAAATCTCTGTGAACATGTAAGGGAACATATATAAAAGTTTGTGAGATTAGGATGTGGATATTTTTGAGAAATCATCATTTTATTCAACATATGTATGCATATCTATTACTAATGAATGCATGATATATACATATATGTGTATATTTAACACTCATAAAGAAGACAAATATTTTTAATTACTAGTATATATGTTTATATACTATATTTTATATTCTAGTATATATACACACAAATATATTTACACATGCATATGCACAAGTACAAAGGAAGATCTGTATCATTCACTCTTTGTCTATATTTCAAGAATTTATAAATAATTATAAATTTGGTAACCTGAGAACTTGATTGGGATACTGAGATTTCTAGGAATGAGCATTTGTATGATCAACACCAGTCAGAGTGAAGGACACAGGAAGACAAAGGATAGAGCTGTTAAACTTTGAAGCATTTAAAATGAAGGCCAATGCAGTACTATGGGAGCTCTGGATTTATTCTTCTGAGTTGTTCCACCTTGAGGCAGGCCTTGATACATCCTTATCAACCACTTAAAGGATGCCTCCCCTTTCTCCTAAGGGCAAGTGGCCATGGACGAAGCAATTCTAACAGAGGAATTCAGTTGACAGCCCTCAGTGACTAACATTGCCAGCACCTGAGAAAATGAGTGTTTCCCAGAAGGATCCAGAACAGTACAACATGAACTAAGCCAACTCAATAGCAGCATGTGCCAGGTTTTATATCACTATTCTCCTTATTTAATTTTTTTTGTAGATGGACATAATAACTCTGCTTTATTTATTTATTTTTATGTGGTGCTGAGGATCAAACCCAGTGCCTCACATGTGCTAGGTGATTGCTTTACCACTGAGCCACAATCCCAGACCCCACTATTTTTCATTGTAAAAAAAAAAGAGCAAAATGCTTTGAGTTAATAATATTCATCAAAGAGAATTACCATCTAGAATCCATATATTAAATTGAGTTCCATTTCTTTTTGTCTCCTGATAAACCTATTGTTACAAGCACATCTTTTGTAACTTTCTGATTTTTTTGTAGCTACAAAGTGACCCTTAAAATGATGTCTATTGCCAGTGCTGATACATTTAATTAGATACAATAATTAATGGTAGGGAGACATTTTGCCAACACAACAATAACAATATTAAATATCACTTTAAATGCTACAATTTCTTGCCTGTGTCTAAGTTGTGAAAATGTGTACTTTTCTTCCCTTTAGGACAGTATTTTGGATTATAAAGAAAAAGTATTCTTAATGCTTAGATACTTTAATTATTCCAAATGCTCCTGTTCTCTAAAGAAGTACATAATAAATTTCTCTCCTGCAGTAGGTGGAGGTGAAATTATCTGATATGCTTAGGTAGTTATATCTCTTCAGAGGCCAGGAAAGAGTAGAAATGAAATAGAAATAAAGATGATCAAGGTATTGACATCCATTATGACTCACTACCAATGAAAGAAAAAAATGATATTTAATATTTTTATCATTTGGAAATCTGAGGAAAGTTAATTTGGAGACCCTGCTCTTTAAAAGCACAACATTTCTATAGCTGTGGGATGGGTCAGTTTTGAATCATGTTACCATCTTCAGTGTAGAGGTTATCAGGTAGAAAATCCATTAAGTAAACCAACTGTGAGAAGAAGCATCAAAGAGTGCTCATACTTAACTTTCATAAAGAAGTTTAATGATTTTGATATATTAGGTAAGCAATGATTGGTGAAAAAACTGTTTTGATGTTAGTGGTACTAAGGAGATAATAATTCTTTACTACTTGCAAAGAAATAAAAAAAGATACTGATTTATTTCTATTCCCTCAGACAACTGTTATATATGCTAGAATCAAAACATTCAACATTAAACATACAAAGGTGTATGTCTCCAAGGGATGTAGTCCCAAAGAATTATAGACTTGTTGACTTAAGCCATAGGAATACAGTGTGTCATAATTCTGGAGGCCAGAAGTTTAAAATCAGAGTCAGCAGAGTTGGCTCCTTCTGAGAACTCTGAGAGTGTCTATACCATTCCTCTTTCCTACCTTCTGTAGAAGCTGACAATCCCTGGCATTACTTGTTTTATAGATGCATCATTCCAATTGTTACCTGTTTTCACTGATACTGCTTCTCTAATCTCTGTGTCAAAATCCCCACTTCTTATAAGGACACTAATCAGATTACAGTGTACCCTAAAGACCTCATCTTAACTAGATTACATCTACAAAGACCCTCTTTCCAAATAAGGTCACATTCATGGGTACCAGAGTTAGGAGGTAACACTCCTTCAGGGATAAGAGTCAACCCATTAAGAAAAGGAAAGTCTTGACATGTAGAGAGAAGACTAGTTATCTATCTAAGTTAGTTCATGTTAATATTATCAAAATGGCCATACTACCAAAAGCATTATACAGATTTAATGCAATCCTATTAAAATACCATTTGGCATAATTAAAGTATCTAAGTTAAACTTGTAGAGAGAAGACTAGAGATTTTAGTGTCAGTAAGAGAAACAAAATGCTCTATTTAAAGTCTTCTTTAAAAAAAAATTAGTTATACACAGACACAATATTGTTTTTTTGCCATTTAATTGTTTTGTTTTAATTAATTATACATGACAGTAGAATACACTTATGCACTTTGATATATCATATACATAAATGGGATATAACTTCTCATTTTTCTGAGTGTACATGTTGTAGAATCATATTAGTCATGCAGTCACATATATGCATAAAGTAATAATGTCTGTTTCATTCTACTATCTTTCCTATTCCCAAATCCACACCCCTGCCCTCCCTTCATTTCTCTCTACCTAATCTAAGGTAACATTATTCTTCTCTAGTGCCTCCTCCCTTATTGTGAATTAACATCCACATATTAGAGAAAACATTTGGCCTTTTTTTTTTTGGATTGGCTTATTTCGCTTAGCATGATATTCTCCAACTCCATCCATTTACTGGCAAATGCCATAATTTCATTCTTTTTTAAAGCTGAGTAATATTCCACTGAATATATATACCACATTTTTCTTTATCCATTCATCTACTGAAGGACACCTAGGTTGGTTCCATAGTTTATCTATTGTGAGTTGAGCTGCTGTAAACACTGATGTGGCTGCATTACTGTAGTATGCTGATTTTAAGTCCTTTGGGTATAAACCAAGGAGTGGGATAGCTGGGTCAAATGGTGGTTCCATTCCAAGTTTTCTGAGGAATCTCCATACTGCTTTCCATAGTGGTGTAACCAATTTGCACTCTCACCAGCAATGTTTGAGTGTACCAACATTTTTTTGTTACCTGTATTCTTGATGATTGCCATTCTGACAAGAGTGAGATGAAATCTTAGTGTAGTTTTGATTTTCATTTCTCTAATTGCTGGAGGTGTTCAACACATTTTTATATATTTGTTGATTGATCGTATTTCTTCTTCTGTAAAATGTTTATTTAGTTCCTTATCCCATTTTTAAATTGGGTTATTTGTTTTTTCAGTGTTAAGATTTTTTGAGTTCTTTATATATTCTAGAGATTAATGCTTTATCAGAGGTTCATGTGGTAAAGATTTTCTCCCAATCTGTAGGCTCTCTCCTCACAGTATTGTTTCCTTTGCTGAGAAAAAGCTTTTTACTTTGAATCCATCCATTTATTGATCCTTGATTTTACTTCTTGCAGTTTAGAAATCTTGTTAAGGAAGGCCAATCCAAAGCCAACATGTTGAAGATTTGGGCCTACATTTTCTTCTATTAGGTGCAGGGTCTCTGTTCTAGTGCCTAAGTCTTTGATCCATTTTGAGTTGATTTTTATGCAGGGTAAGAAATAGATGCTTAATTTCATTTTAGTATATATGAATTTCCAGTTTTCCAACACCATTTGTTGAATAGGCTATCTTTTCTCCATTGAATGTTTTCCGCACCTTTGTCTAGAATGACACAACTGTAGTTATGTGGGTTTGTCTCTGTGTCCTTTATTCTGTACCATTGGAATACAAGTCTATTTTGGTGCCAATACCATGGTGTTTTTGTTTCTGTAGCTTGGTAGTATAGTTTCAGGTCTGGTATTATGAGCCTTCTGCTTCACTTTTCTTGCTAAAGATTGCTTTAGCTATTCTGGGTCTCTTATTTTTCCAAGTAAGTTTTATGATTGCTTTTTCTATTTCTATGAAGAATGACATTGGGATTTTAATAGGATTGCATTAAATCTGTATAATGCTTTTGGTAATATGGCCATTTTGATAATATTAATTCTGCCTATCCAGGAGCATGGGAAATATTTCCATCTTCTGAGGTTTTCTTCAATTTCTTTCTTTAGCGTTCTGTAGTTTTCACCTCTTTTGTTAGATTGATTACCAGGTATTTTATTTATTTTTTTTTTGAGGCTATTGTGAATGGGGTAGTTTTCCTAATTTCTCTTTCAGTGGATTAATTACTAATGTATAGGAATGTGTTTGATTTATGGGTGTTGATTTTATATCCTGCTACTTTGTTGAATTCATTTATGAGTTCTAGAAGTTTTCTGGTGAAATTTTTGGATCTCTAGATATAGAATCATGTCACCAGCAAATAGTGATAGTTTGAGTTCTTCTTTACCTATTTGTATCCATTTAATTTTTTCTTTTGCCTAATTGCTCTGGCTAGAGTTTCAAGGATTATGTTGAATAGAAGTGGTTAAAGAGGACATCTTTTTCTTGTTCCAGTTTTTAGAGGGAATGCCTTTCATTTTTTCTCCATTTGGAATGATGCTGGCCTTGGGTTTAGCATGTATAGCTTTTACAATGTTAAGCTATGATCATACTATCCCTAGATTTTCTAGTATTTTGAACATGAAGGTGTGCTGTATTTTGTCAAACACCTTTTCTGCTTCTATTGAGATGACATATGACTTTTGGCTTTAAGTCTATTAATATGATGAATTACTTTTATTGATTTTCATTATGTTGAACCAATCCTGCATCCCTAGGATGAATCCCACTTGATTGGGGTGCACCATCTTTTTAATATGTTTTTGTATGTGATTTGTTAGAATTTTATTGAAAAATTTTGCATCTATGTTCATCAGGGATATTGATGAAGTTCTCTTTCATTGATAAGTCTTTATTTTTCTTTAATATTTATTTTTAAGTTGTAGCTGGACACAATACCTTTATTTTATTTAATTATTTTTTATGGGGTGCTGAGGATCAAACCCAGGACTTCACATGTGCTAGGCAAGTTCTCTAACTCTGAGCCACAACCCCAGCCCTCCTTGATGTGTTTCTGTCTGGTATTGGAATCGGGGTGATATTAGCCTCATAAAATGAGTTTGGAAGGGTTCTCTCTTTTTCTATTTCATGAAATACTTTGAGGAGTATTGGTGTCAATTCTTCTTTGAAAGTCTATTTATAGAACGTGTGGAGAATCCATCTGGTCCTGGGCTTTTCTTGGTTGGTAAGCTTTTGATGGCCTGTTCTGTTTCATTACTTGAAATTGATCTGTTTACATCATGTAAGACCTCCTCATACAGTTTATGTAGGTCATATGTCTCTAGAAATTTGTCGATGTCTTCAATATTTTCTTGAAATATAAATTTTCAAAATAGTTTCTAATTATTTTCTGTATTTCAGACATGTCCATTGTGATATTTCTTCTTCATCTTATATTTAGTAATTTGAGTTTTTTTCTCTTCTCTTCATTAGCATGGCCAGGGGTTTATCTATTTATTTATTTTTTTCAAGGAACCAACTTTTTGTTTGGTCATTTTTTTTCAATTGTTCCAAATTCATTGATTTCAGCTCTGATTTTAATTATTTCTTGTCTTGTACTGCTTTTGATATTGATTTGTTTTTCTTTTTCTAGGGCTTTGAGATGTAGTGTTAGGTCATTTATTTGTTGACCTTTTTATTCTTTTAATGAATGTGCTCAAGGCAATAAACTTTACTCTTAGTACTGCCTTCATAGTGTCCCAGAGACTTTGATATGTTGCATCAGTGTTCTCATTTACCTCTAAGAATTTTTTAAATTTTATCCTTGACTTCTTCTACTATCTATTCAAATTTTGACAGTGTATTATTTAGTTTCCATTTGTTACAGTAGCTTGTATTTTATTTTAATTTTATTGTTGATTTATAGTTTCATTCCATTGTGGTCTGATAGAATGTAGGATATTATCTCTGTTTTTTTGTATTTACTAAGAGTTGCTTTGTGGCACAAGATATGGTCCATGTTGGAGAAGGAGCCATGTGCTGCTGAGAAATATATTCACTTCCTTATGGATGAAATATTCTATATATGTCTGTTAAATCTAAGTTATTGATTGTGTTATTTAGTTCTATAATTTCCTTATTTAGTTTTTGTTTGGAAGATCTGTCCAGTAGTGAGAGAGGTGTGTTAAACTCACCCAGCATTATTGTGTTGTGGTCAATTTGATGCTTGAAACTGAGAAGAGTTTGTTTGATATACATAGATGTTCCATTATTTGGGGAAAAATATTTATAATTGTTATAAAAAGTCTTTCTTTGTCTCTTCTGATTAACTTTGGTTTGAAGTCTACTTTATTTGAGATGAGGATGGAAACCCCTGCTTGTTTATGCAATCCACATGAGTGATAAGTTTTTTCCCATCCTTTCACCCTCAGCCTGTGGATGTCTTTGCCCATAAGGTGAGTCTCTTGAAGACAGACTATTGTTGGGTTTTGCTTTTTAATCTGATCTGCCAGTCTATGTCTTTTGATTGATGAGTTTAGTTAACATCCAAGGTTATTATTGAGATATGATTTGTATTCTCTATCATTTTGATTTATTTCTGGTTTTTAAATTTGACTTAGTCTTTCCTTTGGTTGAATATTCCTTTAGTGTAGATCATCTCTTTGTTGATTTCACTTTTTTTTTTCACTTCATCCTCACGGAATATTTTGTTGAAAATTTTACAATATCTTTATTTTGTTTATTTATTTTTATGTGGTGCTGCATATTGAACCCAGTGCCCACATATGTGAGGCAAGCGCTCTGCCACTGAGCCACAATCCCAGCCCTAGTTGGAGCCTTCTTTAGAGTGGTTTGCTGACTAGCAGCATGGTGTCATCTGAGAACTTATTAGAAAGGAGAATCTCAGTCCTTCTCTCCAGATTTACTGAATCAGAATATGATTTTAACAAAGTTTCCTAGTTAGTCATGAAGGAAATGGAAAACCACAACCCCCAGGGAGAAAGAAGATCAATGGGTCTCAGGGAGAGAAGGACAGCAGTGGGCTCCAAACTTTCATAATTTCCTGTTCTACAACTATTTTCTAGACTAGCCCACTGACACATTCTGCTATAATTAAGTCTCTAATAATTAAGTCACACTAAACTCTGCTATGATTAGTTCTCACTTTAACGCTATAAAAATCAGACCCCTCTGGTAACCAGTTGTCATTTTCTCCCCTGAAAATATGTCATTCGACTGCTTAATAAAGAAAGATTGCTGATCCATGAGGTCTACTCCCCATTTGGGTTATTTTTGTTTTCAAGTCAAGTGTTCACATTTGGTTTGCGAAGCACTGCTGTAGGAACCACATTTGGGAACTTTACTATAGAAAATCTATTATCTACTGCCAAGAACATACCATTTATGATTTTTTTCCTTTCTTTTTTTTCTAGCTGCAAAATGACACTTGAAATATTATGATATCTCTTACCTGTGACAGTAAGCTCACAGTTTTATAAAAAAATTATTTCCACTGCTAAATGAGCAATGTATAATGATTAATAGATGTTTACTTCTCATTAACACAAAGTTCAAAGATGCTACTTATCCTAAGCAATTTTCTTTAAGCTCCACTATCTTGAAAGCATGTTTCCATGTTCACCTGGTTCATCTGCTATGAGCTGAAGGACAGAGTAAGAATAAAGTTTACTCTGAGTAAGATTTGATGGGTACAGTGTTGCATATCATCTCATCTCCCATATACCATTGGCTAGAACCCTGTCATATGCCATGTCTTCCCTTGAAAGAGACCAGGAAATAGAGTTATGGGCTTAGGAAGAAATTAGTCTGTGATCCAACAACCAACTCTATTTCAGGTACTATGTATGATTCAGTATGATTCAGTAGATTATTTATAGAACTAATTTGTGATATCTTAAGCAACAAATGGTTAGTATTTAGTATTTTAACTGCCCATTCTTTCATGGAGGTGTAAGAAATTGCATAAGTTCTTGAAATCTAATCTACTATACACTCCAAATCACTATAGGATAGTATGTGAGAAATCATTAAAAGGATAGAAAAATGAAAATAGTTGTCAAATTTTGAGTTTTCATACTTATATTCCTCAGGTCAACTAAAATTTTTCAGTTGTCTACATTGTGTCAAGCAGTAAGAATAAAAATATAAATAGGACACAGATTCTGAACACAGGAATTCTCATAGTACAAAAAGTTTTTTTTTTCACCTTGGTCTTAAATTGGAATCCTCCAGGTAGCTTTGTTTTTTAATTTTTTTCAATGAGTAGATTCTACTCTAGTACAGTGAAATCAGAACCTCCAGGGGTAGAGAGCAGAAATGGGTATTTTAAAAAACTTTCCAGTTAAGGTTAAAGTCTAAACAATTCTAAGAACTCTTGAGCTCTATGGCTGTTATAGTCAACTATCTAACAAGTTTTATCCATAGCTCATAAATGTGACTGAGATAAATCATAACCAGTTTTACTTTAAATCCAGAAACACAGAACCTTAAGAGCATGATTTCTGTTGCCTAGCAACCATAGTCCATTCTTTTAGTGACACTGCTAAATAACTATTTTACCTTCTCTATTTCCTCTCTCACATTTACACTCAACTGGTAACCTTCCTTTCTCACATACTAAGAGAACATAAGCAATCAGCAAAAAGCTTCTGCAGATTCATACCACCAAATGCAACCATTTGCTAGCCTCTGCACCCACACATTATAGTGTACTATATAGAATTTGATCACAAAATCAAAATCCGAGTATTTTAAGAAGAAAGAATATAATTTATGGATTTCAAAAGACTGGCAGAGTGAAGGTTAGAAAAGTATCTGTTAGGGTTTAAGACATCAGAGAAGTAGGATTATAGGAAAGCACCTTAAAAAATCTCAGTCTCCTTTAGTGCTGAAGTGGGTAATTTGCAGGAAGATACTTGGAAGTTCATGGCAAAATTTATACATGGGAAGCCCACATGCCTGCCCAAGGTAGTCAGAGCCTCAGTGGAGTAAAGTCTTGTCTATACTTCCAAATGTTATACAAATGCTTCCTACTAGTAGAATATTAACCATGGATTTGAGAAACATAACAGTCAGGATTGCATATGTGCAAAATAGAAGAAGCATAGCAGAGAGTGGAAATACTGCTGAAAAGACAAAAGACTTTTACTGTATCTATTTTCTTCTTCATAATTGTAGAATCAATATTGCTATCTAATCCAATACCTCTACTTGTCCAGTTCAAAACCAAATTTTTGGTAATTATCACACCTCTCTGTTACTTTATCAATTATTATTATTTTTGTTTTATATTTAATAATGTTTTGTGCATATCAATACAGTTCTTCTGTCAACTTTATTGTGAATTTGATTCCCTTCCTTGCTTCTTATACTTTGAAATTTTTATCAGATACGTGATTTGTGTTTTGCTTTTTAATGAATTGATACTTTTATCAGTATGAAATGTCTCTCTTCATCCACAGCAATACTTCCTATCTTGTGTGCTACATTACCAGGAATTAATAAGGCCATATTTTTTTCTTATGTTCAATTCTTGTATGATGTTCTAGCTCCCCAATTTCAAACTATCTTTTAAGTTGAAAAATATTTCATGTAACCTGCATACATACAATTCTTTATTTTCACTTACATTAATTCTGCATTTTAGAAGGGCCTAGGATTACGTTAATTTATATTTAATGTACTATTGCTATTGTAAGATTTAAGTCTTCCATTTGATGTCTGAGTTTTACTCATCTCATTTTTCATATTCCCAGACTTTATCCCTTCTTTTGAGTAAATCAAATACTTTTAAACATTACATATGCTATGGTTTGAACGTTAAATATCCCCCAAAGGCAGATGTATTAAAGGCTTTGTGCCCATGACTGGAAGGTCATGGAAACTATAAGACATGAGACATATTGAGATTACTGGAGAGATGCCCTCAAAGGAGATAGTGGAAAGTTAGCCTCTTCCTCTTCCTCTCTTTGACCCAGTCATTGAAGTGAGTGACATTTCTCTACCACACACTCCCCCTTGCCTTACCATAGACCCAAAAGCAATGGGGCCAATTGATCATGAACTGAAACCTCCAAAATCTTGAGCTGAATAAAATTTTCACTTTGTAATTTGATTATTTCAGATATTTATTACAGTAATAAAAAATTACTACTGATTATTTTTTATTCATAAACCTTTGTGTTATTTTTAAAGGTTCTCTAAAGATGGAACATAATGTTTAAATCATTCTAGTTGTTTTAGTCAGCTATTATTGGTGTTGTGACCAAAGGATCCAACCAGCACAATTACAGAGGAGGAAGAGTTTATTTGAGGGCTCACAGTTTCAGAGGTCTTAGTTCAGACAAGCCGATTCCATTTCTCAGGGTTCAAGACAAGGCTGAACATCATGGGAGAGTGTGTGGCAAAGGAAAGCAGCTCACATCATGGTAATCAGAAAGCAGAGAGAGAGAGAGAGAGACTCCACTTGCCAGATACAAATATATACCCCAAACCATGTCCAAATTCCCATCTCCTCCAGCCACAACCTACCACTTGATTAATCCCATCAGGGATTAATGTGCTGATTAGGCTAGTGTTATAAACCAATCATTTTTCCTCCAAATCTTCTTACATTGTCTTACATGTGCGGTCTTGGGGAAATATCACATCGAAACTTTAATACTAATCTAATTTCAAATAATATTATATCACTTTATGAACATTATAAAATCTTACAACAGTTATTTTTATCAGTTGCTGTCCTTTATTCTTATTGTTTTAAATGTTACTTAATAAATGCCATAAGACCTACAATATATAGTTGTTTAATTTTTAGCAATGGTTTTTTAAAAGAAATTTAAACCTGTATGCATACAGGAATAATATCAAGTGTATTTTATGTTCATCTAAATATTTACCCTTATAAGGTTCCTCATTATTTTCCAAAAAATTTATGTTTTTTCTTTTGATACTATTTCCCTTCAGCTTGAAGATCATGTACTGCTTCTTTAATACTTGTGTTGAGAAAGTATTGCTAAACTGCTTGTCTGGAAATATCTTTGTTTCACTTTCTTTTAGGAAGGATTTGTTCATTAAATAAAAAAATCTTATTTGACTTTTTTCTTCTCAACACAATGAAGGTTAAAGAGGTCTCATTTTTTCCTTGTTTGCATTCTGTGAGAAGTCAGCTGTCATTCATACTCTTCTTTCATGTTTAATGGGGTCCCTCTCAATTTATTTCTATTTCATGAAATAGATTTTTATGAGCTATCCAGATTGCCAGAGGAATTCTGCTTTTTTGTGTGTGTGAACATTCAGAGACAGATTTCTTCTTAGTTTTTGGTCTGCTATACCCCAGGGCATAGATCTGCAAATGTTTTCTGTAAAGGGCAATAAAGTAAACATTTGGGCTATGCAGACTCCATGCCATATCTGTTGCATAGTCTGTTTGTTTATTTTGTGTTATAAATCCTATGAAATATGGAAATCATGCTTAAATTACAACCACTAAGAAGAGATACTTATACATTCTTGAGGAAAGTATTCTCCTAACCCTTGCAGTCTGGGCAGGATAGACATCACTGGAATCCTAGAAGCTGGATCAGTACCATGCTTGGTTTACGACAGGGAGTAAGAAGAGGTGAACCTAATGTATTAAATCCAAGAAGTCCACAATTGCTATTCATATTATGTTGATGAGATTCTCATCACACAGACACCCATAATATCAACAGAGGCACAGATATGTAGTCTAGTCAGGCAACCATGAAGGTTGTTATAGATAAGTCATATGGAAAAAGGTAAAAATGGATTTGGTGAATGATAACCACTTTCCTCAACTGTTTTGAAGAAGTTGCCAAATTATTACCTTCTCTCAGACAACTAGAGGCTCCATGACTGGATGGCTCAACATGTCATGAAACAAATACTCTTTTAAAGCACTTTATAAGCTATTTTCTCCATTCTAAAATGCTAAACCAAGAGTCTGATCATCAATTTATCTTTCCATCCATGCTTTTCTTGTTATCACATTAAACTGAGAAAGTCAAATAATACAAAATGTGGACTTCTAATTAAGAAAAAGCATGCTTGGGTAAAATAGATATATCCTTTAGTATCAAATGTGTGGAAAAAAATAAATTCATTCATGACATGCATGTAAAATTTTGTCCAACAAGCAAGAAGTTCTGAAAAAAAAATGTCTGCTTGGGAAAAGCTTGTTTTCAACCTCTCCATTGTGCAATGAGATGCCTTATGAAGTCCTAACATCCTTCCCATGTACATCAAGGGTTCAGCCCAAGGTAATCCACACATACATTCCAGCATAGATTTACATGCTTATAGGAAAGAACAAAACAGAGGCTTTTCAAGATGGCAGAATACAGCAGGTTGCTTTCCTAGCTGCTCCATGGCATAAAACCAAGAAAGCAGATAGGTTTCTTCTCAGCAAAGTGAGTGAATAAAAAAAAATAGGGGGAGTCTGCTGGAATCAAATACTAGACACTCAAAGCAGATTGGGGATCCAGGAGCTTGGATAAAAAAAAAAAAAGGAAGAAATCTCTAGTGCTACAGCTGCTGCTGTGGCTGGAGGCATCAGCCAGCCAGAGTCATAGTGGTCCCTCTGAGAGCACAGGGAAGGGATAAGGGAATTAAAGGAACCTGCAGTTTTAGGGGAGCTCAGTCCTTTGGTACAAAGAGTTTATAGATCAAAGACACTGCCTGACTAAACTGAAAGGTGCTTTGCACAGTAGCCTTGTATAGGAAAGAAACTGTAGCTTGCTGAAGATAGAGAATAGAACCATTTTGTAACCACAGAACAGGGCCTGCAGCTGAGGAACTTGAGTCATGACAAATCTGAGTCTGGCTTGAAATACAGACCTGGAAAACCCAAACTGCATGACAAAGAGTGTGCCTAAGTAACCCGGAGAAAATCAAACATGGAGAGAGATTTACATAGGGGACAACGTCATGAAAATCCACATGACTCTTCATCTCTCCCTTTCATCCAGTTGCTTACAGGACTGGTTGGAAGAGATGAAGGTGGGGGTGGAAGAGACTAAGTTTGGGCACAGAACCAGAGACTAGGAAACTTGGGGTTCGCGGGTGATATTGTGGACTAAGAATTGGTTCCTCAACCACTCCAGTGGAACCCAGGGGAGATCCTGGAGTGCAGTCTTCCAGCGTGGACTGGCAATTGCTGGAAGACTGCATTGAGCTCATTCAGTAAAAGAGTAGAAAGTCATCAAATAAATAACTTAGTATAACATCTCAAAGCCCTAGAAAAAGGAGAACAAGTTAATACCAAAAGAAGTAGAAGACAGAAAATAATTAAAATCAGAGCTGAAATCAATAAAATTGAAACAATGACAAAAAACAATACAAATAAGCAATAAAACAAAAAAGTTGTGAGCTTTTTTGAGAAAAATCAATAAAATTGATAAACCTTTAGCCAAGGTAATGAAAAGAAGGAGAAATAAAATTCAATTTTTACTAAAATTTGTGATGAAAAAGGAAATATCACAATAAACAGTGTTGAAATATTCCAACAAATGACAATCAAAAACTATTTGAAAATTTATACTCTAATAAAAAACTGTAAAGACATCGACAAATTTCTAGAGATATATAACCTACCAAAACTGAACTAGGAGCACATTGAAACTTTAAAAAAATAACGTCAGCTTTGAAATTGAACACACCATCAAAACCCTACCAAGAGGAGGGACGAGGCAGCACGAAGGCAGCAACCGCACCAGAGGCTGAGGCGCCGGCGGCGAACCAGCGACCCTAGCGCCGGGGTTAACCACGTCTCGTCCACGACCTCCCTAGGGGAGGATTATGAAGATGATGACCTAGTAAACTCTGATGAGGTTATGAAGAAACCATGTCCAGTACAGATTGTCCTTGCTCATGAAGATGACCATAACTTTGAGCTTGATGAAGAAGCTTTGGAGCAGATACTGCTACAGGAGCACATACGAGATCTTAACATAGTTGTGGTATCTGTGGCAGGAGCTTTTCGTAAAGGGAAATCATTTCTGCTGGACTTCATGCTTAGATATATGTATAACAAGGATTCTCAAAGTTGGATTGGTGGAAACAATGAACCATTGACCGGCTTTACATGGCGAGGTGGTTGTGAAAGAGAAACAACAGGCATACAAGTTTGGAATGAAGTATTTGTGATTGACAGACCTAATGGAACAAAAGTGGCTGTGCTGCTAATGGATACCCAGGGTGCCTTTGATAGCCAGTCAACTATTAAAGACTGTGCAACCGTATTTGCTCTGAGCATTATGACCAGCTCTGTGCAGGTATATAATTTATCTCAGAATATTCAAGAAGATGATCTTCAACACTTACAATTATTTACAGAGTATGGAAGACTTGCAATGGAAGAAATCTATCAGAAACCATTTCAGACATTAATGTTTTTGATTCGAGATTGGAGTTATCCTTATGAACATTCATATGGTTTGGAAGGTGGAATACAATTCCTTGAAAAGAGATTGCAGGTAAAACAAAATCAACATGAAGAGTTACAGAATGTAAGGAAGCACATTCACAATTGTTTCTCAAATCTGGGTTGCTTCCTTTTGCCACATCCTGGTCTTAAAGTTGCAACTAATCCTAGTTTTGATGGGAGATTGAAAGATATTGATGAAGACTTTAAACGAGAGCTTCAAAATCTGGTTCCATTGCTGCTTGCCCCTGAAAATTTCGTGGAAAAAGAGATAAGTGGATCTAAAGTCACTTGTAGAGATCTTGTAGAGTATTTTAAGGCTTACATTAAAATTTATCAAGGAGAGGAACTTCCACATCCAAAGTCCATGCTTCAGGCAACAGCTGAAGCTAATAATCTTGCTGCTGTAGCAGGAGCAAGAGATCTCTATTGCAAAAGCATGGAACAGGTATGTGGTGGTGACAAGCCTTACATTGCACCTTCAGATCTGGAGCGAAAACACTTGGATCTCAAGGAAGTAGCACTTAAACAATTTCGTTCTGTGAAAAAAATGGGTGGAGATGAGTTCTGCTGTCGTTATCAGGACCAGCTTGAAGCTGAAATTGAAGAAACCTATGCAAATTTTATAAAGCACAATGATGGCAAAAATATCTTCTATGCTGCTCGTACTCCTGCCACACTGTTTGTGGTCATGTTTGCTATGTATATAATCTCAGGACTGACTGGCTTCATTGGCCTGAACTCTATAGCTGTCTTGTGTAACCTTGTCATGGGGTTAGCACTGACATCCCTTTGTACTTGGGCATATGTTAAATACTCTGGGGAGTTCAGAGAAATTGGAACAATGATTGATCAGATTGCTGAAACACTATGGGAACAGGTTGGTATCTATCTTTTGGTTTTTCAGTGACTAATCTCATTTTCCCCATGACTCCCTTTATTCCCCACCCCTCCCCTGCAGTGTTTACATATCAACACAACTATTTTCCGTTACATGAAGAATGATAAAACTATATTTTATGTTTTGTTTAGATACAGAATGTACTAATTAAAAATTTCTTTTTCTTTAAAATCATAATGTATTTTGGTTAGCTTAAATCTGTAATATTCTCAGGATAGATTCTTAGTTATAGGCCTGACTTTGCCATCAGTGGGTAGGACCAGGATCTCTAATAATATTTTTTTTTGTTTGAGAAAATAAAATATAATCAATGAATAGTTTTAAAGGTGAGGAAAAGAAGTTTGGAAGTATAGTCATGCTTTTGGAAAGAAAAAGAAGTTTCTTACACCAGCAAGAAGCAGTGCAGGAAAAACATTGGATGACAGACTCCTGTCATTGCCTTCCATGAAGAAAGTGGTGATTTATTGATGTACTACAAGAAGCAATCCCACAGAGAGGTTTTTCCAAAGAAACTTTGACTTCTGTACCATGGAAATACTAAAGGACAAAGTAAAGCAACCATGAGCTGAGAAACCAACTTCAGTCATAATCTTTTACCTCAAATTACAATTCAAAGTCAGGCTGTGAACTCTTGTCCAGCAAGTATCTACTAAGGAGTGCGGTTTTATATATCTGCCACCTGTATGTTGGATTTGCCTGTGTAAAGATAATTCTCCTTAAGGATGTCATTAAAATGATCATCATGAGATACCTGAACATTATCTCAAGGACCAGAATAAAAGCTGAGGTTATTATCATGATGTGAAGGAGCATTTTCATGCTCCTTCTGAGCCAGTAAGGTGTTGAACCTATTTAAAGATTTAGGATTTGCAGGTGTATGTTTGTTTTTGGCTTTAAAGACTGAAGAAGCAGACCATTTTTTGAAGAAAGTTGATTAGATGTTGACTTTTCTTGTAATAGTGTGTTAATTTGGGTTTTGCCTTTTCTCTTTAGGAAAGTATTCTATTTGTGTTTGGATGTTTGTTAAATTTTAGAATTTTATTTCTTTATAAATCTTACTACTTTATGGTCCTTTGATAATTGCTAATAGAAGATGGATTAAAAGCTATCACTACCTAAAAAAAAAAAAAACCCTACCAAGAAAGAAAAGCCCAGGACCAGATAGATTCTCACCTGAGTTCTACCAGACCTTCAAAGAAGAGCCAACACCAATAATACTCAAATTATTCCATGAAATAGAAAAAGAGGAAACCTTTCAAACTCATTCTATGAAGCCAGTATCACCCTGAAACAAAACCAGACAAAGACATATCAAAGAGAAATTTCAGACCAATATCACTGATGAACATGGATTCAAAAATTCTTAATAACATCCTGGCAATTCACATACAAAAAGATATTTAAATGACAGTGATCAAGTAGGGTTAATCCAAGAGATGCAAGTTTGGTTTAACATATGGAAATCGATAAATGTGACTCATCACATTAATAGACTTACAGACAAGAATCACATGATTATCTCAATAGATTCAGGTAAAGCATTAGACAATATACAGCATCCATTCATGCTCAAAACAGTAGAAAAATTAGGGATAGTGGGAATATACCTCAACATTGTAATAGCTATATATGCTAAACTAAAGACCAATATCATGGAGAAAAATTGAAAGAATTTCCCTAAAAACTGGAATAAGTCAGGGATGCCCTCTTTCATGAATTCTATTCAACATAGTCCTGGAAACTCTAGCCAGAGAAATTAGACAGAAGAAAGAAATTAAATGGATATGAATAGGAAAAGAAAAACTCAAACCATCCCCATTTGCTAATGAGATGATTCTAAATTTAGAAGACAAAAAGCTTCACCAGAAAACTTCTGAACTCATAAATGAATTCAGCAAAGTAACAGGATATAAAACTAACATCCACAAATCAATTGAGTGATTCATAGGTGATGAATCAACGGGAAGAGAAATTAGGAAAACTATCCCATTTGCAATAGTTTAAAAAAAATATTTGGGAAACAATCTAAGAAAGGAGGTGAAAGACCTCTATGATGAAAACTACAGAACACTAAAGAAATAAATTGAAGAATATCTTAGAAGATAGAAAGATCTCAAAGATCTTGGATAGGCCAGAATTAATATTATCAAAATGGCCATAGTACCAAAAAGGCTATATAGATTTAATGCAATTCCTATTACAGTTCTGATTATATTCTTCATAGAAATAGAAAAATCAGTCATAAAATTCATTTGGAAAAATAAAAGACCAGAATAGTCAAAGCAATCCTCAATAAGAAAAGTATATCAGGAGGCATCACAATACCAAACTTTAAATTATACAACAGAGATATAGTAACAAAAAAGGCATGGTATTGGCACCAAAACAGACATTAGACCATTGGTACAGAATAAAAAACACAGAGACAAACCCACATAAATAAAATCATCTCATACTATACAACAGCACCATAACCATACATTGGAGAAAATATAGCCTCTTCAACAAATGGTGCTGGGAAAACTGCAATCCATATATAACAAAATTAGACCTGTATCTCTCACCCTGCACAAAACTCAACTCAAAGTGGATCAAGGACCTAGGCATTAGACCAGAGACCCTTCATCTACTAGAAGAAAAAAAAACCCTAATCTTCATCATGTCAGCTTAGGAACTGATTTCATCAACAAGACTTTGAAAGCATAAGGAGTAAAACCAATAATCAATAAAGGGGATGGATTCAAACTAAAAAGCTTCTTCACAATAATAATCAAGAACATGAAGAAAGAGCCAACAGCAGGGGATAAGACCTTTTTCACCTGTAACTCAGATACAGCATTAATTTCCAGTATATATAAAGAACTCAAAAAAACTTAACATCAAAAAGGCAAATAACCCAATCAATAAGTGGCCAAATGAACTGAACCAACACTTCACAGAAGAAGAAATATAATCAGTAAACAAATATATGAAAAAAAATTCAACATCACCAGTAATTGGAGAAAAGCAACTTAAAACTACACTGAATTTCATCTCTCCAGTCAGAATGGCAATTATCAAGAATACAAGTAACAATAAATGTTGGTTAGGATGTGGGGGGAAAGTACACTCATACATTGATGGTGGAACTGCAGATTGGTGCAATGACTCTGCAACAGCAGTATGGAGATTACTCAGAAAACTTGGATTGGAACCATCATTTGACCCAGGTATCCCGCTCCTTGGTCTATACCCACAGGTCTTAAAATCAGCATATTATAGTGATGCAACTACATCAGTGTTTATAGCAGCTCTATTTACAACAACTAAGATATGAAACCAGCCTAGGTGCCCAACAAATTAGAGGTTAAGGAAAATGTGGTACATATACACAATAGAATATTTCTCATCGGTAAAGAAGAATGAAATTATGGCATATGCTGGTAATTTGATGGAACTAGAGACTATCACACTAAGTGAAATAAGCCAATCCCCCAAATCAAAGGCCAAATGTGGATGCTGTCTTACAACTGGTGGGAGACAGGGAAGAGTGGAGGTTCACTGGATTGGACAGGGGAATGGGAAAGGGGATGGGAATGGAAAAGACAGTAGAATTAATGAAGGAATCAGACATAACTTTCCTATGTTCATATATGAATACATGACCAGTGTAACCCCACATCATGTACAACCACAAAATAGCAAAATGGGAAGTTATATTTTATGTATGTATGATACGTCAAAATACATTCTATTTTCATGTATTACTAAAAAGAACAAGGTGCACACCTGTAATCCCAGCAGCTCAGGAGGCTGAGTTGGGAGGATAGCTCGTTCAAAGCCATCTCAGCAAGGACAAGGTGCTAGGTAACTCAACCATGTCTCTAATAAAATACAAAAATTTTGGGCTGGGGATGTGGCTCAGTGATTGAATGCCATTGAGTTCAATCATTCCCCTGCCCTCCACCCCGCAAAAGAATAAAACAAGACTCTTCAAGCTGATTTATACTTCTTTTTCTTTTAATAGAGTGCTCTTCTCAGGCTAAAATTAGACTAATTTTGAGGAAATGTAATACACAAATTAATAGAGGAAATTTAAAGATTCAAGTCGCTGCAATCTCAAGACTCCAACTAGGCTGCATAATTGACTTTTTAAAACTCATCCAGAGGTTTTACATTTCTCCTGCAATTAGCACTAGCAATATATTAACTACCATACACTAGGTATTGTGCAAGGGGCCTTAATTTATCCCCATATTCACAAGACCTTGGAAGGAATCATTACCATACTTCACTTTTACAAATGAAGATGTCAAGTTCCTTCATCAAATATAGAACAATATTTGATGCCATCTATTTCTAATCATAAAGCCTACATTCCTTTCATTAACTTTGTTTCATGATACCTCTAAATATCACAAAAATCCCATTTGACACTTAGTATTACTGAGAACAAATTTTTATACTACATTGAATTTGATCAAAGCTGGTACATGGTGCCATTTAAAAATAGTTATTGCTACTGTGAACACTATACATAGTGTTGACTTAATTAATATTCTTAATGTCATCTTAAAGACTATATAAGATCATCTTTCATTGAAATAGAATTTTTGAATATGAAATAAGTAACAGGAACAGAAGAAAAACATGTCAATGAAACAAATATAAATTTGTATAAGCTTTGCAGGAGATATATATATAGATAGATAGATAGATATATAGATATATATATCATATATAGCAGCATACTTGGAAATTGTTGGAAAATAACTTGTTAATACTTTTTGGCAAGATAATGAAAGAGCTAGCATTGTAGAATATATTCCTTTTGGTCTAGAATAATTCATTATTTTTATTTTAATTTTTATATATGAGAGCAGAATGAATTACAACTCATATTGCACATATTGAGCACAATTTTTCATATCTCTGGTTGTATAAAAAGTATATTCACACCATTTGTGTCTTTATACATGTACTTAGGGTAATGATATTCATCTCATTCCACTGTCTTTGAGCAATTCATTATTTTAAAAAATGATACATAACCTGTGTTGAAAATCTGGCATTGATGACTCTGAGTCAAAAAATGATTCATAAGAATCAAATGCCAAGAAGAAATTTTAGGTATATTTAGAATTTTTATTTTGCTTACTTTATGTAGGCATATAGTGTTTATGATTAAAAATTCATGTCTAATTACATCTAAAATATCTCTTCCCTTTAGTATAATAAAAAATGTTAAGAGATAAATAATTGAATTATAAATAGTAATGTTTTGTCTTTTTAGTGGTACATAAAATAATAATTTATATTATAATCAATAATATTTAAGATTTAATAAAATAATAATTATAAAATGCTATAATTGAATGTTAAATACATCACTGGCAATGAAAATATTGCTTTGTATGAATAAAAATATGTAATTACAAATACAAATTGGACCAAATTTCATTATAAAAGTGGAAATCACATAGGAGATGAGTGAATAGTCCTCACAAAAGCAAATCATTAGGAAAATTTAGTGATTAGATTAGTGGCATCGCAGTCTTAACACTCTAGTAGGATGTTTTAGAAATCAAGGTAAAAAAAAATCTAGAAACCTTCTAATTAGTGAATAGAATATTTTTCTTTTCTTTCCAGCTGCTTGCCAGAGTCTTTGCTTTCATAACCATAGGGGTTCCTTCAGGTACCTAGGGATATAGGCTGGAAAAAATGTATCCTTTACTGATTCCTGTTAAAAATTGTGAACTCCAGGAACTAATGCCAAAGGAAGACAAACGTGTTAGTCTGTCCAAAGGACTATGATTACCTACAGTTTGCTTTGTGTATAAGATCTCCAGAGAATTTAATTTCACTTGTGGATTGTAGCTTTTGCATTCATATTTTATTCCTGAAAGTTAAAATCAGGGGCTTGATTTATTACATATATTACATTGCTATATTCAGGAGACATTTAGTTATTAATTGAATTTTTGCTGTTTTAGGGGAAAGAATGATGGGGATTGAACCTGCAGCCTCAAGCCTCAAGCACAGCAAGCACATGCTATAGCACTGAGCTACACCCTTAGCCCTCAACCCTTGCTTTTTAAGACATAATTTACAATTAAAATTTGAATTAGGTGTTATATATTTCTATCAATTGCATTTTATCTTTAAAATTTCATATCCAAACACAACCCTTCAACCATTTACTTCTTCCTCTTGCCTTCCCTTATATGTCAGTTAATAAGACTAAAATGTTCTTCTCTGACTATACCCAAAGGACCTAAAAATAGCATACTACAGGGACATAGCCCTATCAATGTTTATAGCAGCACAATTTACAATAGCTAAACTGTATAGCCAACCTAGTATCATTCAATGCATGAGTGGATAAAAAATTGTGGCATTTATATACAATAGAATATTACTCAGCACTAAAAAAGAATAAGATCATGGCATTTGCAGGGAAATGGATGGCATTAGAGAAGATTATGCTAAGTGAAGTTAGCCAATCCCCAAAAAACAAATGCCAGCTGTTTCCTCTAATATTAGGGAGGTGACTTAAAGTGGGGTAGGGAGGGAGAGCATGGGAGGAAAATTACCTCTAGATAGGGAATAGGGGTGGGAGGGAAAAGGAGGGAGAAGGGGAATAGCTAGGATGGTGGAAGGAGACAGTCATCATTATCCAAAATACATGTATGAAGATGTGAATTTGGTGTCAACATACCTTATATACAAACAGAGATATGATAAATTGTGGCATAAAGGTGTATTAACAATTGTATTAAAAAAAATAAGAGAGCTCATGTATAATGGCATAATTTGGCTTGAGCATACTTTATATAAGAGTTATGAAAAATTACGCTGTGAATGGATAATTATGTATGTAATGCTCTCCACTCTTGTCATGTATATAATAAATTTTTAAAAGGGCTAAAATGTCATTCTTATCAAGAATTTTTATTGGTGATTCTTACAGACAAAAAATCCCTTATACCCAGCAAGAATTCTGAAGTAGATCAACCTCAATTTTGGTCCTGGATCTAGTATTTAATTAATTGTCTGATCTTGAATATCTATCTTACTTGCCTTCTAAGTACCTCAATAACTTTGCAAGTAAATTAGAAAAAATAATAATGGTAAGGTTTATACATAAATTGCTTGATACAACCTTACACTCAATAAAGAGTAACTCTGTTTGATTGCAACATAATTGAGTGTACATATTTATGCTCTAAAATGTTCATACATATATTTTCAATTATTGATACAATGTAAAGTCTCTCTCTATAGAGAGACTATATTAATTCCCCCTCATATTTTTGTCCTCAACATCCAGTGTACTGCCTTGTACATGGCATATATATATATATATATATATATATATATATATATATATATATATATATATAATCAACCTTTTTATTACAAATGAACATTAACTCAATTGAGTATCCACCATAAGTTGAACAGAGAAATGAAATGATTTCTGACATTTAGCCAGCATATGGCTCATTATACCCCATCTTTTAAATTTGCCTCTAGTTTTCCTAATTAAAGGGAGATCTGTGCCCTGGAAGGTCTTGTGGTTTTGTCTCAATTCTGGGTGAGTGAACTTTTTTCAATGTTTGAAGGTACAGTTTGAACATTATATAGCAACTTGATTGAGGGAAAGGTCACATCCTCTGTGATTTTAAATATCCTTATCTATACAACAAAAGATATGAACTAAGTTGCTGGTGTTCAAATATTTTAAAACAAGTAACAATCATCATCTGTGCATCTTTACTATAGACAACTGATAAAACCAGCACTGAAACATGAAATGTGTCTGCATGGCTTTGTGTACAGGAGTAGGCACAAAATATAGCCCCTTGAACACAGTCTGTGCCATGCTGGTGACCTCCTGCCCCACTTGCTTGGATCACGTGCACAATATAACAGTCTCTGAGACAGCACCAAATGATCAGATTCTGCAAAGTTTGAAAATGGATAAGAGGAATGAATACTAGGGTTTTCTCCTGCTTTAACTTCGTAACAACGTGATTGTTAAGGTTCAGAAGACCCTTGTTTGGGTTACTTTGATTTAATCTTCCCATTTTCTTTATCTTCATCACTTTTTAAAATATAAGACAAATAAATAAAAAATAATTGGGTTAAGACTCCATGTTAGTTTTAAGATGTTGGGATAGCAGTAAACCAGGAAGGACTGCAATAAGGACAGGGAGCAAGCATCTGTAACTGAAGCCCTTGGGGAAACAGGACTGTGCTAACTGGCTCAAGCTCAGATGGGGTCAAACCCAGTTTGTTTCTATTCCAAGTTATCACACTGACAGCTTCATCTTTCTTAACCAGTCAATAGGATTAGAACAGACATCTTTTAAGTGCAAGGTATGACGAATTGACAAGCTGTTTAGCTGAATTGATTAAGCTGTTTCACCTATAATTTGGACACAGTCTTAAAAGTTAATGAAAGGTAGGTGGGTTTTTTGAATTTTCCAAGTCCAGACATAAAGAGAGCAAAAAAAGAGAATGAGGGGTAGAAGAACATCTAGTGCCTACTTAAAAGTACAAAGTACAATGCTTGATTTTATGAAAACTCCTCCCTATTCTAAAAGTTCTTTTAAAATAAAGAAATGCTGGATGGAGACAATGTGAGGAAAGCTGAGGAAAAGGCCAATTTAAGACTAAAATAAAAAACTGCAGCAATCAATATTAATTACTAAGAATAAGAGAATCTTAGTTGTTGCTATGTAAAACTATGTTTAATCCTTTTAAATTTCACACACACACACACACACATCATGAAGAAAAAGAAAGCTGTGTTGTTTGAAAATGTGTTAATAAATCACATGCACATGTAAACAGACACACACATACACACACACACACACACACACACACACACACACACACACACGCATGTTTCCTCTTGTGTCCTGCAACAGTTCTGCTAACTTTGGAAGAAGTTTTTCTGTTCATATAGAAATTCCATTTTCCTTTATCACAAGCATGAAATAAAGCAATCTTATTTGTTTTCTTAAAAATATAGACTTCTTTATTTCTCATTCTTAGCATGGTAATAATGTAGATAGGATAGGGGCAATTTAATTAAGAAATATTGATGCATATATTCATGCATGGATTAAAGAATATAAAATATGAAACACCAATATTCTTAAAAATTATGTAGTTAAAATTTCTATGGAAGACAACCATATTGCTATAAAATAATAATGAATGACACGCATACTCAATGTTATTGGCAAATTAGGATAGTCCAGATAAAGGAAAAATTAAAGAAAGAAATGGTATGCTAATGTGAAATATTATCAATTATGATGCATTTATAAAGTGTGACAACAGTTAAAAAAGAGAAATATGAAGACAGTATAATTACGTATCCTTCTAAACTTTATATTTTTACATAGCACTTATCTCTTTTTACTTTATTATTTCTAAAGTAATTGCTTTAAAAATATTTAATTTTCCTTTATTATAAAATAAGACTCTTATGGTAATTGAGTTTTGTTATTTTGTTCACTGTTATATTCACAAAAGTTTGTTTAACAGTGGTCACATAGTAGATGACAAATAGTTGCAGAATGAATGAATTGATATGTGGTAACATATGCCAAGAAATAGCCTAGTAAATTACCTTTCCTATAAAGAGAAAATCCTTTTAAAGTAAGGGCATAAAGATCAAATTAACTACGAAGGAGACAGCAAGTCAACCTGCATTTGGTGGACTTCAAAGGAACTTTTAGTGCTGGAGGGCACTAAAATAAAGAAATGCCTATAAATGTCACAAGGAAAAATGAGTTCAGATTGTGGTAAAGACAAAGTAGCTTGTCTAAGACTCACTGTCCTATAAATAATTATTATAACAAAATAATCAATAAACCATTTGGAGTCACTTTAAAATGAGAAGTGGACATATATTAGTAGATTCAACCCTTGAAAGAATTAAATGGCAATGGGTCAGAATCTCATTTACTTGGCTTTTTTCCTGAAGTCATTTCAGATTCCTATGGAATAGGTCAGGTATGAGTCAAGCATAAATTTGCTATTCCATAGTTTAAAGATTCTTGGTGCTACCAGACCAGCTGGCAACTGAAGTGGTGAAATCCTGAGAAGGATGAACCTCAGAGAAAGCATCCCCAAATCAGCACATAAATATTTCTCAAAATCTTGGCTGGCCTTTCAATGCACAAGGACAATTGAAAAAAGTCTGGTGAAAAAAATAGTAGTTGGAAATATGAAAAAGTTGTGCATATATTTTAATTCCTGTCAACTGTGATGAGATAGAATTTACAGTGTAGTCTTGTTTATAGACACCTTGGGCATTCCACTGAAATTGTAGAAGGGCCATACTGTCACACTAATATTATAAACAGTACTAAACAAATCTTTAGGCTGTGTGAAGACACAATCAAAATTGATCCATTTTTAAGAAATGTAAGATCTAAGAATTATATGTTCAAGGTAACTCACTGGTAATGTTTTCACTTTTTTGTTGTTGTTTTTTTGCCATTTAATATTAAGTTCAAGGTAAACAAACAAGAGAACAAAAACAATCACCCATCACAGTACTTGCAAAAAACAAGAACTTTAGAGATAGTCAAAAGAAAAAGCAATGTATAGAAATAGACATAGAGATAACACAGGTAAAATATTTGCAATTACTTTAAATAGTTAATACAAGTCATTTTAATAATATAAAGGGAAAAAATCACCATCAGGAGTGATCATAAAGAAAATCTTAGCAAAACTCAAAAACTATGAAAAAACATTAAAACATGCAATTTTTTTACTTGAAAAATTAAGGAAATGGCCTTAAGAACAGATTGAAGTTGGCAGATTATAAATTCAATGAATTTGAAGACAGATTAATGGAAACTATTAAAGATAAATAGCAAAGGCAAAATATTGAGCACAAATAAATAGAGCTTCAATAATTGCAGATAATTTATTCAAAACTTTAATATTTGCAGATTTGAAATGCTCAGAGGAGAGAAAGGACAATTCATACAAAAATATGAATGTGTAATTACTGAGAACATTAAGAAACGATGAAAGACAACAGTCTACAAATTTAGGAAGCTCAGCAAATCACAAATTATATTGATACTGAGATAACTACAAGTAGGCACACCATTATCAAGTTGCAGAAAGTCAATATAAACTGAAAATCTTGAAGGCAGTCAGAGAAAAATAGCACTCTATATACCAGAAACTATAAAATTTATTCTGCTTCTTTATGAAAAATAATGGGGACAAAGAGTAAGTAGAAAAAAAAAAGCAACTAATCAACTCAGAATCCCCTAATGAGCAACGTCTTTAAAAACAAGGACGTAGTCAGAAAACCGGAAAGTAGAAAATTTCTCAGGAAAAATGATCCATAAACAAAAAGGAAGTCCTGCTGGGTGAAGCCAACTAAAACTAAGTGGAAACACAGATTAATACATAATAATTAAGAACCATGAACAGTTAAAGCATTGGTACATATAATACAAATGCTTTTCCCCCATAAATTAAAAAAAAATTATAGCAATTTACACACACACACACACACACACACACACACACACACACACACATCTTCTTAAATGTCCCCCATATTTCTGTTTGGATCTGAAACGTCCCCTAGAGGCCATGTGTTCACAAATTATTTGAGGACCTGTGGTGCTACTGGGAGAAGGTAGAACCTTCAGGAGGTGGAGCCTAGTGAAAAGAAGTTATGTTGTCATGTTGTCGGAGTTGTGCCTTTCAAGGTGATATTCAGAACCCACCCTTCCTTTCTCTGCTTTCCAGGAGGCATGAGGTGAGCAGCTTGCCCTATGACATGTTCTCTACCATGTTATAAGGTCCTAAAGGACTACAGCCAGCTGCCATAAACTGAAACCTCCCAAACTGTAAGCAAAAATAAACCTTTATTCCTTATAAGTTGATTTATCTCAGGTATTTGTTACAGAAATGGAAAATAGACTAACACAAGCAAATTGTGAAGTATCCACAAAATATAAACTTCTATGTATCAAAAATATCATTCTGTGTGTTATGAAATCAAGTTGAAGTGGACTATGATAAATTAAAAACATATATTATTATCCTTTGAGAAATCATTAAAAACATTGGGATATGTTGTTAAAAATTTATGTGAAAATTAAGATAGAATTAATAAAAATTTGATAAAGTAAAAAAAGACAGGGAAGAAAGAACAGCAGAATAAAAACATTTAAGAAACAAAATGCTGAAAAATTGAATCCAGCAACATATTAAAAATACATTATAAAAATGAGTTTTATCTTAGTAATGCAAGTTAGATTTAACATTGAAAATCAATCACTGTCACTTACTATATTAATATACAAAAAGGAAAACCCTATCATTCTTTTGATGAAACAAAGAAACTATATGATGAATTTAAATACTTATTCATGATTAATATCTGTTCCCAAATTGGCAATAGGAAAGAACTTGCTTATTCCAATAAAGAGCCTCTATTAAAAAACTACCCCTAGCATCATATTTCATGGTGCAATATTGAATGCCTTTCTAATAAACTCAGGACCATGCCTAAGTTATCCACTTTGATTTCTTTTGTCCAACATTGTTCTGATGGTTCTATTTATTAAAATTAAGAGGAAAGAAAAGAAATTCACAAAAATTGAGTAGGAAGAAGTGAAACTATCTATTTATATATGACATGATCATTTAATTAGAAATCTTAAGAAATTTATTACTTTAGTTCTAAAAAGTAAATTTAAGGTTTAGGGATATAGCTTACTGCTAGAGCAATTGCCTAGCAAGAATGAGGCCCTGCATTTCATCCACAGCACCAAAGCAAGCAAACAAACAACAATGAAAAGATAAATTTAAGAAGGTCACTCAGTCCAAAGTCAAGATACAAAATTCAATTGTATTCCTCCATGTTAGCACTGAAAATTAGAAAATAAAATTTTTCATTTACAATAGCATCAAAATGCATAAAATATTATGGTCTTGAAAGCATGATTCTTGTACCAGAAGCATGAGCATCACCTGGGAAATTATTAGCAATTCAGATTCTTGGGCTGTGTCCCAGACACGATAAATCAGAGGTTCTATAGACGTGGCTCAATAACCTGTTTTAACAAGATCTGCAGATGATTAGGGTGCTTGCCAAAGTTTGAGCGCTCAGGCTTTGGGGGACCAATTAACTTAACTCTTCTTACTGAAGGATTTTTTAGAACCTCAAATACTAATGTATACTAAGAAAATTTTGGATTATAATATGAGATGCACTTTCATAAACACATTCAGCCACAGAAACTTCTTGTTTTTAACATAAGTATCTTTTAAGCTTTATGTTCTATGAAATACTATTGAGAGCATACCATCTGAATTGGGATGAGTTTCAAACTTACACCTACACCTAATGATATTTCCTTTCCTTTAATCCAGCAAAAGTCATATAATTAAGAAAGGATATGAAGAAACCAGGCTTTTTTGTTTCTTTAAAAAGTAGATACACTTATATTGAATGGATGAATTAATTCTTCGAGGTAATAATTGCTGAAATCTGTTTTTGAAAAAATATGTTGTAGTTAAATTATTTTAAAATCTTAAAATGTGCCAACACATGCTTACTTGTCCTCTTTGTTATATTGCTCATTTTGTTTAATACTTGGCAGATATGGTAATACTTGAGCTCAAATAGGATTTTTAATTTAAAAAAGCAGGAATAAAATAGTTAAGTCAGATTCCTAGTTAATTCAAAAGTTTATTTTAACCAATCATTTCCATTAAGTACATAACTGCACCATATTTATGATTATGTCATTGAGAATCTTGGTAACAAAAAGTAGATTTACAGCTCTGTGTTTGTTCCCACAGTTTCAATGCCTATGAGACCCAATCTGCTAGAGTTTGTCAGTGTTCCAGGTTTTAAACAAGAGAATGTCTGCATATTTGCTCTAAATGATATTCCAGGAAGCTCTTAAATGGACTTTTAACTGCTGTGTCACATAAAAGTCACTTAATTTTGGCTGGAAACTCAATGAACCTCAATTCAAAATTGCTTCTGAAATGACTATGTCTTCTTGTAAGTCATTGATGGCCATTTTTCCATATACCAGGGCTAAAAATTTAGTTCTAGTTTCATGTAAAACTGGGAGTACCAGCTGAACAGTTGGAGTCAAGTAGAGATGGTAATTCAATTGAGAAATGGGTAAAAATTATTAGTTATCTATCCAGGAGGAAAAAATAATGATCTTTGCACATTTCGAATAGATAAACTGGCATTGAGTCATCAGAAGCAGTAGAAGCAGCAGCAGCATCACAACCCAGTTATTTTGTTACTTAGAATATGCCAAAAATAAAGCCCAGCAGGTGAAATGTGTTATTTAGAGTAAGCTCCCTCTCTGGAAATTTACCTATCAATCTACTTTCACAAATATTAAACAATATATTTAACAGCAAAAGATTGGAGAAAACTAAATAATCATTAATAGGAAACTGGTTAATAAAAATCAGCACATGCTCTGCATTCTCCTCATTAGTGAAATTATGACTGGATTAGATAATCCCTAAGAATCTATTACCATAAAAGAATGCTATAACTTCTTTTATATCATTGCCACCTAAATTATTTCTGTGAACATCTTTGGGAGGTCATATCTTTAATAAGATGAAAAATCTGTGCAAAATAATTCTTTCAGAATAAAATACTACACAGTAGTCTTTTTCCAAGTCCTGTGAGGAATGGGGAGGGGCCATGCTTATTATGGAGATTTCCATTGCCTAAGCAATGACCCTGTAGTCAATGTTAGGGATAATTAAGTATCAAAATTCAGACATTTATATTTATAACAGGACAGATGAAGATATTAGAAGAACAGAGGAGTTGGGGAGAATAGTACCACCATATGAAGAGGCTGGATCAAGTTGCTTCTCATTTTTAAAAAATTTAACATGCTGTCTTGAAAATGTGATTATAACGTGGTTGAGTCAAGTTTGGCGAGTGATTGTGAAATGGTAGATATTAAGTATTATCTCAATAGATAACAACATTTTGAATGAAAATTTGCTAGAAAATTGATGATACTTATGCTAGTGCAAAAACTTACATGCAATATCTCACATAATTGTTAAGGTACCTGCCCTGTGACATCACATGGAGAAAGATTTCCTGGCAGAAAGCATTAGATGATGCTCACTGGTTTTTTAAACAGGATTGATTAGATTACATGAATGACGTATGAGTTATTATTTTCTGGAAATTTCCCTTCTATTGTGATCTCCATTTTAATTAGCTTTCTAGAGTTTAAATTTGAGTGGCACTTTGCAGTTAATTCTGTAATTATAATTTGCTACAAATAATTTCTAATAGAAGATTTTAACTTTTACCCCAAACACAAAGATGAAAGTTATCAGAGCAAAAAGTCATATATAGTACTTTTTTACATCACGAAAAGAAAAAAAAAAATCTCTATAGATTAAAAACAAGCAACAACTGTTTACATTGTAATAATAATGAACTATTTTTCAGATTAGCCTGAAAATCTATTTTTTTCTAAAACTACACTTAACTTAGATAGTCTCAATGATATAAGTTAAGATTCCATTTAAGATACATTAACAGAAAATTCAGATCTGTGAGAAGTGGCTTAACAATACGTCGTCTCATTTTATAATGCAAGGGGATGGGGATGCCTAGGAGGCGTCCTGTGCATATCCTCAAAGTGTTGCTTCTACTACCTGGCCTCTCACACAGTATACATGTGTTACCTCATGGTTGTTAATACTGTTGAGCTCATAGTATCCATATTCCAGGCAGAGGAAAGAAACAGAGAACATGTCCCTTTCCTTTTAGAAAGCTTCCTAGAATTTTCAAATAATCGTTTTCATGCCCTCTGTTGGCCAGAACTTAATCACATCTTCACATGGTTGGAAAAAGTAGCCTCCATTATGAGCCACTGGTATCCAGTTTAAATGGAAATGTCTTTCTCTAGAGAAGAAAAGAATCATTATTGGGGACAATCCACATTCTCTGTGGAATATGACTTATCCCATACTGATTGATATGTTAATTACTAACTTTTTACATATATTCTAAAATTATTTGCATGTGTGCACTTTCAACAAAAATTGCTAAGAAATTATTGGTAGGAAACAGTTAAGTGCTATGAGGGATATAAAGGTGTATCCACTAATTTTTAAAATCAAAGAACATATATCTATTAAGGAATCCTATAACATTTAACATGTGTTGCAAAGATTCTTAAACAATATCTGATTAATAGAAAAATGTTCCCCCCAAATTTTATCATATTATCAAGTAAGGAAACAATACAAAGTTATTAAACAAAATGCCAATGAGGAAACTCCCCCAAAATAGTGGGAGTATATGTGTGTACTGATCTTCCTTCCAACCTTTTATGTTATTGATTTGGATATCCTCATGCCTTTATAAAAACTAGCAAAAAGAAACAAAAGGATAATAACAAACTTATTTTAAACTGTTTACTCTTTCCTTCTCTTTGCCTTAATGGAGCCTGCGCATCCCTGAAATAGGGACCTCTCAGAGCCCCTTATTGTCCTGCAGAGTCCAGAGCTCATAGTAGTATTCTTCTAGCTTCTCCTCCTTCTTATCATGACTTCTAGATCAAGGCTTTTCCTTGTCCTTTCCTCTTTGAAAGGTTGATTTCCCCTAAGCAAAGCCTCTCTTTCTCTACCTTTGTTGTCAGTGCCATACACCAAATGGAAATGTCTATCCCTAAATTACCAAGGGCTTTGACATCTATCTTATAGACTTTTCTAGTTCTTATGTGGGTTATCTTAGGTGACCTCAACAATCATGTAGTTGACTCATCTGAAACCTTAGCCTCAAAGCTTCTTAATCTTCTGGATTCCAAATATTTTGACCTTTGCTAAAGTTCAGCCACCCTTCTAAATAGCAACACCTTTGACTCTGACATCATTCTTTACTGAGCTATTTCTTAAAACTTAACACAGGGATGTAGATGTAGCTCAGTGATAGAGTGCTTGTCTAGCATGTCTGAAGGCCTGAGTTCAATCTCCAGTACTAGAAAAAGAAAAAAGAAAAGAAAAGAAAAAAAAGCCAACTTTAATGTCTAACCTCTACTGGCTACATTACTTAATAGCATTTACACCCCTCCCTATTTCAACATTAACAAAGCCTCCAAATTTGTTTTCTGTTCTTTCATTCACTGCTATTTTCCATTTTGAGCCTTGAGCCTAGAGTCTGCAGAGTATTGAGACCATTGCAATCATAACTAGTAGTTTCAATCTTCTGTCCCCTAGCAATGTCAGCCTGGCATTTAGGGTGAATAGAAAGTCAAGCATCCAGATGAGCCAGAAACAAATTTTTCATTTATCATCCAAAATGGGCAGGGAACATAAATAACTCCTATACTCAATTTTTTCCCTCATTTAACATCTCGGGGGGAACTTCTTTCTTCCCTAAGATTCAATAAACTGTGTCTGAATTTTCTTAACTTCCTATATTCACAATGTAATTTAGGCATTGTGTTTGCATCCATCCTTATTCCTCCATTTCCCTCCTCTTCTTTCTCATGGAAAGGAATCTCCATTCAGCATTTTAAGCTTAGATCCTGCTATAGCTTCTCTATGCTGTGCCCAGGGTCCTGGGCACTGCTTATTCTCTTCTCTTTTCCAGACCTTTTTCTATGTTTTGAGATGCATCCACACCTATCCTCTTGTTTCTTCTGTATTAAAAAGCTGAGATTCTGGAAAGTATAGTTTATATTTGCTGCTTAGGCTTTGCTCAACTTTTTGAAATTGAGCTTCAACTTCTTCTGTGTGAACTTTTCCACTGGTGTTCTCCTCTTCCAAAACACCAAAAACTTTGTGGTTGTTAAATCCAGTGGACAGGGTTTAGTCTTTACCTTATTTGTCTTCACTGTAGTATTTTACTTAATTCACCACACTCAAACAAAGGAACTCTCTTCATTCTCATAACATATCTCTAGATAGATTCTCTTCTACCTCTCTGGCTGCTCCTTCCTGCTGTTTAGTCTTCTCTATCCTTCAATCTCTCTTGGTATCTGATTCACTACTCTTCCTTCAGTTGATACAATTATATTAAGAGATCTCAAGTTTATTTGTTGTCTTGGCATCAAGAATAGAAATAAAGAAGAATGTCATATTTGTTCTCTATCTATTCAAATATCCAGGGCAGGAACTGTTAGAGAGTGCCTGGAATAGTGTTTTACATACTGAAGTAGATTAGAAAATGATTAAGCATAGGAAAACATATGTGGAAAATTTTCTGTGCTTGGGTAAGTGTCAAAGAAGCAACAGCTGCACAGATCAGAAAGGTAGTATTTTTAAATTGAGATAATAAAATTTAAAACTTATTTCTTCTATAATCTATGAAATAATTCCCAAACTAGACTCTACTGTGTCCTCTAAACCATAGTTTTCCATTCAATATATGTTCTCAAAAGATAAAGTCAAATGAAAAATTCTACAGATACGTGGATCCATATTGACATATTTTTGTTTTTGACTGTCTTTATGACTTCAAAAGAAGTACTGAAATAGTCACATCTCTTATTTCCTCAACTCATTATGGAACTTATTCCATTTACTACCAGAATCTGCCTGAACATCATTCTGCTTAATGATCTTATCTTTCAGTGAGTGAAACTCATTCCTCAGCATTTGTAATTCTAGGCTATGCTGAATATGTGCTTTCTCCAATGCCATTATTGTGCTGATTTTGCCTCTCCCCCCTTCTTCTCTTTCCTCTTGTTCATCTCACACACACACACACACACACACACACACACACACACACACACACACACACACAACATAAAACCTCTTACAACCCAGACAGAATTTTTAATTTTCAATTCAAGTTTCATGAATGTTATAGCTTTCCCATCCCCCTGCTTCTAAGAAATGTTCCTGCTAATAATACAGTTAGAGTGTGTGTTATCCCATTTTCAAACCCTATATCTATGTCCCACTTTCAAACCCTGTATGAGGAATCAATGTACTTTTAAAAGAGATTACTTTTTAAAAAGATTCATTTGGGGGCATCTATCTGAAGTTAGGTGAATCAGATCCTTTCCCTAGTATTTTAGAACTTGTGATTATGTTGGCTGTGCTTTAGACCTCCCCTGGAAGAGAATATACTCTGGAGTTGTTGGTGGCCATTTCTACTACATGGGACAGTTAGAAAAAATAAAGACAATCTAAAGAGAGAGTCAGAAATAAAGGCTGAGAGAGAGGCCTAGTGGATTCTACACCCAAGTTTTTATTGATCATTAGAGCTTAGCTCTACAGAACAATTCCTACATTTTAGTTCCAAGAATCAATATATTTCCCTATCTGTCTGATTTAGTTTGAGTAAGCTTTTGTCATTTACAACCAGAATGTTGAGCAAATATATGTTCTGTGAGCTTAAAATTGGATTAGTCCATTTATTTCTATCTACTTTTGTGTTTCTCATAAAGGGAAACAAATAGTCTGTTTAATTAGCTAACAAGAGTATTGAAATTGTGGCATACAAATTGATTATTTTTATTCTGTGGTAGAGGAGACAATTATCCTCTTAGGAAACCCTTGCCTATCTCTGCTTCCTCATTGCTCCCTTATATTCAAAAATTAAAGTTTTCTTCAGCTTGTGTGAATCTGTAATGAGGAAGTAATTTAGGAATAAATAGTTTAGGAAAACATTTTTCTAATTGGTGTGCTTACCTCAGTTACCCATTCTGGATACCAGAATTTTGATGGATTACTAAACCAGGACATGCTGAACTGAAAAGCAATAACAAAACAGAAGGGTTAAAGGGTTTTACAACTTGAAATTTTGTAAAAGCAACAAAAGATTGCTTTCTCCTCCTCTCTTAAAATAGATTTAGTGCTAGATAATTTACTATGATATAAATATATATAACAACAACTGAAATTGACATTCAGAAGAGCTTTAATAAAAGTTTAATTCTTCTTATCCATGAACTGGTTTACAAAATTTAGGTAGGAAGTAAAAAGGGCATTTTTATGTGTGGCTCAGTAAAAATTTTTATCTCTTTCATCCCTGTCTGTTGTCCCTCACCTTCTGTCCTGTGCCAGTCTTCAGTGGAAGCTTTACCTCGTTAACTAATTGTAGTATATGATCCTTCTCTGCTAGTCCTGCAGTTCTACTTCAAATGCCCAGAAATTATTAAAGATGGCTGAGGAGGGTGTGCCCCTATAATAGCATCTTGATTCATTGATTGAGAAAGGATTCCTTGTTCTTTATGTTAATCTTGCATCCATATGAACCATATCCATTTTATCTTTTTTCCTGCCACACATTAAATAGCAAGTAAAGTTTCCCTGTTTTAAATATTGGCAATTTCTAAACATAGCCTCTGAGCTCAGTAGGAACAACCTCTGTCTACAATCATTATCAAGTCACATGTCTTATAAACTATTAAAATTCCGAAACAGAAATTTGTTCTTTTAACTTTGTCCCAATGATTTGATAGTAGGCTAAGAACTCAGACACTTAGTAACTATCAAATTAAAAATTCTTAAAGTAGAAATGAAGAAGAACTAACTTTATTAGTAATTTATATCTTAGTGTTCTAGGTCCTTTTTGTTTGGGGGGAGTAAATTTTATGAAAAGGAGACTGGAACAAGTATTAAGACATTATAGGGATATATAATAGGGATATGGCTCAAGCCGTAGAGCACTCACCTGGCAGGCATGCGGGCCGAGTTCGATCCTCATCACCACATACAAACAAAGATGTTGTGTCCACCTAAAACTAAAAAATAAACATTAAAATTCTCTCTTTCTCTCTCTCTCTCTCTCTCTCTCTCTCTCTCTCTCTCTCTCTCTCTCTCTCTCTCTCTCAAAAAAAAAAAAAAAGACATTATAGCTTTTGAAGGTAATGAAGGAAGAGTTCCTAAAAGGAATCACAGGGAGCGGAAAGTGGAATAATAAGCCATTATAATAATAAGCAGCACAGTTTCCCCTCCATGGCCCTCAATACACATTTCAAGACAAGTGGTCAGTGAGGTTGGTATATAATGCTCTGCATGTCTCTCTATTAAATCCACATAATTCTGCCACAGTGAACTCAGGGTTTGCTGATAAATCTAAAACTAAGTTGTTCGGTTTTTAATACCTGTAGGTGGGAAATATGGAAACATTGATGATACATATGCATTCTGTGAATGTATTTGTATACTTTTTCAAGAACAACTGAAAGCACTTGATTCTCTTATATTTTGATTATGTAGAATCAGAAAGTACTTCTAAAACTAGGTAGTTTAAAAATAAGTGGAGTACGGGCTGGGGTTGTGGCTCAGCAGTAGAGGTTCGGTGGTAGAGTGCTTGCCTAGCATGCATGAGGCATTGGGTTCAATCCTCAGCACCACATAAATGTAAAGTAAAGTATTCTGTTCACCTAAAACTTAAGAATAAACATTTTTTTAAAAAATCAGTGAAGTAGAAGAAGAAAAAAGAGGAGGAGGGTGGAAAGACAAGAAAAGTTATAAAGGATGGAATTAAATTGACCACACTATACTATGAAATATATTAATAAAACCATAATGAATTTTATCTTTATGGTATTTCCATAAAGCACTAATAAAGAAAAACTATAAATAAATAAAAGGAACACCACTAGAGAAAGGGGAATAAGGGAAGGGAGAAAAGGAAGGAGAGGTTAAACATTGGGGACTGAAGTAGAGCAAATTATATTCCATGCTTATATTATTCTTATAAAGGCCCCATTATTATGTATAACTTTAATGCACTAATAAAAATACAGTATGTAAATCCCTGAGAATCTAGCAGTAGAACTGAGGAATCAGTGTACTTTTAAAAGAGTATATTAATATCACTAAAGAAATTTAAGTAAAAAAGTAACCTAAACTGCATAATTAATTCAAATCTATGTTTTTATATGTTCTTATTATTTACTTCTTGTTTACACATACACTTTTAGTATAAATGCCACAATTTTCCACATTTGAACTTAATAATTGTTTTAGTCAATTGTTTTGCTGCTGTGACCAAAAGACTTAAGAAGAACAATTTTACAGGATGAAAAGTTTATCTGGTATTCATAGCTTCAGAGATCTTAGTCCATAGACGGCTTTCTCCATTCCTCAGGGCCTGAGGTGAGGCAGAACATCAGAGCTGAAGTGTGTGGTGGAAAAAAGCAGCTGAGAGATTCCCTTCACCTGGGATAAAATATATACCCCAAAGACACATTCTCAGTTATCCACCTCCTTCAGCCATACCCCACCTGCCTATAGTTACAACCAGTTAATCCCTATAAGGGGATTAATGCATTGATGAAGTTAAGGACATAGTTTTAACAGTTCTGGGATTACCCAAAAGTCCAAGTCCAAAGTCTCCTCTGAGACTCAAGGCAAACTTTCAGCATGAACTCCTATAAAAAAACAAAAGCAAGTTATACATATCCAATATATAAAGACACAAAATACATATTTATATTCCAAAAGGAGTAAATAGAGGCATGGAAAGAAAGAATGGGATCAAAACAAGACCAAATTTCAGCTGGGCAAACAAGTCCTGTAGTTTCATGTCTGCTACCTGGAGCACATGGCATTGTGGTGTTCTCTCCAAAAGGCTTGTGCAGCTTTGTTCTTATGGCTTTGCTTGTTCCAGTCAACAGCTTCTCTTTTGGCTTGTCTATGCTCAGTTCCTGTAGTTTTCCTCTGCACACTTTCCACAGTACTGGCTTATCTTAATCTTGGGGAATCTCCACTGCAGCTTGGACTTTCCTCTCACTTCTCCATACATTGCCCTCTCAGGGGCAGCCTGCAGGGACTGCCTGGACTCCAACATCTTCCTTTGAAATATCTGTGAAAGCTTCCGCAACCCCCTAACTCCAGCATCCTGCAGTTTTGCAAAACCAGCACCTTGTGGTTTCTGCCAAGGGCAGCTACCATCTTAAGCAGTAATCAAGACTCCAGGATAAAATGGATACAGCACCCTCTGCGTGCTTGGGTAGCTGAGCATGGTGAAACAACTTCCTAGGCCCTCCTGTGGAAGCAAGGTGCCCCACCAGTATTTTCTCAAAGGAATTTTTACTTTTATATCCTTGAGCCTGAGATGGGTGTGGTCTTGCCAATTCCAGAGATGCTAATAAGCCATCTTCCCTATTGTCTCTGGGCAAAGTCTTTAGCAATTTTTTGGTGGTTGTAATGTCTTTATCAACCACATTTCCCTTGGCCCTAGCTTTATTCACAGTTTTCTGGCTAAACTGAAAGTTTTTCAAATATTTCTGCTTAACTCTTTGCTCCTGGTTATCATAATAGACTTATCTAAAAGCTGCATCATCATCCATGCCACTGCCTAAAGGCTGTGCTGCCTTGAAAGTCCCTCCACGAGATTAATTAGTCCATCACCTTTAAATTAAGCTTCACACAAAATCTGAAGACATGGGCAACATGAAGACAACTTCTTAAATGAATGGACTATAGTTCAATTTCCTATAGGATTTTCCTTCTCCTCTGAAATCTTATGAGCCCATTATTCACTGTCCACAGTCCTTCAGCATTCTGGTCTTCTGAACTCCCATGAGTATTGCCCATTAAGCTCTTTTACAACACTATAAAACTTTGCAAGCTTGTGTCTCTAAACTTTTCAAAATACCTCTCACAAATTCCAAAAATCTCCAAAGGCTTCTGAACCACATGGTCAGGTTAGTCACAGCAATGACCCCACTTCTTGGAACCAATTTGTGTTTTAGTTATCTTTCTCATTGCTGTGAAAGACCTGATGAAAAGTTTAGTTTGGGGCTCACAATTTTAGAGGCTCAATCCTTAGATTGCCAACACCATTTCTCAGGGCCTGAGGTAAGGCAGGGCATCATATATCATGTTAGAAGAGTGTGACAGAGGAAAGTGATTTAGAAAATTACACTAGAAAGGAGAAATAGAGAAGCTGAGGGAATGAATTTCACTTACCTGGGATGAAATATATAGGCACTCCATCAATAACCCAGCTCCTCCAGCCACACACCATCTGTCTATGGGTATCATCCTGTTAATCCCTATCTGGAGATTAGTAAACTGATTAAGTTAATGCTCTCATAACCCAATTATTTCACCCCTAAACTTTCTTGCATTATCTCACATATGAGCTTTTGGGAGACATCTCATATTTAAACCATAACAATATGTCACATTATATCATATATTTTTCTCCAATGTAATCTTATTTTTTATTCCTCTAAGTCCTCTTGTTTCCTATTCTCACCCTTCTTCAAGAAGAAAATATTAATTATTTTAAGTGTACCATCCATACTTTTCCCCATACTTGTCCAAACATACATTACAATGTGTTTTTTTTCTTAACAATGTATAATGGACAATGTGCTAATTTAGCAGACACTAAACTCATTTATTTCAATGGCATAATGTTACATATTCAGTAATACTATATTGTTTCAAATATTTCTCTATTGAAAGATATTCAGGGCATTTTAGATTTTTCCCCCTGTAACCATAAATATAGCTACACAATAAACTCCTCTAGTTTTATGTAAACATACAGATGCTTATTTTCCATGTAAAAGAATTCCAGAAGTTGAGAATCTTTATGGCATGCTTGGACAGCTAATGGTCAACTAATGGTCTGAAGTTATTTCTAAATATTCTTATGAGTCTGTGAGTCACTTTCCCAGTATCTCTGCTTCCAAAGCTGAAAGCAATACCCTCAGGAGAAAGCTGTTTTGGCAGCCTAAGTGTCTGCTTTGGATGTAAAAAGTATCAAGCTTTATTGTGATCAATCCCTGGGTAGCACCTTATTTTTTTGTGGATTCTTTGTGGTCTATAACAAATATTGAAAACTGAAAAGTAATTTTCCCAGGAGTTAAATATAATCACTGTCAAAATGTTTGTTTCAGCACTTGCATTTTACTTATTCTTGTGTAGTATCTCTGTTTCAAGGAAGCAGAACCCCTGGAAGTTCTGAATCTTCTGCATCAGCTGACAGTGACTGGGCCTATACCCCTGGAATATTCAAATGGGAACATACAAATGTCACCACAGAAACTCTCAGCAATTGCTGTCTTTTAGAACTGAACTCTAGAAAGTGGTCTTACAGATATCTCAGAGAGAAATGGGCACTCTGTTCCATATAAGCTAAAGTTCAGCAGGTGAAAAAGAAAGAACACATGAACGAGTTTGCTTTATGGATCTGATTAGCACCGTCATTCTCTTGGATACACATTGTATATAGCTTTAATATTTAAAGCTACATACAGCTGTTGTGAACTGTCAGTCAATAGCTATTTTGCTGAATGTTCTATGTGACTTATAAGGACAGATTTGTCCTTATGGCAAATATATTTTGAAAAATACAATTTTATGTTCTCTGGATATATAACTTTGGATGCTGATATCTTAGCAACTCAATACTTTGTTTTTTTAGGGATCCATTTGATGTATTTATAAGATTTCATTTTTATATGAATACCTCCAACATATAATTCTCCCTCTCAATTTGTGTACATGATTCATTTAAAGTAAATACTAGATATTATGATCATTTTGTTTTCCTATATATAAATTTTGCATAATCACCTTTTTTTTTTTTTTTTTTTTTTTTTTTACTATTGCTCTGTAGTATGGTTTCATGTCTGGTACAGTGATGCCACCTGCTTCACTCTGCTTGCAAAGGATTGCTTTAACTATTCTGGGTCTCTTATTTTTCCAGATGAATTTCATAACTGTTTTTTCTATTTCTATGAGGAATATCATTGGATTTTGATTGGAATTGCATTAAATTTGTATAGTGCTCTTGATAGTATGGTAATTTTGACAATATTAATTTTGCCTATCCAGGAACAGAGTATATTTTTCCATCTTCTAAGGTTTTCTTTAATTTATTTCTTTAGTGTTTTTTAGTTTTCATTGTAGAGGTCTTTCACCTCTGTCATTGATTCCCAAGTATTTTATTTTATTTTTTGATGCTATTGTAAATGAGTAGTTTTCCTTGTTTCTATTTCAGAGAATTTTATCACTGATATACAGAAATGCCTTTGATTTACAGATGCTGATTTTGCATCCTGTTACTTTGCTGAATTCATTTTTTAGTTCTAGAAGTTTTCTGGTGGAATGTTTTGGGTCTTCTAGCTATAGAATCATATAGTTGGCAAATAGTGATAATTTGAGTTCTTCTTTTCCTATTTGTATCCCTTTAATTTCTTTCATCTGTCTAATTGCTCTGGTCAGTGGTTCAAGAATTATGTTAAATAGAAGTGGTGAAAGAGGACATCCATGTTTTGTCCCAGTTTTTAGAGGGAATGCTTTCATTTTTCTCCATTTAGAATGATGTTGACCTGAGGTTTAGCATTGATAGCTTTTGTGATATTGAGATATGTTCCTGTTATACCTAGTTTTTCTAGTGTTTTGAACATGAATGGGTACTATATTTTGTCAATTTTTTTTTCTGCATTGTTTGAGGTGATCATATGATTTTTATCTTTTAAGTCAATTGATGTGATGAATTACATTTATTGATTTATGTATGTTGACCTAATCTTTCATCCCTGGAATGAACCCCATTTGATTATGGTACACGATCATTTTGATATGCTTTTGTATTAGATTTGCCAGAATTTTATTGATAATTTTTTCATTTATGGTCATTAAGAGATATTGGTCTGAAGTTTTCTTTCTTTGATATGTCTTTGCCTGGTTTTGGAATCAGGGTGATATTGGCCTCATAGAATGAGTTTGGATGTGCTTCCTCTTTTTTCTATTTCATGAAATAACTTGAAAAATATTGGTATTATTTCTTCTTTAAAGGCTTGTACAACTCAGCTGTGTATCCATCCAGTCCTGGACTTTTCTTGGTTGGTAGGTTTCTGATGACATCTTTAATTTCATTGTTTGAAATTGATCTGTTTAAATTGTATACATCATCCTGATTCGATTTTGGCAAATCATATGAGTCTAGAAATTTGTTGATGCCTTCAATATCTTCAATTATATTTTAAATGGAAAAAAAGTGTAAAGAACTACTCTTATTGACTTACAATTCTAAAATTAATTTAATGCTGCTTTTCCACAATATTATATTTGAATTTGAGAAAAAGATAAATACTATAAAAACATAATTTGTTCATAAATACCAATGAGTTTTTGGTGCACATTTTCTACAGACATTTTCTTCTCCAGTGAGGATATTTTATGGAAAGCAAGAATACTCATTTCTATTTTATCATTTGTTTAGAATAGCTAGTATTTGTACATAATTTTATTAGGAATTTTGCTGTTTTTATTTCTGAAAATTTAGCTTCAGTAATTATTTAATTTCAAGTTTCACAATGAAATTAAAACCACTAAACAGAATTTGGCCCTGCAGAGAACAGTAATATTTTAGAACAGCTACTGAGAGTTATCAGATCAGAGTTGCATGTCCATATGACTTCTTAGTAATAATCTCTCTTCCTTATTCACTTTATGTAGAGCCTTCCCCCAGTCAACAAAGGCAGTGATAAATCATTCTGTGGAATGACAAAGTATTTAAAAATCTGGAAGTGTTCCAAATTCAAAACTTGCTATTTTCTATTTAAAAAAATTTTCACTATTTAAGTATACCATGGTTAATTGTGTATGTGTGTGAAATTTTATTTTTGTTTTTGCTAAGCATAAAGTAGGAATGATAAACAGTCTTCCTATCCATAATGTTTATATTCAAAATGTGTTTTTCCATCGTTAAAACCTTTTAGGCAATTAGGAATGGAGTTAACATATGTGCTAAAGCAATTAGGAAACTGCCTGCCAAACCTGAGCTCTCTATATATAACGATGAAAAATAAAGTAAGTTATAATTTCATGTCATAAAGTACTTGGAGAATTTTCTGAACAAATCATTCTTACATAGCCAATAAGAATTCCAATGATTAAAAAAAAATAAAACCACTTTACTTATTTATTTTAACAACTACTTTTTTTCACTAAAATATATACATGAGTCAATAGTATGTAAGTTTAGTCATTATCCCCAACCAATGTATGTAGAGATTCTAAAAGATAAAGTTGAAAATAGGGAGACTCAGAAGTCCTCTATTTTCCCAATGCCCTCTCCATCCTCATATTTCTTTATCTCTATCTTCCCATGTATTACCAACATGCTTATTGCACTTCACTAAATCATCACATATATCTGCATTTTTACATGCTGTTTCCCCTTCAGAATGCATTCATCATTTTTTTTTTTTCTGAAGAGGTTTCCTACTCAAATTTTTAAGATCCAATTTGAAAACAGAAAATAAGTAATTCTATGTCTGAGGTCCCTCCTAGCACTCTGCACACATTTCTTGTGCTTAAATTAAATCATTAAACATTATTGATCCTACTGTGTAGACATATTAAATGCTACAGGCAATACAGAAACATTGATGAGGGCCCCGATCTCAATGTCATATCAGATGATATTATACTCATTTTCTATCTCAGTGGATGGTAACACATTCCCATTCCTCACTCATTTGTATTTTCTCAGTTCCTAACACTGTGTTTGGCACAGAAGGTATTAGATAAAACTTCATGGATAGGCAGAACTAACATCATCAAAATGGCGATATTACCAAAAGTTCTCTATAGGGTCAATGCAATGTCAATCAAAATCCCAACGGCATTTCTTATAGAAATAGATAAAGCAATCATGAAATTCAGATGGAAAAATAAAAGACCCAGAATAGCAAAAGCAATTCTAAGCAGGAAATGTGAATCAGGAGGTGTGGCGATACCAGATTTCAAACTGTACTACAGAGCAATAGTAACAAAAACAGCATGGTACTGGTACCAAAACAGGCGGGTGGACCAATGGTACAGAATAGAGGACACAGAAACCAATCCACAAAATTACAACTATCTTATATCCGATAAAGGGGCTAAAAGCATGCAATGGAGGAAGGAGAGCATCTTCAACAAATGGTGCTGGGAAAACTGGAAATCCATATGCAACAAAATGAAACTGAATCCCCTTCTCTCGCCATGCACAAAAGTTAACTCAAAATGGATCAAGGACCTTGATATCAAATCAGAGACTATGCGTCTGATAGAAGAAAATGTTGGCTCCAATCTACATATTGTGGGGTCGGGCTCCAAATTCCTTAACAGGACACCCATAGCACAAGAGTTAATAACAAGAATCAACAAATGGGACTTACTTAAACTAAAAAGTTTTTTTCTCAGCAAGAGAAACAATAAGAGAGGTAAACAGGGAGCCTACATCATGGGAACAAATTTTTACTCTTCACACTTCAGATAGAGCCCTAATATCCAGAGTATACAAAGAACTCAAAAAATTAAACAGTAAGAAAACAAATAACCCAATCAACAAATGGGCCAAAGACCTGAACAGACACTTCTCAGAGGAGGACATACAATCAATCAACAAGTACATGAAAAAATGCGTACCATCTCTAGCAGTCAGAGAAATGCAAATCAAAACCATCCTAAGATACCATCTCACTTCAGTAAGATTGGCAGCCATTATGAAGTCAAACAACAACAAGTGCTGGCGAGGATGTGGGGAAAAGGGTACACTTGTACATTGTTGGTGGGACTGCAAATTGGTGTGGCCAATTTGGAAAGCAGTATGGAGATTCCTGGGAAAGCTGGAATGGAACTACCATAGCTCTTCTCGGACTATTCCCTGAAGACCTTAAAAGAGCATACTACAGGGATACTGTCACATCAATGTTCATAGCAGCACAATTCACAATAGCTAGACTGTGGAACCAACCCAGGTGCCCTTCAATAGATGAATGAATAAAAAAAATGTGGCATTTATACACAATGGAGTACTATGCAGCACTAAAAAATGACAAAATCATGGAATTTGTAGGGAAATAGATGGCACTAGAGCAGATTATGCTAAGTGAAGCTAGCCAATCACTAAAAACAAATGCCAAATGTCTTCTTTGATATAATGAGAGCAACTAAGAACAGAGCAGGGAGGAAGAGCAGGAGGAAAAGATTAACATTAAACAGAGATATGAGGTGGGAGGGAAAGGGAGAGAAAAGGGAAATTGCATGGAAATGGAAGGAGACCCTCAATGATATATAAAATTACATATAAGAGGTTGTGAGGGGAATGGGGAGAAAAAAACAAGGAGAGAAATGAATTATAGTAGATGGGGTAGAGAAAGAAGATGGGAGGGGAGGGGAGGGGGGATAGTAGAGGATAGGAAAGGTAGCAGAATACAACAGTTACCAATATGCCATTATGTAAAAATGTGAATGTGTAACTGATGTGATTCTGCAATCTTTGTAATGTTTTGAATAACAATAAAAAAAAAAAAACAACTTCAGACTGGTGCATCTCTCACACCATTTACATTTGTTATCTCCTGGTAAAGGAGGACAGAGAGCCCTGCCCCACCAGAGGACTTCTGCTTCTAGGCTCCTAAGCTGGCTTAGTATACCACCAGCAATAGTTGGGCTTTGGTTGAGCTTTGCCACCTCACCGTCTTGGCTAACCAATGTCAATTTCTCGGAACTGGACTAGCACTCCACAGTCTTATCTGCTGAAGAACCGCACCTCCATGGGGAGTAAAATTACCAGAGTAGATGACCTCATCCCTAGACCCCAAGACATAGCAGTGGCCTGCTATTTTTGCATGCCTACTGCTTCTGCACCCAGTCTTGTAGAGCCTGGGCCACTACTAAGTCCCACCACCTCTGTGTTCACAGTCGACATTATATACTACCTACTAACCTGATGCCCAGGTTACCACTCTGTTTTGTCTGCACTGGGATCTGAATTGGAGCTGCACCCTGCTCCATGGGGCCCAAACCTCTGGAACACCCCTATTCTCTGGACCTCTGCCAATATTGCTCTCTAATTCTAAAGATCAGAACTATAGCTACATCTCTGCCCCATTGGATTGAGTTACTGAAGTATGCCTTAGAGGCACATACTTTGACTTTTTTGGGGGCTGAATCTATCCATGCCTCAGAGAGTGAACTTGCTCCTATGCCACAGGTGGCATAGTAGTCTAGCAGTATACTGTTCTTACAATACCAGCTGCACAGACTCTCTGAACATCTATATTGTAGATACAGCACTGCTGTGGCTGCTTGTGGGCTATGTCAGTGAAACACTAGGTAGAGTATCCCAACCAAGTCTCTCTGCTGTGGGCAAAACAGGAAGACAAGGGCCATTAAAATCCTTGCTACTGAGAAATCTAACAATATACAGTGTCACCACCATTTCCATAAACTCTTACTGTCTAGATTATTGAGGTACATGTACTTGTTGCTGAAAAAGCTGCATAGAGACTACACTGCTGTCTCTCTAGAACCAAAGCCAATACACCCTTCCCTAACAATATCCTAGGGTGCATCTGCAGTTAGGTCTGTCTTTATTAAAGCCATTCTATAGATTTAGACGATGTGATTTTACCATTAGATATATGTGCAGGGACAGAAGAAACATTAGAAAGTAAGGAAACATTACACAAAGAAGAGTTTATAGCAGATTCAGAAACAAGAAAGACAATGGAATTCAAGCTTAGCATTATAGAAAAAAAAACAAGCCACAAAGGTAAACAAGAGGGGAAGAAAGAAACAAAGAATTCATAAAACAATCAGAGAAAAATTAACAAAATGGCAGGAATAAGTCTTTACTCTGAATAAAAACCTTGACTGTAAAGAGATTAAACTCTCAAATCCTGTTTTGGTTAAAAAAAATACAAGATAAAACAATGTATGACATATTCAACAATATGTATCATACCTAAATGTTACACATTTTAGCTCTAAGAATTTACATAAACTGGAAGAGAAGGGATGGAGAAAGATATTCCATGACAATAGCAACCAAAAGATATTTATATCAGATTAAAATAGGCCTCAAGAAAAACCGTTGCAAGAGATAATGAATATTAATTAATTTTAAATTAATAATTAATTATTAATAATGTTAATAATTATTGATGTGATTATTTAGTGGAAAAGGTGTCAAGTAATCAAAAGACATAACAATTTTAAATATATATGCATTAACCTAAATATATAAAGCAAATATTAATGGACATTTAATGCATAGCTTACTTTGTTTGCATGATATTTTCCAACTCCATCCATTTACCTTTAAATGCCATAATTTTATTCTTTTTTAATGCTGAGTAATATTACACTGTGTATATATACACCACAGTTTCTTTTTCCATTCATCTTTTGAAAAGCATCTAGGTTGCTTCCACAATTTAGCTATTGTGACTGTGCTGCTGTAAACATTGATGTGACTGTGTCACTGTAGTGTGCTGATTTTAAATCCTTTGGGCATAGACTGAGGAGTGAGATAACTGGATCAAATGGTGGTTCCATTCCAAATTTTCTGAGGAATCTCCATATTGCTTTCCAGAGTGGTTGCACCAATTTGCAGTCCCTCCAGCAATGTATGAGTGTGCCTTTTTCCCCACATCCTTGCCAACCTTTATTGTTGTCTGTATTTTTGATAACTGTCATTCTGACTGGGAAATTTGAGAGTAGTCTTGATTTGCTTTACTCTAATTATTAGAGATGTTGAACATTTTCTCATGTATTTGTTGATTGATTGTCAATACAACTATATTAACTTGCTACTTTTTTATTCTTTGTTCTTCAAATATTCTAAAAGCTAATTTTTAAATTATACTTGTTAATTTTTGTCATATTATTTTGTAATTATAGATATATTTAGTCATTTTCAATGTTATTATTTCAGCCTTCTTATACCATTAATATTGGTTAGTTTTCTCTCTATTCTTAACTTATTTTGAATTAATTTTATACCTTTCCTCATTCTACTTTATCATGATTAATATGGAACTATATATCATATATATTTAAATCTATGAATACTATAATTAAATTTTAGTGATCAGAAAAAGCATACTTAACTTCTCTAGATCTAAATTTCAGTATTATTTTTATCATCTTCTCCCAAATTCTATGGCTCTAACACCACTTTAACTATGCTTACTGATCTTCAGGTTAGATGCTATTGTTTTTATGAATTTTAATTTTAATTTGCTAATTCCCAACATCTTTTATTCTTGGCAAGATATTTGTTCATATTAGACTCTTTCATGTTTTCTAACTCTTTAATTCTTTGTTATAATTGTTATCTATTTGAACTTATTCTCCATTTATTGATTCTCTTTTTAGTTTGATTTTAAAGTTTTTAGCATTTATTCAATATTGTATTTTATTTATTTAAATAAATACATAAACAGTATGTACATGCTGCACCTGATAATTCCAATATTGTCTCTAATTTATCATTCTGGGATAATCTATTTTTAGGTGACTCTACCTTTGGTAAATCCTACTTTGCTTCTTCTTCTGTACTCTTAATTAGGGGTAAAATTCACAACTCCAGTTTACATGTTTCAGAAAATGTTTCAAGAGATATCTGAATACTTTGTTTTCTTATTCAGTTATTTTGGTCACTGTGCTTTGACTATGTATGATAAAAGTTCTTTCAAGCTTACTAATGCATCTAATAAGATTAAGATTTAATTTGAAATTTTAAATAATTTTTAATGTTATTATTATATAATATGTCTCAAATACCAAATTACAATAAGAAAAGCCTACTTTGACATTAAATAGAAAACATAAATGTACCTTCTGTTTGCCTTCATTTTTTCTCATCAGTTTTTAGTTTCTGGTTGTATGATTTTTTATGTGCTCATATTGAATCAAAATTTAGTTCATTCTTCTGAGGCAATATCCAACTTTTTTCAAACTCAATTTTATTAATGAGAATATAAATAAGTATCAACTTAATACTTCTAGATTTATAGGTGAATGATAGACTGCTGTATTTCCATGTAGAATTCAAGAGGTACAAATGGAAGGTGTTCAATATTTTCTGAAGCAAGTCATTTCATAAACTGATAGAGACAAACAACTTCATACTTTAGGAGGCCTAGCAGCTAAAGGGAGGAAGAATGGACATAAAATTAAAATAATTCTCAAATAAAAAACTTTTTGAGAGAAAGAAGACTGCTGGAACACTGCCTTCATCCATAAGAAAACTTAAGGAGGTCCAATCATAGGCTATACCAACATGTGTTATGATAGTCCAACATGTGTTCAGTAAGTGAATATAAGGGAAGAACAAATAATGTTAATATCTGACAGTTTCAAGTAGAAAAAAATAATCTTTAGTGCACAAATGAAAATCATAGAGAACCAGAAGACTTTGTGGACAGAGGCAAGAGTTCAAAACACCAACTAAAAATTACACAAAGATAAGCAGATATATAAAGTGAGTAGAAAAAGAAGGAAATTTCTCCAAGTTTCTCTATAAGTTGTCACAGTATTCCACCAGAATCAATGAAAACAAACATTAACATATATCTTCATTATATTTGCTCTGATTTGCACACACTGTTCTCTTTTCCTAAAATTCCTCTTTTCCTTCCTTATCTTCCTACTCTCTTTTGTTCTATCAAAATTATCCCCACCTTTCAAGTGATGGAATAGATATCCAAGCTTCCTTTTCTGACCATGTCCTTCATCATCCTAAGCCTCATATAACAGTTTGTCTCAGATGCTTTCATTGGACCAAGTCCATGTAACTATCATAGCTTTATCCTTCTGTAAGATCACCTCCTTACTATTATTTTTCATAGGTGATGACCTCCAAGGTAGCTACTGAGGTATGATGTCCTTGAGAGCTATTCATGGAACATATTCATTCAACAACGTGACATGATGGTCATTTAAGAGTGTTTATTAAGTGATACAAATGAGTGCTAACACATGTCAAAACAACTAAAGAAATTGTGAATGAATTTTAAAGAAAAAGTTGAACAGAATTAGTCATGTTAATTTAATAGCTCCTCTTCCCATAGATGCCCGTGATTGTGTTTCTTATATTGCACATAAATTATATAATTTTTATCTCCTAAAAAGCCTTCTGATAGTCTTACACATAGAATTCACAAGTTATAAAGAAAACAAGAAAAACACAGGCATTAGTAGTCTCACTTGACACATTCACAGCTAGAGAGTGGTGGAAGAGCATCTACAACTAAGAAAACAGGATTACAAAGTGAGGTTCCAATAACCAGCAAAATTATATTGTCCTTTTTAGAAGAAAGATATTCACAAACATATATGAATTTAGATAATTAATTCAGAGATAAAACATTTGATGAAAATGTCAGAAACAAATGCGTTTCATCAGAATCATCTGATATGGAAAACCAAAGAAAAGGAACCTAAGATATGTTGTGAGTTATGCAATATATGCAGGTACATCTAAATGTACAATGATTAGTCATCTGAGAAATCCAAACATAACATACACAGACAAGTGTACTATAGATTTGCCTTAAACAAAATTCTACTGCAAAATGGAACTGTATGTACTAACTAAATCAGCCTCATTTCTTAGCTAAATAATATGTATAATAGTGAATATAGTGTTGGAAGAATTAAATATGGTACTTGATATATGGATGGTGCCCCCCAAAAGATATTACTAACAGAAGTAATTAATGATAATAAGTATTAATTGTAGTATTCTATTTTATTATTACTTTTTTCAAGAATATCTCCATTAACATCTCAATTCAGTATTTACACATCATGCTTTCTCTATTTTGGCAGTTAGTAACCTAAAATATATTATTTTTCATACTTATAATTATTTTTGTAATGCATAAATTATGGAACAATTAATACAGTGTCAAATATAAAAAAACTAAAAAGATTTATTTAGTACTGAAAAAATAAAAAATTAACAAAGATTAATCCCTGATATCAAGTGTAGAGAGGTACATCAATTTCCTTTTCTTTAAAAACTCTCAATTTAATAAAAAATTCAGTGAAAGGAGCAAAGAAAAGAGCCAGTGAACAATGAATAACAACCCCTGCTGGGAATGCATCCTGGCCAGATGGTATTATCAGCAGAAGGCCTTGAAGAGACTTGTTGCCAAGCCTGGACAACAGGTCAGTCCCTTGTGAACAGCCATATGTACAAAAACTCCTGTCATGCAGTCTTGTACTGGAATGCCAGGATCAATTTGTAAGTTGTGTTAATACCTTAAACACATTCCTATACTAGAGCTCATGGTAAATCTCCACTTTTAAGCTTATCATCCTCCTATCTCTGTTCAAATATCATCTTGCTTTCCACCAATTTGGTCTGTATTTCTCTTTTCACTAGTGGCTTTTCTGGGGCTTTATTAAAATTATGGATACATTCCCATCATGAACTTGAAGGGATAAATATTATTTTGTAGAAAGCTTTGCTCATTTGCAATTAGAATAACTGCTTATTGGCAATAGCTAAAATATTATTTTAAATTTTTAAAGAGATGCAATCTCTAGTTTTTACTAGTGGGTTCTTAATTACCACTTCCACCCCCATTCTTTTGCCCAAACCTAGAATGAGCATAGAGAGTCAATATTTTCAGAAATAAGAGTAGATGGGCAGAATGCATATGTCATCCAAATGATTTTACATCCATTTGACTTTACAGTTAATGTTCTTCTTCACTATAATCAACATAGAAATTTAGACAGGCAACTAGTGTAACGTTGACACCTTTAAGTCAATCTCAAAACAGATTTTTTTAGAGTCATGACTATCACGCATTTGAAATTGCATATGCTTTTATTCTACATTGATCAGTAATCAACACTTAGTTACTTAAGTGTGAGGTGTTCTAAAAAATTGTGGAAGTACAAGAAGCCAAAACAGATCATGTGCTCTTGCTCAGAGGCATCTCAATAGTTAAAAAGAGATGTACGTATGACTTAAAAAAAAATTAAGGCTCATCTTAGGTATTTGATACATACATTTCTACTTCTACCAGGGACACTCTTTTATTCCGGAGCCTGTCTCTTCCCATCTGACTCCTTCCCTTCCATATTCTAACTTAAACCTGCATTTATTTCAGGAGGGCTTTCCTGATCCCAACAGAATACTTAGGAATCTGATAAACCATTCAGCAACATCTTGCACTTTTCCTTTTATTCCCCCGTATAAAGTAATTTGTTGCTTTTTCTTGACCTTCTCCACTAGACTGTAAGTAAGCCATGTGGGGACAGGGATTTTGTCTGTTTGATTCATCATATAGCTTCTGCATTAAGAAAAGAATCAACATATACAAATTGCATAACTGAATAAGAATATTCTAAATCTTTGAAGTCTTGTAAACAAATTTTAAAAAGCAAATGCCACTGGCATTTCAAAAATTTCAAAAAATACCTTGGAAAACTAAATTCTTTAGTCCAGTATCATATAGTTTTCTACCTTCCACTTGTCCAAAATAATTTATGATCACCAATGACCCCAAATCCAAAGATAATTTCTCATCCAGTGGCAATAAACTATTTCATGTATTTCTGTGACTTGAATTATCAATTATAGGAAATAAAGGATATTGGGTGGTCAGAAAATAAAATTCAGTAAGATTGTGCCTGGGCTTTTTATTAGTAACAAAAACTAATATGGAAAATGCAATGTCAGTTTATGATAAAAACTGTAGTTGAAAGAATTTTTACATTAAGGAAAAGTAAAAGTTTCCATTCATCTCTTGCCTATGATTCATTTCTAGAGTCATTTTCAACCTTATTGACATATTACATTCTGCATATAGCTAACAGCCCTGATTCGCTCTGTGTGCAGAGCATCAATAAGTTGGCATTACAAGATAAGAATGAAACAGTTTTATTCAAAGGTGAAGGGTGATAGGTGAGATAATTTTAGTTTTATTACTTTCAAATGGCTTAATTATGGAAGCAAGAAAGTATTAAAAATCAAAGGATTATAAAAAAACCCCATTTCTGCAGCTTTTTTTTTTTAAATACAAAGAAATATTCTCTGGTTCCTGAATCTTACATGGCCTCAGTGTGTTTGAACTTTCAAATACAGATGAATGTATCCTCTCTGTGGTATAATAGTCTAATGACAATTTGTATTATTTTCATTTACCAGAAAAATAAGGTAGAGCTTATTTGCTGAAAGGATAGCAGTGGTTATTACACAACAATCTAGGACCATAACACTTTCATGCAACTCCATATCTTTATGTCATGTACTGGCGAGGACTCAAGTGCCTTTTAAAAAGTGTTTTCTTTTATTCTGTAAGGTATTTACATTTCCTACTGTTTTTTTACTTGATACTTATCTGTGCATTGCTGTTGTATATTATTAGAGATAACCAAGAAATGATTGTTCTCTAATATAAGTATAGTTGCTCAAAATGACTAAACTTGAGAATATCACAAGACTTAACAAAAGCAAACAAAATAACAATTTCTCATAAAAATGAGATTTTTAAAAATAAGGATCTCCAACTAATAAACATTGACCCTCAAATTTATTTCCCTTATTGTTTAGTTTTAACATCTAATTTGGTGGAGCCAAGTAAAATGATTCTAGAGTCTACTAATGCATTACATTAACCCCCTTCCATGGTATTTCTTTCCTAAGCCAATATAGGGAGAGATACAAGAAACAACTGAAATTTTAAATTTCAGTTGTTTAGCTTTGTTTTTCCACTAGTTTCAACAGTTAATGAAGGGTCTTAATTAGACAAAAAATGAGATGCTGACACAGCAGTCTACTATCAGTTCATGTGTGTGTTTGAAATCTCTTTCACTAAACCCAGACTTTTTATTAAAACAGTATTGGGCTAGGTTAGAGTGCTTGTCTAGCACAGGTGAGGCACTGGGTTCAATCCTCAGTATCATATAAAAACAAATAAGTACAATAAAGTTTAAATTCTTAAAAAAACAGCATTAATCTAATTCTCTCCTTTTATTAATAAGTAAATACCTTGGAAAAGTTAATTCTTTAGTCCAGTATCATATAGTTTTGTACCTTCCACTTGTCTAAAATAACTTATGATCACTAATGACTCCAAATCCAAAGATAATTTCTCATCCTTCATATATGTATGTGACTTGAATTGTCAATTAAGACCAATAAGTCTGAAATTCTCTATCTTCATACCAAGTATTTCTCCTGAGGTTCTGATTCATATGTCCATAGGCCTCTTGAGCATCTCCACTGAATCTCTATAGATAAAGTTTCAGTCCCACAAATCTAAAGCTAAGTACATTTTACAGTTTAATTCCTTTAAGATTTAGATGATAAAAGTTCATAATTTCTATGAAGCAAAGTGAATTAAATAAGATGCACTATATTATACCTAGCATAGATAAGTCCGAGAGCAATATTAAATACATTATTTGATATCCATACTGTTATTCTTAGTTGCTTGATTCCATTCAACTTAAGCCTCATTTCTTGAACATCCCATTTTCTCAGCACAAACTCTCCATTCTCCTTACTCTCAATTCTTCAGCTTAAACAGTATCTTACCAAGTGAAGTTCTTAAGTCAGATTTAAGACAATATGAGATAATCAGACTTAAAACAGCAACTCTGATAAAGCAGTAATTTTCAAACTACTAATGGTTTCATGGATTATCCTGAGAAAAATGCTTTTATAAAATGAATCTATGACACAAAACTCATAAAACATGCAATATCTATACAAACTTTTCAAACTCTCTGAATAATTAGCTCCATCACATTCTATTTAAAAGTTGGCAATTTTTAAGTCCCTAGGTAGCTTAATCTTTATATTTTTAATCTGTTCTTGCATTTTTCAAATTTTGCTTACTATTTGGATAAAATGTTATTTTAAAAAATATTTTTAGTTGAGAATGGACACAATGTCTTTATTTTCTTTATTTTTTATTTTTATGCCATGTTGAGGATCAAACCCAGTGTCTCACACATGCAGAGGCAAGCCCTCTACCACTGAGTTATAAAAGCACACTACCATTGAGTTATGACCCCAGCCCCAAATGTTAATTTTTTTACATGTTACAAAACTACATCAAGTAAGATCATAAAGTAACTCAAACTCATTTTTAGGATGCTCAACAACAACTCAATAAGTCTAGATATACATTCCCAGAAAACATGAGAAATGACTGAGAAAATTGGACATAAGAAAAAAGTCATTAATTTCCAAAGGTGTAGTGACAAGAATCTTTGTTTATAAAAAACCAGAAATAAGAAAAATTGTGTTCTATATATGTAATAAGAAATGTAATGCATTCTGCAGTCATATATAAATAAAAAAGTCTGCTCTAACTGTGACATTCACATATTATCTCTGTCTCTTAAACATACAAATTCTATTCTTAATAAGATCTTTAAAGTACTCCTTTTTACAAAGAAAGATATTAGTAGATTAACATATTTCTTATCTCTTTATTTTGTTATTTGATTCACAATTTTATGATATCTCTTCTCAGATAATCCTCAACTTTACAAGATCATTAGGAGTTACTGCCTTTCTCAAAAGTCCCTTAGTAATTGCTTGTGACTGGGTCACAGCTCTTTATTCCATAGGATTCATTAATGTTTGAGTGACTGGGTAGGGGTCTTTAGCAACTTAAAATACAGATGCCATGAAACAGGTTTTCAAGAATATAGAATTATGGTTCAATGCTATCTTCAGAGAATCAGAAAGCCCTCAGAGACTGCTTAGCAATTTAAAACAATGGACACCCCATAGCTCTGTTTAGGACTGTCATAGCCTTTTGAAAAAATTCCATTATTCCCTCTGAAGTGCTTTTTACAAAGCCCCCAAATTCCTAATTCCAAATAAGCTCATCTCACTAGTAGATATATAATTCCCCTCTAACAGTGTTGTCTTTTCTGCAGATTCCATGAGTATACACTGATCTTTGGCTCTGTTACAAGCAAAACAAAATCCTTTATTCCTTGAGCTCAAATACTCCAATGTAAAAGTATTCTTTTAGAACAGTATGTTCACATCACGTACTTGTCTAGTCATAAATATATAGCTTCTTAGTTTTCTAAGTCATTGGCAAAATGTGCTGCTCTATAGCCATAATAAATTGTAAAATAATGCAAGAGGGACAAAACATTTATGAGAACATTCTTTTGAAAGAAAAAAAAATGAGTGTGATGGTTCATGCATTCTCTTAAGTAAATCATTAGAGGCTGGTTCATTTTCCTTCTTCCCTTTATAAAATTAGGAATGGAGATAACATTGAAATTCTGGCCAAATCAGCTGTTGCTGAAATTTATAGAACAGTTTTGAAGTTACCAATTTAAACTTCACAGTGGGCTAAGAATCCAGCTGTGATGGCTTAGTAAGAGAGTGTAATTGAAATTTAGATTTGTGATAGCATCCATCACCTTCCAAGAAAAGGTCCACACTGAGGAGGTAAGGGGAGGCAATAAATGAATTAAAAAACAAGGCACAAAACCAAGCCTCAAGAGAGAAGAAATTCTCTGCTAATGATGATGGTGATTTTTTTGTTGTTTTTGCATTGAAAAGAATCTCTTCATTGACATAAAAGGAAGATAATTATTGCTTTAATTCTAGAAATAACTGATTTACTCTTCAATTTGTGGGCTTGGGGCAGCCAGCAGAGTACCATAAACCCCCCATCCCAGAGGTGGGCAGGGAGTGAGCTAAGTGGCTAATTAGAGTAAATGTGAAAAGACACCATGCCAAATACATATTTTCAGTGGTGGCTATTTTTAACTGTGTGCAATATATTTTGACCTATTTCCCCTTGCTCAACTATCTTAAATATTCACATTTTTAAGGATGACACATCTGAATACTATGCAAATATTTTCCTCATATCTAAGTTCAATAAAAGAAGGCAAGTTTCAGACCCTGAAATGAATGCTGTCTTTTAGAAACCCAGGCACAGTTTGTCCAGTTCATTTTCTCTGCTTCACTAGTGGTGGCCCTTCAATTTCTTCAATTTCTTAACTAGTTCTACTTCCTATGTGCAGAGTTCTAGGTGATACGTTCCAAATCCCATTCATGGAAACAGAGACCTTTCAAGACAAGCCATCTTCTCTTCTTTCTTCATAATATCACAAATGAGTTCTAGGAATGCCCCATATTTTGGTTTCTGCAATCACCACAAGCCTAAGGGAATCTTTGTTCTGAGTGCAAGCATTTTCTCTCTCTCTCTCTCTCTCTCTCTCTCTCTCTCTCATACACACACACACACACACACACACACAAACACACACACACACACACACACACACACACACACCCCAATTCACAGTGTCTAATGAAAATGCTTTAAAGTTTAGGGATAAGCAATTTACTACTTTCCTCAATTTACTGGGAAATTATTGTGCCTTGCTGGAAATGACTGTGCCAGCATAACCCCATGCTGGAGTGCGCCCCCTACTGTGTCTATTGAGCATTTCCCTTTTTTATATTCTATGGCTAGAAAAGAATAGTAGTGTTTCTCCATGTTTAGGGGGTGTGGGAGTTAATAGGCCAAGACAGAGAGAGATGTGCAGTCACATGAAATCCAGCACCGGGCATGCAACTTACCAGTTCTTTTAGGGGTCTATACAAGCACTCCAAAATATTTTTTTTCTCCAAGGCAATGTGCAAGCCTTACTTGAAATTGGTACTTTTTAAATATATATATTTATAGATGGACACAATACCTTTATTTTGTTTGTATTTTTATGTGGTGCCAGAGATGGAACCCAGTGCCTCACATATGCTAGGCAATCACTCTACCACTGAGCCACAACCCTGGCCCTGGTACTTGGTTTTGAGTTGAATTTTGCAAGACCAGTTTGATGCTGTTAAGGCAATAAGAGACACATCAAATTCCCACTCTCCAAAGAACCATCACATTGTCACTGTGTGAGAAAATATGGGTGTAAGCTCATATTCACTTTAAAATGTATAGTGTTGGGATAATATGTTTGAAAATTACCAGCCTTTATCTGTCTATTACTTGCTTTCATGAAATAAGTCAATGACTACAGTCATTCTATTAGTGGGAAAAATTCTTATTTTTTTTCAAAGCACTTTAAAATGGTTATCTAACTTTGCAAACCTTTGAATCAATTAGTGCAGAAATCAGCATTTGTAGTTGAAGAAAAGTAAATTGAGGCCCAATGAATATATTTAACTGACACAGAACAATAAAGTAATAGTCAAGCTGAAACTAGAACTGAAGATAGGAAAAGCTTGATAATTTTATTTTTAGATGGTTATATAATACGTCTTTGATATTGCAAGCAGATCTGGTAGAGATAAGTGCTATGAAAATCAATCCTGGAGATAAATCCAACAATCTAAGAATTGGCTATATATTGAGGCAAAAATGTTTAGTCTGAGGTAGAGGTATTAGCAGCAAGTCCAAAACTTGGACTTGAAAATGCCAAGGTCAATCAATTACAGATGTTTTCAAGTCCAAGGGAATTGCACAGCAGTAAGAGAAGTGGAAGATTTAAAAGTATGCTCCAGGCAAATACAGGAGGAAGGTGGACTGTGACACACTATGCTCACTTCTGCTTTATTGGCTTTCAACTTGGGATGATTTTAACACACAAGTTGCATTTAGCAATTTTTTGGTCATCAGACATCAGACATCAGAACTTGATGGGTATGTGGCTGCTTCTGGCAATTATTATTTGAAAGATAGGGATGCAGCTAGACATACCACAATACACAAGACAGCCCCCAATAAGAAAGAATTATCTGGCCAAAATAGGAAATAGTACTGAGTTTGAAAAACACAGTCTACTTAGAGTAATCATCCAGTAAATGTTATGACAGCTTAATTCAATGGAAGGAAACTTGTAGCTTTAACGTTCATTCCACCATTCTAGAACACCCTTTGATTCATTTCCCCAGAAGGTATATCAGGTAGTAGTAGGTTGAATATAGCAGAGATCTTAAAAGAGAACCATGCATCATTTCTTTTCTCTATGCTGTACTCACCCAATAAGAAAAGAAGCCACATAGATAAGGGCTTCTTTCCTATTGTATGAGCTAAAGAATATTGTTCATTAAAATGTATTTACTTCTTATAAAGTGATAGAAGTGGAGTTATTTGCCAATTAATTATTAGTCTCTTTATTTGTAAGGATTGGGTATTTTAAATTATATTATGTCAAACTGCAGAAAACATGTACTATTGTAGATGTGATTTAAATAAATATTCATCTTTGTATTTCCTTCTAGGTTGCTCAATAAAAGCTTGCATATCCAGAGACTAAAATCAGAATTCTTATAGAGAAAGAAAGTAATATATAACTAAGTGGAAATCTACAAAAACCCAGAGCTTTGCTGACTGGCTTTATTAGAAGCAATTGTGTCTAGCATTTTCTTGTCTAACCCCCATTTACCACCTTCTGCCAGCAGCATCTTTTTCATGCTGGGGAATTAGCCTTCTGCTTTGAAAACATTAAAAAAGAAATGTTTTGTGTTTTATCTTTTTGTGTTGCTAGGAGGAACCGAGTACATATAAGTGTCACAAAAAATAACAATAAAATCATGAAATTTAGATTCACTTAATATTTACTATACAAACTACAGTCCAAAGTTGTTTAAAGTAAACAATCACTTTCCCCCTCTATATAGATTTGTGTTGTTCAATTTGGTGTCAGATGTGGCCATTTAAGTTTAAATTTTTACCACTTGTAATTGATACAGTCTTTGAAGTCTTAGCATGGGTAATTAAGCAAGAGAAAGAAATAAAGAGCCTCCAAATTGGAAAGGGAGGAATTGAATTATCTGTATTTCCAGAAGACATGATTGCATATCTAAGAAAACCTAAATTTTTCATCAAAAATGTTAGAAGTGAAAAACAAATTTAGTAAAGTTGCAGGATACAAAATTAATATGCCAAATAGTAATATTTTTACATATAAATAACGAATTGGCTGAAAAAGGAATCAAAACGGCAATCTTATTCACAATAACTATAAAATAGTTAAAATATTTACAAATAAATTTAATCATGAAGCTAAATATCTCTATACTAAAAATTAAAAACAAAACACTGAATGAAATCATACACACACACAAACACACAAATGTAAACAAATGGACAGATATTCCATGTTCCTGAATTAAAATAATTAATGTAATTAAAATAACTATATTACCCAAAACCATCATCCAAAAATACCAGTGAAATTCTTCACAGAAATAGAAAAAACCATCCTAAAATTCAGATAGAACTACAGAATATTCTGAACAATCAAAGCAATCCTGAGAAAAAGAAAAAGAATTAAAAAACAAAACAACAAAAAGCTGAGGCAATTATCAAATTATCTGACTTCAAAGCATACTACAAAGCTATAGAAACCAAACAGCATGGAATTAGAATAAAAACACATGAACCAACAGGATCCAGAAGTCAATCCATATTAATATACCAACTGATTTTTGACTAAGGCACCAAAAATATACATTGAAGAAAGGAAATTGTCTTTAATAACTAGTGCTGGGACAACTGAATATTCATATACAGAGGAATGAAACTAGATCCTTTCCCTCTGTTAGGGTCTATAAACAAGTCAAGATGGCACCTGGCATTTTGCCAGAGGGAGTGGTTTGTGAAGTAATGCCAGGGAGCCATTAAGTGTGGAGATTCCTTATTGGTTGACTGCTGTACCTAGTTTATGTTAATTAAGATAAGCTGTGTGGAATGTATATATACCTCTCCTGTCCTACAATAAACAGCTCCCACTCCTGCTGAATCAATGTATACAAGTTCCTCGTCACCCCCCGGTTATTTTGCTGCAGCCAGACTGTGGCATCCCTCATCATACATAAAAATCAATACAGGAGACATACATCTAGACATGGGTGGAGATAAAAGATTTTTTGACTAGAACCCAAAAGCATAGTCAAAAAAATAAAAATAGGCAAATGGAATTATATCAAACTAAAGACTTTGTTAGTCACTAGACAGAGACTTTTAAGGACAAGCTCCTGTGCTAATAGTGGGAAAACTTATTCCCCTTTAAGGGACTGTTAACATGGCTTCAAACGTATTTTTTGTTTGTTTGTTTGTTTTAGATAAGTCCTACCAGAGAAATTTATAAGACATTATCCAAAATTGATGAGTTACTCTGACTCACTATTTTTAGGTAACCCAGAATAAACTTTTTTCATTATAATACTGGATTCTCTGTCTAAAAGGAATGCCAATTTCCCATTTTTCAGCATGTGAAGCATGACTTGACTTACCATGCCCAGCAATGTGCCCACTTCTACATGTGATGATAGGTCTTTCCTTTATAAAATTGTGTGAGTTTTTCCAACAAAAGCCCCTTGCTTTTTGTCTTGAGAATTATTTCCAGTGCTCTCCTTACTTACTGTAAGTAATAAATGTTTCTTCACTCTTTTGTCTACATTTTGGCTTTGCACTCAAAAAATCAGTAGTATTCAGTTAGAGCTTCTCCCTACCAAAAAAAAAAAAATCAACAGAATTAAGATATAACATATGGAATGGGAGAATATATTCACAAACTATTCAATCAAGAAGAGATAAATATTCAGAATGCATAGGCAAATCAATAAACTTAACACTAAAACCCCCCCATAAATTCAATTAAAAAATGGGACAAAGATCTGAACAGACATTCTGAAAAAAAGATATAGAAATGGCTAAGAAGTACATAAAAATACTCAGTATCACTAGTCACCAGGAAAACACAAATCAAAACAACAATGAGATATCACCTCACCTTATTTGTATAGGCAAAGATATTTTTGATAACTATCCAAAAGTATAGGCAAGAAAAGTAAAATAGACAAATGAGATTATATCAAAGGAGCGTGGTTAGCCACTAGGCAGGCCTTTGTAGGGGCACATTATCAAACAGAATGGCTTTTATCAAAAAGGAAAAGTATAGACAAAGCATAGCAAAAAAACAAAAATAGCAAAATATGGCAAAGAAAAAGGAGCTTTTATACACTGTTGGGAAAAATCTGTTACTATAGTCATTATGAAAATCAGTATCAATATTCCTTTCAAAACTAAAAATAGAGCTTCCATATGATCTATCAATACCACTACTGGATACATATCCAGGGGAAACACAATCAGCATATCAAAGAGACAACTGCATGTTTATTGCAGCACTATTCACAAACCAACATATGGAATAAACCGAGTTGTACATAGATGGATAAATGTATAAACAAAATGTGATATGTAAACATAATAGAATATTATTCAGCCATAGAAAGAATGAAATTATATCATTTGAAACAGCACAGGTGAAACAGGAGTTCATTATGTTAAGTAAAATAAACCATATACAGAAAGAAAAATACCATATGATCTCACTCATTTGTGGAAACTAAAAAAGTTTATCTCATGGAAGAATGGAGTGAAATTGTGGGTAGTAGAGACGGGAAGAGCAAAGAGGGGATGATGGAAAGAAGTTAGGTAAGGGGCACTAAAATGCAGTTGGACAGGGAAATCAGGTTTTCCATAGCACAGTGGTATAATGATATTTTACAAGCATCTGTAATATATTTCAAAACAACAAAAAATAAAAACAGTATAAAAATTTCCACAACTTAAAAGTGATTATTATTTGAGAAGACAGAAGTACTTACATTACCCAGAGTTGGTAATTATACATTGTGTATATACATCAAATTATTGTATTCTAGTCTATAAAGATGTACAAATGTCTCATTGAAAAAGAAAAAATAAAAGATTTTGAAAGGGAAATCAATTAGAAATTCAATTCCTTAGTTACACTAACCACATTTCAAGTGCTAAAATAGTGGCTAGTGGCCACCAAATGGGCATATATACAATATTCCCTTGTCACAGAGAATTTCATTGTACAATACTCTTCTAGTACAGTGGTTTCATAGTGTATGAGGACACTGATGAGGGTCAGAGAAGACATTCCTGAGTACGCAAAGTGCCTCTTTGTGGTCACTTGCGGCTCTGCTCAGTTCTATTGCTGTAAAAACTCAGTATATTTTCATTTAATCCATCAAAGAATTACTTGTTCAATATCTGCTATAGGTTAAGCATAATAGGTCCTGTGGTCAGAAATGAACAAAAATGTCCTTGCCTTAATAGAGGTTAAATGTGAATGTAGAAGAAGATCAGTAATACATACACAAATAAGATAAACTCATACATGCATATATACATACATATACACATAAAATAAACAGCCATAAAATGACCACTGTTGGGTGCTATTTCAAATAGAGTTCTCAAGAAAAACCCTTCTGAAAGATGATATCTGAGTAGAGCATAAAAACAGGGAGGAGCAACTCATGCTACTAAGGCATTCCAGGCATGGGAAAAAACACGGTGGAGTTTGAATGTTAAAATGACACCGTTTAAATTTTCCTCTGGCTGCCTTGTGGGTAATAGACATACTACAAGTTTGCAAAAACAGAAGTGTGAACAGTTAAAAGAATAGCCATAAATGGGGTAGGATATAGTGATGACAGAGTGTTTTCAAAGACAGGGATGACAAATGGTTCAATTAAAATAATAGATTGAATTTGAATAACAGAATTTGGTAATTAATTGAATGTAGGATATAAAGTAAAGGGAGAGGTCAAGAGTGACTCTATAGTTTTGCTTGAACAACTGGGTAGATGTCAGTGTGACATTTGCTGAGACTACAAAAGCAGAGAGAACAACTAGTTTGGGGTGAGTGTGTAAGTCAAGTGATGTCTGTGGGGCATATTTAATGTGAGATACTCATTAAGTATCCAGAAGGAAATTTCCAATAAGTAATTGAACATATAAGCTTGAAGATCAGAAAAGTGCTTAGAACTAATGATATAATTTTGGCTGTTAGCAACATATATATTCAAAGCTTTGCAGCTTGGTGAATAACATAAAGGGGAAAAAGGATACATTGGAAAGAGATAAACAAGGAACAAATCCTGGGATGTTCCAACTGAAGGAAATTGAAAAGAAAAGAAAAGCAAGTAGAGGAGACTAAGAAGTAACCATTAATATAAGGGAAAATTGGAATTATGTAGTGTCCCAGAGAACGAGTGAAATTTTTATATTAAAAAACATCCAATTATGTCAATTTCATAAACTGAGTAAAATGAGAAGTAAAAAATTTCCCCAACATTTGACAGTGTGAGGGTTATTAATGAAATATTTCATTGGAGGATCGGAGAGTAAATCCTGCTTGGGATGGCTTCAAAAGTAACCACAGAGGTTAGAATATGCAGGCAGTTAAGTATAGATACCTCTTACGAGGATCTTTTAGAGACTAAGATTTGTGACAATAACTAAAATTTATGTGGACTTTCTCTTTTTAAGAAAGGAGATAGATATGAAAAATGGTATAATTATGATTATTCATATAAGTCATGAAAGGAGATACATATATATCCTAGTTGTATGATGCAGAAGAGAAGAAAAAGTAGATTATAATTCTGAGAAAAAAAGATGAAGAAGACTAATATCTTTCAGACTATAAGAAACCAGAAGGACTTCATCTAAGAGCAAGTTGACATACTAAAGTGGATAAACTTATTTCAAAACATAATACTAAGGGGTCATAAGAGAAAGATAAGATTAGTCTCCTTACCCCTCAAAGACACTATATTTAAACTGAGAGTTAATGTGATGTTTTTACCTTCTTTTACGACTTGACTTTTGTTACCATTTCTATTGAGGGAATTATCTTACTACAGAAATGCCTTAACATAGTGCTAGAAGGAGACTGATAAAAAAAAAAAAAACAGTTTGCTGGTGTGAATTTGCTATGTTGAGCTCTGCTTGAGACAACATGGTTCATCACCAGAACTCTGTAGACACACTGCTTCTTAATATTACCAAGGGGCTATCAGAATAAGTACTCTTCATAGAGACTACAGGATCTGTCATACCCTGAAGTCTTATAGCATGGATATTAGTGGATCAGGAGTGGCCAAAGATCTTAAAATATGAACTCATTACTTGATTGGTTTCAGAAAAAAATAACACTTAAGAGATATTAATTACTATTTTAAAAAATTTGCCTTGATGTTAACACAACATTGGCTTAGCTCATAGCTTCTGCACCAAATGTCACCCGTAATGACCAGCAATTTTCAGCTATATATACAAGTCAGCATTAGTTTGAAGAAAAAGGTCCCAGGAAAACTTAGCATATCTATTTATGGCTTTTATTTTTATTGACTTATATGAATGATCATAGTTGCACTATTTTTCAGTTTGATTTTCAAAATAATCTTCTCTTAGTAAAATCACTTCTTTAAAGAAGAAATTCATTATTATCTTCCTTATTTTCCTTACTAGAATGAAAATTACTTTACATAGTTCTTCAATTTAAGTATTAGATATGAATATCATACATGTTTATTGTTAATAAACACACAGCAAATCATTTAGTAACTTAGTGCTTAATAAGTATTTGTTAGTTTAAAGAGAATATGAATGATGCTTCCAAAATTAATCCTACACAAAGAGACATGCTAACTTGTGTACATTAAGCCAAATTTTCTGATCTGAACTATTTTCTAATTATGCCAACTTTTGCATATTATGTTGATTTCTTTCTCAGAAAATTCATCTGAATTAAATTAGAAGTGCATATTACAGTTTGGAAACTTACTTAAGGTCACACAAGTAATGTGTGGCAGTGATGAAATGTGTACTTGGATAGCCTGTCAGTATGTAGGGTTAGGAGAGCAGTGTAGCTATTATGAATACTGTTTTATAAAAGAAGCCAGTACTCTAGTATGTGACAACCTAAAAGGAAGCAAATAGGAGCATCTTATAAAGGGCTGTGAGAGGGCATCTAGAAAAAAGAAGTTGTTGATTTTTCCACTACAAATAATGCACTTTGACTCCAGCAATCCCCTGAAACCATTCTATCAGAATATATCCATGATTGCTTAATTTCCAATCTGATAGACATATTTCCATTCTTACTGAATTTGACCTTAAAGTAGCACTCAATATCAAGTACCAGAATCAGCGGCCACCATCTTGGAAAGCTGAAGTATCCACTGCCACTCTCCGACAGATTGCAACAACAAAACAGGTGTGTGGCACTCAGCCCATCCCCCATACATCGGGAATTCGTATAAAATCTCTCCTAGGCTTTCGGGGGGGGGGGAGGGAGTATCAGAGTGAGCCTGCATAAAGACTAGGGGAAAACTAGAGACACCTGACCTTCAACCCTCCTCCCCAGCTGTAGCCAAAACAAAACCTGTCTAGCTAGCGCTGGGGGAGGGGCAAGCAGGAAAAATCAAAGAATAGAGTGCCTGGGATCCCAATTGCCAACTGTGGGACCCCGGAGATCCAGGCAGACTGATTCGCGCCGCCTGCCCCGTGGCTACAGAAGGCATGGCGCCGCAGGGAAGCAATTAATTAGCAAGCAGGGAGAGACATGGCTGCGATTAGGTGGAATTCTGCCAGCCAAGCCCGCACTGACCTCCCGGGCTGAGTACGGGATTTTAGACCAGGAAGGAAGCGGTACAGTCCCATCCCCCACAGCGGACACTCCACCAAGGCAATCAGTGGCCACCATCGTGGAAAGCTGAAGTATCCACCGCCACTCTCCGACAGATTGCAACAACAAAACAGGTGTGTGGCACTCAGCCCATCCCCCATACATTGGGAATTCACATAAAATCTCTCCTAGGCTTTCCGGGGGAGGGAGTATCAGAGTGAGCCTGCATAAAGGAAGGAAGCGGTACAGTTCTATCCCCCACAACAGAAACAAAACAATAGAGTGCCGGGGTTCCCAATAGTCACCCTCCATACCCAACAAATGGCAGGCCCAGAGTACAGTTTGAACTGCCGAGAACCATCACTCAGGGGAAATCTGGTCTAGCAGGAGAAACCAAGACTAGCAGGAGAAACCAGGAGACTAGAGGCAAGGCCCTCGCGACTGGGTGCCTGGAAACCACAGGCCCGCCAGTGACAGTTCACCCACTGCCCGCATAACTGGGCGGTAGGAGAACATCCGCCCGCAGGCGACCAATCACCCTCCCGCGGCCTGTGATACTGGGCGGCTGGAGACCGCCCGCCTGCCGCGACAGGGAGCTGAAACCAAACAGAGACAGTCCAGTCACACCCCCTCATTAGGATACCCTGGCAAGGAACTGGGGCCCGTCATAGCAAAGTAGTGTCGTCACTGGAGCTCAGACGTTGGAATTCCTTCACAGCGGAATCCATGTTAGCAGGCATAGTTTAACAACACAAAGGAGAGACATCAGAGTAATACAGAACCAAAACAAATCTATAGAAGAGAGCAGAAACACGACAATCAAATAGAGCTAGAAAGTAACGGGGACAACATGAGAAAACAAGGGAAAAAAGGAGTACAAACAATGCAAGACAACTTAATTCTACAGGAGGACATAGAAACATCAGAAGCAGGGATAGGGAAAGAACTCAAGGCATACCTAACTCGAATGGAAAGGAATATTAGAGAAGACATGAGACAGCAAGTCCAAGCAATAAAAGTATATTTTGAAAATGAATTAAACAAACAAATTCAAATGGCAAAGAAGAGCTCTACCAGGAGATAGAGATCTTAAAAAAAATCAAACAATAATCCTAGAATTGCAGGAAACAATAAACCAAATTAAAAACTCAAACGAGAATATTACAAATAGACTTGATCAAGTAGAAGTCAGAACATCAGATAATGAAGACAAGGTCTATCAACTTGAAAAGAGTATAGTCAACACAGAAAAGATGCTTAAATCCCATGAGCAATCTATTCAAGAGATATGGGATGTCATAAAAAACCAAATTTGAGAGTCATCGGGATAGAAGAAGGCACAGAGATTCAAACCAAAGTAATGGACAGCATATTAAATGAAATAATTGTAGAAAACTTCCCAGAGATGAAAGATGGAATGAATTGCCAAATCCTGGAAGCCTACAGGACCTCAAACATTCAAAACCATAATAGACCAACTCCAAGACACATAACTATGAAGATAGCCAACATACAGGACAAGGAGAGAATATTAAAAGCTACAAGAGAAAAGAGGCAGATTACATTCAGGGGTAAACCAATTAGGTTAACGACTGATTTCTCATCACAGACTTTGAAAGCGAGAAGATCCTGGAACAATGTATTTCAAATGCTGAAAAATAATGGATTCCAACCAAGAATACTGTATCCAGCAAAATTGAGCTTCAGATTTGACAACGAAATTAAAATCTTTCACGATAAACAAAAGCTAAAAGAATTCACAGCAAGAAAACCAGCACTGCAAAGCATTCTGAGCAAAATACTACAAGAAGAGGAATTGAAAAATAGTGCCCAAAACTAACAGCAAGAGGTATCTCAGTAAAGGAAGAGGAAAATAACCAAAAAGTAAAACTGGCCAAACTAAAATAAATAAATAAAGAAGCATGACTGGAAGTACAAATCATATCTCAATTGTAACCTTAAATGTTAATGGCCTAAACTCACCAATCAAGAGACATAGGCTAGTAACCTGGATCAAAAAAACAAATCCAAAAATATGCTGCCTTCAGGAGACTCATATGATAGGAAAAGACATACACAGGCTGAAGGTAAAAGGTTGGGAAAAATCATACCACTCACATGGCCCTCGGAAGCAAGCAGGAGTGGGCATACTCATATCGAATAAGATCAACTTCAAACCTAAGTTAATCAAGAAGGATAAAGAAGGACACTATATACTGTTAAAAGGAACAATGCACCAACAAGACATAACAATTATCAATTTGTATGCACCAAACAACGGAGCCGCAACGTTCATAAAACAAACGCTCCTCAAGTTCAAGAGTCAAATAGACCATAACACAATAATTATGGGTGACTTCAACACACCATTAGACAGATCCTCTAGACAAAAACTGAATAAAGAAACTATAGAACTCAACAGCACAATCAATAACCTAGACTTAACCGACATATATAGAATATATCAACCATCATCAAGTGGATACACGTTCTTCTCAGCAGCACATGGATCCTACTCAAAGATAGACCATATATTATGCCATAAGGCAACTCTTAGTAAATATAAAGGCGTGGAGATAATACCATGCACCATATCTGACCATAATGGAATAAAATTGGAAATCAATGATAAAAAAAGGAAGAAAAAATCCTACACCACATGGAAAATCAACAATATGTTATTGAATGATCAATGGGTTACAGAAGACATAAAGGAAGAGATAAAAAAATTCTTAGAGTCAAATGATAGTACAGACACAACATACTGGAATCTATGGGACACAATGAAAGCAGTTTTAAGAGGGAAATTCATTTCCTGGAGTTCTTTCATCAAAAAAAGGAAAAACCAACAAATAAATGAACTCACACTACACCTCAAAAACCTAGAAAAGGAAGAGCAAAACAACAGAAAATGTAGTAGAAGACAAGAAATAATTAAAATTAGAGCAGAAATCAACGAAATTGAAACAAAAAAAACATTGAAAAAATTGATAAAACTAAAAGTTGGTTCTTTGAAAAAATAAATAAGATAGACAAGCCCTTAGCCATGCTAATGAAAAGAAGAAGAGAGAGAACTCAAATTACTAACATACGGGATGAAAAAGGCAATATCACAACAGACACTACAGAAATACAGAAGATAATTAGAAAGTATTTTGAAACCCTATATTCCAATAAAATAGAAGATAGTGAAGATATCGATAAATTTCTTAAGGCATATGATTTGCCCAGATTGAGACAGGAAGACACACACAATTTAAACAGACCAATAACAAAGGAAGAAATAGAAGAAGCCATCAAAAGGCTACCAACCAAGAAAAGCCCTGGACCGGATGGGTATACAGCGGAGTTCTACAAAACCTTCAAAGAAGAATTAATACCAATACTTTTCAAGCTATTTAAAGAAATAGAAAAAGAAGGAGCTCTTCCAAATTCATTCTATGAGGCCAACATCACTCTGATCCCAAAACCAGACAAAGACACTTCAAAGAAAGAAAACTACAGACCAATATCTCTAATGAACTTGGATGCAAAAATTCTCAATAAAATTCTGGCGAATCGAATACAAAAACATATCAGAAAACTTGTGCACCATGATCAAGTAGGATTCATCCCTGGGATGCAAGGCTGGTTCAATATACAGAAATCAATAAATGCTATTCACCACATCAATAGGCTTAAAGACAAGAACCATATGATCATCTCAATAGATGCAGAAAAAGCATTTGACAAAGTACAGCATCCCTTTATGTTCAAAACACTAGAAAAACTAGGGATAACAGGAACTTACCTCAACATTGTAAAAGCTATATATGCTAAACTTCAGGCTAGCATCATCCTAAACAGAGAAAAACTGAAGGCATTCCCTCTAAAATCTGGAACAAGACAGGGATGCCCTCTATCACCACTTCTATTCAATTTAGTTCTCTAAGTACTAGCCAGAGCAATTAGACAGACAAAAGAAATTAAAGGCATAAAAATAGGAAAAGAAGAAATTAAATTATCGCTATTTGCGGATGACATGATAATATACTTAACAGACCCAAAAGGGTCTACAAAGAAGCTGCTAGAGTTAATAAATAAATTCAGCAAAGTGGCAGGTTATAAAATCAACACGCATAAATCAAAGGCATTCCTGTATATCAGCAACAAAACCTCTGAAATGGAAATAAGGAAAACCACTCCATTCACAATATCCTCAAAGAAAATAAGATACTTGGGAATCAACCTAACAAAAGAGGCGAAAGATTTATACAATGAAAACTACACAACCCTAAAGAGAGAGATTGAAGAAGATCTCAGAAGATGGAAAAATGTACCCTGTTCATGGATAGGCAGAACTAACATCATCAAAATGGCGATATTACCCAAAGTTCTCTACAGGTTTAATGCGATGCCAATCAAAATCCCAAAGGCATTTCTTGTAGAAATAGATAAAGGAATCATGAAATTCATATGGAAAAACAAAAGACCCAGAATAGCAAAAGCAATTCTAAGCAGGAAGTGTGAATCTGGAGGTATAGCGATACCAGAGCTCAAACTGTACTACAGAGCAATAGTAACAAAAACAGCATGGTACTGCTACCAAAACAGATAGGTGGACCAATGGTACAGAATAGAGAACACAGAGACTAATCCACAAAGTTACAACTATCTTATATTTGATAAAGGGGCTAAAAACATGCAATGGAGGAAGGATAGCATCTTCAACAAATGGTGTTGAGAAAATTGGAAATCTATATGCAACAAAATGAAATTGAATCCCTTTCTCTCGCCAGCCACAAAAGTTAACTCAAAATGGATCAAGGAGCTAGATATCAAATCAGAGACACTGCGTCTGATAGAAGAAAAAGTTGGCTCCGATCTACATATTGTGGGGTTAGGCTCCAAATTCCTTAATAGGACGCCCATAGCCCAAGAGTTAATAACAAGAATAAACAAATGAGACCTACTTAAACTAAAAAGTTTTTTCTCAGCAAGAGAAACAGTAAAAGAGGTAAAGAGACAGCCTACATCCTGGGAACAAATTTTTACCCCTCACACCTCAGATAGAGCCCTAATATCCAGAATGTACAAAGAACTCGAAAAATTAAACAATAAGATAACAAATAATCCAATCAACAAATGGGCCAAGGACCTGAACAGACACTTCTCAGAGGAGGACATACAATCAATCCACAAGTACATGAGAAAATGTTCACCATCTCTAGCAATCAGAGAAATGCAAATCAAAACCACCCTAAGATACCATCTCACTCCAGTAAGATTGGCAGCCATTATGAAGTCAAACAACAACAAGTGCTGGCGAGGATGTGGGGAAAAGCGTACTCTTGTACATTGCTGGTGGGACTGCAAATTGGTGTGGCCAATTTGGAAAGCAGTATGGAGATTCCTGGGAAAGCTGGAATGGAACTACCATAGCCCTTCTCGGACTATTCCCTGAAGACCTTAAAAGAGTGTACTACAGGTATACTGCCACATCAATGTTCATAGCAGCACAATTCACAATAGCTAGACTGTGGAACCAACCTAGATGCCCTTCAATAGATGAGTGGATAAAAAAAATGTGACAGCTATACACAATGGAGTATTATGCAGCACTAAGAAATGACAAAATCATAGAATTTGCAGGAAAATGGATGGCATTAGAGCAGATTATGCTAAGTGAAGCTAGCCAAACCCTAAAAAACACATGCCAAATGTCTTCTTTGATATAAAGAGAGCCTCTAAGAACAGAACAGGAAGTAAGAGCATGAGGAAAAGACTAACAGTAAACTAAGACAAATGGGGGGAGAGAAAGGGAGAGAGAAGGGAAAGCATATGGAAATGATAGGAGACCTTCAATGATACACAAAATTATAAGAGGTTATGAGGGGCAAGGGGGAGGGGAAAAAAGGGAGAGAACTGAACAACAGCAGAGGAGGTAGAGAGGGAAGATGGGAGGGGAGGGGAGGAGAGGGGGGATAGTAGGGGATAGGAAAGGTAGCAGAATACAACAGTCACTAATATGCCATTATGTAAAAATGTGAGTATGTAACAGATGTGATTTTGCAATTTGTATTTGGGGTAAAAGTGGGAGTTCAAAACCCAATTGAGTCAAATGTATGAAAGATGATATATCATGAGCTCTGTCATGTTTTGAACAATCAATAAAAAATGAAAATATGAAAAAAATCAAGTACGACTTCTATTTTATACCTAATTTTGTTGATAAGTGAAGGCCACCATTCAAGTAGAATTTGGATTTTTTCTGAAAGGCTGGAGAGTTCAAAGCGTGTATCCATCCATCTTTCACTACATCTGAACATAAGATTTGGTATTAGATAATGTAAAGGTCTGTATCTATACCTGTGACTTTTTGTTTTTCCACAAATAATTCTAATATGTTTCTCTCATTTGTACTTCCCTCAATTACGACATATAATAATTATTTGTGACCTTGTAATTCCTTATGGGATACCAAATATTGGGAAAATTTGAGCCTGAAAAACACTTTATGCTTCTATCATGAAGAGCCAATATGGAGAAAGTATACACTGGTTAAAAAAATTAAGGATGCATCAGTTTCAATGATGACACAATGTAGGATGTCAGAAAGAGGACATAACTCCTGAAGAGAAACACCAGATGTTCTCTCTGTCTTTTTTATTAAAAATATTATGAAAAGCAGACAAGAAAAGATGAAATTAAGAAAACAGAGTTATCGTAACAGGAGAAAATGTATCAATACACATTTTTGAAAATGCCTTCTTTGAGTTCCAGTTTTCCCCATACTGTTCTAGGTAACATGAAACTCTGTGCTCAAATACAGTTCTCTGAATTAGAATTAAATAAGGGATATAGTCTATAGCTGCTTTAGTCAGGTTTTTGTTGCTATAATCAAAACACCTGATAAGAAAAAATTTAGAGGAGGAAATGTTTATTTGGGGCTCACATTTTCAGAGATCTCGGTCCTTAGAAGGCTGACTCCATTGCTCTGTGCTTGAGATGAAGCAGAACATCACAGTGGAAGGGTGTGGCAGAGAAAAGCAGCTGGGAACATGGCACCAGGAGAGAAGAGAGTGAGAGAGGGAGAGAAACAGCGAGGCAGCGGGGAGACTGACTCCTCTTAGCACAAACAAAATATACACCCCAAAATTATTACCCCAATGACCCACTTCCTCCAGACATACCCTGCCTTCCCAGAGTTACCACTTAGTTAATTCTTATTAGATTAATGCATTGATTATTTTGAAATTCTCATAACCCAATCATTTCACCTCTAAATTTCCTTGCATTAGCTCATATGTGTCCAAAACATAACAATAGCCATTCCCAAATTTAATCAGAAAATTCTTCTCTTTCCCCCATTCCATCCCTATACAGTCCCAGAAACTCCTATTAACACCTTACAGTATCTGAGGGTTTCCTGGTTTATCATTTGTAAAAGCCTGAGTCAGACTTTGAACAACCTCAAAATGCACATCTTGCTTCTAATGTCATCTATTTCAAACACATTCTCCACACTAAAGAGAGATTTCCAGAATATCCACTTTCTGGAAAAACATTTTTTGGCAAATTATTTTTGAACCCTTCAAATTATCCCCATAGTTTTAGTTAACTGCTCACTTTCTTTTGCCTGTTCTTTTCCCACATCTTAACCTCACTTTTCCTCTGGTTACCTGATTGCACACAAGTTTTTAACATATTAACTCCTTGCAGTTTCAAAAAAAACAAAACACTCTTTTTCTTTATACTTCATTGCCTTTCATCTGCTGGTCCCTTTATCTAGAGTGTCCTCTGTTATTATAATATAGGAGTTCATCTCAGCACTATTGATATATCCAACAATTTTCATAATTGTTCTTCTGTGAAGAGAGGCCCTGTGAATTGAAAGATTGTTTAGTAGCAACTCTATCCCAACTTCTATAAGACCATGATTTATTCCTATTGAAAAGCCATTTTTGTGGCTCAGTGGTAGAACTCTTGCCGGGCATGTATGAGGCCCTGGTTTCCAATCTCATTTCGGCATATAAATAAATAAAAGATCCACTGATGATGATATATATATACACCACTATCGCAGTGGAAACTTATGTGCCTTCTGTGGAACATCCATCTGTCTTCTGTCAGCAGATCTGGTCATTTCTTTATGCTCTCCCATACATTAAGTCAAATTCTTTTATAGTAGTTAGTATACTATTTGTATTCACAGAAAAATATTTGTTCAATGTTGGAGCTAGCCATCTCCAGTGAATCTATTAGCTTGATGTGTATTCCTTTCCAATCTCATTTTCAGTAACAAATGTCAGAATGAGAGTATTTCTACTATGAAAATTGGGAAATGCTACAAATCAGCTTTCTCCCCACCCCCACACATAAAGTTATTTATTAAAATTTTTCTACTGGTGCTTACTACATACCATGCTTTTTCTGCGTAGTAAGAGTACATGGGACAAGAGGGACACTGTGTAATCTAATAAGTTTTATTAACTAGATTGTGAACTCATAGATTGTTTTCTATTCATCTTCTATATCTGAGCACTTGATCCATAGTAGGCATTTTTAGAAAGTTAATAAAAGCACTTATTTGAACATATATACATTATGAATGTGCAATTTCTTAAGGTTCTTTCTTAAATAATGCTCTTGGACTTACTTTGATTCTAAAGTTTTCTTAGAACAATGAAATGTTTTAGTAGTTATTTCAGTACTTCTAAAATTTAGTGAGCCAGCAGGGAGGTACTCTCAAGCTGTAGCAAATTTCATAGTTTAATTAAAGCTATTATGAGTCTTTCAAATGTTTTTTATAATTTCTTACATTAATTTCAACATTCCTTTCAGCAGGGACTTTTGTAAACTTCCAGTCTTCCTCTTGCATTCTCTTGACAATTACTCTTTTGTCCATGGCTTTTGTCTCATTTATTCATTTCTTTTTCCTTACTCTTTTTTTTTTGTGATCCAGATGTTTCCATCCATGCTTTATGCTGATTTTAAAAATTCTTTTTATTTTAACATGAAATTAGGACATTGTTAGAAAAGTGACTATACTTGGAAAGGAGAAGAAAGAAAAATGCGATTTGGTTTTACGGCTGTAGCTACACCTGTGATTATTTTATTTTTTTCATTAAATTATTTATTTATCCTAATTCATTATGTATGATGGCAGATTGCAATTTATTTCATATTGCACATATAGAGCACAATTTTTCATATCACAAGTTGTACACAAAGTATTTTCACACCTTTTGAGTCTTCATACATGTACTAGTGTAATGATGTCCAACTCATTCCACTGTCTTTCCTACCCCTGTGCCCCTTCCCTTCCCCTCTTTCCCTTTTGTCTTATCTAAAGTTCCTCCATTCTTCCCATGCTCCCCGCTGCACCCACAACCCCATTGCCATTAGGAGTCAGCATCCTCAAATCAAAGAAAACATTTGGCCTTTAATTTTTTTGGAATTGGCTTACCTCACTTAGCATTACAATTTCTAACTCCATTCATTCACCTGCAAATCCCATGATTTTATTCTCTTTTAATGCTGAGTAATATTCCATTGTGTATATATACCAAAGTTTCCCTATCCATTTATCTACTGAAGGGCATTTGGGCTGGTTCCACAATTTAGTTATTGTGAATTGTGCTGCTATAAACACTGATGTGGCTGTGTCCTTGATAGTATGCTGTTTTTAAGTCCTTTGGGTATAGACCAAGGAGTGGGATAGCTGGGTCAAATGGTCATTCCATTCCCAGTTTTCCAAGGATTCTCCATACTGCTTTCCAGATTGGCTGCACCAATTTGCAGTCCCAACAGCAGTGTATGAGTGTGTCTTATTCCCACATCCTTGCCAACATTTATTGTTGTTTTTATTCTTAATAGCTGCCATTGTGACTGGAGTGAGATGAAATTATAGATTTTTTAAATTGCTTTTATTTATTTACTTTTATTTATATATATAACAGCAGAATGCATTACAATTCTTATTGCATATATAGAGCACAACTTTTCAAATCTCTGGTTGTATACATTAAATATTTACACCAATTTATGTCTTCATACATGTACTTTGAATATAATGATCATCACATTCCACCATCATTAAGTACCCCATGCCTCCTCCATTCCCCTCCAACCCCTCTGCTCTATCTAGAGTTCGTCTATTCCTCCAATGCTCCCTCTCCCTATCTCACTATGATTCAGCCTCCATATATATTTCTGGGATTGGCTAACATTTTTTATTCATTCATCTATTGAAGGGCATCTATGTTGGTTCCACAATTTAGCTATTGTGAATTGTGCTGCTATAAACATTGATGTGGCTGTGACCATGTAGCATGCTATTTTTAAGTCCTTTGGGTATAGACCAAGGAGAGGGATAGCTGGGTCACATGGTGGTTCCACTCCCAATTTTCCAAGAAATCTCCATACTGCTTTCCATATTGGCTGCACCAATTTGCAGTCCCACCAGCAGTGTATGAGTGTACCTATTCCCCCACATCCTTGCCAACACTTATTGTTGTTTGTATGCATAATACCTGTCATTCTGAGTGGAGTGAGATGAAATCTTAGAGTGGTTTTGATTTGCATTTCTTTAATTGCTAGTGATGATGAATATTTTTTCATGTGTTTGTTGATTGATTGTACTTCATCTTCTGATAAACGTCTGTTCAGTTCCTTGGCCCATTTATTGATTGGGTTATTTTTTTTTTTTTGGTGTCTAGCTTTTTGAGTTCTTTATATACTCTAGTGATTAGTGCTCTATCTGAAGTGTGTGGGGTAAAAATTTGCTCCTAGGATGTAGGCTCTCTGTACACCTCACAGATTGTTTCTTTTGCTGAGAAGAAACTTTTTAGTTTGATCCCATCCCGTTTATTGATTCTTTGTTTTAATTCTTGCACTATAGGAAGTTGGGTCCTAATCCCATATGATGAAGACTAGGGCCAACTTTTTCTTCTATTAGACGGAGAGTCTCTTATTTAATTCCTAGGTCTTTGATCAATTTTGAGTTGAGTTTTGTGCATGGTGAGAGATATGGGTTTAATTTCATTTTTTTGCAAATGGATTTCCAGTTTTGCCAGCACCATTTGTTAAAGAGGCTATCTTTTCTCCAATGTATGTTATTGGAAACTTTGTCTAATATAAAATAATTATAATTTTGTGGGTTAGTCTCTGTGTCCTCTATTCTATACCATTGGTCTACCAGTCTGTTTTGGTGCCAATACCATGCTGTTTTTGTTACTATTGCTTTGTAGTATAGTTTCAGTTCTGGTATAGTGATGCCACCTGCTTCACTCTTCCTGCTAAGGATTGCTTTAGGTATTCTGGGTCTCTCATTTTGATTTTTTTATATTCTGGGTCTCTGATCTTTGATTTCTTTCTTTAAGGTTCTGTACTTTTCATTGTATAGATCTTTCACTTGTTTTGGTAAGTTGACTCCCAAGTATAATTTTCTTTTAGGCCATTGTAACTGGGATAGTTTTCCTCATTTCTCTTTCAGAGTATTTGTCACTGATATACAAAAATGCCATTAATTTATGGGTGTTGATTTTATATCCTGCTACTTTGCTGAATTAATATACTAGTTCTAGAAGTTTTCTGGTGAAGCTTTTTGGGTATTCTAGGTATAGAATTGTATCTTCAGCAAATAGTGCTAAGTTAAGTTTTTCTTTTTCTATACGTGTCCCTTTAATTTCTTTTGTCTAATTGCTCTGGCCAATATTTCAGGGACTATGTTAAACAGAAGTGGTGAAAGAGGGCATCATGTATTGTTCCAGTTTTTAGAGGGAATGCGTTCAGTTTTTCTCTGTTTAGAATGATGTTGGCCTGGGGTTTAACATAGATAGCTTTTGTGATGTTGAGATATGTTCCTGTTATATCTAGTTTTTCTAGTGTTTTGAACATGAAGGTGTGCTATATTTTGTCAAATTCTTTTTCTGCATCTATTGACATGGTCATTTTATTCTTATCTTTGAGTCTATTGATGTGATGAATTACGTTTATTGATTTCCGTATGTTGAATCAACATTGCAACCCTGGGATGAATCCCACTTGATCATGGTGCACGATCTTTTTGATATGTCTTTGTATTTGATTTGCCAGAATTTTATTGAGAATTTTTGCATCTATGTTCATTAGAAATATTGGTCTGAAGCTTTCTTTTTTATGATGTGTCTTTGCCTGGTTTTGGAATCAGAGTGATATTGGTCTCATAGGATGAGTCTGGAAGTGTTCACTCTTTTTCTTTTTCCAGAAATAAATTGAAAGTATTGGTATTAGTTCTTCTCAAAAGGTCTTGTAGAACTTGGCTGTGTATTCATCCATTCCTGGTCTTCTTTTGGTTAGAAGGCTTCTGGTGGCATCTTCTATTTCCTTAATATTGGTCTGTTTAAATTGTGTATATCATCATAATTTAGTTTGGGCATATCATATACCTTTAGAAATTTGTTGATGCCTTTGATATTTTCTATTTTATTGGAGTACAAATTTTCAAAATAATTTCTAATTATCTTCTGTATTTCTGTAGTTTCTGTTGTGATATTTCCTTTTTCATCAAGGATGTTAGTAATTTGAGTTTTTCTCTGTCCTTTTCTTTATTAGCGTGGCTAATGGTTTATCAATTTTATTTATGTTTTCAAAGAACCAACTTTTTGTTCTGTCAATTTTTTCTATTTCGGGCTGGGGATGTGGCTCAAGTGGTAGCGCGCTCGCCTGGTATGTGTGCAACCCGGGTTCGATCCTCAGCACCACATACCAACAAAGATGTTGTGTCCGCCGAGAACTGAAAAATAAATATTAAAAAAATTCTCTCTCTCTCTCTCTCTCCCCTCTCTCACTCTCTCTTTAAAAAAATTTTCTATTTCATTGACTTCAGCTCTGATTTTAATTATTTCCTGTCTTTTACTGCTTTTAGTGTTGATTTGTTCTTTTCCTAGGGCTTTGAGATGTAATATTAGGTCACTTATTTGTTCACACTTTCTTCTTTCAAAAAAATGAAATCCATGCAATGAACTTTCCTCTTAGAACTGCCTTCATAGTGTCCCAGAGATTTTCATATGTTGTATCAGTGTTCTCATTTACTTCTAAGAATTTTTTTAATTTCCTCCTTGATATCTTTTGCAAATCATTGTTCATGTAATAGCATATTATTTAGTCTTCAGGTGTTGGAATAGCTTTTATTTTTTCTTTTATTATCGATTTCTAATTTTATTCCATTGTAGTCTGATAGAATACAGGGTAGTATCTCTACTTTTTTGTATTTACTAAGCGTTACTCTGTGGCATAATATGTGGTCTATTTTAGAGAAGGATCCATGTGCTGAGAAGAAAGTGTATTCACTTGTTGATGGATAATATATTCTTTATGTCAGTTAAATCTAAGTTATTGATTGTATTTTTGGGTTACATAGTTTGTTTGTTTAGCTTTTATTGGGAAGATCTATCAAGTAGTAAAAGAGGTATATTAAAGTGACCCAGAATAATTGTGTTGTATTTGACTCTTGAACTTGAGAAGAGTTTGATAAATATAAATGTTCCATTGTTTGGGACATATATATTTATATTTGCTATGTCTTGTTGATATATGGTTCCCTTAAGCAGTATGAAATGTCCATATTTATCCCTTTTGATAACTTTTTCTTGAAGTCCACTTTATTTGATATGAGGATGAAAACCCCTGCTTGTTTACACAGATCATGTGAATGGTATATTTTGTCCCAACCTTTCACCTTCAGTCTGTGGATGTCTTCTCCTATGAGATGAGTCTTTTGAAAGCAGCATATTATTGGGTCCTTTGTTTTTTAATCCAATCTATCAGCCTATGTCTCTTGAATGGTGAGTTTAGGCCATTAAAATTCAGGGTTATTACTGATACATGATTTGTATTTCTAGTCATTTTTGTTTATTTTGGGTATTTAACTTGATTTAGTTTCTCCTTTGGTTGACTTTTCCTTTATTATAGTTCTTCCCTTTGTAGATTTTTATGTTGTTTTTCATTTCCTTCTCATGGAATATTTTGCCAAGTATGTTCTGTAGTGCAGGCTTTCTTGCTGTAAATTATTTTAGCTTTTTTTTTATCATGGAAAGTTTTTATTTCATCATCAAATATGAACCCTAATTTTGCTGGATATAAATTTCTTGATTGGCATCCATTATCTTTCAGAGCTTGGTATATGTTGTTCCAGGACATCCTGGCTTTCAGGGTCTGGGTTAAAAAATCTGCTAAAAAAAAAAAAAACTGGTCTTACCTTATATGTAATCTAATTTTTCTCTCTTGCAGCCTTTAAAATTCTATCCTTATTCTGTATGCTAAGCATTTTCATTATAATGTGTCTTGGCATATATCTGTAGTAATTTTGTAGATTTGGTGTCCTATAGGCCTCTTGTATTTGATTTTTCAATTCATTCTTCATGCTTGGGAAACTTTCTGATATTATTTCATTGAAGAGATTGTTTATTCCTTTGGTTTGAATCTCTGAACCTTCCTCTATCCCAGTAAATCTTAAATTTGGTCTTTGGTGGTATCCCATAATTCTTGGATATTCTGTTCATGGTTTCTTATCATCTTCACTGTGAGGTCAACTTTATTTTCAAGACTGTATATTTTCTCTTTATTGTCTGAGGTACTGTCTTCCAAGTGATCTATTCTGTTGGTGATGCTTCTATTCAGTTTTTTATTTGGCTTATTGTTTGTTTCATGTCAAGTATTTCTGGGTTTTTTTTCAGAATCTTTATCTCTTTTTTGAAGTAATCTGTTGTTACCTATATTTGCTCTCTTGTCTTTTTGTTGGTGTGATCAATGGTCACTTGTATTTGTTCCCTTATCTCTTTGTTGGAGTGATTGGCTTTTTCCTGTATCTGCTCACTTAGGTCATGCTTTAATTCCCTGATCATTTTAGTTATGTATATTCTGAACTGGTTCTCTGACATGTCATCTACTTAACTATCTATGGATTCTATTGTTATAGTGTATTGGTTTGTTTGGGTCACTTTCCTCCCTTGTTTTTTTCATGATGTCTATGTGTCTTCCTCTCTTGAAGTATAGATCCAAGGCATTACAGCTTCTGCCCTATTATCTTATAGTATCCCTGCAGGTTACCAATACCTCACCTTTAAGAGGGAGATCAACATTATACCACTCAATGTACCTAATGTGCAGCCATAGATCAGTTAGCTTCTATTTTTACATTTACAGTTTTGTCACTATAATCAGAAATTATGAGTTCGGTTATCTTCTACCATGTAATCAATAGGTTTGTGTAATGGTTTATAGTTTCTAATGGTTTAGGTGGAACTGGGGGAATTGGCTGAGATGTTCATGAGGTAGGATGTGAGAATATAGAGGTGTTGTTTTATATGACTAGTGAAAGGGTAATCATAAGAAGTTGGCTGTTAATAGGAGAAATAAGAGAGAGGCAACTCCATGCAAGACTCCCTGTTACCTCAGCAACAGGATAACTGTTAGCACCCCATGAAGAGATACCTCTTGTGTAGCCAGGCCCACAGGGTCCATGGTGATATTTTACCAGGTCCTTATTATTGTCCCTTGATAGAAGTGGCAATATCGTAGATTCATGGTAGTCACAGCCTTAAGCTTATATGTACCCTGATGTTGGGCTGTGAGCCACACTTTGGTGAATAACGAAACCCTGGGTGCGGGGTACCTCTCTATGAGGGAGTGGTGCAGGGTAGTGGGGTGGGCCTCTCTCTAGGTTGCTAAGCTGAAGGGTGATTATTTCATTTTTTAAAAAATCTTAAAACAGAAATGGCAGTTTCTTAACATTTGTTAAAATTGTTTGTTGAGTAAATAAGTGAATGTTCTCTTTAATTTTGTATGTTTAAAATATGTGTAATTCACTATGAAATAACAAAGCAATCTGTTTAGAATTTAGACAATATAAAAAATGTAATAATGGAAAGAATATATTAGTAACCAGTGGTAGTATTCAAGACAGTTAATAGCCAATATGACACAGAACTGACTGATCACCTGGGACTTTGGACAGCTGCTGGCATGACTATATTTATGTATCTTCTGGATATCTGTTCTTCCAACAGCCCCTAAACTGCCACCAGAGTTTTGTGATACATTTATGGGTACTTTTAAATTTATGTACAGGCACACTTAAATTTTTCCAGAAATCACAGCATACTACAATTTTTTCTTTGATAACAATTTTCGTGAATTGTTTTCATGAACATTTGTAATCTGTTTACTTATCTGCTGCTGGTATCTTCCATTGGATTAAAGGTTAGTGGCAAGGCAGGACTTCAGACTCTCTGGTGCCATATGATATAGCCTACTGCTCAGTATACTCACAATGCATATCATTAACAGCTTTTTATTAAAGTAGTTACATATGTACATTATTATTTTCCCAAGTTATGTGTATTCCATTAAGTGTTGTCACAAATCATTGAATAATATGTTGTTGGACATTTAGGTGACTTTTATTTCTCCACCAAATTTCCAAGGAGAACCTTCTTGTACTCTCTTTATTATATAGGTGTTCAAGATAAGGAGAAATGACAGTGTTTAGAGGAGGCAGTTGAGAAAAAAATGAAGATAGTATTGCAACATTTTGAGATACAAAAGCACATTAATTGCTTTTCTTGAGGTGATGGATGTAATTTGAACAGTACAAACTTCTAAGACTAGGTTCAAGTCTAGCATTCTGTCACTAGCCAAATCTAAAGAATCTGAGAGGGGTATGACCACTGAGAAACTAGTCCTAGAACAAACAACAAACAGGAAAAATGGTTGAGTCTCAGAGTTTGATACTGTGAGAGGAAGTATTATAATGCACACTACTTTTAGATACTTGTGAATCTGTCCAGACAGCATGTGCCCAATCAAAATATCTTATAAGCAATTTTTTTTGGGGGGGGGGTAAATGAATTCTATTTTTTCCATTAACTTTTTCTTGTTACTGGGATAACAGTTCAAAATATTATATTCCAGGAAAAGAAAAAATAAACTTTGCAAAAGACTCTCTGAAACTTTGTGTGGAAGACCTAAGGAATGCTGAAATAGATGTTTCTTGAGGGTGTAAGGAGCTTTACTTTGGCACTTCCTGAACTTTTTCTGTATTCTTTCTGCTGTTGCCCTAGAAGACAATCTCTAAGAATGTAGATTTCTGAGAAACATTCAAAAACCACAAATTATGGAGTTGATTAATTTCAAACATGAACAGACTCTCCCTTATCATTATTTTTCATTTCTATCATTATAGAGAATAGATCAAATGTGACTGTGGATCAAGGTAAGCAACACACAATCTTAATTCATTTCAGTTAAGCATCAAATAACAAAATAAATCTCAAATAGAAATTTCATAGTTACCTTTGCTGGAGGCAGTTTGGATTGACAATAAACTCCATTAGTGTTTGTTATAATTAGATGAGGTTAAAAGATTTACATTGTACTTTTTTTTTTTGCTCATTAAGAATAGTGACTGTGCAAACACTCAGAATGTTAAGTTATACATTTATTATAGGACTATCCATACTCTCAATAATGGATTGTTGCACACAAAAACTGTCACTGTCTCTCAAGAGTGGTAAAATGAGATGGCCAGGACACAGATAAAAGTATAGATCTTAGGAGAGAAAGATCTAAAGTCCATGGCAGTTATTAGAGAGATAGTAAATATCCAACAGAGTACCACAATAAAAAAAAGTGGAGTGACTTTGGTGAATACAACCAGAGTAAAATCCTGTCACCCTAGCTGCAAAAGTATCAGGAACAACTGTAAGGAAAAGAGTCCGGGGGAACTCCTGATTAATAAAGTTTCAATTAAATGAGCTTTTTTTCCATCCATTTATGGTAGATAGCTTGGCTCTGATTTATATCAGGAACAGAACCATAAGTTCTTGGATTGCCATACTTTTTAATTTGATATCTTATACTACCTAGATGTACGCATCTAAGATAATAAATTATATGTTCCAGAAGGCCCTGGAATACAAGCAGTTACAATTCAACTTGTATGTATTGATAAATGTTTTCAGGGCCCTTCCATCCTACTGAGGTAAGAATTCGCCATCTGTTTTGAAACCATATTAGCAGACAAAACCACATGTAGCTGACTTACATAATTCTTTCAAGGAGAGAAAAGCCTTGGGCTGCTGAATGTCAAAACTGCTTATTTCTCAGCATAGTTGAGTGCAGAATCAGCAGTGGTGTAATAGAGGTTTGAAGGTGAATGACTGCACAGGACTGAAGCCAAAAGTCGGAGTAGCAGATAGTGATTAAAAAAATGTTCATATATACCATTTGTTAAAACCAACCCCTCAGGATAATAATGGTTTCTTTCCTAAATTATCTTTGCTTACAACTACAAGTTACAAAGGACAGGGCAATGGTTTGATGATTCTGAACCGCCACTTATATTTTGCTTGCAGAAAATGGAATGGTCAAAAAGTATCAAATGACTGCTGCCTCCAACTTAAGCAAAAAAATTAAGTCACAAGACACAATTTCCAAATACTTTTCATCTTTACAGTTTCATTTCACAGTTACTTATTTTGTTAAAAAATAGGTTATTCATGATAATTATCTGCTTATGTTTTAAATTCCCCTTCTGATTACTGATGTTCATTATAGCAGGCAGAGTTTGTTCATAGAATTAAATACATATTAAGAAAGCAATATTTGCCACACATTTTACTAAGCACTGAACACATAAACTAACTGTACACTTATTAATGTTTCATTCTACTCCATATTACAGCAACACACTTATTACCAAGATCAACTAATTCTGTATCTATTACAGAATTAGTTATATTATAACTATCAATGCTTCACTTCTGAATAAAGTTTTCTTCACTAAACATCACAAAAAGGGAAATTTTATGAAAATTAAGGACCCTCTGTTAAAAGCAATAGAAACAGAATCCAGCTAAATTAAATTAAAATGAAAAATAGTAGCAGAATGTGGCTGGTTGTGGAGATCTCTCTAGGAAAAAAAGAAAATAAGAACCAAATAGGCATCTCAGTAGCTCTACAATCTTATTCAGTCACAACCATTGTCCTTGTAATAGTTCATTGAAGGATCAATGTACTGGCAGTGAGTCTGAAGTATTATAATCAAGCTATGCATCATTGTGATAGGAGAAGTGATTAAGAAGAGCTTAATCTAACAAATCTAATCTGCAGTGTGAGGGAAGCTCATCAGTAGTTGTCTGGGGCTGGAAGTTGGGTGGTATGAGTTACTTTCAGAAGTGGAACAAGTAAGTCTTTGGAAGTAATATATTTTGATTAGGTTGATAGTTACACTGAGGCACACATTTGTCAAAAATCATTGAAAAGTACATTTTGGTGAATTTATTATATATACATTATGTACAAAAAAAGTTGGTTTAATAATATATCCAGAAATATTGCCACACCTAAATATATTAAAACATGCCTATAAGTACTTTGAGAATAACAATATATCAATTGTGCCTATCACATCTTTAGAATGGCAAAATTGAATCTGGCATGACAGAGTGAAGGAAATCCAGATTTAAAAACAACGACCATTTAAAGCCTCAGGAAATAATCCCAAGTAAAAAAAAAGGAAATGAAGAAATATTTGTTCGAGAAAACCTATGAAAACGAAGTAAGAAGAGCAACAGTATTTGATGTTTCAACCAGAACCACTCTTTTACCTCCCTGATCAACAAGGTGTAGAATTTCCACTTCAGAGTTACACAGCCAAGAACACAAAACTCCTGCCACATTTGTTCCAGGTTGGAGAGCTTTCTTCCTGGGAGGATTAGCTTCTTAGCATTTCTCATATTGACTAAACTATCTTTATCTATTTCAAAGCAAAGTCCCGGGTAAGTGTGTATAAGGAGGGGATCAGAATGGCAGCGATTATGCACACTAACAACAATAAGTGTTGATGAGGATGTGGGGAAAAAGTCACACTCATACATTGCTGGTGGAACTGCAAATTGGTACAGCCAATATAGAAAGCAGTATGGAGATTCCTTGGAAAACTAGGAATGGAACCACCATTTGACCTAGCTATCCCACCCAAAGGAGTTAAAAACAGCTTAATACAGGGACACAGCCACATCAATCTTTATAGCAGCACAATTCACAATAGCTAAGCTGTGGAACCAACCTAGATGCCCCTCAGTAGATGAATGGATAAAAAAAAATGTAGCATATATACACAATGGAATAACACTCAGCAATAATAAAACAATAAAATCATGGCATTGCAAGAAGAGAAGAGATATTTGACTTTGAATATGGTGTGATGAGACATAGACCCTGATTTATTTTCCCCTGACTTGTGAGGCATACATACATCAGTGCATAAAGAGGCAAGCCAAGAGGATCTTAGGATGATTTCCCCTACACCCTCTCCTCCCCAAATAATTAGCTTCTAAACTAGGAATGTCACTTGTAATTTTGTACAGTTGCTACTCACAGATCCAGAGCCCTAGCTTAGAAAATGTGCCTGGTGCCAGGGGAGGGGAGAAGCATGTTAGAAAAAAAAATGACAGCATTAATATCATACTCAAAGAGATAACTTTGTTTAAAACATATTTTGGAGAAGTATAAGTTTAAGGGTACTCTAGAGAATCATGGAGACTATTGTGAAAGGCAACCGAAAGGATATTGAAGGCATGGTCTAAATTATAGGTGGGCTAGTTTGTAAGAGAGAACTATATTATAAGAGCTGGAGGCACCACCCTGGAGTTAAAATACAATCAAACAAACAAACAAAAATCTGACCTCAACAACTCCCTACAAAGGAGACAGAATTTGGTTGGATTATTTTTTAACAACAATTTATGCTCTGGAGCATTATGAAAAATAGACCAATCGCCAAGCAATTAATGAATAGAGCAATTAGTAACGAGAGCTGTCAGGGAAAAAGAAAAATTAAAAGGAAAATTAAGAGAAGAAATCGAAAGGGAAACTAAAGAAGAAATTAAAAGGGAAATCAGAAAATACTTTAAGGCAAATGAAAATGATGGTATAACATCCCAAAATGTATAGGATATAGCTAAAGAAATTATTAGAGAGGAATTTGTAATGGTAAACAAGAAATAAGATCTCAAATCACCAATCTAACTTCTCACAAAAGGACACTGGGAAAAGAAAAGACAGCTTTTCTTTTATAACTCACAGAACTTGTCTCTTCCACATAGCAATTTTCAAACTTCCTAAATCAATATCAAAATATAAATTCAAAATAAATTTCTATTTTTCACAGGTTTTTCTTTGTTATGCATTTAACAATTAAGTCAGCTTTGATTATTCCCAACATTACACAGTAAATCCCTTAGATTGGTTGATGGTAATGTAAAAGAACATGATCCTACTTGTACCTGATTAGTTTTCATCTTGTGAATACTCAATTACAAAATTTGATGAACATGCAGAATGAAAGCTGCTAATTTTGAATATCGTCTTCCCACCAATGATTGTTCACCTAAATCTCAGCAGGCTTTTCCTACCTCTGCCCTCAAACCACTTCATCTCCACATAAGCCGATGAGTTTTCTCTACTGTATGCAAAAATGCTGAGCATGCATGCTTTCCAAAGAAATTAAATTAGGTGAGATGTTTTCAGAAAATATATGTTCTATGTTCAAACATGCTTGGAAAATGTCCAACTTAATATCTAAATCTTTAAATATTTAAAATGCATTTTTAAAGGTACTAAAAAAGATAGTGTTTAGTACTGATTTTCAAGTCTTCCTTAAGTTTATTTGAACCCAATAACATTATTCATATAACACTTTTTAAAAAACTGTGAAAAAAATCAGCATAAATTCATCCTTTCTGGTCAGGTAGCTCCTTATCTCTTAGAATTGGATCTGAATCCTTTTTTTTTTTTTTTTACTCTAAACCTGGTTTTATTTATTTATTTATTTATCTATCTATTTATTTATTTATTTAAATTTTAATTTGGTCTATATGACAACAGAATGCATTATAATTCATACTACACTTATAGAATACAATTTTTCATATCTCTGGTTGTACACAAACTAGAGTCACATTCTTCATGTCTTCATACATGTAATTAGGGTAATGATGACCATAACATTCTACCTTCTTTCCTACCTCTATGCTCCCTCTCTTCACCTCCCCCCCCTTTTCTTTTTTGCCCTATCTAGAGTTCATTCTATCCTCCCATCCCTGCCGACCCCCCAACAGCATATTATGAATCAGTATCCTTATATCAGAGAAATAATTCCACATTTGGTTATTGGGGATTGGCTAATTTCACTTAGCATTATCTTCTCTAACTCTATCCGTTTACCTGAAAAAGCCATGATTTTAATCTCTTTTATCGCTCAGTAATATTCCATTGTGTATATACCACATTTTCTTTATCCATTCATCTATTGAAGGTCATCTACGTTGGTTCCACTGTTTAGCTATTGTGAATTGTGCTGCTATAAACATTGATGTGGCTGTGTCCCTAGAGTATGCTGTTTTTAAACCCTTTGGGTATAGACCAAGGAGTGGGATAGCTAGGTCAAATGATGGTTCCATTCCTAGTTTTCCAAGGAATCTCCATACTGCTTTCCATATCGGCTATACTAATTTGCAGTCCCATCAGCAAGGTATGAGTGTGCCTTATTCCCCACATCCTCGCCAACACTTATTGTAATTTGTATTCTATTTTTAATTGATTTTTTAAAAAATAAATGACAACAGAATGCATCCAATTCTTATTACACATAGAGTACAATTTTCCACATCTTTGTATATAAAGTATGTTCACCCCAATTCATGTCTTTATACATGTACTTTGTTTTTGTTTTTGTTTTTGCATTACAAGTCTTATTACACATATATACCACAATTTTTCATATCTCTGTATATAAAGTATGTTGACACCCAATTCATGTCTTCAAACGTGCACTTTGGATAATGATGTCCATCACATTCCACCATCCTTGCTAATCCCCTGCCTCCTCTTTTTCTCTCCCACCTGTCTGCCCTATCTAGAGTTTTTCTCTTCCTCCCATGCTCCCCCTCCCTACCCCACTATGAATCAGCCTCCTTTTATCAGAGAAAACATTTCAGCATTTGCATTTTGGGGATTGGTTAACTTTGCTTAGCATTATCTTTTCCATTGCCATCCATGATTTTATACTCTTTTATTGCTGAGTGTTATTCCATTGTGTATATATGCTACATATTTTATCCATTCATCTACTGAGGGGCATCTAGGTTGGCTCCACATTTTAGCTATTGTGAGTTGTGCTACTATAAACATTGGCTGTGTCCCTGTAGTATGCTGTTTTTAAGTCCTTTGGGTATAGACCGAGGAGTGGGATAGCTGGATCAAATGGTGGTTCCATTCCCAGATTTTCAAGGAATCTCCATACTGCTTTCCATAATGGCTGCACCAATATGCAGTCCCACTAGCAATGTATGAGCGTACCTTTTTTCTCACATTCTTACCAACACTTATTGTTGTTTGTCTTCATAACAGCTGCCATTCTGACTGGAGTGAGATGATAAATTAGAATAGTTTTGGATTTGCATTTCTCTAATTCCTAGAGATGATGAACATTTTTTGATATATTTATTGATTGATTGTATATCATGTTCTGATAAGTGCTTTTTCAGTTCCTTGGCCAATTTATTGATTGGGTTGTTTGTTCGGTGTTGAGATTTTTTTAGTTCTTTTTATATTATATAAAGACGTTCGTGTAGTAAGAATTTGATCCCAATTAGTGGGCTCTCTATTCACATTACTAATTGTTCCTTTTGCTGAGAAGAAGCTTTTTAGTTTGAATCCATCCCATTTATTTATTCTCGATAATAATTTTCCCCCTATAGGAGTTTTATTAAGGAAGTTTGGGCCTACTCCTACATGAGAGAGATTTGGGCCTACTTTTTCTTTTAAAAGACACGATGTCTCTGGTTTAATACCTAGGTCTCTGATCCACTTTGAGTTGAGTTTTGTGCATGGTGAGAGATAGGGGTTTAATTTCATTTTGTTGTATATGGATTTCCAATTTTCCCAGCACCATTTGTAGAAGAGGTTATCTTTTCTCCAATGTATGTTTTTATGTTATGTCAAACATAAGATAACTGTAATTATGTTGGTTTGCCTCCATGTTCTCTATTCTGTATCATTGGTCTACAAGTCTATTTTGTTGTTAATACCATGTTTTTGTTTTTGTTTTTTACTATTGCTCTGGAGTATGGTTTCAGGCCTGGTATAGTGATGTCACCTGCTTCACTCTACTTGCTAAGGATTGCTTTAACTATTCTGGTCTCTTATTTTTCCAGATGAATTTCATCACTGCTTTTTCTATTTCTATGAGGAAAGTCATTGGGGTTTTGGTCAGAATTGCATTAAATCTGTATAGTGCTTTTGGTAGTATGGTCATTTTGACAATATTAATTCTGCCTATCCAATAACAAAGTAGATATTTACATCTTCTAACATCTTCTTTAATTAGCGTCCTGTAGTTTTCATTATAGAGGTATTTCACCTCTTTTGTTAAGTTGATTCCCAAGTATTTACATTTTTTTGATGCTATTGCAAATGGGGTAGTTTTCCTTGTTTCTCTTTCAGAGAATTTATCACTGATATACAGAAATGCCTTTGATTTATTGGTGTTGATTTGGTGTCCTGCTACTTTGCTGAATTCATTTACTATTTCTAGAAGTTTTCTGGTGGAATTTTGGGGGTCTTCTAGGTATAGAATCATATCATCAGAAAATAGTGCTAATTTGAGTTCTTCTTTACCTATTCATATTCCTTTAATTTCTTTTATCTGTCTAATTGCTCTGGCCAGTGCTTTAAGACCTATGTTAAATAGAAGTGGTGAAAGAAGGCATCCCTGTATCTGAATCTTAAGGCTGAATTCAAATTATTACATAACTAATTCAGTCTCCTTCTTCTGAAGTTATACCAATGCTTTTTGTTTCTGTTTTTGCCTTGACTCTAACATCTTTTTAAGGACAAGTTTTATTATATAATTTTAAACTTTCTATTTGTGAATAGTATCTGAACATATACAAAACCCCTATGTATTCATCTTCAACTATTAATTTTCTTAGAGCCAACTCATATAGCTAACATGAAAAGAAATGCAATGCAGATGAAATGAGTTGAGATGGGTATTTCTATTTTCACTTCTCAAAAAAACAGTCCAAAATATATTGATATTTTTCACAAGTCACATAACAAACCTGGGGTTGACCCATAGTCTACATGTCTTGTTTCATTTTTTTTTCTTACTAATCACATTCCAATTTGAGAGTGAATATGACATTTGCACTATTATCATTGATTCTTATAAGACGAGTGATAAATAATCACATATATGAGAAACTGCCTTAAGCAAATATATATATATATATATCATAATAATCTAAAATTCTATCATTAAAAATAGGCCCCACATGTTTTAATAGAATGTCTAAAAGAAACCATAAACCACCTTTTAGAGGGAACTGGGAACACTGACTTGATGACTGGACTAGTCATACTCTTTTCATTTCATGGTGCTATGTATTAAGCTTTGACTAGCAAAAAATACTGGGCTTAGGAGTCAGGTGCTCGGGTTTTTTGTGAATAAATTTATATGATACTAGAAAATCCTCTAGGACTCTATAAGCCTCATTTTCCTAGACTATAAAATAATGATACTGAATTTTCCTTATTTATATCACAGACTTTGTAAAAGCACTGTAAAAAAATTTTAAACATGAAAACAATGTTAAGGAATGAGTGTTGATATTCTTAATGCATTTCCCTCAAAACCTGGCTAATAAAATACCATGTACTTGGAGAATTATTGCTAAATATTCTTTGTTCCTACCTCCCTGTCCATTGTTAAAATTATTTACATTCACCTGTTGTCTTCACAGAAGCCCAGACAGTCTTCTATAACCACAAGTAGAGCATGTGAGAGCATTCACTGAATGGGGAGAAACAGGGCTCTGTGTGACCTGTTGCCTGAAAAATGCTGCATCCAAGCCCAGGACTGTATGGGCAAAGGCTTTTGTCTTCCCAGTTGGAGGAATACGACTTCCTAAACATCATTGGGACTCTCAACATTTGGGCAGTTGATCCTTCCTAGGCAAACTTCTAAATGTGCAGTATCTTCACCTCAGGCAGTTGGATGCCTGGCTCAGATATAAAAAAGGGCCACTGTCAAGCTCAGACTGTTCATTAAAAAAGGTGTGTTGAAAAGAGTAGGGCTTCCTCAAGAGCACACCAATGGTGTGTCTGTATGCCCAGGGCCAAGCATAGTTATTGGTAGCAAAATGAACACATATTCCCTCATAAACCCTTTTTTGCTTCTAAAGTTGACCCCTAAACTATCTTATCCCCACACAAGGTGATAGCTTCTCTAGCACCTACCTTTACATACTCCTTAAGAACAGAAACTATGTTTGTTTGTTTGTTTTGCCATTTTTGCTTTTCTTTTCCTAGTTTTTAAAAATGGCACTTTGCCTGCATTAAACATTTTAATTAAAAAACATGTATAAAACTATTTAGTTACCCAAGGAAACACTGGAAGCCTGGAGAATCTGACTCAGATTGTGTTTTACTCAGTTTTTACATTGCTGTGACGAAAGACCCGACAAGAACAACGTAGAAGAGGAAAGATTTATTTGGCTCATGGTTTCATTGTTCTAATCCATGGTCAACAGACCATAGCTCTGGCCTGAGATGAGGCAAAACATCATGCTAGAAATACATGGTGGAGGAAAGCAGCTCAGGATATGGCAACCAAGAAACACAGAGAGCTCTGCTCATCAAGGACAAAATATATACCCCCAAAGGCATTCCCAGTGACCTATTTAGTCCAGCTATACCCTGCCTGCTTGCAGTTATCACCCAGCTAATCCATATCAGTGGATTATTACCTTATAGCTCTTATAATCTTGCCATTTTATCTGTAAATGCTCTTGCATTTTTTCACACAGGAGCTTGTGAGGGACACTTTATATCTAAACCATAACAGGTTGCATTTTTTTATATGTATAGACTCTTTTCTATAAAGAAAATAGAATTTGAAGTTCTTAGAAGAAACATGGTTCAGGATGGAGGGGAAAACTGGATGAGAGATACAAAAGAGGAATCAGAACAAATACTGTTACCGTGTAAAGGGGACATAATTTAGCTATTTGGACACATGAACCAGAAATATGGAAGTGAAAACAAGTCTGGGACTGCCTTGTTGTTGGCACTTACTCTGTATTTCTATCTAACCAGGACCCCAGGTCTTCTCCTTCAGAAGGCTATGCTGATGGAACACCTTAAGAGGAGTGTCTCATGATATGTGCAGATCAGACTTTCCTATTACTACTTGCTGTTCACTTTTCATTTATTTGTAAAAATCAGCAAGAACAACATCTCCCAGCTGTTGCCTGGAGTGCTTTTTTGCTGAGATGAATGTTAAGATTTATTGGCTATATTCCCTACAACACTGCTTTTCTCATGAAAGCTCTCTCCCCTACTTGCTTTAAATGATGGAATAAATAAGGAGACATGAAGTCAAACTAAAGAAAAATCAACAATCATCTCTTTAGTCTTCTTTCTGTCCATATAGTCAATCGCTTTTGAACAACCTATTTCTGAATACACCAATATATACTGAACCTGATTTTTTTGGCTTATATTGGATAAAATAAACATTTCCCACATCACAGTTCAATATTTTTATTTTAGAACTGTCACAATGATGCCTATAAATAAATAATAAATGACATGTCATGATGTTAAAACAAATGACATTCTATATACACATAGGCTTCAGTACCATCTGCAGATGGCATAAATAGCAGAAGAAACACTAATATTTGTACAACACCAATGCTGGCAGTTTTGTCCCTTTGGCCAGAGATATTTCATCTTACACAAGTCTTCTGAGCAGAGCTGCCAATCCAGTGTTTGTCTAATACCATGCTATGTCCCCCACAAGTGTGTAGGAGAGTTGTTTTTGTTTTGTTTTGTTTTGATTTGTACTGGGGATTGAAGTCAGAGGTGCTTTACCACTAAGTCACACTCCCAGCCCTTTTTATTTTTTATTTTGATTCAGAGTCTCACTAAGTTGCTTAGGATCTCCCTAAATTGCTGAGGTTGCACTTGAACTTATGTTCCTCCTACCTCAGCCTCTCAAACTGCTGGGATTCCAGGTGTGCACCACCACACCCAGCCACAGCTTTGTTCTTAGTATCACACAAACAACTAATACCTTGGATGTATGGGAAGTGTGAGAAAGTACCAAGAAAGAACCAAGATAAAAATGCAGGTGGAAAATAATTAGAGCATTTATATACATTAGAGGAAAGTACATTTAAGAGTAAGTTTGCTTTCCAGTAGCTTGATCAATCCAGGGCCTGTAGGAACTTTGGCCATAGGAGAGTCAATGAAGGAAACTATAGCTTTGAATTTATTGGATAAATCATATGCAAAGACCATCTTGAAGTTTGTTAGTGACTATCATGTTAAGTAAGCTAATTTCTATACTACACAAAGGTTTGGAAATTGAACACTTCATTTGCTCTATTTCTCTAGAGGAGATTATAATATATATATATATATATATATATATATATATATGCATAAATATGTACTATATATGTATGTACTTGTCAATACACACACATGTCACACAGACATGTGTGTTATGGAAGGAGGGAGGGACACGGAGAGAGATGCCTAAACTAGAAGGATATAAGGATATGAGGGAATAGACACATAGAAAAACCAAGGACAAGCTGACTTGCCTGTGAAACTCTCCATCTGGTGAAACTTTTAGAACACTCTCTTTATAATGAATACAAATATCAATATATCACAGTATAGCCCATAAATATACATGATTATTATTTGACAACCAGAAATACTTTAAAATTTTTAATTTCGATATAAATAAATATTATCTTAAAATTGTAAATTGACAAGTGACTCTGAGTCTTCAGAGAGAAGACATTTTTCTGTTCTATTTTTACCAGTTACTCATGGGTTTTCGAGATTGAGATTATGAGGAGTCATTTAAATAAGTGTGTGCATGTGTGTATGTGTATTGTGTATGTGCATGCACATGTGCACAGACAAAGAAGAATACCTTTCAATTCTAGGGCTAACTTGGGTTGTCTACTATGGATCCCTTTTCCATCTCTATCAGTCAAACCAGAGAGTTTTACTAACGTACCTATAGTGGACTTGGGGAATCACTGGAAATATAATTCATATAAAATAATCTCAGTACTTAGATGAGATCAAAAATGCAGAGTAACACATATAAATCCACATGTCCAAGAATTGATTCAATGATTTCTTAAGCAAGACTAAAGATCCAGAGTAGTCCTCATTTTACTTGCTGTTTTTTTTTTCAGTAGTCCTAGACTTGTTCCTTATGATTATGACTGTGCTTTCTTGTGCCACTATTGTATCATCAAGGCCTATAACATAAGAAGTGTTTAGCACACATTTGTGGTAGTTATTTTGTTGTTTTTAATGTCATTTTCAGTAACCTTCTCATCCATCTGACCTACTGAAGAAATTGTGCAAAAGGAGATTACTTTGGCTGGCTCCATGAGATAAACAGATGTTTCTGCCAGACAATTTACTCCACATTGACATAAAACCAGTAGGGAAAGGAGAGCGATATGTTTCATTAAGTCATGGCAGCCTTCCCCCTGTAATCATTAATTTATGTTTTTCCAAAATTATCTCTGGACTAATGTGTAGAGATGGTCATAATAAATGTTAACAGCATCTAACAGTTTATCTTTCCCATCATAGTCATCCCCTTGTCTCATTGTAATTTCAATCCAATTTCAAAGACACACAGATGCAGAGTTTATTGAGATGAGACAAGCTAGAGATTTATAGTCAATATACCTTCCAGCTAAGAGGAATTACTCAAACAACTCTCATTTACATTGGATTGAAATGTAGGCCTGTTATTCCTGAAAGTAAATTTTTATGAAATAAAACAGAACTACACTTTTCTTTAAGATCATCCAAATTACTAGCTTGCATTTTTATTCAGAGAATATTGTAGTACTGGAGAAAGCATTGCTTTGCTTCTTCCCATTGACCAATGGTGCCTTAGGACTCAAACATTTCTATCACAACTTGGCAGAAAAAAAAACTTGAAAAATCACATAAGAAAAAAATAGGTGTATTTTTTAAGGTCTAGGAGAGTACAACCTTAATGCTAAACATCTATTTTCAGATAATTGGTAGAAATGTAAATAAATATATTTAGAAATGATTTAAAAGAAGTTGCAAGAGTTCAAAAAATGCATTAAGTTTTTGAACAAAGTTAAAAGAAAATAGATACTATGTCTATAGTTAAAACACTCTACTCTTCTTCTTGTGTCAGTACCCTGATTCTCCTCGGAAAGCCACGCTTCTGTCTTTATTCTTGTGGTACCAAAGGAACTGTTTCCTTTCATAACTCCAAAGATGAGAGCAGGTGACCTACCTAGCCAAGGAATATCACACCCCTCAGATTAGGGAGACCCTAATTACTCCCTGTCAAAGCTCATTGAGACTCAGTTGCAGAACGTGTTTGAACCTCTTAGTGGAGGGAAGCTCAGCTACTAATAGATAGTGATTTTGAAGTAACAATTCATATTGCAGTAAAGTAAAAACAATGTAAATGTGGGTTAAAACTAAGAAGAATAGAGCCAAGATGAAGGAAAAGTAATCAGGAATTTTCTTGAACTCCTAGATGCAGCCATGCTTTAAACTAATATCCTAAGATTTTTAAAAAGTATTTTATTTAAAAAAAATTTTAAGTTTATGCAAAATTTACATACATGCATTCAAAAAACAGACAACACACACACACACACACACACACACACGTACATCCCAATAATACAGAAAAAAATGGAGTCCACAGAGAAATTCTTACCGGTGTCACTCTCCAGATTCTAGGTTGCCAAATAGCCAATAAGATAGCAGAGAAGTCCAATAAGGTTATGACTGACCATTCCCTTTTAATTCAGACATTTATCAAACTTCATTGGTGACCTTGAGATAAGCAGTGTCAGATTAGTAGGGATCAAAGCTTGATTGGAATGGATTTAAATGGATTTAATAGCTATGGAGAGGAGGAAAATAAAGACAGATTAAGTGTTTTGTTTCTGTTTTTGAGGTATGTCATTGGAGGAGGAAACAAATTTGAGTAGTGGCTAGCAGAAGTGGGGGTCAAGGACAATGACTCTCAAAAGGATTCCTACCACATGTGACTGAAATTGTGTTCTCTACTTGGTTACAGATGATTACCCAAGAATGAGTTACTGATCCAAGGTTAGTTAATGCAGAGCCATGCATACACACAAATAGGCATGAGAGAACACAACCTGTAGGCAAATAATTGGATCAATTTTAGAAACTTTTCTATAAAAATCTGAATCACAAACATTGAGTCTGAAACCATTCACATGCTGGTAGGAAGAGAAGAAGCTTAAGAACATACCAAGAATTGGGAGTTATACTCCATGTACTTTAACATATTATACATATGTATGTATAATATGTTAAAATACATCTTACTCTCAAGGATAACTAAAAAGAACAAATAAAAATGATTAAAAAGGGAATATACCAAGTCAAACAGAACTACATAATCCAACTTATGACTCCAGTAGTAACTAAAAGGACCAACAAAATCCTGTTATGTTAAGTAGACTTTAAACTATTTTAGTCACCTTAGGAAAGGGGATTCTAAAGGAACATTCATGTTTTAAGAGACCCAATTTAAAGTTCTTTATTTTTTTCTGAAATTTTTTAAGAGAGAAAGAGAGAGAGAGAGAATTTTAATATTTATTTTTTAGTTTTCGACGGACACAACATCTTTGTTTGTATGTGGTGCCGAGGATGGAACCCAGGCCGCACGCATGCCAGGCGAGCACGCTACCGCTTGAGCCACATCCTCAGCCCAAAAACTCCTTTTTTTTTTGTGGTGCTGGGAATTGAATTCAGGGCCTTGAGCATGCAAGGCAAGCACTCTACCATCTGAGCTAAATCCCTAGCCCCCGAATTTATTTTTTAAAAGGCAATACATCAACATGTAATTTTAGAATTACAAAATTCTAAAATTTTGTAATTTCAGAATTACAAAAATTCTAAAGGTAAAAAATGATAGTAAAAAATCATCCTACTCTCTCAACCCCCAAGTACCCAGTTATTTATTCAGAGGTAGCTGTTGTAGTTGTTTATATAACCTTCTAAGGAATTTTATGTATATTATATAAGCCAACATAGGAGTAAATGCATGGGTGTGTGCATGTAAGTGCACAGGCAGATATACCAATAAGTCATGTAAATTATTTTGTGTTACTGTTTAAAGAACTTCTGTGTATGTTTTATATCTCAGCAGTATGAGGCTGATATATTTAACCTGCTCTATTCTGATGGACAATGGATTATCTCCTATTTTTGTCTTTTATAAACAAATATTCAGTGAGGAAACTTGTACTCAAATCTTTTTGCATATGAAATTCTGGGCTCAAAGGACATATATTTATAATTTTAATAGGTATTGCCAAAAGGCTTTCCATAAGAGTTATAGCAAGGTAATATTTTAATGGAATGTTTATCCATATTATGGAAAGCACAGTACTTGATCAAGCATCATTTAAAAATATTTGCCAATGAAACAGTAAAATGGTACTTTATTATAATTTTAATTCACAATTCTCTGTGAGTTAGACGAGGCATCTTTGTACATACTTGAGAGCCACCTTCATTTTCTTTCCCACAAAATATTGGTTGATTTCTCCAGAGGATTGTTGGTCTTTCTCTTGTCATTCTAAGAGCTCTTTCTATAGTAGAAGTTTGTCTATTATTAGTCATAAATAGTTTTACCAATTGTTCTTGTGTTTTTATTTCTTCATGAAATTTTTCTATGATTGAGGAATGTGTATTGGGGTGGGGGCTCACTTGGTATTTGAATATCTTTTTTAATTTCTGGGTCATGTGTCATATTTAGAAAAGTCTTTATCATTCAAAATCATAAAATGATTATTTCATGATTTCTTATTTCATTATTTCATGATTTCTTCAAATTCTTGTTTTTTTTATATAATTAATTTTTTAATTCTCGTATTATTTATCCTCATTTGAGGTGTAGAAAACAAATCTAATATATCCCTTTTTTCTTTGTTTCTCGTATGAATATCAAGTTTTTCCAATACTTACTACATTCAGTATTTTCCCACTGGTTTGAAATATTCCTTTTATTATATACTGAATTCTAATACTTTTAGAGCTTTCTAGGTTTTATTTGGTTGTGTTTATCTGTTGATTCACCAATGATACAAACTAATTAATGTATATTAATTAATATAACTCTACAATATATTTGGTCTGCTCTTGTTACTGTTATTTTTGTGTGACTATTATTATTTTCTTTTTCAACATACAAAATTTAGGATTTACATGCACGATATTAATTAGCCCTAATTCATAACCAAATGTTAAAAGTTTTCATGAGAAAAAATTCCATCAACATGCATGCCTCCCTGCCCCTGACCCACTCCCTGAATAATGGTCAATCTCCTTTCAATGGTGCCAAAGGTCTGGCAGTTCCTACCATATGGATGACAAGGGAAAAAATACAGGTGCAATGGGGATTTGGTGTCAGGAGGATTTAAGTCCAAATTCTGCCATTACAATTTACCAAAAAGCTAAGTAACATCCTCTCATAAAGGGTTACTCTTACACAATAAGAGGGATGCTGTGAGAATTAAATGGCAGGGGAATGTAAAGATAACTCTAAGCCACTGCACCTGCTAGTCAGCTTTATGACCCAAAATAATTATCAGGAACACAGCAGCATTAATGTTTATAGGAGCACAATTCATAACAATGAAACTGTGAAAGCAACCTCGATGTCCCTCGATGTCCTTCAATAGATGAATGGATAAAGAAATGTGGTATATATATACAATGGAATATTATTCAGCATTAAAAGAGAGTAAAATCATGGCATTTGCAGGTAAATGGGTGGAGTTGGAGAATATAATGCTAAGTGAAGTTAGCCAATCCCAAAAACCAAATGCATGTTTTCTCTGATATAAGGAGGCTGGTTCATAATGGGGTTGGGGGTGGGGAGCATAGGAGGATTAGACAAACTGTAGATAGGTCAAAGGGGTGGGAGGGAAAGGGAAGGGGCATGGAGGGAGGAAAGATGGTGCAATGAGATAGATACCATTACCCTAAGTATATGTATGAAGACATGAATGCTGTGACTCTACTTTGTGTACAACCAGAGATATGAAAAATTTTGCTCTATATGTGTAGTATGAATTCTAATGCATTCTGCTGTCAGAGTAAAATAAATTAAAATTAGAATAAATTAAAAAGAGTTAAAAAAGAATTATCAGGAAGATGCAGAGCATAGTACATAGCAAAGTCAGATCTAAGCAAGGCATACTTCACATTTGCTCCCATGTCACAATTATTGCAATGATGTGTTTGTAGATTGATTTTTTTTTTCCACTGGACTAGAAACTCATTGAGAATTTGCTTTACTTAATACATCCTAGCACCTAACAAATTATAGACGGTAACTGAAGCTCAATAAAGGGCTGGATAAATGAATACAATAATATTGATATGAAAACAAAGTATTGTCTGCATATCCAAATGCATATTTTAAAAGAACTATAAAAGTGTGACAATGTTAGATAGTCCTGGTGGCACATTCCCATAATCACAGGGACTTAGCCGGTTTAGGCAAGAAGATAGAAAGTTTCAGACCAGCCTGGGCAACTAAGAGAAGCAATGTCTTAAAATAAAAAATAAAAAGGGCCATGGATGTAGCTCAGTGGTAAAGTGTCCTGGGTTCAATCCTCAGTACTGCAAAACCAACCAACCAACCAACCAATAGTGTCTAGAATGTTACAGGTATAAAGATCTCTTCTCTTTTACTGTTGACTCTTCCCTCCTAAGTCCCAGGAAAATGTTGAGTGTGTAATAATCTTTCCCTACTAAGAGATCCTATATTTAAAAAAACAATTGTATTAAAAAATCTACACTATCCATGTCCCCAATGTAATGCTAACTTTAGAATTCAATATGTTAAAACTACACAGTGTAAACTTTTAATCTGATTAGGTAATTTTTTTTAAATGAAAGAGGGTAATGTTCTAATATAGTTTACCAATGGGAACACTATTTCTCAACTTGGCTCTTTTGTTTATGTATTTCATATTTGGTTGGTTTGGATAGAGAAAGCATTTCCTACTTTTCTCTTTGTCATTTAAAATTAAAATAATTTTTCTGACTTTTTCTTTCAATATAATGTAGTTTGGCTTTCCATTACCACAGAAAATTGTGTGTGTGTGTATGTGTGTGTGTGTGTGTGTGTGTGTGAGAGAGAGAGAGAGAGAGAGAGAGAGAGAGAGAGAGAGAGAGAGAGAGAGTGAGAGAGAGAGAGAGAGAGAGAGAGAGAGACAGAGAGAGAGAGAGCCCCATCCCCAGATCCTGCAGAATTCTTCTTTAATGCAATAGAGTTTCAGTAAAATTTGAAAGGTTTGTTTTCATAAACACATTCCTGAGAAAATGAATCAGAATATGGTTGGCTGGTCAAAGGAAGCTCAGAGAGATACTAAGTCAATATGCTAAAAAGATATAATCAAAACTGAGCCAAATCAACTTTCTGGTATTTCTTGATTTCCCTTAGCAGGGAAAAAAACAAAACAACAAAACACCTGTTTATTGAGGTTGACCTGGGAACATGAATAGAAACACCAGTTCAAAACATGTTTGTTTGCATGTTTGTTGTAAATATGTTATATTTTGTGATGCATCAAAATCCTTAAAGAATTCTAATCAATTTATGATTCTTAAAAAGAGAATGTTTTAAATTTTAAATATTTTTGTAAATTATACATATAGCAAGTAAATGGGTGAGTATGAAATATAGGACCACTAAAGTACTAAATTAACAAAATTAATAGTGCCAAGAAATGAGATGCACTTTTCTTTACTAGGATAGATTGAGAATGAGTCACATGAGATAGTATTATTTTTAAAAATGTGACTCAAATTCATAATATTTATGTCTATCCTTATACTAACCCAACCACCAAAGGATAAACTATTTTACACCTTGAATCTAGGTACATTTTTTTCCTTAGAGCAATGATTTTCAAACAGGGGTGATTGTTCACTCTCAATCTGGACTGGACATTTGACAATGTCTGCAGACATATCTTGTCACAACTGAAAGAAAATGTTCCTATCATTTAGAGTAGAAGCCAGATAAGTCACTATGCATCATATAATCACATCTCCTCATAACAAGATTACCTACCCCCAAACATCAGTAGGTTATGGTTGAGAAATTTTGCTTTACAGAACTCTCAGTTGTAATCTGTGATACTGAGTAAACAGTATTAATTGCAAAGGTATTTTTGTTACTTTGATTTCAACTGGAAAATTTCATTTTATTTGGGTTATTACCCAAATAAAATACTAACTACTTGGTGATATAATGAAAATTACACTATAAATAATTCTATGAGTAATTAATTAAAGTTTAAAAAGTTACCAAAACCCCTACAGCTGGCATTTACTATTTCATGTCCCAGTTTGCTAAGGCTATAACTTTTGGTAAAACTCTAATTATGAAGCAACTTTACATTACATTGGATGAGAAGCATTTCACTTCTATTATTGGGTAAGTCAGCTTTCTGACCTGTGACCAAAATACCTGACCAGAACGACTTAAAGGAAGAATAGTTTGTTTTGGCTCGTGGTTTCACAAGTTCAGTCCATCATCAGCAGGCTTCAAGTATCTGGGCCAGAGGTGAAACAGAACATTAAGAAGGGAGGCATGATGGAGAACAGCTTCTCAGCTTAAGGCATCTGGGAAGCAGAAAGAGAAAATAAAGTGCCAGGGACAAAACATATATTCTAAAGGTCTACCTCCAGTGACCTACTGCTTCTAGCCACACTCTACCTGCCTACAGTTATCACTCAGTGTAGTAGTCCTTTCAAAATATTAATCAATCAATTGTATTAATCCCCTAATTAAGTTAAAATTCTCATAAATCTAATCATTTCACCTATGAACATTCATGCATTGTTTCACACACAATATTTTGGAGGCCACCTCATATCTAAACCATAATATTCCACCCTTGGCCTGCAAAAGTTAATGTCCATCTCACAACTCAAAATTCATTTAGTCCATTTCCAAGAGGCCTCATACTCTTAACAGTTTTAGTACTGTACAAAAGTTCAAGTCCAAAGCCTCCTCTGCCACCTAAGACCTTGATGAGAGGTCCTGTAAAAATTAAAACTAAGTTACATAAATCCAATATATAGTGGGATAGAGTAAATACTCTCATTTCAAAGGGAGGAACATGGGCACAGAAGAAAGAGATAGGGTAACAACCAGTCCAAAACCAAGTTGAACAAACAAATGCAGTAGCTCTGTGTCTGGCATCCGGGTCACAGGGTGGCAAGATATTATCTCCAAAGGGCTTGGGCCTCCTCATCCTCTGGCCTTGCCAGTTGCTTCACACATGGCCTCTTTGCTTCCTGGCTGCCATAAGCTCAGCAACTTTCCTCCACTGCCCTCTACCATGTTGTTCTGTTTTACCTCAGGCTCAAACTAATGCAGCTGACTGACCATGGACTGAAATAAACTTTTCCTCTTAGTTGTTCAGGTTAGGTATTTAGGTCACAATGATGAAAGGTTGTCTAACACATGTATCTTCCCCACCTTACTCCCATTTTCTTTTTAGGTGAGTTTAATTATAAATTTAACTAAATTATGATTATTTAAGCCCTACCATTTATTGGAAATAATTTAAGAAATTAAAGTGATTTTTCTAAAAATTCTTATTTTAAAATATAATTCACATTGCTAAGAATTTAAAGGGAACATAAATCCAAAAAGTTCATTTGTAAGAAAACCCTTTTCCATGAAATTAACAAAAGAAACAATATTAAACTTTTAGATTTCTTAGTACATTTCAGACTTTTGAATGTTTGCCTCTAAATATTGTCTACTTGAATAAAAGAAACTTTAAAAGACTTAAATACCTTTTAGTTTTCATACAATTATAACTTTCTATGTTGAATGAAATGCTAACATTAATTACTAAGAAATGTGTGGAAAATTATAAACAAGTGTAATGTTTAATGTATACCAAATATCCATGTTCCATTGAAGGGTGTCTCTTTATATGCTTCATGTTCTGGAAAAAGATACAGTCCTCAATTTAAATACATTGAAATTCTGCCAAGTATTGTGAAATGAAAATACATAAAAAGATTCATATTTCAGTCAGTGTGCACAGAAATTGGGTATTAAATGACTCATCTGTGATTTTATACTTAAAATTGTAAAAATTTGAAGTATACTTGACAGTTACCTCTGTAAACAATTGACTTAAAAATATATCATCTCCTATAGGATGATAAAATGTCAACTCTCTCTTAACTATCTAAAAATCATGAATCCATCTGATAAACATAAAGTAAAAATCATTATCCACGTGTCTGCTTTTATTTAGTAATTCCAATGTGTGTGAACAGATTGCTTCACCAAGATAACTATCCATTTCCTTTCATTAGGGCTCCTGAAAAATCATACTTATTCACTATGAAAATTCATATTTGGTTTGAAAAGTGTCATGTTTTCAAGGTAATGGTGTTGAAAATATTTTTATATGTTGAAGAAAGATTATTAGATATCTTAAGGTAAATGAGAAAGAAAGAAGAATTTCTGTTTCATTTACTGTGCTGTGAGTCTTATTGTTGGAAGAATAAGCTGACAAAATATTTTTGGAAAAGAAATTCAATACTACTATTATCCATGTAGGTCTACATTCATTCTTCTCTTAAATAACAACACTGTAGTAAATTATTTTTCAATATCCAAAAAGAGTATATATTTCCATTTTAAGCCTCTTTTCACTTGTTAGTCACTTTCTTAATTTCTTGGCAAAAGGAAGTGCAGTTACATATGTTAGCTCTTCTTTTTGCTCACCTGGAAAGCAAAACTGAGAATCATGGAGTGTGATGGTTCCCTGAAACTGGAAACTGGTGTTCATCAGGTTATCTTTATACATGAAACATTAATAAAGTGAATCAACCAATAAGACCACTTTATTATGTTTTAGGCACCACTTGTGACAGTTTCACTGTATTCAATCCATCCTATTCCTGGCCTTCCCCCTGACACTAAAGGGACACTTTAGGTTCCTACCCTATCCTTCTCTTCTCCCTCTACCTCCAAACTGAGAGATGTTGTATCTCACTCTCCAGATCCTCTCATCCCTAGGAAAAAATTCTTATGCTTAGGGGTTACAACATCCTGTCTCTAGGGAACAAATCCTAACTTTAGAAGAATCTTTGAGAACTGTAAGATAGTATTAACCAAAAGTATTACACGACTATCATATCATAACTTGAGACTATAGTGTTTAAACAGTTTGAGAAAGACAGAAGAAACTTGAGGTATTCATGAGTCATAATACCAAATGGGCAGCTGATAATTTTGCAACAAATGTGTCAACATCTGTTGAGAAGTGTGCCTACCTTATGAATTTGACCCTAATCCCTAATAAAAATGCCTATTCGGAGTTTTCACATTCAAGTTCTGCTTTTACTATCTCTTTAAGTAAGACTAATGTTCACATTTAACATGTTTTCAGGCTTAAAAAAATAACATGCTCTTAAAACCCAAGTTCCACAAAAGTTTTACTTAAAGAGCTCTCAGAAGTTATTGCTATTTCTTGTCCATAAATGAACAAACTGGAATGGACCCAGCTGAGTTTCTTCAATTCATTCATAAAAGTCCTAACACCCAATGTGATATTATTTCCAGATGGGGGCCTTTGGGATATTGTTAGGTTTAGACAAAGTCATGAGAGTGGAGCTCTCATGATGGGATTAGTGCCCTTTGAAAACATGCCTAAATTTGCTTTCTGTCCCTTTCCCTTTCCTGCTTTCTCTCTCTCTCCACCTTCTGAGGATAAAGTGGGGGAGTGACCATCTTCAAGCCAGAAAAAGAGCTTTCACTGTAAAACTGGATCAGCCAGAACTTTGTTCTTGGATCTTCACCCTTTAGAACTCTAAGGAATAAATTCCTGTTGTTTTAGTCACCCTGTTTTGGGTAGCTGACTAAAATATATATGCAAATAATTGGATAAAGAAAGAATACATTGACTAAACTCCCTTGTTATAATTATAGCTGTGAGGAAACAGTACTATTTTTTTTCTTGGAAATTTTATTGTAAAAATGTCATCACAGTGATAGTATCAAATAAAATACAAAAATTACCCTTAGGAGCATCAACAAAACAAATGAGCTCTTTTATTTTAATGTATTTATTATCAGATCAGGTTCTCTCACCAGTCTAAAGTCTTTTCCCAAGAGTACTGAAAATGTTGACTATAAGAAGACCTCTCATTTGATGGGCAACCTTAATACATGTGTTACTTTTCCAGCTATTTAGCTCATGCATCTGTGAAATTGAGACTATAACATTGATGGTCCATGAAGAATTGTAGTAAGGGAGCTGGTAAACATCATCTTGACCATGACCCAGAATGCTGCAGTAAGCTCTGTCTAAATCTTGAAAAGTACTTTGTGTGCAAGGGTTTACTTATTTAATGTGTTTCATTCTGCATAAAACAAAAATCATCACAGATATTCTGCTTAATAAGATGCAGGTGATATAAAAATACTGATTTCTATGTTCTATGATTGTTACAAGTGAATACCAGGTAATAACTCATTCAATCATCAAAACCACTGTCTGAATATTATACTCTCTTTGGAATTATTTTAAGCTCCTGCTTTAAAGATAAAAGCAGGTAAGATACAGGAATCAAGTTTCAGGGAGCTTTAATAACTTCTTAAGAGCAATTGGAGCAGTCATAGATAGAGAGATTTGAACCCAACCTAAGTCTGGTTTGCTGAACATGAGATAGTGCCTCTCAAGTCAACACTTCCTGGTTGCAACAAGGAAGGTAAAGTTGCCTAAATGCAGCCTAAAAACTGGAGAAAGTGACCACTTCCAAGCTGAGGCACACTGTGTAGCCTGCTTTCCTACCATTGTGCAGGAAATCCTGACTCATACATTGCCACAGGAACAGTGTGTATGCAGACAGTAAGAATCATTACACCCAAGAAGTGAGAATTTTTTGAATTTAATAATAATTCATTGACTCTAGACTTGGTTCATATTCCTTGGTCACCTTGTTCTCAATTTTCTCAACAGTTAAAATCACATTAATTGGCCATAAAAGTCCCAGTATTTTGGAGATTTTTTATTCCCAGCTGTGTAAGAATGATATTTGAATCTGTATGCCAGACAAGATCAAGCTGCATAAGAAATAGCCACAAATCATTAGGCAACCAAATTATTATGATGCAACAAGGCCAAGAATTAAGCCATAAAATAATTTTGAGGGCATTCTGCAGCCAATCTAAACAGCTAATCAAATGAGATCATAGATTCTCCAGAAAGCAAATCTGGTCATTCCAAGCTTATTCTCATCAACAAATTTTCATGTGAAATTTTGGGGAAAGCACTTAGATTTTTCCCTATGGATTGGATTTAATCTCTAGTTGTATCAGTTTCAGACTCAACCTGCATTTCTGTAGGGTGAGGTTAATGTCAATTTAGAGTCATCAAGATCATTACTCTTATGGCTTGGGTTTTTTGCTTGTCCAATCCTTCATGAAAATCTATATTAAATATATGTTAAAGTGCCTAGTATAATTTTCATTTAAACATCACACAAATTCTAGAAATATTATTGAGAAAGTGAAAGTGTAAAATTAAGAGGATGTATACAAAACAGATAATTCAAACAAAATAAAACAACAACAAAAAAAGAAAGATAATGATAATAAGCAAAAAAGAAAATACACACAAGGGAGAAATTGCAGTGTGGAAAGAGTGGGAGCAGATCTCAGTTCACTCATGCATTTCTCATGAAGCTGTGGAAGATGTGTCCCAAACGCTTAGTCAGGCTGGAGTAGGATGTTATGGGTCCCAATGGAATAGAAGCTCACTACCATGGTACTATGCATTCCAAGCATGTGTTTCAGCTGTAGCCTTCTTTTCCTGTTGAGAACATTATCTGCGCTCTTAAGTCTCAATTATTGTACCCCTGAGAGCTGTGAACATCAAGCCTGCATCCTTAGCTGATCCTCATTTCTTCCTGTCTTCTGTGTTCAGATGTGTATTCTTTCCAACTGTTTGTCTTTTTTTTTCTCATTTCCCTACAATATATCAGGCTGTGTCCTTTCCCATAACATTCCTGCAAACACCCAGTGCAGCAAACATCTTGTGTCTAATACATAATGCAATAGAATCTCAAAAGGTTACTCTATCCTTGGTGTTGGTCAATGATGTTTAGTTCCTTATTAGAAACATACTGCCTGTATTCACCCTTTGTGCTCACTGGTCCATGAAGGCAAATAAACAGATCAGTACCATCCAGCAATAAAGACAAATAGAGCCTCTTATAATGCAAATTCTTTCTGTTGTCTCTGTATGTTGCCTTTTCATTATGTGGATATTATTAATTTTTCATCTATATCTGGCTAGTAAGACAGATTTGAGATATTCTTTGTAGGTATATTGAAGTGATTACTCAGATATCTTTTCATGCTTGAAAGGATTTATTAACTAAGAGATAATGGAGTGTGCATCTACTTTTTATTGCAATGTTTCTCAAGATGGGATCTGTAGATGACCTGTATCAGAATCATTTTTCTGGTTATTAAGATGATGATTACTCATCAAGAGAAGAAGAATAAATAAACTGTGATATATTCACACAATAGAGATACATTCAGCAATAAAAATATACAAGCAACTGAAACAAGCAATATAATTAATGAATTTCACAAATATTGTGCTGAGTTAAAGAAGTCATATGCAAATGAAGACTATATTATGTAATCGATTTATATAAGTTTCTAGAATTGGCAAAATCAACCTGTAATAATAGAAATCAGACAATTGTGGCTTCATAGCAAGGAGATTGAATGGGGAGGGGCATGAAAAAGTTTTCATGTGGATGCTCTGTCTTGATGTGTATCACAAAAACTGATTAAATGGAACAAGTGAAACGTAACATTTCATTTTATATGAACCACATGCATATTTTAAAATAAGGCTTGCCATATCCTACCTCCATAGATCTGAATTTATTAAAATATTTTTTAAAATTTAGACAAGTTTTAGATTTACAGAAAATTTCCAAAATAATATATAGTCCCTCTATGACCTGTATACCCAGTCTCATCCACTGTGAATATCTTACATTACCATGATACTTTTGTCACAATGAATGAATCAGTATTAATATATTGGTATTAACTAAACCAGATGCTCCCTTTGGAATTCTTGAGTTATTCTCCCTTAATGTCCTTTTCTGTTTTGGGATTCCATCCAGGATATCACACTAAATTTAATCATCACATCTTCTTCAACATTTCTTAGCTGTGACAGTTTCTCATACTTTTATTAGCTTCTCATCTTGACAGGTTTGAAAAGTACTGAACAGATATTTTGTAAAACATCCTTCCTGTGGGGTGTGTTTGATGTTTCTCTGGTAATTAGAATGGGGTTATAATTTGGGGGAGCAAGGCCACAGAAGCGAAGTGCTGTTCTCATCACATCAGAGCAATGGTACACATGATGAAAAAGACATATCTTGCATGGCAATAATGTTGATCACTGCACTGTGGAACATCTCCATTTAAAACAAGATCCTTAGATATTTCATATGTCCATCATCTTTCAAGGTACCATATTAAATTTTATCATTTCAGAGAACTTTAAATAGGTTAGCATAATACTCTGTTCACAGCCATCCATTACTCAACATCTCCTTTAGATGTTTAGTGTTTCTGTGTCTGGAGATATCCCCTTTACTACTCCTTGTTTTCCATTGGAATGATCCCATGCTCCTTCCTAAAACCCCTAGTTCTTTTAAATGCCTTGCTACTCAATATGTTTACCACCCAGTAACTCTCCTCGACTCAGCCATCTCCAAGCCTCTGGATCATTCCCAATAATTTTCTGAAGATTTTAATTCCCAGCTGTCTCCTCTCCATAACTACTCCTTCATACTTCTTAGCAACTTTAATATCCACAAATGTGGCATTCCTTCTAATATATGGCTTCTTAATTCTTTGTCCTCATATACACTGATTGTGCTTCTCTCTGACCTCAGCCAAGGTCATACCTAAATTTCATCATTTATGATAATTGTATTCATTCCATAAATCCCAATTTGGATCACCCCATCAAATCATCTACTTTCTGATGATGGCCTCCTATCCTTTTACTCTCTTATGAGTGCTCTGATCCTCATAAAACCAGTGCTTCTCTCTAAAAAGAAAAAAAAAATAACCACCACCACAAAAACATACCATTTCTAAGAAGTTACCCCTGCCAGCAGATTATGCTCCTGGATGCCCCTGAATTATTCACTTTCCTCCTTGCTTTTTCTGGATTCTTTGGTCTGAAATTTAATCATTTTTACACAGTCAACCTTCATTGCCTATCTTTTTCCTTGAGTCTAGCAGTCGAACACAGATGCAAAATGCACAGCATGCTGTCCATGCTCACATCGATTTTAAAACTGCACTCATTAACTGGACCTCAGTGTTGTCCTATAAGAAACTCTTCATTTGCTCTTACATAGTGCTTTGGAAAATGTTTGAGGCCTTCCCTTATCTTTTCTACCTCTCCTCGCTTTCAGCTAATGAGCCAAACTTCATTAAAGAAATAGAAGCAACTGGAGGAGAGTTCTCGAATGTTCCTACCACCATATCCACTAATATCAAATGCATACTCTGCCTAAATGACAAATTACCAATTTTCCTTTTTCCTAAGTAAGGTCAACTTGTGACTTAAATGCCAAATTTCAGTCTATTCAAGGCTCTTACTATGATCTATTTTCCTTTTGTGTCATTTTTCTACTAATAATTTCTTTCTATAAGCACATAAGCATACACCATCTTAAAGACTTCCCTTGATTCTGTTTCTTCACAATTCCTGCCCAATTTCTCCGCTGTTTAGAAAAGAGTTTTTGTGGACACAGACCCTCCTTGCTCTCTCATGAGCTTTTGATTTTGGTTTATTGAGGCTTGTATACCTGCCACTTCACTAGAGCTGCTCTTAATGTGGATACAGAAGAAATCTGCACTATATAATCTAATCATTAATTAGGTACCCGATTTGACTAAATAGAATAATCTTACAGAGTTGACCACTATTACTGGAAACAATTTCTTTACTTGACTTAGTAGTACCAACCTTATTTCCCCCAAAACCTTGCTGGCCCTCTCATTTTCCTTTGATAATTCCTTGATACCTCCCATATCTATGAATATTGTAATATTGCAGGATGAAGTCTTCTCATTTAAGTAATTTCATTCTGTCTTGAAGTTTTAAATAATTGCTTCCATGAAAATTCCCAAATCTCTATCTAACCTCTTGAGAAACTATAGAGTAATATCTTCATTTATTAATATCTCTATTTAGATATCTAATAGGCATATTACATATGAAAATTTGCAGAAGACTATATAAACAGGCAACAAAGAATTTATTCAAGACTATTGCACTAAAGGAGAGAGACTGTGCAACAGAGATTTGATTCAGTTCTGCTGAAACAAAAGATGGAAAAGTTGTCAAGTACTTAGTTAGGTTCCTAAAGATCTTTGAGACTGACATCAGGAGGAATATTGGTCAGTGTGATTAGGCCATTAATTTTAGTAATTGATACTTCTTGAATTTAGACTTCTACCCTCCAATATAAATTGGGAGATTGACTGCTAGTTTTTTTTACATTTTATTTATTTTTTTATGATTTTTAAAATTTTGATTGGCATGTAATAATAGTTGTACTTATTTATGAGCTGAGATGTGCTGTTTCAATTCATGTATATAGTACATAATAATGAAATCTGGGTAATTAGCATATTAAAAAATCACCTTAAAATTTTATCATTTTAGTGACTACACTAAAAATTCTCTCTTAATGATTGATTACATTTCAGAGGAATTTGTCCTGAGAAAGATATTTTGGGGTTGTAGATTTGCATCTTAAAGGAGTACAAAAAGGTTTTTCTTGAGATTATCTAAAGCCAGTGCTTTTTAAAAAGAAATATTAGGATTCTATAACACATGGAAATTTTTATAAAATTTAGTCAAGATGAGAATTTTAAGGCCATCTTAGTCATATATCCAAAGTAATATGACCCCAAATGAACTATTGATTTTCCTTTACCCTCAAACCTGCCTCGCCCTCCGTATTCTCCAAGTCAGTGGTAATTACATTCTTCCAGTTTTTAAAGCCAAAATCTTTAGGGTCAATACTGATACCTCTCTTTATCTCTACTCTCAGCCCCTGCCCTCCTCTCTTTCCACATCCAATTCTTCAGTAGTATTTATCCAGGTACCAACCACTCCTCTTTATCTCTGCCACACCACTATACTCCAAGCCCCCAAATTTCCCAGTAGATTATTAAACTGCGGTCCTAACTTTCTTCCTGATTTCATTCTTTCTCTTCCTACAGTCTAGTGATCAGACTACAGATTTTCACTTAGTTCAAACCCAAAGTCATTATCTTGGCCTGAAAAAACTCTGTATTTTTCTTTTCGCTCTCTCCTTACTCAACATGTACTTTTTTTTCCCCACCCTAAGTTCTTTGTATACCAGTCTTTGCCTCTTTGTTATCCCTCCAACATTCCAATCTCATTTTGGTACTTGCTTTCTTCATTATCTGAAACACTCAGATATCAACATGCCTTTTTTATTTCATCAGGTCTTCATTATAATGTCAATTGTTATCTTGTGTTTGAGTCTTACCCTAAGCTCATATAATGTCACAATAGTTTTGCTTTAATTTTTTTTATACCCTTTACCACCATCTGGTGCATAAGTTGTGTTTCCTTTTCTATTTTTTCTGTATCACCAATAAGAATGTATATTCTTTGAGGGCAAGGACTTCATAAGTTTGTTTACAACTAAATGTGTGTGACTGAATGTGTGCCAGACAATAAATATTTGTGAAATAAATTAATGAATTCTCTGCCTTAGTTGGAAGTTTACAAATGATCTTAGACCTCCTTTGGCTTGGGATCACAGCCTAGTTGAATGAGTAATGGACTCTTTACTCTGCACTTACATTTTGAATGTTCTATTGAATCGCCATTGAATCCAACCCCATCTATCAGGCACATTGTCTGGAAAAGTCTAAGGAAATCACTTCTAGGAGTTTTAGATTCTTCCATTTGACCTTAGAGAGAGATTTCTCTCTAAACTATACTATGAAACAAAAATTTCCATTTATTATTCTTTCTCAGTAACCATGAAATCAAAGGAACTTATAAATATACCATGTTTAAGAAAAGATAATATTTGTATTGATCTGCTGGAGTTACACTTTTTGGAATTGAAACAAAGAACTAAATGTTGTGGTTCATTCTAGTGTATTTCATTTTGGCAGCTATTAGAGGTCTCTCTGTTGTTGTTAAAACATTAATTTTTTTCTAATTTTTCTACTGTCATTGCTTTTATGTCTTGAAGTAAAGATAGCAAAAAAATTTCATTATTTTTATTTTTCAAAATTATTTCAAATATTTTTTTATTTAGATACTTGATTATATATACATTTTCTCTATGAAATGCCCCTTTGAACTATTCTTTGATATAAATAAAGGGACAAATTAATTTTTTAAAGAATCAAAATTCATATCTCTTTTCAGAAATAGGTGGAGTTTAGGTGGACAGGGAACCAGAATGTACTCTGAAATCTCTCTTTAATTTCCTGTTCCACTATTAGGACTCAATGGAAAGTGTAAAACATAATATACAGCTCTTTAAAGAACAATTGAATGATAATCAGGGACCTTATTGACCATCTAGTGTACAGTGGAGCTATAAGATGTTCACAACCTAATTTGAGAACTCATAAATGTAACTTATGTGGAATATGTCCTTGATATAATAAAATTAAGGACCTTAAGATGGGTAAATTATCCAGGATTATCTGTGTAGATCCTAAATGCTATCACAAGGATTGTTAAGAGATCCAGGGGGAGATTTTTCTATACCCAATGTGAAGTCCAGGAGGAGGTTGGAGTAGTGTGGCCACAAGCTGTGGAATACAAGCAGCTATAAGAAGCTAAAAGACATAAGAAAAGGGATTCTCTCTAGAGCTTCCAGAGGGCTTGTGGTCTTGAAAAAACCTCAATCTGGGCCAATTAAACCTGATTTTAGACTTGTGGCCTCCAGAACTATGCAGGAATATATTTTTGTGGCTTCAAGTCATCAATTTCTGTTAAAACAATTTGTTAAAACAGCCATATGATCTTTGGCGCAGGACTACCCCTTCAGACCAGGAGACTACCACAGTAGGTTAAGCCCAGCAACGTAAATCCACCCTCTCCAATTTATGCATGTCCCAGATCCAGGATACAGTAGCGTTCATTGAGGGACACCAGCAGGGTCTGGAAGTTCAACATTAAGGTGAGGTACAGACAATCTGCATGGGTACTACAAGAATATAGGGAAGAAATGGTAATGTCTCAGATTCACACTGCAAGAAAGGAAGACACATAGACAACATGAAAAAACAACAAAGAAAAGTGCCCCAAATAAACCAGGAAACTATAGTAACAGAACCTATGGACAGCGAAGTTGATGAAATGTCAGAGAAGGAGTTAAGAAGGTTTATAATTAAAATGATCTGTGAATTAAAGAGTGATCTAAATGAGTAAATACAAGCAAAAAGTGATCACTCCAATAATGAGATACCAGAGCAAATACAAGTAGCAAAAAATTACTTCAAGAGAAGAGAGAGAGAGAGAGACTTTGAAAAAAAACCCAAATAGTCAAAAATCCTTGAAATTAAGGATACAATAAGTCAAATAAAAAACTCAATAGAAAGCATAACAAAAGGCCTAGATCACAAGGAAGAAAGAACATCAGATAATGAAGACAAATTATACAACCTGGGAAATAAAGTGGATCCACAATGAAGAAAGTTAGAAACCAGGAACCGAACATCCAATAATTATGGGACAGCATCAAAAGACCAAATATAAGAGTTATTGGGATAGAGGAAGGCACAGAGTTTCAAACCAAAGGAATGCACACTCTCTTCAATGAGACAATATTAGAAAATTTCCCAAGCATGAAGAACAAATTAGAAAACCAAATTCAAGAGGCTTACAGGACACCAAATGTAGAAAATTACAATAGATCTACATCAAGGCACATTATAATGAAAACGCTTAGCATACAGAATAAGGATAGAATCTTAAAAGCCTCAAGAGAGAGGAATCAGATCACATATAGATCTCAAGGAAGGTGTGAAGAGAAGAGCAGTTGCCATGGAAAGTGTGATAGAAACACAGAGAATTCAAAGAAGGTGTGGAGAGAAGAGCAGTTGCCATTCAAGATTTACAATGATCACATATAGGGGGAGATCAATTCATATCTCAGCAGATTTTTTAACCAAGACTCTCAAAGACAGGAGATGGTGGAACAACATATACCAAGCTCTGAAAGAAAATGGATGCTAACCAAGAATCTTATATCCAGAAAAACTAAGCTTTATATTTGATGATGAAATAAAAACCTTCCATGATAAACAAAAGTTAAAAGAATTCACAGCTAGAAAGTCTGCACTACAGAACATCCTCACCAAAATATTCCAAGAAGAGAAAATGAAAAACAATGATGAAAATCAGCAGAAGGAAGGATTACACTAAAGGAAAATCTAATCAGAGGAGAAACCAAGTCACATTAAATACCAAAAATAAACAAAAATAACTGGGAATACAAATCACATCTCAATAATAACCCTGAATGTTAGTGGCCTAAACTCACCAATCAAAAGACACAGGCTACCAGATTGGAAAGAAAAAATAAATACTCAACAATATACTGCCTCCAAGAGACTCATCTCATACAAAAAGACATTCACAGACTGAAGGTGAAGGGTTGGGAAAAATCATACCAGTCACATGGATTCTGGAAGCAAACAGGGGTTTCCATTCTCATATCAAATAGAGCAGACTTCAAACTAAAGTCAATCAAAAAGGATAAAGAAGGACATTACATACTGCTCAAAGGAACCATACACCAACAAGACTTAACAATTATAAATTTATATTCCCCAAACAATGGAGCAACTACATTCATCAATCAAACTCTTCTCAAGTTCAAGAGCCAGATAGACAGGAGATAATTAAAATCAGAGCTGAAATCAATTAAATTGAAACCAAAGAAGCAATTGAAAAAAAATAACAGAACAAAAAGTTGGTTCTTTGAAAAAATAAATAAAATTGACAGACCCTTAGCCATGCTAATGAAGAGAAGGAGTGAGAAAACTCAAATCACTATCATACATAATGAAAAAGGAAATATCACAACAGACACTACAGAAATACAGAAGATAATTAGAAATTATTTTGAAAACTTGTACTGCAATAAATTAGAAAATATCAAAGGCATCGACAAATTTCTAGGGTCATATAGTTTCCCTAAATTGTATCAGGATGATATATACAATTTAAACAGATCAATTTCAAGTGATGAGATAGTAGATGCCATCAAAAGTCTACCAACCAAGAAAAGCCCAGGACCAGATGGATACACAGCCAAGTTCTATAAGACTTTTAAAGAAGAACTAATACCAATACTCTCCAATTTATTTCAGAAAATATAAAGAGAGGCAGCCCTTGCAAAATCATTATATGAGGCCAGTATCACTCTGATTCCAAAACCAGGCAAAGACACATCAAAAAAAGAAAACTTCAGACCAATATCTGTAATGAACATAGATGCAAAACTTCTCAATAAAATTCTGGCAAATTGAATACAAAAACATATCAAAAAGATAGTGCACCATGATCAAGTGGGATTTATCCCAGGGATGCAAGATTGGTTCAACATAGGGAAATCAATAAATGTAATTCATCACATCAACAGACTTAAAGAATAAGAATCATATGATCATCCCAATAGATGCAGAAAAAGCATTTGACAAAATACAGCACCCCTTTATGTTCAGAACACTAGAAAAACTAGGGATAACAGGAACATATCTCAAATCATAAAGACTATCTATGCTAAGTTCCAGGCCAACATAATTCTAAATGGAGAAAAATTGAAGGCATTCCCTCTAAAAACTTGAACAAGACATGGATGTCCTCTTTCACCACTTCTATTTAACATAGTTCTTGAAACACTGGCCAGAGAAATTAGACAGATTAAAGAAATTAAAGGGATACACATAGGAAAAGAAAACTAAAATTGGCATGATATGATTGGATGATATGATTCTATACCTAGACTAAGACCCTAAAAATTCCATCAGAAAATTTCTAGAACTAGTAAATAAATTCATCACAGTAGCAGGATATAAAATCAACACCCACAAATCAAAAGCATTTTGTGTATCAATGACAAATCCTCTGACAGGGAAATGAGAAAATCTACCCCATTTTCAATAGCCTCATAAAAATTTAAACACTTGGGAATCAACTTAATGAAACAGGTGAAAGATCTATACAATGAAAACTACAGAACCCCAAAGGAAAAAATCAAAGAATACCTTAGAAGATGGAAAGATCTACCTTGCTCTTGGATAGGCAGAATTAACATTATCAAAAATGACCATATCACCCAAAGCACTATACAGATTTAATGAATTCCAATCAAAATCCCAATGGCATTCCTCATAGAAATAGAAAAACAATCATGAAATTCATCTGGAAAAATAAGAGACCCAGAATAGCTAAAGCAATCCTTAGCAGGAAGAGTGAAGCAGGTGGCATCATTATACCAGACCTGAAACTATGCTACACAGCAATAGTAACAAAAACAGCATGGTATTCCACCAAAACCGACTGGTAGACCAATGGTACAGAATAGAGGACTCAGAGACTTACCCGAAAAATTACAATTATCTTATATTAGACAAAGTTGCCAAGAACATGCATTGAAGAAAAGATAACCCCCTCAACAAATGGTGCTGGGAAAACTGGAAATCCATATGCAAAAAAACATGAAGTTAAACCTCTATCTCTCACCATGTACAAAACTCAACTCAAAATTAATCAAGGACCTAGGAATTAAACCATAGACCCTGCATCTAATAGAAGAAAAGTAGGTCCTAATCTCCATCATGTGGGATTAGGCTCCAACTTCCTTAATAAGACTCCTGTGGCACAAGAATTAAAATCAAGAATCTAAAAATGGGATAGACTCAAACTAAAAAGTTTCTTCTCAGCAAAAGAAACAATCTGTGAAGTGAATAGAGAGCCTACATCTTGGGAGCAAATTTTTACCCCTCACACATCAGACAGAGCACTAAACTCTAGGGTATATAAAGAACTCGAAAAGCTAAACACCAAATAATAATAATAATAATAATAATAATAATAATAATAATAATAATAATAATAATAACCCAATCAATAAATGGGCCAAGGAACTCAACAGACACTTCTCAGAAGATGATGTACAATCAATTAACAAATACATGAAAAAATGTTCATCATCACTAGCAATAGAGAAATGCAAATCAAAACCACTCTATGATTTTATCTCACTTCAGTCAGAATGGCAGCTATTATGCATACAAATAAACAATAAATGTTGGTGAGGATTTGGGGAAAAAGTTACACTCATACACTGCTGGTGCAGCCAGTACAGAAAGCAGTATAGAGATTTCTTGGAAAATTGGGAATGGAACCACCATTTGACACAGCTATATCTCTCCTCGGTCTATACCCAAAGGACTTAAAAATAGCATACTCCATGGTCACAGCCACATCAATGTTTGTAGCAGCACAATTCACAAGAGCTCAACTGTGGAATCATTTTAGATGCCCTTCAATAGATGAATGGATAAAAACAATGTGGCATATATACACAATGGAATATTACTCAGCAATAAGAGAGAATAAAATAAATGAATGAAGTTAGAGAAGATAATGCTAAGTGAAGTTAGCCAATCCCCAAAAAACAAATGTCAAATGTTTTCTTTGATATAAGGAGGCTGATTCATAGTGCGTTAGGGAGAGGGAGCATGGGAGGAATAGATGAACTCTAGATTGGACAGAGGAGTTGGAGGGCAAGGGAGGTGACATGAGGTTATTAATGGTAGTGGGGTTAATAATGATCATTATTATCCAAAGTACATGTATAAAGAAACTAATTGGTGTGAATATACTGTGTATATAACAAGAGATATGAAAAATTGTGTTCTATATGTGTAATAAGAATTGTAATGCATTCTGCTGTCATATAAAACAAATATCCACAAACTTTCCAAGAAAAAAAAAACAGCCATATGAAACTAATACATTTATCATGTTCTTATTATTTTAGTGAAAACAATACCCATTTATATGAAGGTTACTACTCACTGCAACAGTTCAGATATGTAATGTCCCTTAAAGGCCCGTACATTAAAGACCCGGTCTTCAGTTTGGCACTGCTGAGAGATGGTGGAAACTTAAGAAATGGGCCCTGGTTGACTCATTGGCAGCATGGCTTCAAAGGGGATAGTTGGATCCCAGCCCCTCTTTCTCATTCCTTTTTCTCTATTTCACTTCCCAGCTGCCACAGAGGAGCACCTTCTACCACATTCTTGCCCCAGATTACTGCTTCACCCCTGGCCCAAAAGCAACAGGCCAACCCTGGACAGAAACTTCCAATACTATGAGCCAAAATAAACCTTTTTTCCTTAGCTAATTATCTCAGGTATTTTGTTACACTAATAAAAAGATGACTAGCACATACAGAGTAACATTGTTAGTGGAAAACTAGACTAGAATCCAAGTTTCCTGTCTGCCAGTTTAGGGAACTTTTCACTCATTATAGCATCACATCTTCATGTTCCATTTGGGCACAAATCTAGGAAGTCATTCTTCTTTCCATTGAAATACTAGAAATAATGCTCTTATTATAGTTGTTCTCTTTCACCTGTTCTCCATTTCCAATTAAATATGTAGTAGTAATCATACCAAAGACCTGAAGGTGTTGGATGACCCATTTAGCTTCCATTCTTTCTTTTCAAAACCAGTTCAGGATCTAGGAACAGTAAACACATCCATGCAACTCTGGGCTGGAGGTTTTGTTATGATAAATGGGCCTCATTTCTGCTTTTGGAGAATAACTGGGGTGAATGCCCTGAGGTCATGCTTCTGGGTTTACCACTGTTAGAACTTACTTCTACTTTCTGAATATCATTAAGGCTAAATTTTGCAATGTTTACCTTTAGTGTTATTTTGGTGGGTCCCTTGGATTAGTATAGTGGAAGCAACTTTTAATTGGCTGCAATAATTTAGTTTCCCTGGTCTAGCTTTTTTCTAGGATGGTCAGGCTAACTTCTTATTTTATCTCACTGCTTCCTCTCAGCTTTCCTTATTTACCCTTTGAATAACACTCACATTGAACATTAAGCAGATGTTTGTGATTTAAGCATGGAATATTCCTGAGATTGATAAAAACCCAGTCTCTGTCTTCCTCATCCCCTCTTTGTGATGTATGTGTATATATATATATATATTTATGTTAAAACAAATATGCTTTAAACACATTGAAAATAATACCACTATATCCTGACTGTTCTGATTTTCTATAAAGCATAGTGATTGGAAGAAAGACAAGCCTTAAAATCAGTGCAATGCCTTAGAGTTACATAGGAATTGAATAATATCCAGGGAAAGTAAATAATTTGCTCCAGATCACACACCTAAATTGTGACAGAGGCATCATAGGAGTTGGGCTTCTTGCAAGTTGAACTTATTAAGCATTTATTAATTGGTTAATCAGTTCCCAAGCTTTCACATGTGCTTTCTCAGTAATATTCACAATATAAAGAGGGAAAGATTAAGAGACTTGCCCAAGGCCTCAAAAATATAAAGAATTGACTTGTGTTTTATTTTTGTAACTTTTGTTATTTCCTTATTATAGAAATAATGTATTGGCCATATAAAAAAGTTAGAATATACAGGTAGTAAAAAACAGAGGAAATTAAAACCTTGCAATTCTATAATTCTTGATCACACTTTGTATATACATTCAAATTTTGTATTGGAGTACATATTCAAATGTGTTTGTCCTTGTTAAACATGACATTATATTTTACTTATTATTTGAAAAGGTTACTTTTTTCTCTTTGAAATAAACTTTATCTTTTGTAGCAGTTTTAGGGTCACAGCAACAGTGAGAAGAAAGCAGAGAGTACCCCAACACTCGTTGACCATCTATCTACATATAGCCTCTCTTCACTGCCAATGGTCCATCCCAAATCACAAATGTGAGGGGTACATTTGTTACAACTGGTAAACCTCCATGGACATATCATTATTACTTAATACCCATATTAAATTTATTTTCGTGTTCAACTTGGGAATTTGACAAATAAATATCTCCATAATTTAATTTTTTTTGAGAATATCGCCTGTTTGGAATCCTATAGTATATAAACTTTTCAGACTGGCTTTTTTTCACCAAATAATATGAATTTAAGCTTCCTTTATATCTTTTCATGGCTTGATAGCTCACTTTTTTTTATTTTTAAGCAGTGAAGAATATTCCATTGTCTGGATGTACCACAGTTTATTTATCCATTCACCTTCTGAAGGACACTTTTGTTTCTTCCAAATTTGGGCAAGAATGAAGAAAGCTGCTATAAATATCTATGTGCAGGAATTATCATGGGCATAAAATTTCAACTTCTTTACACAATTACCAAGAAGCATGATTGCTGGATCATACTCTAAGAGTATGCAGAGTTTTTAAAGAAACCATCAAATTGACTTCAAGGTGGCTATATTATTTTTCATCCCCACCACTGAAAAATAAGAGTTATTGTTGCTCCACATCCTCATTAGCATTAAGTGTTATCAGTGTTCCAGATTTTGGGCATACTAATAAGTATGTAATGTTATCTCATTGCTTTTTAAAATTTGCATTTGCTGTATGATATATGATATGGAACATCTGTTCATAGGCTTATTTTCCTTCTGTGTGTATATGTATTTGATGAGACATATATGAATATATTTGGGCTGTTCAGTTTCTTTTCATTGTTCATTGCCAAATCAGGGTCATCTAGGTTTTCTCCTATGTTATTTTCTTATAGTTTTACAGTTTTGAATTTTACATTTATATATATGATCCATTTTGAATAAATTTTTAAAATGGTGTGGTGATTATGTCTAGATTCTTGCACATGAATATCAATTGTTCTAGCTCCATTTATGGAAAAGACTATTTTTGATCCATTATGTTGCCTTTGTTGAAGAGCAACTGACTATATGGGTCTATTTCTTGCTTCTTTATTCTGTTCCACTGCTCTGTCCATTCTTTCACAAAGTACCATATGGTCTTGATGATGATTGCAACTCTATAAGAAATCTTGAAGTCAGGTGTTATCATACAATTTTTTATAAGCTGAGTTTTCTTTTTTATTTAAAATATTTTTTCAATATTTAAAATGCTACAATTTTACACTTAATTTCTTTAAAAAATTCTTAATATTTCATCTTTGACCTATGTGTTATTTTAACAGTTTTTATTTACCCACTTTTTTGTAATTTCCAGTTATCTTTCTGTTATTGATATCTAGTTCAATTCCACTGCATATAAGAGTAGCAATTATATGAATTCTATTATTTTGAGATCATTGGTGTGCGTTTTATAGTTAAGAACTTGCTCTATCCTGGTGAACATTCCATGTGAGATTGAGAAGATTGAGTATTTTGCTGTTGTTGAATAAAATTGTATATACATCAAGTTATTGATGGTGAATTGAAATATGTCTTTGATAATTTTCTGCCTGCTCAATTTGTCCATTCCTAATACAAGGGGATTACACTATAATAATAGATTAATGTATTTCTCCTTGCAGGTCTATCAGTTTTTGTCTCACATTGTAATGTTCTGTTGTTAGGGACATAAAATTAAGGAAAAATTGGTCATGCAACTTATAATCCTAATAACTCTACTTTCTTTGAATTCTGCTCTGAAATTAATACATGGATATTTTCTTAATCCAATTACTTTTTATTTATGTGTGTCTTTATATTTAAAGTAGATTTCTTGTAGACAAAATGATTGGGTGTTGTTTTTTGACCCACTATAACCATCTCTTACTTTTAATCAGTGTAGTTAGACCACTGACATTCAAATTGATTATTTATTTGTGTGTATGTGTGTGTAGAGAGAGAGAGTTGGGTTAATAGCTACCAATTTTATTCTCTTTTCTCTGTGCTGTCCTTATTCTTTGCTCCTATTTTGTCTTCCAACCTTTTCCTTTTTATTTTTGGTTTTAATTGGACATTTTGTATTATCCTATTTTTTCTCTCCTATTTAATAAAATCAATTAAACTTCTTTATTTTTATTTTTTGTACTTTTTTGGTAGCTTCCACAAAGTTTTTAATATACACTTATAATTAATACAAAACCACTTTCAAATAACATATCATTTCATGGGTAGTATAAATACTTTAACAAAATAGTCCAATTTCTTACTGTCCTTTGTATCATGTTTATCATTTATTTCATTTACACTTAAGTATATGTGTGTATGTGTGTATAAACACAAATAAAATGCAGTGTCCTTACTAGTATGAGCAAATGCTGTTAGATCAATTAAGAATAAAAAGAGAGATTTTTATTTACTTTCACTTACTCTTTTTCTCTTATTCTTCCTAGATTCACGTTTCTGACTTATATCATTTTCCTTATCTCTGAAAATTTTCTTTTAATATATCTCCCAAGCAACAGATTCTGTCAATATTTTTGTCTAAAAAAGTCTTTTTTTCTCTTCACTTTTTCATTGAACTAAAAAGACTCAACATGAACTCTACCTTTATCACCATATGTAACTGTATAAAACATTATTATTGAGTATATTTACAACGTTATAGGGTGGATATCTCAAGTTTATGCATCTTACCTGTAATTCTCTACTCTCCCCTTCTAGCCTCTGTTAATTACCATTCCACTCTTTGATTTTATGAATTTGACTATTTTAGATAACATATATGAATGAAATAATGTAGTAATTAACTTTTGCTATTTTATTTTGTTCCACATAAATTTCCCATGGTGCATCCATGATGCTGAATATTATAGAACTTACTTATCTTTTAAGACTGAAGATGACTCCATTGCATTCATATACCACATTTCCTTTATCCATTCATCTGTTGAAGATTTAGTTTGTTTTTAATCTCTAAGCTATCATGCAGACTGCAACAATGAACATTGGAATGCTAATTAATTCTCAAGATTGACTTCAACTTAGGGGCAAATTCTGAAATGGGATTTGATCATACAGATAAATATTTTGAAAAATTTGAGGAACTCCATATATTTTTCCATATCAGCTGTATCACTTTATATTCCTATTAAAAATGTGCAAGAGTCTAATTTCTTTCATTAGCATTTGGTGTATGTTTTCAAAAATAGCAATCCTAACATGTTTCAGATTGCATCTCACTGTGCTTTTTGGTGTACATTTACCCCCAAATTAGAAATACTGAACACTTTTTATATATCTATTGAACATTTATGATTTGTTTTTAGAAATGTCTATTTAAATTCTTAGCACATTGTTTATTTGTTCTTTTTAGTTATATATGACAGTAGAATGTCTTTTGACATATCATACATATATGAAGTATAATTCCCATTCTTGTGGATGCACATGATGGGGGTGTTGTATATTCATATATGAACATAGTAAAGATATGTCCAATTCATTCTACAGCTTTCTTATGCTCATCTCCCTTCCTTCCCTTCATTCCCCTTTGTCTAATACAATGAACATCTATTCTTACCCCTCTCACCCTTATTGTGTATCAGTATCCACATATCAGAGAGAACATTAGGCCTTTGTTTGCGGGGGGATTGGCTTATTTCACTTAGCATGATAGTCTCCAGTTCCATCTATTTACCAACAAATGCTAAAATTTCATTCTTCTTCATGGCTGAGTAATATTACATTGTGTACATATACCACTATTTTCTTTATCCATTCATCTGTTGAAGAGCACCTAGGTTGGTTCCATAGCTTAGGTATTGTGAATTGAGCTGCTATGAACATTGATGTGGCTGTATCGTCATAATATGCTAATGTTAAGTCCTTTGGGTATATACTGAAGAGTGTGATAACTGGATCAAAGAGTGGTTCCATTCCAAGTTTTCTGAGGAATCTCCATACTGCTTTCCATAGTGGTTGCACCAATCTGCAGTGTCACCAGTAATGTATAAGTGTACCTTTTTCCCTATATCCTCACCAACATTTATTATTGCTTCTATTCTTGATAATTGCCATTCTAACTGGAATGTGATGAAATAGCGTAGTTTTAATTTGCATTACTCTGATTGCTGGTAATGTTGAACATTTTTTTTCATATATTTGTTGACTGATTGTATTTCTTCTTCTGTGAAGTGACTGTTCAGTTCCTTTGCCCATTTATTCATTGGATTATTATTCTTTTGGTGTCAAGTTGTTTGAGTTCTTTATATATTTTAGAGATTAATGCTCTATCTGAGGTACAGGTGGCAAATATTTTCTCCCGTTCTGTCAGCTCTTTTCATGTTCTTGATTGTTTCCTTTGCTGTGAAGAAGCCTTTTAGTTTGATATAATCCCATTTTACTTCCTATGCTTTAGGAGTCTTTTTAAGGAATTTTGGTTCCTAAGCCAACATAATAGAGATTTGGGCTTACCTTTTCTTCTAATAGGTACAGTTTCTCTGGTCTAATGCCTAGCTACTTGATCCACTATGAGTTGAATTTTGTGCGGGGTGAGAAATTTCATTTTGTTACATGTCGGTTTGCAGTTTTTCCAGCATCATTTGTTGAAGAGGCTATCTTTTCTTCAATATATGTTTAGAGTGCCTTTTTCTAGTATATGATAACTGTATTTATGTGGGTTAGTCTCTGTGTCTTCTATTTTGTACCATTCATCTCATGTCTGTTTTGGTGCCAATACTACACTGCTTTTGTTTCTATAGCTCTATAGTGTAATTTAAGATCTGGTATTATGATGCCTCCTGCTTCACTTTTCTTATTGAGGATTGCTTCGGCTATTCTGGGCCTCTTATTTTTCCAAGTGAGTTTCATGATTGCTTTTTATATTTCTATGAAGAACATCATCAGAACCTTAATAGGAATAGCATTAAATCAATATAGTTCTTTTGGTAGTATGGCCATTTTGGCAATATTAATTCTGCCTATAGAAGAATATGTGGGATATCTCCATCTTCTAAGGTCTTCTTCTATTTCTTTCTTTATTATTATTTAGTTTTCATTATATAGTTCTTTCACCTCTTTTGTTAGATTGATTTCCCCAATCCCCAATTTTTATTTTCTTTGAAGCTATTGTGAAGGGACTACTTTTCATAATTTCTCTTTTGGTTGATTCATCACTAATGTATAGGAATGGAATTGACTTATGATTATTAATTTTATATCCTGCTACTTTGCTGAATTCATTTATGAATTCTAGAAGTTTTCTGGTGGAGTTTTTTTTTCTCTTCTATGAAGTTGTTAGCAAATAGAGATAAAGTTTGAGTTCTTCTTTTCCTATTTGTATTCTTTTAATTTCTTTCTTCTAATTGCTCTGGCTAAAGCGTCCAGGACTACGTTGAATAAAAGTGGTGAAAGAGAAATTCTTTGCTCATTTTTAATTGGAGTATTTTTTAACTTAGTTGTAGAAATTCCTTACATATTTTGGATATAAACTTCTTATTAGGCGTATAGTTACAAATACCATCTTTTTCTTATTCTAGAGGCATTCATTATACTCTGCTAATTGCTTCCTTTGCTCTTCAAAAGCCTTTTAGATTTATATAATTCCATGTGCCTCTTTTTGTGTTCCATTGAAGGTACTTTCGGTGTCATATTCCCATAAAATCATAAAATCCCGTTTTCTACTATGAGTTTTATAGTTTTGGATACTATATTTAAGTCTTGTATTCATTTTGTATTGATTTTAATGTATTAAGTATAGTATATGAGTTCTATATCCTTCTTTTGCATGTGGATTCATTTTCTCAACCCCATTGACTGATGAGATGTTGCTTTCTCTGTTGTGTATATTTGGAAATTTTTCTTTTGGAAAATGTAAATGTGTAGCTTTGTTTCTAGGCTCTGTATTCTGTTCCATTTGTCTACATGTTCATCTTTATGCCAATATCATATTATTTAGATTATACAGCTTTGTAATATTTTGAAAGCAGTAATGATATATAGTTTTATTCTTTTTCCTCAAGGTTGATTTTGTGGTTGCATGTGAATTTCAGAATTGTTTCTATATTTATTAAAAGATGCCATTGTGGTTCGGTAAGGATTGCTTTAGATAGTGTGGACATTTGTGTGTGTGTGTGTGTGTGTGTGTGTGTGTGTTGCCAGGGATTAAACCCAGGGCCTTGTACATGCAAGGCAAGCACTCTACCAATTGAGCTGCACCCCCAGCCCAATGTGCACATTTTAACAATATTATGTTTTCCAATCCATGATAAGGAGGTATTTTCCATTTGTTTCTTGTTTAACTCTTTCATTGATGTTTTGTAGGGTTTTTAAAAAAAATATTTGTTTTTTAGTTATATGTGGACACAATCTCTTTATTCTATGTAGTGCTGAGGATTGAACCCAGTGCCTCAGGCATGCTAGGTGAGCATTCTACCTCTGAATCACAACCCCAGGCTCTTTCTGTAGGTTTTAGTATATAAGTCTTCCACCTTCCTAAGATTAGTCCTGGTTATTTTATTCTCTTTGGTGCAATGTAAAATGACACTGTTTTCATTTCAGATGGTTCATTGTCAGAAAAACAACTAATTTTTACATGCTGATTTTGTGTCCTGCATCTGGGATAAATTCATTTATTATTTTCAACTATTTTTGGTGTTGTCTTAGGGTTGTTCCCCCCGCTCCCCATATGAGATCATGACATCTGCACCAGTGCCAATTTTCCCTTATCTTTCTTATTTGAATGAATTAAACTTCTTTTTCATTTCTACTTGCTCTCACTAGGATTCTCAGTAATTTATTTAATTGAAATGATAAGAGTGGACAGCCTTGTCTTTTCCCCTGATTTTGGGGAAAAAGTATTTAGTTTTCACTCGAGTGTGATATTATCTGTGGAATTTTCATATATGGCCTTTATTTCTTTCTATTACCAATTTGTTGAGAAGATTTTCATGAAAAGATACTGAATTTTGTCAATTTTTTCCCTATGGCTACAGAGATGATCATGTTAATTTTATTGTCTGTTACTGTGGTATATTACATTTATTGATTGATTTTCATATGCTGAATTATCCTTGCATCTTGGGGATAAATCCCATTTAGTCATGGTGTATAATTCTCATAATGTGCTTTTGGTCTCAATTTGCTAGTATTGTGGTTAAGGCATTTTTATCTGTATTTATCAGCATCTTGGATTTCAGTTTTTTAAATCTTACAGTGCTTTTGTCTGGATGGTATCAATATAATGCTGGTCCCATAAAATATATTTTAGAATGTTCCTTGAGTTATAAAAGTTAGGTTCTTTATTTAAGGCATTTTTTTTAAATACAGATGTCAATCATCATGAACTTCCCTCTTGGTATTGTTTTGTCTTATTTCACTACTTTTGTTTTTATTTTCATGGAGGAAAAAGAAGGATTGTATAAAATAGTCAATCATTAGGTTTCAGTATTTTTGGTGAGATAGTGTCCACAGACTGTGTATTTTACCAATTCGTAGTAGTGTGCTGTTAGGCAAAAGGATGTTGTATTTGAGTGCTCACCTTCCCTTGGTAACCTGGGTTCTGAAAAAAACAGAAGGTTAGGCTCTGGCAAAATGGTTTTTCTTTATTACAGTCCTTTTTAGACTGCAGGAAAATGATTACTTTTCCCCTCCTGCTGTTAGAAGCCCTAGGGGAATTTTCTCAGATATTCCCTGTGGGAACCTGATAAGGCTCCTGAAAGTAACATTCTTAAAAATATAGTGCTCCTTCTGTGACTAAGCTTTCTTGGAGTTTTTAAGTCTCAGACATGTCCACACTGAGCCTCCAGCAATTCATCAGTTTCAATTCAAGCTTTCATATTTGTACTGGTTTCCATGGAGCTTTCTGCTCTTGGGGTTTTGCTCTGGTAGCTTGTGGTACCCTGTGTCTGCCTGTCTTTCCAATTTGAGAGCCATGGATTGCCCTATTACCACACTTCTCTGATAATCTAAGAAGAATTAATGAATTGATTTTTATTCATTTTAGGATGCACTACTGACTTTCAAGCTTCTTATGTGTCAGGTCAGAAACCACAGTACAGTAATATACTTTTTTTCTGTTAATAATAGATCATGAACATATTTCTGTCAATTATTATCATTATTTTTAAGGCTAAAAATTTTCATCAGTATTTATTTAACACTTGTACTATTGTTGAACAGTGAGGCTATTTTCTTTTTAAAAAATTGGAGAAACTCTTTTGTCTAGGTCTTTGGCACTTGTACATTTCCCCTCCATAGGATGAATGATTCTACATAGAAAAGGAAGTACACTATATACAAGGCCTCTAGCAGTGTGTGAATGCCCTCATTGTACCAATTTCTTTTAACATAAAATAATAATATTTTAATGTTTTTTATTGGTGCATATAGTTATACATAATATTAGGGTTCATTTTGACATAAACATATATGCATGGAATATAATTTGCGCCACTTCAGTAAATTGAAAAGAAAAATTCATTTGATTTATTACCAACACCACATTATGACTCCAGAAATTCTCCCGGTACCTTGCATTTCTTTAATATGCTACTCTGATTTATACTTTTTGTTTGTTTGTTTTGTTTTTTTGTGGTGCTAAGAATTGAATCCAGGGCCTCATGCATGCAAGGCAAGCACTCTAACAACTGAGCTATATCCCCAGCCCTTATGGATTTATTATACTCTTTCAGAGTAAAAACAAATAAGAAAGTTGTTTTATAACTTCAGTGAAATCTCTTTTAATCAAAGAAAGCTTCCATTTTAATGATTAAAAAGCCATTTTTAATATGTATTATCCCTTAAAGCCTATTCTCTAAAGCTCATGTGGACCCTGTTCTCTTGAACATTTTGTTTTAAAAAACAGGGATTTCTGGTTGATGACCTTATCAGTGGTAGGGAAAATGTGGTTCCACAGAGATCATTTAGCCATAATGACATTCTAAGTCCTATTTGGGTCATACAGGATTAAATTGTTTCTATTGCTAATTTTACTTTGCCTTCAGTCAAAAAAGAGAGGAAAGCTGTTAACTCATATTAGCTTTAAGGCCACATTTTAATATCACTTTATCTAAATATAACTACACCCCTTTCCTTTTAAAATGTTTGTTTGCAGCAGCTAAAATGTGGCTATAAAGTGCTAATGAATGTACTATGAAAGATAGGCACCAACACAATTATTTCCTTTCTAATTTAGACTTCATAATGAAGACCCAAGGATGTTTTAATACAGTCTAAGAAAAATTCAAATTTGACAAAATACTAACTCCTCAGATACCTAAATTTTTATTTAGTTTTTATTCCAGAAAAACCATATGCAAAAGATAACAAAGAGATTTTCTTTAGGCTTGTGCTAATTAAGTATTCTCACCAATCCCACCCCCTCCAAAGCCAGCCACTTTTTTCAGTTAATATAATAATATGACAAAATACATCATATAAAATCTTCATAATTTGTTTAAATAATACATTATGTAACTTAGAAAATTATATTCTACAGTGTATTTTTAATTAACACATAATAATTATTTATATTTGTGAGGTACTATGCTTTAGTATATAAATACCAAGTCAGGGTAAGCACATATCTTTGACCATTTACCATGGCTTGGTTGTAGGAAGTTCTTTTAATTAAAAGTAAAATTCATCATTTTATTAACTTCTATAGCTCTAAAAGTTATGCCATCATTTAAAAAATATTATAATGCCTTTTTTAAAAGACAGTATTGAAAACTCTATCCTCCAAAAAGGTAATCCTTTGGTGAACACCGTCCCAAGCCTCTTTCTATGCATCTGTGTGAATGCAAACTCTTAATATGATAGGAAATAGGAGTACCTGGTTCTAAGAGACAATAAACCATGAGAAGATCATACTTTGGATATCTCTAAAAGGTGATCCTAAGATAAGAAATTGGACGTAGGCAATTTTTGGGGGAATTCATTCCAGTGAAGTAAGGTAAGTAGGAAAACTGATCTGGGAAAGAAAAAAAATAATAAAGAATCTTTTAACGAGTGAACTATCTCCTTGGACAACTGGAATTCATTTCTATTAGAGATCTTTCAAAGGCTAAAGGATTCTCTGGAACACATGTCAGAATGTTCCTACCAATACATGGGGAAGCTGGGGTATTTATCCACTAACTCTTTTTCCTTACTGGTTGAGGTTTGTTTCTGAAGCACTGAATTCTAAACAACTTCATGTTGGCCAGCACATGGCTAAGCAGTACTAGTGGTCCCAAGCAAATGCCAGTGGAATGCAAGGAATCAATTAGGCAGAGAAGCAGAATAATGTAGGCACTTGAGATGGGATGAAATAAGTGTGAACAGCAATGGTCTAGCTCAGCCTCAGGAAAGGGTTATAATTTAACATTACATGCTACAGGGAAGTTGATCTCACCATGAAAGTCAGGAAAGGATTCTCCAAAGAACAACCAATGAAAGCAATATAAATGTTCATTTTAAAACTAAAAACAATGGATGTAATTTTAAAAAATGTTTGTACTGGATACTGAAACCAGGATCACTATACCTCTGAGCTCCATACCCAATCCTTTTTATTTTTTATTTTGAGGTAAGTTGCTTAGGGCCTTGCTAAGATGCTGAAGCTGGCCTTGAATGTGCCATCCTCCTCCTCAGCCTCCTCAGTTATTAAAATGTTATTATAATAAGTGGGTTACAATAAATAAAAATGGATCTTGAAAACATCAATCTGTCTGCTGATTGGAGATTCAACATGATAAGAGCCCAAGCCAATGAGAATATGACTCTCAAAAGATTAATGTAGTTGCCCACATTGGAGGTGATTTGGTTCTTAAACTAAGAGAATATAATGTTTAAACACAAGACTTGTGCCAGATTGCTCAGATTTGTACTTTATAAAGGATTATAGCAAACTACATAACCTCCTGAGTAAAGGCTCTTCATCTGTAAAAAGCTGCTATGTTTTAGATATGGTAAGTGTCCCAATAAGGCTTTATGTGTTGAAATTTCATCCCCATTGTGAGGTAGTAAGATTGTGAAAACTTAATTGATGTTGTTTAGAAGTGGAGCATGTGGAAGGTGACTAGGATTCCCATGATTGAATCCAGACAGCTACATAAGAAGAAGGAAAGAAACCACATGTGTGTATGTATGTGAAAGAAACCACACACACACACACACACACACACACACACACACACACAGTCCCTGTTTCTTGCCAAGTGATATCCTGTGTCATCTTGAGACTCTACTGGTGAGAAGGCCATCACCAGATGTGGCCCCTAGATTTTATGTCTCCATACTGTGAACCAAATAAACCTTTTTTATTTTTAAAGTAATCATCTTTGGTTATTTAATAATAGTAATAAAAGTGGTAGTAAAAATAAAATAATGAGTGTGGGGGAGCATGAGAGAAATGGAAGAACTTTGGATAGGGCAAAGGGGAGAGTGGGGAAGGGAGGGGGCATGGGGGTAGGTAAGATGATGGAATGAGATGGACATCATTATCCTAAATACATGTATGAAGACACACACACACACACACACACACACACACACACAATACTGCAGGAACAAAAATCAATTCACAAAATATCTTTTCTTTTTTCCAACTACCAAAACCTCCAAAGAAACCTCTTGCTAGAAGCAAGCTTCATATGTATTAAGGATAGAATTGATGGGAAAAAAAAGAGAGGAAGAAGAAATCAAAAAACGAGGAGTTTCTCAGGCCAAGGGCCCTTGGGGACACAAATTTTAATCAGTGAGCAGCTGCTGAGAGAAATACTGATAATGTTAGCTACAGGAAAAGATCTTCTGTTGTTCAATAGAAATGGACTCTTTTCATAATTAAGAACTGAGTTGCTTTTATTTGATATTTTTCAGCTGGACTAACCAAGATAATGGATGGTTGATATGGTGTCTACATGGTGAATATTAACTTAGTGAATTTGTTCTCTCCTCCCTTCCACTTGCATTTAAATTACTGAGATTGAAAAAAAAAAAAACTACCTCACCATGTAGTTGAATTAAGTGAGTTCATGAATACAAAAAAAGCTTTTAAATAGTGCTTCTGCATAGTAGTTGCTTTATTTAACTATTAATTTTAAGGAGATAGAATGGGGATAAAATGAGAATTATGACATATTTAAGAATGAGATCAATGGTTATCTGATAATTGCATCTTAGATTTAGGAGAAATTTTTAAGAAATATTTTGAGTTTTGTCTTTAATGATGGAATAATAACTGGTGTCAGTCACTGAGGTGAAGGAAATAGGAAGATAAGAATATCTGACAGATAAAGATCCTGAGTATGTTTGGAACATTGAATCTGAATTGAATGATATATCTAAGAGGAAACACCAAGTAGGCAGTTGCATATAGAGATTTAGAGGTCAGATGGGAGATCTGAGCTGGAAATACAAAACTGTGAATCATCTGGACAGAACTGGAAATTGAAGGTATGCATAGAAAAAATATAGACAAAGAACATAAAGTTGTTTACAACAACGAAATGCTGGTAGTACATAGGGTAAGGTTTAGGCAAAACTAAGAAATATGGAAAACTTTGGACTTTCTATCTTAATATCTCCATTTTTCTCATATTCCCTCCCTTTATACTGACATCCGTAATAAATTTATCAATTAATTTAGATTGCTCCTAGCTTCCCATTCATTTTTTTTTTTTGGAAGAATTAACTGAGAAACTCCTCTGGAGCAAGGAATATTCTGCATGTTAACTATATAGCAGTGAAGAAGACAGACATTAGCTGATCTCATCAGGTATAAATGTTCCACAATGAAAAAGTTACTTATAAAATTAAACTAAGATGATGTGGTAGAATGAGATTGAGTGACCATATTAGTTTGGTTGGTGACAAAATCCTCTTTGAAAAGAGTATATTTAAAATGAGATTTTTAAAGATAAAACGGAAGCTGCCATTTGGTCATCAGGTAGAATACTCACATAAAGTTCATTCACTCTTGTAAACAACCTTTCGGCACAAGAAACAGAGAGGACTATGACTATGTGACTATAGAATAGGGGGAAGAAATGAATAAAAGAGACCATATTGTGTAGGTCTTTGTAAACAGAAGAAGTGTGATAAGTAGCTACAAAGATAAGACACTGGACAGTTTCAAGGAAGAGAGTGACATGATTCAATTTATGTTTTAAAACTAACCTAATAACTGCTCTGTAGGTAACATATTACAGGAGAGATAGAAGAGAAGAAGGGGGATCAATTAGAATAGAAGCACTATCCAAATAGATGGGAAGGTAATTTGTACAATATTGTAAGTACATAATATAAACAAAACAGAAGAGAGTACATGAAAGAATTAGATGAAGGAAGGAGTGGAATCAAATATGACTCGACTCTTGGGTTTTAGGCTTCCATAGTACAGTGCTTTCATAAACTGAAGTGAGAAATACTGAGGAAAAAACTAAATTTAGGACTGGGAAATCAAGTGTTCCATGTAAACTTTATTACAAATCATAACTCATGTAGAAAATACAAGTCCTGAATATTTGAGAAAATTCAGGCTATAGATAAATATTTTAATATTATGGTACAAAGATAGCACTTAAAACCATGGGGAATGATAGGTCATCTAAGATGACTGTGTGGCACCAGAAGAGAAATGGGTCCTGGAAAAAAAAGAAGAAAAATAGCTTATGATATTAAAGAAAACTGGAAGAATGTGGTATTATATAAGGCAAGAGCAGAAAGATTCTTAAAATTAATAAAGGAGTCGTTTGTGTTGCATGTTACTGGGTAAATAAAGATGAGAACAAAAGGGAATGAATAGTGACAACTTAGACCCCGCTTTCCTATACTCTAGATACATGGTGACATTTCTTCCACTGAATTCACCTGTGTTACATATCATACTCTCAAAGCCTTTCTTTTCACTTTTTACCTAATCCACTAAAACAAGTTATACAACATTAAAAATAAAAATGCAAATATTTTAAGATTTAAGTATTATTATGTTGCAACCAATAGTTTCCTTTGTTTTGACCTCTAGAATGCTTTCATATGAAGTATCTCTCATTAAATATAACTTTGAATAGCAGCTTTTAAAAATTTCCCAATATTTCTCATAATTCTTGAATTTTGTACAACCCCAAGTACTTTTCCTAAGATTTTTGACTTTGTTACTGCAGCTAATGATTTCTCCATTTTTCAAGACTACTCATCACTCTATACCAGTCCATATATCCTCAAAAATAACAGGTAAAATCAATGATGAGATTATAATCTATTTGTAGCTATGCAGCATGACTCCCTTTTGATCCAGAAAAATTTCTCACCTCATAGTCACTAACAACATGCACTTAGACATATCTATATAGAATATAGAGAAGATAAGAGAGAATTTATAATGCTACTGTTTTGTGGAGACTATCAAAGCTATCTATATTTCTATGCATTTCAAAGATGGTTAGGTTTCTACTATTTCCAAGGGGAATGCAATTGATATCAGTATTGAGTTATATTATTTTCAACTTTTGCACCTATAAAATATTTTATCACTATTTATAATAAATATCACAATAAATTGTCAAGAAGCAATTGCAAATTCAATCTTACTGAGCATTAAGTTGCTGTAGCTCACTAGCTGTAAAAATCAAGGACTAGTCTTTGGTTATTTATGTTATATGGCAATAAGAAGAAAACTGATCTAATCATCCTTTGAGGTGCAATGCTTAGTTCTTCAAAATATCAGAATGTAGCAATTACTTGACAAAGTTTTAGAGTCTTCTGGCTAGACCTTGGGCATGTAAAAATCTTGAAAGCTGTCCTCTCACACTTAAAATAAAAGCTTGGCACACAAAACAAATTTTCTTGGATTTTATAGATGTTTCAATGTAAAAGTCCCTTGCAAAATCTGGAAAGAGAGGTATATCTATAGATGCACATACCAAGGAGAGATACTACTAGAGTCATAAACTAGTAGGAACTCTTGAATGCTTATTTTGGTAAATTATGGGGGATTGGGTGTGAACTAGCACATGAACAAAAAAACTTGCAGGGGCTCAGCGGAGATCAAAACTCCATGTGGGTTTCATCTCTAGACTCCCACTAGATTGTCATAGAGAGTACCAAAGAAATATTTCTACATGAGGGAAAAGTTATACCACTAGAGAAACACTTGTGAATGTTACATACCTGAGTGACAAGACTACTAAAAGACTTTATAAACATAAAATGGAATGCTCATCTTTCCCCATATATTACCACTGAACAATAATGGTCAGAATTATTACAGTGGATTATAGTTGAAAGAGTTGCAAGGCACAGACTCTGTGCAAGGAAGCATATTTTGGGATGTCCAACCTCAAGAGAAAAGAAACCAAGGACAAAAGAAGACTTTGAAGTCTATAGCATTTAACAGTCCAACTACTAGACAGATTAACATAGACCTTATAACATGTCTGGATTTCAACTTTTCTTTTTCAAGAAAAGATGTATTGAGATACAATTTGATGAATTGAAACAGTCATCAGAAAAAAGACTCACATACAACACAGATATTGAATTAGAAGGCAAAGAGTCTAAAGTAACTGTGGTTAATAGCTTAAGTGCATTTATGTTAAAAAAAATGAGCAATAAGCAAGAACAGATCGTAAAACAGTTTCACTGTGCACTGAGTACCAACTTCCCAATTCCTGTAAGAACATACACATGAAACAAATTACACAGAATGGATTTATTACTACAAATAGGTAGCAAGGGACAAAACAAACACATAGAATTCATCATAAGCCAGTCCTCTAAGGTTCAGGAAAGCTGCCTGTAGTATATGGAGTCTCAAATGGACCTGTCCCACTTGCATCATATCTGCAAGATCTTGGAATGCAGCCTTCCCTTGGTTCACATGGATCACTGGGCTAAAGCACTAAAGTGGATCTCATTTTCAGGAGAAGACTCATAGAATAAGGGTTGTTTCAGTCACTCTCTCTCTTAGAATATTGCATTCCCATCACAGTATGTAGTTATCCAGGATAATTACATGTGATAAAGGAGGGGACTGGGCTGGTCTAGGGCCACCAAGAGAATTCTGCAGATGGGTAACATCAGCAGAGAGATGCAAACAGTAAGAACTGATCAAAATAAAATCTCAGAAATTAAAAGCACTGCAACAGAAATTAAGAATGCCTTCAACAGGCTCCTCAGCAGATTCTATCTACATGGTTAAGGAAAGAATCAGTGAAATAGAAGGTAAGTCAATAGAAGCTTCCTAAGCCAAAATATAAACACAAAATGAAAGAAAGGGAAAAATAGAAATACACATAATGGTGGTCCAAGAACTGTGGGATAAAAGAAGGTTCAACACACTTATAACTAGAATATATAATATTTGAAAGAGAAAAAGTGTGAATAAAGCAGAATTATTTAAAGCACTAATGGTCAATAACTTTCCAAAATTAATGACTACCATAAAACCTCATATCTAGGCCTTCAAAGAATACCAAGCAGGATAGATACCAAATAACTGCACCTGGGTATATAAGATTAATACTTCAAGAAAACAAACACAAACATAAATGCAAACAAAGCCACTTTATCCACTTTATTGATAAAAATGGATAAGAATAATAGAATATTTATCATAAGAAATAATGCAAGCAAGAAGAGAGTAGAGTGAAATATTTAAAGTGTTAAGAAAAAGAAAAAGAAAACCATCTATCTGGAATTATAGATACAATGAAATTACCTCTTAAAAACGTAACTAAAAATGAGGCAATTTGCTACAAATGGAATACTTCTATAAGAAATGTTGACAGATATTATTCAGGCAGAAGAAATGGGACATAGGTCAGAAAATTGAATTCATAAAAGAAAGTCAGCTTATCAGAAGAATAAAAAGGAAAAGTGTTACATTTTACGGTGTGTAATTGATCTAAAAATAACTTGTGGTTTAAGGCAATAATAACAAGTAGCAAGTGATTATGGGATATAGATAATCAAATAATGACAGGATTGTCACAATAGAGGGAAAAAGTAATTAGAAATATTCTGGTATAAAGTCATTAGATTACATTGAAATGGTATGGTGTTTGTTGAAATTGGCTAAATTAGTTGAAAAATGTATAATATAGAATATATATTATATCACATGCTTGTAATCCCAGCAACTCAGGAAGCTGAAGCAGCAGGATTAGATGGTTGAGGCCAGCTTCGGCAATTTAGTGAAGCCCTAACCAATTTAGCAAGACCATGCCTCAAAAATAAATAAATAAATAAAAAGGGCTGGGGATGAGGCAATGGTTAAACAACCCTGGATTTTAATCTTTTACAAAAAAAAAAAAAAGAAAAAAGAAAAAGAAAAAGAAAAAAGTTATACTAGAAACTGTAGGACTACTAAAAGTCTTGAAATATAACAGAAAGGCTAGGAAAAGAGATAATATGGAATATTTAATATTTCACTTAATACAATACAAAGCCTAAAAATGATGGAAGGAGAAATGAGTAATAAGGGAAACTAAAAGAAAACAATGACAATCATTCAGTTATTTCAATAATTACTTCAGACTAACTGAAAGATAGATCATTGGAGTGGGAAATATAACCAGGACCTGATCATTCATTTTTCTACAAGAATCCCACTTTAAATGTAAATATTCAGACAGGCTAAAAGTAAAGAGATGAAGAAAAAATACAATGCAACATGGATCAAAGGCAGCTGGAAAAGGTGTAGTCGTTTCAGAAAAAAAAACACATGTCAGAACTGAAGAATGTCAGCAATAAAGATGGGCATTATGTGATGATAAAGGTGTCAATTTTCCAAGGAGACATAACGATCCTAATAGTGTATTCACCTAACAAATGACTGCCAAAATACACAAGGCAATAACTGATAGAGTGGAAGATAGAAATAGATAAATCTATGATTAAGATTATAGACGTTTTCTGTTAGAAATTGATAGGTCAAGCAGGCAGAAAATCAGTAAGAAGATCAGTGACCTAAGCAGTGCTATAAATCAACTTCACATAATTGACATTTACAGAATATGTCATCAAACAGCAGAATATATATATTCATGTCAGGTGAACAAGAACTATTCACTAAAATAGACCACATTCTGGGCCATGAATCATATAACAAATTTAAATGGATAAAAATCATAAAGACCAGATTTTATGTAATAATGAAATATAAATTAACAGTAGAAAGGTAACTGAAATCCTATCCCCACATGTCACAAGCCATCATGGGCTGTGTGTAAGCTATGTACATTTGAGTGTATGAGGGAACTGGACTGACACTGCCACCTGATTGGGCTGTGTGACATATGTGTGCTGTCTCTCTCACTCTGCCTATGATCCCACACAACTCCTGCGATGGGTAGACTTTCCAAGATGTCAATCAAACTGCTGACCACAAGACATCACCAAGCAAGACTCCACACTCCGAAATCCAATCCCTGTCTTATTTGGGTGGAACTTTCTATGTTTTTTTCCCAAATAAATACTAGGATTCATGGAGTACTCTCTCTTGCCTGCTTCTTGCCTCTTGCTTTCCTTGTTCTCCTTACCCTCCAGTGGAGGAGCTTATTTCTTGAGGCTGCAGAGATGTCCTGAACCCCAAAAAAGTATTTTCTATATTTGTGTGGTTTTTTCCACTGGCAGCCCAATCCACCTGGAGTAACCATGATTCTGTCAAATATTGCAATACCTACAAATCATTTGGAGCTTAAATACAACAGTTATAAAGTATTCACAATTAAAATAAAATTTATAAAATTAAATGAACATAAAAGACTAACAGGCTAAAAATTTTATATATATTTTATGCTATATAATTTTAACCAATTTATTTGTTTTTAATTGGAAAAATTGTAGCTATCATGCACTAAATATATACGTATATATAAAATATATAAAATTTTGTATGTATATGTATATATATATGTGTGTGTCTGTATATATATATATGTATATATGCATATATACATATATAAGCTTCTGTTTTAGAAAACTATAGATGAAGAACAAGCTAGTGTAAGTAAGCAGTAGAAAATAAAAATGACAGCGGAAGTCCCTGGTATTGAACACAGTGAAAATAGAATCAATTTTTTAAAGTGATTTATTTATCAATGAAGATTTAAAAAATGTCCAGATAGAATAATCAGGAAAGAGAAGATTCAATTGAACAATATTAGAAATAAAAGGGCAGCTGTTACAACTAATCCAATGGAAATTAAAATAATAATAAAATATTATCAAGAAACTTATGATGCAACATTGCTGGTGGGACTGCAAATTGGTTCAGCCAATATGGAAAGCAGTATGGAAATTCCTTGGAAATCTGGCAATAGAACCACCATTTGACCCAGCAATTCCTTTCCTTGGTTTCTACCCCCAAAAAACTTAAAAACAACATACTGTTTTTGAGGGACACAGCCACATCAATATTTATAGCAGCACAATTCACAATAGCTAAACTGTGGAACCAACCTAGGTGCCTTCAGTGAATGAATGGATAAAAAAAATGTGGCATATATACACAATGGAATTTTACTCGGCAATAAAAGAGAATAAAATCACGGCATTTGCAAGTAAATGGATGGAGTTAGAGAAGATAATTCTAAATGAAGTTAGCCAAACCCAAAAATAACAAATTCTGAATGTTTTCTCTGATACAAAGAGGCTGACTCAAAGAGGGGTAGGGAGCAGAAGCATGGGTGGAATAGATGAAGTCTAAAGAGGGCAGAGGAGAAAAGGGAGGGGGCAGGAGATTAGTAAGGATGGTGGAATGTGATAGACATCATTATACAAAGTACATGTGTGAAGACACAAATTGCTGTCAACATACTTTATATACAACCAGAGATATGTAAAATTGTGCTTTCTACATGTAATAAGAATTATAATGCATTTTGCTGTCATTCATTTAAAAGAACAGTAAAAAAAAAAAAACTTCAATCCTTCAAAAAAAAAAAAAAGAAAGAAACTTATGATGCAAAACTTGTTAAGTTAAAAGAAATGGAATATTCATTTGAAAGCCAAAAGTTACCAAAACAGAAACAAGAAGAAGCAGATAACAGGAATCCATATATTTAAAAAGCTTAGAAATTGTTTAAACAAAGTCCCAGATCATTTGGTTAGTAAAATCTCCCAAATATTTAAGAAAGAAATATACTAATTATATACAATCTCTTCTAGAAAACAATAGCAGAGGGATATTTCTTGACTCATTTTATTAGATCATAAATATTCCAATATCAAAAGCAGATAAAAATTACAAGAAAGCAAAGCATCTGTATCTCTCATAAATATAGATGCAAACATCCTCAACATCATAATAGTGACTTGAATCCAACAATGTACAAAGAGTTACACACCATAATTAGAGTTTATTCTAGATAGACAAAACTCATTTAGCATCAGAAGATAAACTACCATGTCAACAGGAAAAAGAAGAAAAATTATGGTCAGATCAGTGGAAAAAGAGGAAAGCATTTGATAAAACCAACACCCATTCATGATATAAACCCTCAGGAAACAAGAAATAGAAGAGAACTTCCTAAGATGATAAAGAATAGATAATTACTATAACCCCATAACCACCATTGCACGTAACTCTGACAGACTGGACTGTTACCCATTAAAGACCAGGGATAAGGTAAAAATATCCCCAATTGCAATTCCTATTCAATATTGTAATGAAAGTTCCAGTGTGAAAATATGACTCCATATTTTAAATATAAGCATTTGTAATGATATTACAGTCATGTAACATTAATCAGTTTAAAAATACTTAAATTTTAACCAATTTATTTGTTTTTAATTGACAAAATTGTAGCTATCATGCACAAAATGTTTTTTAAAAAATATAAATATATGGAGCTGGGCTGTGGCTCAGTGATAGAGTGCTTGCCCTGCACATGTGAGGCACTGGGTTCAATCCTCAGCACCACATATAAATAAATAAAGGTATTGTGTTCATTTACAACTTAAAAAAAATTTAAACTGCATATAGTTGTAATTGTTACATTGAGTTAATTAACAAAATTAAGCATTTTGTTGAAAAATTCAATGGAATTTAGTAATACATTCACAGTGCTGTGCAGCTATTTCTTCTGTCTAGTTTCTAAATATTTCTGCTACTCCAAAATAAAGCCCTGTACTCATCCCTTATTTGCCACATCCTACCCAGACTTTGGTAACCACCAATATTCTTATTGCTTATATGGATATGTCTGTTTGATATATTTCATTTAAGAGGGATCATGCTGTATGTGACCTTTTGTGTTTCAATCCTTTAATTGAACAATGTTTTCCAGAGTTATCTACATTGTAGAATGCATATTATTTTATTTCTTATGGCCGAATATTATCCATTTGGATGTATATCCCATAATACTTTTTTATTCATCCTTTGTTGGAAACTTAGGTTTTTCTCACATTTTTACAATTGTGAATTAACACAGCCATAAACATACATGTTAAAATTTTTGTTTGTGTGCCTGTTTTCAATTTTGAGAGGTATATTTTAGTACATAAAATTGTTAAGATGCTACAGTTATTCCATGTTTACCTTTCTGAGGAAGATCAAATTGCTTTTCATACCTGAGCAATTCTATCACCAATGTTCAAGTGTTTGGAATTCTCCCTATACCTACTAACATATTATTTTCCATTTTTTACTATAGTTATACTTTTGAGTGATAATATTAAACCTCTTTTCATATGCTTTTTAACCAATTGAACTTTTTATTTGCAGAAATATTTAAGTCATTTTCCCAGTTTTGAATTGTGTTATTTGGTTTGTGTTACTGGGTAGTAGAAGATCTCTCTGTATATTGAATACTTGGCTCTAATCAGATTCATGATTTGCATATATTTTCATCCTCTGTAAGAGGTATTTTTATTTTCTTAGTGGTGCTTATGATGCACAAAAGTTTTTAATTGTAATTGTCTAATTTTTTTTTCTGGTAACTTTAGTGTCATATCTAAGAATTTATTGTTAAACCTAAGACCATTTGTAGTACCTCAATATTTTCTCATAAAAATGTTATACTTTTAGCTCTTATATTCAGCTTTTTAATTTATTTTGATTTAATTTTTATGTAAAATGAGGTAAGGGTCCAACTTCAGGCTTTTGCTTGTAGATAAACAGTTTCCCCAACACCTCTTGGTAAAGAGAGCTTTTTTTCCCCAATGAATGGTTTTGGTGCTATTTTTATAAATATTTGACCATAGATGGATAGGTTTTTTGGACCCCTGAATTCTATTCCATTGGTTTATAGGTTATCTTTATGCCAATATCACACTCTTTTTTACTACAGCTTTCTTGAAGTTTTTAAAGTTAGTGTGAATCATTCAACTTGGTTCTTTATCAAGATTTTGACTATTCCTGGCCCTTTGCAATTTGCAATCCCTTAATTTAAGGATCAGTTTTTTCATTTCTGCAACAAAAGTTATGGGAATTTTGACAGGGATTGCTGTGATGTGTAGATTAATTACCTTTGGTAATACTGACAAAAGTATATGTTCTAATCTAAGAACATGTAATATTTCCTTTTATTTGGATTTTTAAAAAATTTCCTTACTGAAATTTTTTGTGGATTTTATTGTACAACTCTTACTACTTATGCCTAAGTATATAACTCTTTTGGATGCTATTGTTGTAAATAGATTGTTTTCATAATTTCCTCTTTTATTTTCATCACCAGTATACAAAAACACAATACTTTTTTGAGGCTGGCCTCATACTTGCAATCCTTCTGTTTTAGACTCCTGAGTCACTGGGATTATAGGCAAGCACCACCATGTCTACTTTACAAGTGATTTTTGTATCTTGCAGTTTTGCAGATTTTGTTTCATTATTCTAATTGCTTGCCCCCATCCCCACCCGCCATGTGGATAGGTGGCTTTATCGAGATTTCTTTTATAAAGGATCATGTCATTTTCAAAAAGTTTTGCTTCTTTGTTTCCCACATGGATGCCTTTTATTAATTTTTCTTGCTTAAATTTTTCTTGCTGGAACTTCCAATAAAATGTTGAATCACAGTGGTAAAGGCAGGAATTCTTGTCTTCTCAACTTAAGAGGAAATATTTTCAGTCTTTCTTCTTTGAGTATGTTAGCTGTAACTTTTTCATAAATGCACTCTGACTCTGTTTTTAATGTTTGACTGCTCACAGCTTTTAAGTGCCCTTCCTCTCCCTTTCCTTTCAGCCCCACATCAGGCAAGCTGATAATAAAACCAGGTACTTCTTCTGTTGACACTTGTGAGTAGTGAAAACTTGAAACTTTGGTTCATGAATGGAAGCCTTCACTCCAATCCTAATCTCCACAATAAAATACAAGCCAATCTATTTTTCATGTCTGCCAAGCTATTTTTGTATACTGGGTTTTGAGACTTTCCTGCATTTCTCAGAAAGCCTTCATAGATAAGAAACAAACTATTTCATACACTTCTGGGGTGAGTGACATCACCAATCTCAACACCTAAAGCAAATGTTAGGTAGGATTCAATATGACCTACACAAAGTGATCACAGCTACTACCACTTTGCAAAAGATCAAGAAATAGAAATGAAAATGATAAGACTGAAATGAAAATGATGTAATGGCTACCATGGCTATGATAAATAAGATTCTAAGAAAACCTGAAAACTTAAAAATTGAAAAGTAATATATTATGTATGTCTAACAATGATAAAATCAAGACATGGAGAGATTTAAAAATAAAATAAAATCATCAATGGTGATGTTTGGTTCAGGAGCCATTTAAAATTAGAACCACATTTTTAGTCTGGGCTTTCCTATTACTATATATTTTTAGATACCTATAAAAATGAAATGATGGCATTTATACACAATGGAATATAACTCAGCACTAAAAAATAACAAAATTATGGCATTTACAGGGAAATGGATGGCATTAGAGCAGATTATGCTAAGTGAAGCTAGCCAATCCCTAAAAAACAAATGCCGAATGTCTTCTTTGATATAAGAGGGGTGACTCAAAACAGCTGGGAGGAAGAGCATGAGAAGATTACCATTAAATAGGGAGGAGAGGTGGGAGGAAATGGGAGAGAGAAGGGGAATTGCATGGAAGATGGAAGGAGACCCTCATTGTTATGCAAAATTACATATAAGGTGGTGTGAGGGGGAAGAAAAAGAGAGAGAGAGAAATGTGTCACAGTAGATTGGGTAGAGAGAGGTGATGGGAGGTGAGGGGAGGGGAGGAGAGAGGGGAGGATAGGAAGGGTAGCAGAATACAACAGACACTAGTATGGCTGTATGTATAAACATGGCTGTATAACCAATGTGATCCTGCAATCTGTACACATGGAAAAATAAGAATTCATACCTCATTTAAATCAAATGTATGATATGTCAAGATCATTGTAATGTTTTGAGCAACTAATAAAAAAATTAAAAGAGAAAAAAATAAAATGATGAGAGAAAACATCTATAACTAGAATGTGGTAATAAAAACATTAAAATAAATAAAAATTTAAAAAATGAAATAATGACAAATCTAAAAAATAATGATTTTTTAAATTTTAAGATTGAGCAAATTTTCCATTCAAATGTAATTATAGAATTGAAAATTCTAATTATTTGTAAAATATAAGATATTTCAAAGGATAGGGGAATCTTACATGATAAAATATTGTGTATATTTCTATGAACCAATAAAGAAATATTTTAATCTGATTCTATTTATGTTTTCTGACAGAAGAAATGTAAAAAGCAGAAAAATCATTCTGGGAAACACAATGATACATTTATCCATTGTTGAGGGTAAAAATACAAAGTGAATTTGAATGATGCCTCTGTTCTGACCCAATATCCCATTTCCAAGGAGTACCTTGTTTTACAACTGAGCTTGAATCAGAGTATCTGTGAGACTAAGATACTTTCTATTCACTTTTAGAAATGAAAATTCTGTCCCCTTCTGCAACCTGTACACTTGGAAAAATGAGAGTTCATACTCCATTTCATTCAAATGTATCATATATCAAGATCATTGTATTGTCATGAACAACTAATTAAAAAATCTAATACCCACGTTTAATCATAAAGCACTTGCTTCCAAATATTGCTGATGTTAACTGGGCTTCTACATGGGCTAAATGCAATGCTTTGGTCAAAAGAATAGACATCATAAAAGCATACATCATAAAAAAGCAACATTAATCAATTGATGATATCAACTTTGAATCATATGAACAATATTTTTTCAGTTATATGTTTAAAAAAAAACACAGCCCTGAATTAAAATGCTACATTTATGTAAGAAAAGATAAGTACTCAAAATGTAAGAATGTCCTACTAATTAAATGAAAATAGATGATCTGATAAAGAGAAAGGATTATGAATAATTAGGGAGGAAAAAATGCAAATGGTCATAAATTTGAAGAAGTGCTCAAACTTGCCAGTAATTATAAAATGCAAATTAAAGCAAGATACTATTTGTACTGATCAAATTAGCAAAAAGTCTTAATGAAATCTAGTATCAGAATGAAATGAAATTTATATTCTGGTGAAATATAAATACCAACGTTGAAGTATAATTCACAATATCCAACAAAATTGAAAGTATGAAGGATTAAATATGTGATTCTCAATCATAGGCAGTTTTATCCCCCAGGACACTTTGGGAAACTGCTACAGATATTTTTAATTTTCACAATTGTGAAGGTGCTCCTGGCATCTACGGGTAGAAGCCAAGAATGCTGCCAATCATAAAACACACAAGATGGCATCTCACAACAAAGAACTATCTGACACAAAATGCACCAAAGTGAAAAGCCCTAGTTTAATGTATAGAATTTCTACCTCTTTCTCTGTCATCTCTGCAAAAACTTACTTAGCCATAAGGCGATATGTAGAAGAGTTTTTAAAACATCTATATTGAGGTATAATTTACATGTCATAAAATTCACCCATTTAAAGTGTACAATTCAATATTTTAGTATATTAATAGATGTGTAGCCATCTAAGTTTGGAGCTTTTTTGTCACCCCCAAAAGAAATGCCATATGCTTTAGCATTGCTGTCTGTTTCTCTAGCCTCCTGGTTGTAGGCAAACTTTAATTTACTTTCCATTCTCTATGAATTTACCTACTCTGGACACTTCAGACAAATGGAGTCACACAATTTGTAGTCTTTTGTGACTGCCTTCTTTTAATTAATACATTGTTTATAAGGTTGATGACACGTCAGTTCTTAATTATTTATCTTGTGCAGTACTGGAGACTGAACCCAGGGGCACTTTGCCAATGAGCTATATTTCCAGTCCTCTTTTTTGGTCTGTTTTTGTTTGTTTGTTTTGAGATAGGGTATGGCTAAGTTGCCGAGGCTAACCTGGAACTTGTGATGTTCTTGCCTCAGTCTTTGGAGTTGTTGGAATTGAAGGTGTGTATAACTGAGTCCATCCTTTATTTCTTTTTCATTCTGGATATTTTGTTGTATAGAATATCACATTTTGTTTATCTACTCATCAATTGATCATCATTTTGGTTGTTTGAACCTTTGGGCTGTCATAAAGTGCTGTTATTCATTCAAGGATCCTTAATGTAGTATCATAATATAGTAGAAATCTATTGAAAACTTATTAGATTATTTCTATTATGTTACTTTGTTTCTGAAAATATGGGTCTTATGTATGTAGAAGCATTAAAAAGTAAAATTAGAAAATAACCAAAACTAAATAATATATTGTACATTCATCTATTAAAACAGAGCATTTTAACAAAATAAGCAAAACTATCAGGCATCAACATTATCATTAACTACATTATGAATGAGAAAAATACAGCAATTGGAGGGGTTAGTGCTGCTCAGTGCATTTGTAGGTGAATTTTTTTTCCTAATTCACAAAATAGTGGAGGAAATAGATGCCACCTTGAATAAAACTTTTATCAAAGTTCATTGCTAACTATTACATAAAATTTTTTGTTCTACTTCTTGTAATAGGTATAAAAATATTATTTACTAAAAACATGATTTTGTTAGGGAACTTTAATGGGAATTTTAAGCCCTAGAGTGCCTTTGACTTTTCTGTTATTTCCATTTATAGTGGCAACTGCGTACCTGATTTTAATTCTGATATTACCAAACTAGGATACACAACCAAATCCTTAAAATAACCATAAGGCAATATGTATGAAGGGTTTTTAACACATAAAAATATTTTTTTCTAAAAAGAGTTGGACATTTTATACATTTATTTATAACATTTAGGTAAAATGCAACTAAACAGTAAAAATATAATAAGTGATACAATTTATTTGCTCATAAAGCAAATGCTTTTTATTTCAGTAAGATTTCCTATCATTACTTATTTACATGTCTCTTAAGAAAAGTCATTAAATCAGTTAAATATCATGGTTCCATGGTAATCAAATGCAAAATATATTTTTTCTCTTATTTATGACCATTTTAAAAAATTCATTTGTTATTTTAGGAATAAAAATTGTGTTTCTTTCATACTTAATTTTCAATTTTGCAACAAAGGGTAGCAATAAAAATCAAAACCTATTGATGGTAATAACAAACCTTGATTTGGTTTGAATGAGCTATTCAGGAGAAATCTATTGAAAATTTTTCAGATTACTTCTATTATATGTTACTTTGTTTCTGAAAATATGGGTCTTATATATGTAGAAGCATTAAAAAGGGAATAGAGAAGCCCATAGGCAAATAACACAGGTAATAATTATTCATCCATTTGTCTATATACTTAGAAAAGGAGAACTAATGTGAATATTCATAATTTTAATGAATTTATATATTCTTTATTTTTTTATTTTATTTTATTTTTTTTATTAGTTGTTCACAACATTACAAAGCTCTCGACATATCATATTTCATACATTAGATTTAAGTGGGTTATGAACTCCCAGTTTTACCCCAAATACAGATTGCAGAATCACGTCAGTTACACATCCACAATTTTACATAATGCCCAATTAGTAATTGTTGTATTCTGCTACCTTTCCTATCCCCTACTATCCCCCCTCCCCTCCCCTCCCATCTTCTCTCACTACCCCATCTACTGTAATTCATTACTCTCCTTGTTTATTTTCCCATTCCCCTCACAACCTCTTATATGTAATTTTGTATAGCAATGAGGGTCTCCCTTCATTTCCATGCAATTTCCCTTTTCTTTCCCTTTCCCTCCCATCTCATGTCTCTGTTTAATGTTAGTCTTTTCTTCCTGCTTTTCCTCCCTACTCTGTTCATAGTTGCTCTCATTATATCAAAGAAGACATTTGGTATTTGTTTTTTAGGGATTGACTAGCTTCACTAAGCATAATCTGCTCTAGTGCCATCCATTTCCCTGCAAATTCTATGATTTTGTCATTTTTTATTGCTGCATAGTACTCCATTGTGTATAGATGCCACATTTTTTTTATCCATTCATCTATTGAAGGGCATCTGGGTTGGTTCCACAGTCTAGCTATTGTGAATTGTGCTGCTATGAACATCGATATGGCAGCATCCCTGTAGCATGCTCTTTTAAGGTCTTCAGGGAATAGTTCGAGAAGGGCAATAGCAGGGTCAAATGGTGGTTCCATTCCCAGCTTTCCCAGGAATCTCCAAACTGCTTTACAAATTAGCCGCACCAATTTGCAGTCCCACCAACAATGTACAAGTGTACCCTTTTCTCCACATCCTTGCCAGCACTTGTTGTTGTTTGACTTCATAGTGGCTGCCCATCTTACTGGAGTGAGATGGTATCTTAGGGTGGTTTTGATTTGCATTTCTCTGACTGCTAGAGATGGTGAGCATTTTTTCATGTACTTGTTGATTGATTGTATATCCTCCTCTGAGAAGTGTCTGTTCAGGTCCTTGGCCCATTTGTTGATTGGGTTATTTGTTATCTTATTGTCTAATTTTTTGAGTTCTTTGTATACTCTGAATATTAGTATATGTTCTTTAATTCATAAAACACTCTTCTGTCTGCTACTGAAGTAACCATTTTTTTCTTGAAATTTCTTTACTTTCTAAGAGTACAATTAAAGAGACCTAAGGTAGTAAAAAAAATTGTTTACAAAGTAAGTTGTTTTTTTTTGTTTTGTTTTGTTTTGTTTTTGTTTTAAATTGCCATGTCCCTAGATAACTCACTTGCAGAAATTTTCTGGATCATAGCATATGACTTCTAGAAGCTAGGGATCAAGATTCAAGAAGTACTTAGGTGCTTGTATACCCTAATCATTTTCTTCCTTGGTGCTGAAATGAATATGCCCTATTTAGTTTTTCTATTGCAAAAATAAAGACGAGAGGAGGGGTAGGGAGAAAGGGAGGAAGAAAAAAAATCATAAATATATCGCTTCAGAGACATGGAAGAGTTAAACCTCTATTTTCCTCTTTCTAGAGAGGCTTTTGATGGATAAATTCTCAAATAAATAAGGCCATCAAACTTTTGAAGGCAAATATAATTAAAGAATTTAGAAAAAAGCATTAGACAGAATTCAACGTTGCTTTGTGATTAAAAACTCTCAGCAAATTAGATATAAAAGTAATGTACCTCAATATAAAAAAGTCTCACATGAGAAATTCATAGCTAACATTTTACTTAATGAGAAAAATTAAAAACTTTCTTTTAGATCATAAACAAGACAAGAATTGCCACTCACAACACTTCTATTTAATAATATAGCATAAAAAATCCTAACCAGAGCAATTAGTCAAGAAAAATATAACAAATAAAAGGTATTCAAACCAGAAAAAAAGCTAAATTGTCTCTATTTGTGGATGAAATGATTTTATGTGTAGAAAACCCTTAGTCTCCAAGGTGGGAGGGGGGGAGGTGGTGATTCAGGGGGAGATCTCATGAAAATCTAAAAGATACCAGAATGGAGAAAAGGGGCCAGGGGGAGGGAGGAGATGAGGGAAAAATGAAACACTGGTAATTAAGATTGTCCAAATATATTGTTATATTATGTGCACATATGAATATGTAATGATGAATCTCATCATGTATAATTATACTGCACCAAAAATATGGAAAACACTCCTTAGTGTCCATAAGGAAAAATTGTTATTTCTTAAAAATTTAGTAAAACTGTGGAAGAAAAAAAAGATACAAAATCTGTTGCGTTTCTACATGTTAACAATGAACTATCTGAAAAAGAAGTTTAAAATAATAATCTCATTTACTGTATTATCACATAAAAGTAAAATTAAAATGCCAAGAAGATTAAAGATCTGTACTCCAAGAACTCTAATAATATTGATATAAAAAATTAAAGAGATGAAAATCAGTAGAAAGTTACCCTGTATTCATGGATTAAAATAATTAATATTATTAACATATCTACATTACTCAAATTTAAGTACAAATTCAATATAACCTGTCAAAATTCCAATAGCATTTTTAACAGAGTAAATGTTCTATAATTCATGTATAATCATGAAAGTCTCTAAAATGCCAAAGTTATCTTGATCAAGAAGAATGGAGCTGAATGTATCATGCTACCTGATTTCAAAATCTACTACAAAGAGAAAGTAATCAAAATAGCATAGTTCTTGGATGATAACAGATAAACCTTTTTAACAGAGTAAAGAGCCCAGAATGAAATCCACATTTACTGACAAAATGATCAAAAACCCACAAAAGGGAAAGGACAATGTCTTCAATGGATAGTGTTGGAAAAACTGGATATCTACATACAAAAGAATAAAATTGAATCCTAATGACATACCATTTTCAGAGATAAACTCCAATGTACTAGAAACTGAAATGTAAGATCTGAATCAGTAAAACCAGTAGGAATAAAAAAAAAAAACACACAGAGAATAGTTTCCTGACATTGGTATAGGCAATAATTCCTTAACCTGACACCAAATATATCAGCAAAAGTAAAAATGATAAATGAGATTGCATCAAACTAAAAAGCTTCTGCACAAGAAAAAGAATATTCCGTTGGGGGTGGCAAATTGGGCAAAAGACCTGAGTAGACATTTCTCAAAAGAAGAAATGCAAATAACCACAGGTATATGAAAAAATGTTCCACATCACATCATAAGATTTCACCTGAAACCACCATGAGATTTCAACTTACATTTGTAAGAATGACTTATTAAAAAGAAAAATACAAGTGTTGGCAATGATGTGGATGAAAGGGACTCTAATGAAGTTTTTGTGGTAATGTGAACTGATATAGCCATTATGAAAAATATTATATAAAAATATAAATATATTATAATATAAAAATATAATATTATGAAAAATATTCCTCAGAAATTTTAAAATAAAAATACTCTATGACTCAGCAATATCACTCATGGTTATACATTCAGAGAATTAAAATTAAGATGCCAAAGAGGTATCTGCACTCCCATGTTCATTGCAGCATTGTTCACAATAACCAAGATATGGAATCAACATAAGCATTCATGAATGGAAAAAGAAAGTATGCTATACACACACACACACACACACACAATGGAATATAATTCAGCCTTTAAAAGAAAGAAATCCTGTCATTTGTGACTGCATGGATAAATCTGAAGGACATTATGCTAAGTGAAGTAAGCCAGGCACAGAAAAACAACTATTATATGATCTCACTTATTTGTGGAATCTAAAAGTTGAATTCCTACAAGCATAGAATAGAATAGTAGTTGGCAGGGGTTAGGAGGTAAGGGCTAGAAGAAATGGGGCAATGTTGATAAAAGGGCACAAAATTTTAGTTATTCATGATGAATAACTGCTAAAGATTTAATGTATAGCCCATGACTGCAGTCAATAAAACTAGTCTGTATATTTGGAATTTGCTAAGAAAATAGATCTTACATATTCTTATTTCAAATGTAACAAATTTCTTTATGTATACCAAAATATCATATCATACACTATAAATATATGGAGTTTAAAGTTTCAGTAATATCAACAAAGTTGTGGGAAAAAAAAGAAATCCTTATAAGAAATGAAAGTGTATCAGGTAATCATAAATCAAAAGGGATATCTGAAAGAAAACAAGTAAACCTCTAAACAGAAAAAAAAAGTTCTTTATGCTTTGGTGGGGGGCATTCCAAGAATTGAACTCAGGGGCACTCAACCACTGAGTCACATTCCTAGCCCTATTTAGCATTTTATTAGAGACAGAGTCTCACTGAGTTGCTTAGCGCCTGGGTAAATTGCTGAGGCTAGCTTTGAACAGAGGCAATCCTCCTTGCCTCCACCTCCCTAACTTCTGGGATTACAGGTCTGAGTGTACCACAGAGCCTGGCCATCTTTATGCTTTTTAAGAGAAATATTTTTTTATAATAAATTTTTTCTACTATGTGGAACATGTCATGTAACTGTAAATTCTTGATTTCTTTAATTCTAATCATCTCAGAATCAAAATTTATCTTTGCCAGTATATGATGTTATTATTTTAGTTCTACATAAGATAAATGGTTATTTTAAGCAGCAAACATAAAAAACATTTTTAATGAATAAAGGTAAAATAGTTTCTATCCTAATTGCTTGTATTACCTAGAATTTGGAAATCAAAATGATAATTTTTATACCTATTGTATAGTTTTTCTTTAATACAAAAAAAGTAGATTATAAGTTAACTTTTAAAAGAGATCACAGATAGTGTTGATTTTTACAGCTAAAAGGAAAATCAATACAAAGTTCAAAATTACTAGGATTTTTTTATATTACATTTTCTGTTTTCTGAAAATAAGGCAAATTGGAATCCAAGCAAAAGCATCCTTAAGCATTAGTTTCTTTTTTAAATGGAATAAAATCACAAAAGGTAAATAGTGACAGAGCAAAGGGTTTACTAAGGATGATTTTTCTTGATTCATAATCTTCTGCAATTAGTATGACCTAATTAGGACAATTCTTGCAAAATCATTATAAACATATATACTGTGGAAATTCTTAACTGCCTGAAAGTATAAAAAAAAGGAAATTCTTTAGTTCTAAGTCAGACAAAGCTTGGTTTCAACTTCTCCCTGCAGGTAATCTCACATACCATCCAGTACAGACAAATCTACAGTTAAGTCTGTAAAGCTAATCTTCCTCAGGACAAAGAATTTTAAGAACACAGTCCCTACTCACCAGAGTAAGTATCCAACCAGTTTTGCTGCTTCTCTTGACTCTGACTTTATTTTCAGTGTTACATTTTTTTCCAAGCTAACTTCCAGATTTAGCCCAGTTCACTAGATGTCTACTTCATTTCTTATGTCTTAGCCTTATATTTTAGTACCTGTCTGACCCTCTGCTTTACTGTCACTAACTCTTTCCTTGGAAATGAGATTTTCCCCCCAGGCCCTGGTGAAACACTACCGCCCTTCATCTTCCAGAAGACTGTGAGATACTGCATATGTAGTTGGTTTTTCTTTCCTTCTGGAAATATCTTACTGGTACCAAGCTCACGAGATAAGGAAATGGAAGGCATCAGAAGGTGGAAAATGGACATTTTCTCTGTGTTTGAGAACCCAAAGAGAATGTGTAAAATAAGAAATACTGTTGAAAACAAAAATCTAAGGGTTTCCTTCTTCTATCTTTCCTTGAATCCTTTTTAAAGGAAAGTGAAAGAAACAGAATGTACTAAGTAAGATAAAGAATGATGAAGAAAAGTGGAAGCCCACATACAGTAAGGAGACAGACATGAAATCTTGCTGGAATCAAACTCAATGTCAGAAACAGAATCAGTAACACAGGATTAAAAAATCTAAAAATGATAGCCAGGACTTACAGTGATTTGGATCTTAAATGTGTACCAGAGGGCCATGTGTTTAAGGCTTAACCCCCACCTTGGTGCTATGGGGAGGTGATGGCATCTAAAGAGGTGGGGCCTAGAGGAAAGTTTTAGGTCATTGAGGGTATGATCTCAGAGAAGATGTGAGACCCAGATCTCTTTCTTTCTTTTCACTTCCCCTCCACGTTTATTTCACCACATACTGTATGTTATAATGTGCTTTAGCACAGGACCAAGTGCAATTGAGCAGCCAACTGACTCTGTCTGAACCCCTAAAACGGTGAGACAAAAATAAACCTTGTTTTCTTTGTAAGTCAATTCATCTCAGGTAGTTATTGTAATGGAAAGCCTACACAAGGTCCCTCAGCATCAGACTTATATAATAAGACTGCTCCTCAGCAAGGTAACAAAGGAGCCTCACTGAAACACAATAAACTAAAAAACAAACAAATAAATCAATAAATTCATAGAGCTACAGACTGCGTAACTTGACCTTAAGAAATAATACCTTAAGAGTCGCCAGCTCAGGCCACCAACAGAACATAGCAGGGAGTGCAGGCCAAAGAGATGCATGGCCAGCAGAGAAAGAAACTTAAAAAAATAAAGAAAAACCGACTTAGGGAAACCTGTGGTTTACACAGGAAAGCTGATTTTAACCGGCACAGACTGGGTAGGGAAAGCATCTCAGTGAAAACTAATCCAAAGCGTCCTGCTGGGGGGCCAGCGTTCTGTAGTACAGGCAGATCCTTCCTGGGCAGCCTTCTGCTAGTGCATCAAGGAAAGCCCTCCCCCGTGGTGGTGCAGCGTGGAAAGTGGAATGTGGAACGCAATAGTAGATAAGGAAAATATCCCATGTGCTGAAGGCTGTCCTCACACAGCTTGCATAGCTGTGAATAGAGACGGGAGACTAGAAACTCATAAAGAAAGTTACCAGCAGCTGATAAAAATATTCCCAGAGGGTGCCTGAACCAGAGAGACTGAATTATGCACAAAGAACATTTTATCTGGACTATTCAGCCTCTGGATACCAAGGGAGAAAAATCGCATGATCGATGGCACCCCATAAAAGTTATTGTGAAGATGCTCACTGAGGCCACACAGTGCTCTAGGGTGGATGCTGGCAATTCACATCCTTAGTGTTGAAGATGAAACCTGTGGAGACTTATTCCCTATGCCTTAAAGTGTATTTTTCCAGAAGCCAACAGAGATAAGAAGCTTCACACCACTAAGGGAAGTGGACCAGATCTCAAATACACACCCAAAGAATTCCAAATCCCAGTTAAGTCCAACTGGAAATAGCAATCTAGAACTCTGTGTCACCTACCTTACAAGATTACACAATTCATCAGCACTCCCCAGTCTATCCCCTCCAATACTGGGAGATTGGAAGCTGAGTACCACTACAGCCAGCTGTCAGCTAGGTGAGGAACACAAGGACAGGGGCCAGAAGTACAAAGCCAAAAATAAATATAAAGACTTAAAATCCCTCCCTCCCAACAGATTTGACCACTACAGCAGAAAAAAACCCTCTATCTTCATTAAGATGTGTTTTCTTTTTCTTTTTTTGTCTTTTGTCTTGTTCTTTCTTTCCTCCATATTCTCATTTTTTTTACTCTTTTTAAATTGTAATGTTTTCTTCAATATTATTTCATTATTGTATTATTCTATACTTTTGTTTCATTATACATAATTTTTCTGTGTTTGTGGTTGTGTATGTTCTCACTGTGTGGATAGATTTGAATATATATATATACATATATATATATGTATATATATAATACTTTATACATATATTTACAAATAAGTAAATATAAGTATATATATATATACATATATATGGAGAATTGTAAATTGGGGGGAGGTTTGTTTGCCTGTTTTTTCTTGTTTTCAGAGGTTTTGAACTTGTACATCAATTGAGATGGATTCTTCTTTCTCTTTTGTACACACGTGCTTTTGTTTGCAATTATCTTTTTTGTTCTGGGACTTCTCTTTCTTTTTGAGATGTAAGTAATGTCAAGGATAGGACCTGACGTTCCTATCTGATTGTTCTTCCTTGCATCCTTGTTGTTGGTTTGGGTTTTTTCTCCTCAATTCTTTGAGTTAGAGTAATATTAAAGGTAGATGGGGCTAGATTTTGAGTGGGGTGAGATTCCCTGTTCCTTGCTTAAGATGTGAGTATTTCTTAGGAGCAGGAGAGCTGCTATGTAAACTTGAAATGTCCCAATCTCTTTCCAACCCCTCTATTATGAAGGGGAGCCAGGCATAGCACTAATATCAGCAGTAGATGAAGAGCCTTAAGATAAATGTTTGAGACCTACTTTGATACCTAATAACACTTATAGGAATAGTGGCAACATTAAATAGCAGTAATAACCTTAAAATACTGAACTAGATTAGGCATTCAACAGCAGGTGTCTCCTATGTGGATTAATATCCAGAATACACAAAGAAATAAAAAAATAACAACAAAAAACCAAGTAACCCAAATCAATAAATAAGAAAAGAAAATTATCAAAAGAAGAAACACAAAAGGCCAATAAATACATGAAAAAGAGTTCATCTCTAGTAATCAGAGAAATGCAAATTGAAACTCCACTAATATTTCATCTTACCCCAATCAGAATGGCAATGATTAAGAACACAAATAATAATAAATGTTGGCAAAGCTGTTGGGGAATAGGTGCACTTTATTGTTGGTGGAATTGCAATCTAGTCCAACCACTCTGGAAAACAGTATGGACATTCTTCAGAAAACTAGGAATGAAACCACCACACGATGCATCTATCCCACTCCCTGGTATTTTCCCAAAATATCTAAAATCAGTATACTATAGTTATACAGCTATCTCATTTACAGAAGCCCCATTCACAATAGCTAAATCATGGAATCAAACCAGGTGCCCATCAATAGGTGAATGAATTAAGAAATCATTATATATATATATATATATATATATATATATATATATATATATATATAGAGAGAGAGAGAGAGAGAGAGAGAGAGAGAGATACTCAGCCATAAAAAAGAATAAAATTATGACACTTGCTGATAAATGGATGGAAATGAAGACTGTCATACTAAGTGAAATAAGCCAAACTCAGAATCTCAAAGGTCAAATGTTTTTTCTCATATAAGGAAGCTAGATAAACTAAAGGAAAGGAGGAGGGAAGGATAAGACATCACAACGATGTAGGGAAGTTCAGCAGTGTAGAAGAAAACTGAGAAACAGAAAGGAGGAATGGGAAAGGGAAGGCCATGCAGAATAAATTATTTTTAAAATCATGTTATGTGAATATAAAAATATGCCACAGGATATTTTACCTTTATGTGTAAGTAAAAAGAATAAACCAAATATAAATTAATACATTAGCAAAAGGAAGTCTTGAAGAGTAGAGGAAGGAGAATGAGGGTGGGGAGGAAGCAAGTGAGGGAAAAGGGGTATCGAGCTGAAATCCAATTCCACTCATGTATGAGTTTGTTGGAATGAACCCAACTATTAATAAAATTAAATAAATGAAAGAGTAAATAAAACACAAATTAAAAAATTATTTATTGTTTCCTTGGTTTTTATTTTGTTTATTTCAGCGGTGCTTACCAACTACTCAGAAAAAAACATCCAAAACAACAACTAAATTAGTTTTTCCTAACCAGAACAATGGGTATGGTTTGAATTACAGGACCTGGATTTGGGTATATATTTCATTTATGTTTACTTTTTTTAAAAGTGTCTTTTAGTTATATTTTAATAAAATAGAATGAAATTATTTTTATTATATTTTATTCTCTTTTGAAGTGACTGATTCAGCTACTTAAGAATTCTGTGACCTTGAATGAGCTCTTTTATGTCTTTAAGCTTCAGTTTCTTCTATTAGACAGTCATAATAACAGTCCGTACTAGAGGATGCTGACAGGATGAAGTAATGCCTACAAAGTAGTTAGCTCAGTGTCAGGCACACCACTAATAATTACTTGATCATAATCATTAGTGTAACTAATAACTATTGTTATTTAAAATGAAAATGAATATAATCTCCCATTCATTTCTAAATAGATCAAAGTACATTTCTTACATCCTCACAAATACAATATATTCTTTTATTCTAGAAACATTTTGAAAGGAGTCTAATTTTTTAAGAAAATTCAAAAGGAAGCCTTTTAAAGAAGTAATTTGATTTGTGCAAAAGTGGCTTAGAAAAGTCATGCCTTTTCTTGGGTATTAATCAGGTAAAAGGAGAGACAGCACTAGGGCTTTCATCTCCTTAACCTGGAGTTTTCCAAAGACTTCCCAAAAGGCAAAAGTGATTCCTGTCAGCTCTAGTCAATTTGAAAGACAGTTCAAATTTCTGAAAGCAGAGCAGGGGCATAATGAACAATTTCTCAATTGCTTAAGTGCTCTACTAAAAAAGAACAACTTGGACGAGGTTTCCTTTCATCATGTATAATATCTGTGGAATCCAAGTTAAGAACATGTGAGGATACTGATCTCTCTCAAATCCCTTTTTGAGAGATTTTAATATAATCACAGGATCAGGAGACAGCTTTTAGTTTAAGTTTTCACTAAAAATAAGTAGTGAAAGATTCAGTAAGAGATGGCCTGCATTATCAGCCTGGGTGTCAAGGAGATCCACTGTTATAAACACTAGGCTTCAAAATGAGATGAATAGAAGCATCAAACCAGAGCCACATGATGACCAGATCATAACACAAAATAAACAGAATCAAATGGAAAATAAATGATGCTAGAACTTGGAGGAGAAATTGAGCTAATTGCCAACTCCACCTTCATCCTCAAGCCATCCTTCCTTTATATTGAAAAAAAAATCTTCACTTTATCTCATTTTGCTTTTGAAGCCATTCTTTGTTTTTCTCCAAGTAAAACATAAATTCATATGACTATCTTTCTGTACCATTCTCTCCATTATTTATCACCATCATATCAGTTGTCAGAATTCCCTAGCTGAATAATTCATATGTGTGTGTGTGTGTATGTGTGTGTGTGTGAATGTGTGTGTGTGTGTATGAGTGCACGTGTGTCACATTTTGTTTATCTCTTTGTCTATCAATGGACACTTGGGCTATTTTCACGTTTGACTATTGTAGATAATGCTACAATTACACAAGTACACAAGGATCTGTTCAAGTCCCAGCTTTCAATTCTTTGGGGTATATACTAAGAAGTAGACTCACTAAGTCATGTAATAATTCTAATTAAGAGAATGTAAGAAACTTTCTCCAGGTCACACAGTTAATAAGTAGTAAAAATGGCATGTTAACTTAGATGCTATTATTTCCAGATTCTAAATTCCTTACTTCAAGTTATTAAAATAAAAAGCAACATTTTAATATCTATTAATTTTAAAGATTAATGAGATTCAGTGTGGTATTTCAAAACATGAATACAGCATGCACTGCACAAATCCAACCTCCTTTCATCCCACTTTCCTCCTTCCTAACTTCTAATAATCACTATCCTCTGTTCTGATCAATATTATTAAGCTTCCACATAGGAGACAGAACATGTGTTATTTGTCTTTCTGTGCCTGGCTTATTTCACTCATATCCTTCAGTTTCATTTAGCTGCAAATAACGGGATTTTATTCTTCTGTCTCCACATCCTTGCCAGCATTTGCTATTCTTTAAAACAGCAATTCTAACTGGGGTGATATTATACCTCCTTGTAGTTTTCATGTGAATTTCTCTGATGGCTAGTGCTTTTGAACATTTTTCACATTGTGTGTGTGTGTGTGTATGTGTGTGTGTGTGTGGTGAAAAAGGGCATCCCTGTCTTCCCTGTCTTGTTTCAGTTTTTAGAGGGAATGCTTCCAATTTTTCTCCATTTAGAATGATGTTGGCCTTGGGTTTAGCATAGATAGCTTTTACAATGTTGAGGTAAGTTTATACTATATCTAGTTTTTCTAGTGTTTTGAGCATGAAAGGGTGGTCTATTTTGTCAAACACTTTCTCTGCATTAATTGATATAATCATATGATTTTTATCTTTAAGTCTATTAATGTGATGAATTATATTTACTGATTTCCATATGTTGAACCAAACTTGCATCCCTGTTCTGAACCCCACTTGATCATGGTGCACTATTTTTAAATGTGTGTTTGTATGTGATTTGCCAGAATATTATTGAGAAATTTTGCATCAAAGTTCATCAGGGATATTGGTCTGAAATTTTCTTTCCTTGATGTCTCTGCCTGGTTTTGGTATCAGGATGATACGAGCTTTGTAGAATGAATTTAGAAGGCTTCCTTCCTTTTCTATTTCATGAAATAACTTGAGGAGTATTGGCGTTAATTCTTCTTTGTAGGTTTTGTAGAACTCAACTGTGAATCCATCTGATCCTGGGTTTTTTCTTGGTTGATAGGCTTTTGATGGCATCTTCTATTTTCTTGCTTGGAATTGATCTGTTTAAATGGTGTATGTCCTCTTAACTCAGTTTGGGTTGATCATACATCTCTAGAAATTTGTTGGTGTTTTCGAGGTTTTCTATTTTACTGGCATATAAATCTTCAAAATAGTTTCTAATTGTCTTCTGTATTTCAATAGTGTCCATTGTGACATTTCCTTTTTCATCACAAATTTTAGTAATTTGAGAAAAGATAGCCTCTTCAACAAATGGTACTGGGAGAACTGGAAATCCATATGCAGCAAAATGAAAATAAACCCCTACCTCTCACCACTCACAAAACTCAACTCAAAGTGAATCAAGGACCTAGGAATTAGTCCAGAGACCCTGCGCTAATAAAGAAAAATGTAGGCTCAAATCTTCATCTTGTTGAATGAGGCCCCAACATCCTTAACAAGACTCCTAAAGCACAAGAAATAAAATCAAGATTTAATAAATGGGATGGACTCAAACTAAAAAGCTTCTTCTCAGCAAAAGAATCTAGAGCAGATTATGCTAAGTGAAATTAGCCAATCCCTAAAAAACAAATGCCGAATGTCTTCTCTGATATAAGGGGTGTGACTCAAAATGGGATAGGGAGGAAGAGCATGAGAAGAAGATTACCACTAAATAGGGAAGAGAGGTGGGAGGGAAAAGGAGGGAGAAGGGGAATTGCACAGAAGATGGAAGGAGACCCTCATCATTATACAGATTACATATATGATGTTGTGAGGAGAAAAAAAAACTGTGTCACATTAGATTAGGTAGAGATATGTGATGGGAGGGGAGGGGAGGTGGAGGGGGGAGCAGAATAAAATAGACATTATTATTGCTGTATGTATATAGGTGACTGTATGACCAATGTGATGCTGCAACCTGTACAATCAGAAAAATGAGAAATTATACCCTATTTGATTCAAATGTATAAATTGTCAATATCATTGTACTGTCATGTGTAACTAATAAAAAAAAGAATCAATGTGGTGAACAGAGAGGCTTACATTTTGGGAGCAAATTTTGCCACACACACATCAGATAGAGCATTAATCTACAGGGTATATAAAGAACTCAAAAACTTAACATTAAAAAAAATCCAATCAATAAATTCGCTAAGGAGCTGAACAGATACTTCTCACAAGAAGATATACATTTAATCAACAAAATATTCAACATCTCTAGTAATTATAGATATGCAAATCAGAACTACTCTAATATTTCATCTCACACTAGTCACAGTCACAATGGCAGTTATCAAGAAAACAGACAACAATATATGTTGGCAAGGATATGGGGGAAAAGGCACCCTCATATGCTGGTGGAACTGCAAATTGGTATAACTACTCAGGAAAGCAGTATGGAGATTTCTTAGAAAACTTGGAATGGGACCACCATTTGACCTGCCATTTGACTCTACTCCTTGGTATATACCCAAAGGACTTAAATCAGCATACTATAGCAAGACAGCCATATCAATGTTCATAACATATCAATTCACAATAGATAAACTGTGGAACCAACCTAGGTGAATAGATGAATGGATAAAGAAACCATGTGTGTGTGTGTGTGTGTGTGTGTGTGTGTGTGTGTGTGTGTGTGTGTGTATAAAATGTAATATTACTCAGCGTTAAAAGAGAATAAAATCATGGCATTTTCAGGTAAATTGGTGGAGTTGAAGCATATCATGCTAAGCGAAGTAAGCAAATCCCAAAAAAATAAAGGCCAAATGTTCTCTCTGATAAGTGGAAGGTTGATCCATAATGTACAGAGGGGAGGCTGCAAAAATAGAGGAACTTTGATTTTGCAAAGGGGAGGGAAGGGAGAGAGGGTGCATGGGGGAAGGAAAGATGGTGGAATGAGATGGACATCATTACCCTAGGTACATGTATGTCTGCACATATGTGTGATGCTACATCATGTATAACCATAAAAATGTAAAATTGTGCTACAGTTTTGTACAATGAATCAAAATGCATTCTACTGTCATGTACATCTAATTAAAATAAGTTAATTTAAAAAAGAATTTAGTTCATATAGTTTCAAAGCTATTATTGATGAATAAAGACTCCTGTCATCTCATTAATTTTCTTCAGTGTGCTCTGAGTAGCCCTTATTCTTTTCTTCTATTGTTGTTCATCTTTATGGTTTGATATTTACTGTACAGATAAGATTTTGTTTGTTTCTGTGTCTTACTTTTATATCTGCTTTACTAGTGATGATTATACTTTCTCATTTTCTCATGAAGGATGTTATTTTTCTACACCTTTGGATGTAGGACTCTGTTAAACATCTTTTGAAACATCAATCTTCAGTTTTGGCTGGTCTTGGAATATTCTTATTTCTCTTCCTTTTCTGAAAGATAGCTTTGCTGGGGTATACTATTTTTAGGTATACATTATTTTCCTTCAGGAACTTAAGATGTGTCTTCCATTTCTTGCTAACTTGTAAGTTTTCTGCTGAGAGATCTTCTTTTAGTCTTAAATATGACTTGGCACTTTACCCTTGCTGTGTTTAAGAATTCTCTCTGTACTTTTGGCAGTTTGACATTAATATAACATACAGAAGATCTCATATTTTCATGTCTATTTGTGATTCAAATAGGCCTCTTATCTATAATATATGTATACATATCTTTCCTAAATTAAGGACATTTTAAACATTTTTTAAATTTATTTTTTATTTATATATAACAGCAGAATGCATTACAATTCCTACTACAAAAAGAGCACAACTTTGCATATCTCTGATTGTATACAAAGTATATTCACATCAATTTGTGTCTTCATACCTGTACTTTGGATAATAATGATCATTGCATTCCACCATCATTAATAACCCCATATCCCCTCCCTTCTCCTCCAACCCCTCTGCCCTATCTAGAGTTCAACTATTCCTCCCATGCTTTCTCTTCCTACCTCACTATGAATCAGCCTCCTTATATCAAAGAAAACATTCAGCATTTGTTTTTGGGGGGATTGGCTAACTTCACTTAGCATTATCTTCTCCAATGCCATCCATTTACCTGCAAATGCCATGATTTTATTCATTTTTATTGCAGAGTAAAATTCCATTGTGTATATATGCCACATTTTTATCCATTTATCCACATAAGGGCATCTAGGTTGGCACCACTGTTTAGCTATTATGAATTTGTGCTGCTATAAACATTGATATGGCTGTGTCCCTGTCATATGTTGTTTTTAAGTCCTTTAGGTATAGTACGAGGAGAGGGATAGATGGGTCAAATGGTGGCTTCATTCCCAGATTTCTAATGAATCTCCATACTGCTTTCCATATTGGCTGAACCAATTTGCAGTCCCACCAGCAATGTATGAGTGTACCTTTTTCCTCACATCCTCGCCAACACTTGTTGTTGTTTTTCATAATAGCTGCCATTCTGACTAGAATGAGATGATATTTTGGAGTAGTTTTTATTTGCATTTCTCTGATTGCTAGAGATGATGAGCATTTTTTCATATATTTGTTGATTGATTGTATATTCTCATCTGAGAAGTGTCTGTTCAGGTCCTTGGCCCGTTTGTTGATTGGGCTATTTGTTTTTTCCATGCTTAGCTTTTTGAGTTTTTAACATACCCTAGAGATTAGTGCTCTATCTGATGTGTGAGGGGTAAAACTTTGCTCCCAGGATGTAGGCTCTCTGTTCATCTCACAGATTGTTTCTTTTGCGGAGAAGAAACTTTTTAGTTGGATTCCATCTCACTTATTGATTCTTGATTTTAATTCTTGTGCTATAGGAGTCTTATTAAGGAAGTTGGGGCTTAATCCCACATGATGAAGATTAGGGCCTACTTTTTCTTCTATTAGACGCAGAGTCTCTGGTTTAATTTCTAGGTCCTTGATCCATTTTCAGTTAAGTTTTGTGCCTGGTGAGAGATATGGGTTTAATTTCATTTTGTTGCATATGGATTTCCTGTTTTCCCCGCACCATTTGTTAAAGATGCTATCTTTTCTCCACTGCATGTTTTTGGCACCTTTGTCTTATATAAGAATTGATGTGCCTTTGCCTAGTTTTGGAATCAGAGTGATATTGGCCTAGTTTTGGAATCAGAGTGACATTGGCCTCATAGAATGAGTTTGGAAGTGCTGCCTCTTCTACTATTTACTGAAATAAATTGGAGAGTATTGGTATTAGTTCTTCTTTAAAAGTCTTGTAGAACTTGGCTGTGTATCTGTCTGGTCCTGGTCTTTCTTGGTTAGTAGGCTTTTGATGGTGTCTGCTATCTCGTCACTTGAAATTGATCTGTTTAAATTGTGTATGTCATCCTGATACAATTTGGTAGAATTATATGACTCTAGGAATTTGTTGATGCCTTTGATATTTTCTATTTTATTAGAACACAAGTTTTCAAAATAATTTCTAATTATCTTCTGTATTTCTGTAGTGTCTGTTGTGATATTTCCTTTTTCATTACAGATGTTAGTGATTTGAGTTTTCTCTCTCCTTCTCTTCATTAGAATGGCTAAGGGTCTGTCAATTTTATTTATTTTTTCAAAGAACCAACTTTTAGTTCTGTCAATTTTTTCAATTGTTTATTTGGTTTCAATTTCATTGATTTTAGCTTTGATTTTAATTATTTCCTGTCTTCTGCTGCTTTTGGTATTGGTTTGTACTTTCTAGGGCTTTGAGATGCAGTGTTAAGTCAATTATTTGTTGACTTCTTCTTCTTTTAAGGAATGAACTCCATGCAATGAACTTTCCTCTTAGAACTGCTTTCATATTGTCCCAGAGATTTTGATATGTTGTATCTGTGTTCTCATTCACCTCTAAAAAATTTTTAATCTCCTCCTTGATGTCTTCTGAAGCCCATTGTTCATTCAGTAGCATATTATTTAGTCTCCAGGTGTTGGAGTGTATTTTATTTCTTATTTTATCATTGATTTCTAATTTCATTCCATTATGATCTGATAGAATCCAGGGTAGTATCTCTATTTTTTTATATTTGCTAAGAGTTGCTTTGTGGCATAGTATATGGTCTATTTTAGAGAAGGATCCATGTGCTGCTGAGAATAAAGTATAATCTCTTAATGAAGAATGAAATATTCTATATATGTCAGTTAAGTCTAAGTTATTGATTGTATTATTGAGTTCTATATTTTCTTTGTTCAGCTTTTGTTTGAAAGATCTCTCTAGTGATTAAAGAAGTGTGTTAAAGTCATCCAAAATTATTGTGTTGTGGTCTATTTGACTCTTGAACTTGAGAACAGTTTGTTTGATGAACATAGTTGCTCCATTGTTTGGGGTATATATATTTATAATTGTTAAGTCCTATTGGTATATGGTTCCCTTAAGCAGTATGTAGTATCCTTCTTTACTTTTTTGATTGACTTTAGTTTGAAGTCTGCTTTATTTAAAATGAGGATGGAAACCCCTGCTTGCTTCCACAGTCTATGTGAGTGGTATGATTTTTCCCAACCCTTCACTTTCAGTCTGTGGATGTCTTTTTTCTATGAGATTAGTCCTTTTTTGGATCCAATCTGCTAGTCTACATCTTTGGATTGGTGAGTTTAGGCCATTAATATTCAGGGTTACTCTTGAGAGATGATTTGTATTCCCAGCCATTTTCATTGATTTTGGGTATTTAATGTGACTTGGTTTCTCCTCTGATTAGATTTTCTTTTAGTGTAATCCTTCCCTCTGCTGATTTTCATCATTGTTTTTCGTTTCCTCTTCTTGGAATATTTTGCTGAGGATGTTCTGCTGTGCAGGATTTCTAGCTGTGAATTCTTTTAACTTTTGTTTATCAATGTTTTGTTTCATCATTAAATCTAAAGCTTACTTTTGCTGGTTATAAGATTCTTGATTAGCATCCATTTTATTTCAGAGCTTGGTATATGTTGTTCCACAATCTCCTATCTTTGAGAGTCTGGGTTGAAAAATCTGCTGAGATATGAATTGGTCTCACCCTATATGTGATCTGATTCCTCTCTCTTGCAGTTTTTAAGATTCTGTCCTTATTCTGTATGCTAAACATTTTCATTATAATGTGCCTTGATGTAGATCTATTGTAATTTTATACATTCGGTGTCCTGTAAGCCTCTTGTATTTGGTTTTCCAGTTTGTTCTTCATGCATGGGAAATTTTCTGATATTATCTCATTGAGGAGAGTGTGTATTCCTTTTTTTTTGAAACTCTGTGCCTTCCTCTATCCTAAAAACTCTTAGATTTGGTCTTTTGATGCTGTCCCATAATTATTGGATGTTTGGTTCATGGTTTCTAACTTTCTTCATTGTGTGATCCACTTTATTTTCCAGGTTGTATACTTTTTCTTCATTATCTGATGTTCTTTCTTCCTAGTGATCTAGGCCTTTTGTTATTCTTTCTATTGAGTTTTTTATTTGACTTATTGTATCCTTCATTTCAAGGATTTCTGAAAAAATTTTTTTCAGAGTCTCTCTCTCTCGAAGTAATCTTTTTCTATCTGTATTTGCTCTCTTATCTTATTGTTGGAGTGATCAAATTTTTTTTGCCTGTATTTGCTCATTTAGATCATCCTTTAATTCACAGATCATTTTGATTATAAACCTTCTGAACTCCTTCTCTGACACTTCATCAACTTCACTGTCCATGGGTTCTTATTATAGTGTCCTGGTTTGTTTGGGGCACTTTCCTCTGTTGTTTTTCATGTTGTCTATGAGTCTTCCTTTTTTGCAGTGTGGATCTGAGGTATTACCACTTCTTCCCTATATTCTTGTAGTACCTGTGCAGATTTTCTGTACCTCACCTTGATGTTTGGCTTCCAGACCCTGCTGGTGTCTCTCAATGAATGCTACTTCATCCTGGATCTGGATCCTGCGCAAGTTGGTGTTGGTGGATCTGCGCCACTGGGCTTGACCTCCAGAGGTAGTCTGCTGATCAGAAGGAACAGTCCTATGCCAGAAGCTAGGCTCTGGTGGGTGTCTGTCCTGCTGGGGGAGGGGTGAACTGGGCCTGCTGAGATTTGGTGTGAGTGGTCTGGTCTGGATCTCCCATTTTAAGCAATTTTAATAGGTTTTCTAAGCCTCTCTCCTTTTTCTCCTCTTCAGATACTGTAAAAATGTGAATATCTGTTCTTTTAGTGGAATCACAGAGGCTTCTAAGTCTATCTTAATTTTTTTAAAATTTTATTTTATATTTTTTGAACTGGGATATTTCAAAAGACCTGTCTTCAGATTTGGATATCCTTTAGTCTCCATGATTTAGTCTGTTGTGGAGGTTTTCAACTATATTTTTATTTAACAATCTTCATTTCCAAGAATTCTACTTGATTCTTCCTCAAGGTCTCTGTATCTTTATATTTATTTCTCATTCATATCATGAGTTGTTTTCCTAATTTTATTGGATTCTGTATTTGAATTTCACTCAGTTTTCTTATAACTATTATTTTAAGCTATTTATGAGGCATTCCATTAATATTCTTTTCTTTGGGGCCTATTGCCATGACACCTTTGGAGGTGTCATATTATCTTGCTTTTTCCAATTTCTTGTGACCATGTATTGAGATTTTTAGATATTGTGGATTAGTTGCTTCTACTAGTTTTATAAAGTGGCTTTGATAATAAATGATTCTCTTCTAGAATGTGTCTTGGTGTGTCATTTTGGTAAGCTGTGTTATCCTTATTTCCACTTACTATATTATAATCTCCATATAGCTTCCTCAGCTGTAATCACTGGGTTTGGGTTTGGTATGAATGGTGCCATGGGTTGAAAAGCCCCAGGGCTAGAGTAGGATATCTGGTACTCTAATGGCCTGAGCAGTTCTATATACAACAGTAGAGGTGAGACACCAACTATGTGGTCACTCCAGTGATGGAAATGGTGATGTTAGAGTTGTGGACTATAGTAAGTAGTTCCTTTGCAAGTACAGCATATTTTCATATCTACATATTCAGCACTAGCTCAGGTGACTAGAGGCCATCCTGAATCAGAGTAGTGATAGTGTGAAGTATGGAACTGTGCCTGGGTACAGCGAAAACTAGGACCAACCTACTAAGACATTCAGATTGATTAGGTTGGCAATCCAGCCGACCAGCAGCAGAAAAAAGTGGAAGAGTCTCAATTTTTTTTTCTTATACTTCAGAAACCTGGAATATCACAATACTGTTATTTATTTTCTGTTTCTTCTTTGTGGAGGAGGCAATAAGCAGTGGGTACCTATATTGGGCCATCTTGCCATTTCTACCTGTAAATTCTTAATCTAGGATCACCTCAATTTATATTTTATTATTTCCCACTTTAACAACTAAATGCAAAGTTGAGATTTTTTCTAAATATGCAAATATAAAAAATATTTAAAAGTAATTCAGATATGAAGTATCTGAAGATGAACATGTCACATTTACTGCAAATAAAAAGCGACCATGAATGTTTTATTAGGGCTTATATTTAAAAGCAAAAAGGTAATTCTTATATTATTTAGGTACAGCAGTATCTCAAACTTAAGGTACTCTCTTCTTTGTAAAATTAGACAGATGGTTAGTCTAAGCCACTGTATTTGAGTAGTGTATCTATTCTCCAGTGTAAGAGAATAAACATAATGTACATTGGAACAGAAACCCTATTTCTTTCAACTGATTGCATAACTGAGTCAGCAAAGTTTTTTCCAAGTCTGACATTTTCAATACTGTTATAGTTGTTGTGGTCCTGAGGGATTTAGCTACAGCAGAAGGTACCCAAATGGGAGGTCAGGCCTGAGCAGTACTGTTGAATGTTCCCAAGTATGTAGGTTGTGGTTAGAGTTGGGTCAGAGACCCAAGCAGCCAGTGACCTTTTAAAAAAAGCAGAGAAAGCTAGTAAGGAAAATCCAAGCCAAATTCCTCAAAGGAGATATGAGGAGAGATAGAAAGCCAAAAGAGTGCAGATGTCAAAGATGATTCTTTCATGACTTTCTAACATAAAACTGGTGTCTTACAAAATTCCTAAGAAAGTGACTCAATCTTATAAAAATGTAGAATTTGAGCCAATTGAAATAAACATATGCTTGTATTTTATCAACCACCTCTCTTGGTTTAACATATGAAGTCCTAGTAGATTTCTTTTCATTCTGACATATAATATAGAGTTTGAGTGTTAACATGAGGCTCAAAATTTCTCTCCAGACTTTGAGACTATGAAAGTGGACTAAAGCATTGTCAACAGTGATTTGTCTTTTTTAGCCAAAATCCTGCTCCAACATATTTCCTGCTGGTAAGAAAATAACAAAAGTACAGACTTTCTGAAGTATTGGGCTAATTCACTTTCAATTATTTGACTAACTTTAAATCTGCTAAATGTAAGGATGAAGGGAATCCAGAAAGTGAAAAATTACATATTATAAATGTTCAAAATTAGGAAAGGAACAATACGATTCTTTTAGAATATTTAGTAAAGAATTTAGAAAGACATAGTCAAGAATGTAAAGGTTTTACAAAGAAATATCTGTTTTACACAATTTTCATGGCTTAATCCATATATCACTAATTATTAAAATCATTAGGTAAAACATAATCTACAATTAAAGAGTAAAATGTCTACTAATCTGTATTTAATAAGTTGAATCAATTTTCTTGGTGCTCTTTGATGGGCAAGATGACTATTACATATTTCAAAATAGGATTAAAAGTGATAATTAGATAAGACATTAACTATTACTGCCAGATTCAAATTGTTCTAAATCTTAGATGAGAAAATTCAGTGGTAGAATTTTGAACATTTCACAAGCACGTACTATATCTAATCCTTTATTTCCTGTCTACCTAAAAGAAGTAGAGAATGATAAATAAAGATGAATGGATGAATCTAAACAGTATGAAAAGGGAAAATTTCCAGCAAAACTCTGAATGACAGACAGGCCTGGCAGCACTGTAAAGGTAAGAAAACTAGCAATGGCTGCATTAGGCGATGGACTTTGGTCTAGACACTGTTAAACTCAAGTTGGCAATATTAAATTTGACTTGGGACTTAGCTGAGAATCCTGAAGTGGGTGGTTCTGAAAATAAAACTCCACTTCAACCATCTGGCCTTTAAACAATGCAAAATATAAAACAATTTGCCTGGCTTCTTCTTTCCATCATTCCTAATCTGATGATTTGCATTGCTAGGTTCTACTTTTGGCATTTTTATGTCAGGGGAAATGGTTTTGTATACTAAATCCTTCTTTATCAGCAGACTTTGATAGGAAAACTTTTCAAGGTATAATACATAGATAGCCACAGATAAATTACCTTTAGGAGAAATATATATATATATATACATACACACACACACACACACACACACAATACACACACTCATGACATTACACCAAATAGTTTCATACTTCTTTTTACGATCACATAGTTCTACTTTTCAAATGAAGTTATATATGGAAACAACTTACATAGTGCTCCAATGGCTGTATTTTAAGGTTTTATAAGCTATCACACCATTATGTAACCTACTCAAATAATAAATCTTTTAAAAATGGAAGAGAGCCAATCATAAAATAACAATATAAAACAAGAAAATGAATTCAGGTAACATTCATATTTAATGCATGGAAACCTCAATGGATGTGGTACAGAATGCTAAATATAGTTAATCTAATTTAGTAGACAATCTCCTTTAAAGCAACCCATCCTTTCTGAGAAAATTAAATAAATATTACACACCAATTTTTGGAATTCAGTTTTCTTTTGTTAAACACATTTAGAAAAACACACAAATAAAGATTAACAATATAAAGAAGCAAAATGAAATGTGTTGTTTTGGATTTAGTCTTTTTCATTTTAGTCACATTGCTTATTTGTCCTAGCAATGGTCTCTTGACTCATAAATATAAAAATATCTAATATTAGTAATAATCAAACAATTGCATATTTTAATAAGAACACTTAAAACTCCCTGATTATAAAGGACATCAGGTACTCAGTATTGCCAAGATGATGAGAAAATATGTCTACTTGAACACTGTCGAGAGTGCAATGTAGTGGGAAATTTGAAGGCATTTGATAATACAAAAATATTTTAAATATACTTACTCTTTAACCCACATATTCTAAATCTAGCAGCTTATTCTGGTCACATAATTGAATTCAGTATGAAAAAAGAGATCAACAGATGTATAGCAAAAAAAGGTAATATGTGTATATGTTTACACATTTTATATATACATGTATATGTGTATCATGGAGGTGTTATTTCAAAATACGTAAAATGGGATAAGCATAAATAACATTGCAAACTCTGCCTGATGGTAAATCCAAAGAATAGATTGGTATGAAGGCAGAAAAAATAATTATTTAAATTGATTTTTATTAACTCGCCAAGGTTTCAATGATACCAGTATTAAAAGAACATTTACAGTGTTTCTGAGAAGTGTGACTGTTTTTCTGCTTCTTAAATGTGTTTGGTTGTATGTGTGTTTGTGTAGTGTGTGTGTGTGTGTGTATGTGGTAACTCTGGTCCACTAACAGGAAAAGGAGAAATGGTAGAATGTTGAAGCTGAGTGGTGTATACAAACATCACATTTTACTAACCTACTTTTGTTCATATTTGAAAATTTTTACAGTGATATTTTTAAGCACAAAACTATAAACCCTTTTATAGAAATATTTTGCATGTTGGAATTGTGGATGTTTCTCTTCTGCTTTTGCTTATAAGTAAATACGTACTACTTCGTAATTTTTTAAAATATAAAAGTGAACAAAAATTAAACCTACAAAAAGCATGCTTGGTTCCTTGTTTCCCTAAGCCTGAACTCCATCTACATGTTGTGGATAATACCACCTTCTCTCTGCTTGCCCTCCAAAGCCTATTCTTTCGTAGAAGGAAATGGACATGAAACATTATACCTCAGAAAAACTTTGGTTCAGCATCAGACCCTTTGCTGCTTCTGAAATCTTCATTTAGTCTATTACCCATCTCGAACTACTTTAATTCTTACTATAATCCAGAACTGGAATGTCAGTCCTGGCAGTTTTCCTGGGCTGAATTCTTTTTCTGTCATGTTTGAAAAACAACATTTTGGTTTATTTATACACATAGGACCTACACATCTGCTTGCTCTTCCTCAAGATCCTCTCAAATCTTTCCTCACACCTGCCTTTGGACACTTCCTGCTCTAGCCATTGTCCCTGGTCTCCCTAGACATCTGCCATCACTGGGGTTTTCTGTAGTTGGTTATCTTCATTCATCTAATTTAATGGCAAATTGTTCACGTCTATTCTAGCTCCTGCCTGAACCAGTTATCTCAGGGGACTGCATGCCTGAGTACAATGAGATCAATCTTAGCAAAGAAAGTAAAACCAAGATGTATCAATTGTAACTGTCAGATGTAGAACTTTTTGATGTCCCTCTATTCTCAGAAATACATCACATGACTGGAGGCAAACCCCAATTCCAAAACTAGACCACCTGGACTCAAATTCTGCATGTGCAACTCAGTAGCTAATCTCAAGCACATGAAACATCTCAATTACCTTTATAGTAACTTTTGTGTGTGTGTGTGTGGTGCTGGGGATTGAACTCAGGGGCATTTGACCACTGTGCCACATCCCCAGCCCTATTCTGTATTTTATTTAGAGACAGGGTCTCACTGAGTTAGTTGCTTAGCACCTCACTTTTGCTGAGACTGGCTTTAAACTTGTGATCCTCCTACCTTAGCCTCCAGAGTCACTGGGATTACAGGTGTGCGCCACCATGCAGGGCAAATGAGAACAATTCTAGCCACACACACACAAAAATAAATAAATGCACTGATTTGTATTTTAATTATCAGTGCATTTATTTTTTCACAGGTAATTATCATTGGTAAAATAAAATAACTGCACTAATATACATAAAGTCCTTACTTAGAGCAATACCTGACACACAGAAATACTAAATTAGTAGTAGTTCTTAATGCTAACTTTTATTTTTAATTCCTTTGAACATAGTAATTGCTTTAAAACTACTTGTGGGAAAAATTTACAATAAATTTAAATAACAGAATAACGAAATAAAGAAAACTATGTCTTGAATGAATGTATGAATTCATTCAGTTCTTCATGAATATTGAATTTATTTATGTAACAGCCTTTGTGCAAAATATAGGGTTTTTGACTGGGAACAAGGTAAATGTATCCTTGCCCTATGGCACTTATATTATAATAGGGTTTAAATTTGAGTTGATTAATACAGACATTAATTGCTTTGTGAATGCCAAAGAATATGGTTCTAACCTTTACTCTGAAGTGACTTTCTCTTTGTCAGATAAGTAAAGCCATCTCTGAGTGTGTTCAATTTTTGTAAATTCTCTGTTCTTTGTGATGTTAAAAGGTAATTCATTGTTGTATGTTTACTAACCATGTTGAAGGTTGCACTTAAATTTTATAAGATCCACTTTCTTTTTAAAGAGAGAGAGAGAAGAGAGAGAATTTTTTAATATTTCACTTTTAATAACAGAAGGAGTTTAATAAATCCCCATGTGATGCCCCAGGATAACATAGCAAATAAAATATTAGCCCTGATGAAATACTCAGCCTTTTTTTGTTTTCCTTTCATTTTTCTACAAGAAAAACATAGCTTTATTATTTTTTTCATATGCTTTTACAATACATATTTATTGACAATATTCCAACATTACACAAAGAAATGAAGTAAAACATCAATGAAAATCTCATCCCTTCAGATGAACACTCTTAATATTTTGTGATTGTCTGTTTGTGAATCTCCTTAAGCACTCATATGCATACGTTTTCATAAATAAGATAAATTTTCATAAGTTATAGAATAAATTTTAAACAGGAATATCTTTTAGTCCTTTATCCTCTTCTTTTGATTTTTGCTTCTATAAGCAATTTTGCAGCAAACGCATCTAAACATGAATGCCTTATATGGTACTTTTACTTACATAGGCTAAATTCCCAAAGTAGGATTTCCAGGCCAAAGTGTACCCATACTTCTAATTGTTTTGATACTATACAATTGCTTTCCAGAATAGTCATATCAACTTGTCATCTAAAGCAGTTTATTCATGTTCTCATTGTTCCCATTTTATCAACACATGTTATGTTCAAGCTTTAGTTTTAAAACAATTTAATGGATGTGACATGATTTATGATTTCACTTTAATTTAAATTTATATTTCCCATGATTCAATCTGAACTATCTATTCATTTAGTGTGCCAAGGGTGGGGGTGAAGATTTCACTGTATTTTCTAAAGAGGACCACTTTTGTCTTTTATAAAATGTAAGGAATTTCTACCTCTCTAGCATCTCTTCTAATGCTGCTTTTTTTTATTCTCCCTATTCTTTTTTGCTTGGGATGGTATTCATTCAGTCTTCTAAGTCACTTAAACTCTCTGTTCCTCAGTTGTTTATTTGTTCATTTGTTTATTTTCAGGGTAGAACCAAACTGAGAGCCTGAGCGTGCTAGGAAATATTCTGCCATGGAGTTAAATCCCCAACCCCTTAACCTGTCATATATTTGCCTTTTGTTGTCTGTGATGTTTCTAAGTGGTCTCTTCTGATCTTAATATACTAATTGTTTCTTCAGTTGTACCTAAGCAAGAAAATGCTTTCTACTAAGTTTCTACCCTCTAGACTTTTCTAATACATTTACTTGTTTTGTTTTATTTTTCCCACATTTTTATTGGTACATTGTATATGTACATAACAATGGAATTTGTTATTACATATTCATATATGTTCACAATATAGCAATATAATTGACCAATACCACTCTTAGCATTTCCCCTCTCCTCCCCTACCTTCCACAGTGCCTCACATCCTCTGATCCCTTTCCTTTCCTGATCTCTTTGATTTTCATGAGATCCTTTCAACTTTATCTTTTTCCTCTCTTGCTTCTGCCTATGGGAGAAGACATGATCTTTGACTTTATGTGTTTGACTTAGTTAGCTTAATAGGATGGTCTCTAGTTCTATCAATTTTCCTGCAAACGACAATTCCATTTTTCTTTTTAGCTGAATAAAACTCCATTGTGTATTGTGTATATATACACCACATTTTCTTTTTTTTTAACAACTCATCTAGCATATACTCATTTTTAAGCAAAATATCCTAAGTTTTGTGAGCAAATTTCTCTCAGTTGTAAACATCAGCTCAATTCTTTCATTTCTCCCCCATTGGAACCTTCTTGGAGGATCTATTTATTTAATCTAGAAATGATCAAAGCCTTTTTATTTTTACATGCAGACAAAAAAAAATCAGTCTGATGGAGTGTCTTTCAAATAACATCATGTGAAATAAGTATTGATAGATCTCAAATTCCTTAGGCTTTCATTTAACTCAAGTTTTCTCATGAGGAGGTTCTCTTCAAATTGAGACAGACCCATATCAAAGCAAAGAAACACTCAAACACCAAATGTGTCAGACATTTTCATGTCCCTGACTAAAACTAGCTTTACTCCAAAATCTATTTCAAATTCCACTTACCAAGAACCTACCCTATACATTCTCACACAGTACCTATCATTGTTATGAGATGCCACTTAAACACACATATAACCAGTTCCAAGTACTCCTCCAAAGTAAATTTTCACAAACGACATTCCATGAAACATGTCACAGGAGTGCAATACACTTTTCTTTACATTTCAAACAATCATAGGATGATAATTAACACACATAGTAATTCAAGATTTTATATTTTCTTGGCCAATATTTCAAGGTTGTCTTCAGCTTATTAAATGAATGCCTATGTTAGCTGCCCTATTATGTAAGAATCAAAATTAGTGACAGAAGTATATTTTTAAAACTACTTTTAAACACAGTTTTAATGATAATAAGTAATATTGGATATACTATTTTGTGATATGATCTTAAATTTCATTTTGCATTTTAGTTTTTGAGGCATAATATCATTTAATTTTTATTTATTTTTTAGTCATACATGACAGTAGAATGCATTTTGATATATAATACATACATGGAATGTACATACATCAGTCATATTGTCTATTCTATTTTGCTGTCCTTCCTATCCTCCCTACTCCTCCCTCTTCTCCCAACCTTTCTATCCAATCTAATGTGACACACTTTTTTTTCTTTTTCTCATTACAACATCATATATGTATTCAGTATAACAATGAGGTTCTCCTTCCATCTTCCATGCAACTCCCCATCTCCCTCTTCCTTGATCTTCTTTATCTTTAGCTTTATCTATTCTTCCATTGATGAACACCTAGACTGGTTCCATAGTTTGGCTGTTGTGAACTGCTGAAAACAAGGGTATTCATGTATCACTATAATATGGTAACTTTTATTTTTTAGGATAAGTACCAAGGAATAGTAAAACTGGGTCATATGGTATTACATACCTAGTCTTTTGAGGGGCCTCCAAACTGATTTCCATAGTGCTTATACTAATTTACCATTTCACCAACAGTCTACTAGTATTCCTTTTCTTCACATCCTCTCCATCATTTATTATTGTTTGTATCCTTGATGGCTTCCATTCTGACTGGTGTGAGATGAAATCTCAGTGTGACTTTGATTTGCATTTTCCTAATTGCTAATGAAGTTGAACATTTTTCTTCATATATTTGCTGGTCACTTGCATTTCTTCTTTTGAAAACTGTCTGTTCTTTTGCCCATTTATTAATTGGGGTATTGGCTTTTTAGTGTAAAGTTTGTTGAGTTCTTTCAGTATTCCAGACATTAATACTCAGAAGAGTATCTAGCAAAGACTTTCTCTTGACATTGCTAATTTTTTTTTCCTTTGCTGTGCAAAAGCCATTTAATTTGATTCCATCCCACTTATTAATTCTTTTTTGGAGGTGTGGGTACCAGGGATTGAACTCAGGCACTCGACCTGAGCCACATCCTCAGCCCTCTTTTGTATTTTATTTAGAGACAGGGTCTCACTAATTTGCTTAGTGCATTTGAACTTGCAATCCTTCTGTCTCAGCCTCTTGAGTGCCTGGGATTACAGTCATGCACCACTGTGCCTGGCTCCATTTATTAACCCTTGGTATAATTTCCTGAGCTTTTAAGGGTCCTATTGAGAAAGTCATTGACTGTGGAGTGTTGGACCTACATTTTCTTCTAGGAGTCTAATTCTGAAGTCTTTGACCCATGTCAAGTTGGCTTTTATGCAGGATGAGAGATAAGGATCTACTTTCATTCTTCTACATATGGATAATCAGTTTTCCAACACCATTTGTTCAAAAGGCGTCTTTTCTCCAATGTATGTTCTTGGCACCTTGTCAAGGATCCAATGACTGAAGATGACACAGTATTAAAAGGAATGAAAATCTCAACACAACCAGTTCTTAGGATCGAGTGGGCAGTGCCAACTCCCAAGCCTCCCATGCTGTCACACTTCTGTTTTTTCTTTACTTTTCTTTGTTTTTTTAAATTTATGTATGACAACACAATGCATTATAATTCTTTTTACACATATAGAGCACACTTTTTCATATATCTGGCTGTATACACAGTATATTAACACCAATTCATGTCTTCATACCTATACTTTGGATAATAACTTGATTGTTTTAGATCAACTCACCAATTTTATTTTTTTTTTAATTTTTCCTATTACTTTTATTCCACTAAACACATTAGGCATACTTATTTTATGTTCTGTATATGTTTTGCAGTCTCTGTGCTTCAGACTTCATGGAGATACTTTTGATTTTAATTGTAGTATTTTTTTAAAGTGCTATTTGTAAGAGTAGAGTCTTGAGTATTCTAGATATGTGTTTATATCATTAACAAGTAGAGATAATTTAATTTTTCCCCATATTTATATAGGTTATTCATGTTTCCTCCCTAAATAAATTTACTAGTTGCTTCTAAACAATTTTGAATGTTATTGAAAACAGTAGTACTTCTGTCTTCTTTCAGATAGGTTTTCTATTTAATCATGTTTATGATTCCCTAATTTCAAATTGCAAATGCTGATTGGTAACACATTGTTGGATAAATAGTAAAAATTCATCACAAACTCAAATATCCACCAAGAAATGAACAGTCGTGCTGAAATTGTGTACAATGAATCAAATGCATTCTGCAGTCATGTATACCTAATTAAAATAAATTAATAAAAAAATTTAAAAAGTCACAAAATGCAAACAAAACTTAAATTTTTAATCTAATAATTATTTTCAAGGAATTGTATGTGCAAAGCATTATTTGGTATTGTTCTTGCCCTAAGACCCACAAAACAGACAAGGAAGATGATGTAAGTCACAAAAGACATAGTGTACAAGGATAAAGATAATGTGAGAAGGCAGTGATTAGAACAGAAGCAAGTGGACAGTTGATATTTTCCTTACTAAGGCTGCTTAACACAATATCACACATTGGGGGACTTAAAACAATACCTATTGATATTTTTCCAGTTCTTGATGTCATAATGCAAAATGTTTTCACTGTATTAAACAAAGGTACTGGCAGGTCCACAGTGGTTGGGGACATTCTGTGGCATGAATCCTTTCCTTCCCTTTCCTAGGTTCTAGGTGGCCCTTTGTGTTCAGAGCTACCATCTTCAAAGCATCTTCAAAGCTGGCTGTCTAGCTTTGATCAGGATATTTTGTCAAAAAATTTTAGCAAGGCTCAGGAATGGAAGATAGGAACCAGGTACCTCTATAATAGGCAGTAGTGAGTGGGGTGGAATTCAGAATTGACTAGATTCTAAAGAAGGTCCACTGCTCTCCCCTTATGTAATAGACTCAAGGACCATGTGCATTGCTAAGGGCAAGTACATCAAGTGGAAAGGAATGCAATTTATTAACAAAACATTGAAACCCGTCACTTTTCCAACTTGGCACTAAAAAGACTTAGATAGGCTGATTTCATCTCATGCAGCAGAACTGATGAGTGTTTTATGTGGAAATTACTGGGTTAATAGGAGAACAGCAGACATTGAGATCACAGATCTTCCCATAAAATCAAATTAAGCACCATAGTAAAGTCTACCAGTAAATAAGTCCCACATAGTCACACATACCTTGAAATCAGATCTTCATTATTTCTTTCTTAAATCTTCATGGAAATTCTTATATATAATCAGGCATATAAGAAAGTCTCTAAATTTATTTGTATTAGACTTTCCTTTTTTAAAAGATTTTTTTTAGATCTTCAGAATGAGTTATTATACTCATAAAGTGGGAGAAGATCATACATTTTATTATATTATTCCAGAAACTTGCAACTGAACATTTAGAATTCCAGAAAGATAAGCAAAGAAAAAAAATTATCAGAAAAATGTTTAAAATTTTTCCAAGTTGAAGGATATAAATTTTCCCTTTGAGAAAAATCATAAGACCCACATAAATGTATAGCCTTGTGAAATTCCAGGACCCTGGTTACAAAGTGATTTAGAAACTTCCCAAGAGAAGTGAAAAAAGAGTCTGTATTTTCAGGAATCAGAATGACAGACATCCCAATAGAAGCAATGGAAGGTAGAAAACATTTAAACAACACCTTCAAAAATGTCAGGAAATCTGATTTCCAGCTAAGAATTGCATATCCGGCCAAACTGTTAAATCAAGTAGAATAGTTCAAATTAATACATGCAAATTTTCAGTAATTTTACCATCTATTCATTCTATCTCAGGAAACTGCAGGAAGATATAATTAACTGAAATAAAGAGGTTAACCACAGAAGAGTAAAGCAGGGGACTCAGCAGCAAAAGATCCATATAAAGATTCTTTAGATGAAAGAAATGATATGAATTTCCAGAAATATGGTGGTAGGAACTCCCAGAAGAATTTTTCCTCAACTGAGGGTGATGGTATCTCCCAGGGGATATATGATAATGTCTGCAGTTTTGTCATCATAAGTGGAGGAATAGGGGAGAGGGCTACTGTCATCTGTTGGGTAGAGGTCAGGGAGGCTCATCAGTGTCCAGCAATTAACATGATAATCCCCCACAATAATAATTGTCTAGCCCATAGTGCCAAGTTGGTGGAGAAGCCCAGTTTGAGGCAGGTGCAATTCAAAGGAAGACAATTTGGCCATGGCCAGTTTAGAACTACTCACTAATGAAAGCTAAGTCTCAGAAAGTACAATTAAGTAGACATAAAATTATAATATAGGGTGAATAATGTATTCACAGAGCCAGTCAGAAAGTATATGGGACATAATCAAGCCATAATCCTTGGTTTTGGTTGCTACATTATTATTGTTTTCCCAGCATGAAAGACTGTTTACAACCACACACTAGCCTTCTCTCATGTCAATTCCCCCATTACACAATTTGTATATTTCTAAACACACATAGATTTAATTTTCTTTTCATGGGACATACTGTTCTTTTCTCCTAAATTTCTCTATCTAACTTGTCCTCATTTCCAAACTAAGCTCCAAAAGCTAATAAAGTAGAAATCAATTAAAAGCAAATAAAATGCTCCCAAATAATAATGCATCTTTATTAATTTTGAATAGTATATATTCATCATGTAAATGATTGGTATATGCATTAGTTAAGGTAATGCCAGCTACAGAATTCAATAACTGCCCAAATATACAACAGCTCAAGCATAATAGACATTTTGGCTCACTCGAAAAAATCCACATCCTTGGTAAATATATGCCTTTTTCCTCAGTAGTGATTCAAAATATCAGGTGCCTTTCACTTTATAGTTCTACCCTTTGACTTCTAATATTAATTTTTCCATTGATATTAAGTAGGAAGATGGGTGAAGGCTTACAAAATAATATACAAGTGATTCTTATAGCCCAGGTCGATACAGGGCACATGGCATTTCCATTCATGCTACATTTGATAAAACTCCACCACTTAGCACACTTAACTGCAAGCAAAATATTATTTACCTGCATGTCCAAGAACAAGAGAAAATGACTGCTGACAATACGGATTATAAAACTTTTCTAATAATGTTCAGGAGTAAATAAACAAACAAAAAGTGCAAAGAGATTTGTTTTATCAAGAAAATATGAAATAGTTGATTATCACATGGTTATTGTAACCACAGGACAAAAATAACAGTGAGTGGAAATGTTAAGGTAGAAACATTAAGAAAAATAGGGTAAGTTCTAAATGGTAAAGTACAAAATAAAAGGAAGATGGCATGATGAGCAAACAGTGTCAATTTCATACAAGGGGATGCTGTCACAAATGGTGGCAAGCAGTGAACCAAAATTGCTGTAAGATAGAAGGAGGATGCTGATGGTTCTCCTGGAAGTCAAGAAAAAAACTTCTGTCAGTTTTAAGAAAAACTGGATATTCAATTTTGTCAAGTTGGTATCAAACAAAAAGGATGACTTAAAAAATACAGGAAAAGCCAAAGAAGATATTTTTTTTCTTAAATATCTGATGTGTGATGCTGAGTTGGGCATGTTGAATGGTATTTCAAAGGCCTCTAGCCTATGGCAGGTGAACATTCTAGGTCTGAATGTTCTTAAATGTTCTTAATGCTCTTAAAAAGATAATCATTTGCTTCATAGTGTTAGAAGCAATAACAAAAGGTGGAGCCCAGGCAATTTAAATGTATTTGGATGGATCAATTGAGCAGCATTCATGGTGACCTTACTTCATGCCAGGCATTATGCCAATCATCCAGACCTTACAACCACACATTGAAGTGGGAACTGCTATCCTGCGTCTTCCAGGCAGCAGATCAGTTGCTACATGTCACGTGAGAAGACAAGATGTTGAGCTGAAATTAGAATACTGGTCCACTTGCCTCTAAGATTTCTTAAATATTTACTCTACCAAATTGCTTTTGATTTTTGTTACTATTTATCTGTTTTGTTGTTGTTGTTTAAAGAAGCCTACAAAGCTACACACAGTAAATGCTAAAAGAATGTTTGATATATAAAGAATATTTTAATGTTTAAAAGAATCCTATACAATTTCTTATTTTTCAGTATCCATTAAAATGGTGACCATAAATCTGGTGGCTGAAAACATTGCAGAGATCATTTGTAGTAATTTTAAAGAAGAAAATAGGACTATCAAATAAAACATAAATTACATGGCTCATTGGAAATTTCTAACTCTAGCATCCTATTTTTAAACTTAAGATTTATAAGTAGAATTATATATTTAAAATAGTAGTGGTTGCCTACCATACAATTTGTGAATTTAAAAACTCCACTGGAGATAGAAACTATTGCAAACCTTAATTGTATGAAGAGTTACATAAATTGTCATTTAGACTTCATTTCCAAAAATATATTTTTACAAAGCAATTAACTTGGGAAAGTGTCACAATTAACATTAAATTGCTACAACATAACTAGGAATTTTAGCTCTTTTATCTTTTTACAAATCATGTTAGCAAAATGTCACTAGAGAAATACATATTAAGAAATTATACACTCTAATTAAGAGAACTAGAATTTAAATGAGTTACCCAAGCCTCTCATATTTAGAATATCCTTCTACCTTGACAACTTTAAAAATAAAATGATCAAACTCATAGACACAGAAAATAAAATAGCTGGTGCCAGAAACAGGAAGTCAAGAAAGCAATGAGGAAATAGTCAAAGGGTATGAAGTTTCAACTCAGATGGATTTACTCTGGCCCCTACTGTATAGCATGGTAACCATAAATAACAATATTGTATACACAAAATTTGCTGAGGAAGTAGAGCTTAAGTGTTCCTCACAAAGACACACACACACACACACAAAATTAAAATGGTTCCATTTCAGGTTTTCTAAAGAATCTCCATAGCGCTTTCCAGCGTAGTTGCACCAGTTGGCTGTTTCATCAGCAATGTAAGAGTGTACCTTTCCCCATATCCTGACTAACACCTATTGTTACTTGTGTTCTTGATAATTGCCATTCTGACTGGTGTGAGATGAAATCTTAGCGTCATTTTGATTTGAATTTCTCTAATTGCTAGAGATGTTGAACATTTTTTTCATATATTTGTTAATCGAATGTATATCTTTACAATTGTATGTAATGATGGATATGTTATATAATGAATGTTAAGTAGATTTTGGAAATAAATATTTTGTTTCTTTTACTTACTGGCATTATTTATTTATCAAATATTTTAATAGCTCATCAGGAAACTCATTTGGCTTTGGAATTTTCTTTAAGGAACATTTTGACCTGCCAACTTCATTTTTTTATTAGAGTATTATAGACAAAATCATATTTGCATGGATTTTGATTTCAATTCCTGTTCCCCCAACCCATGTTCTCTTCTGTCCTCTCTCCCCCTTTCACCCCCCTCTAATTTTTTGATCTTCCTTTTGCTCCTTTATTTATTTTAAATTGGTACTTTCTACATATATGTAGAGATGAAATGCCCTGTGGTACATTTTTATATCCATATAACATGATTTTGTTAAATTCATTCCGGATTTGCTTCCATTTCCCATCCTTCCTCTCTTTCTCTTATTCCCCTACTTCTACTCCATTTGATCTTCCCTATGTATTTATCATATTAATTCCTGCCTCTTTTCCTTACTTTTTTTCTAGCTTTCACATATGAGAGAGAACATTTGATCCTTGATTTTCCAAAACTGGATCATTTCACTTAGAATGATGTTCTCCATTTCTATTCATTTACTGACAAATGTCATAATTTCATTCTTCTTCATGGCTGAGTAAATCTCCATTGATATATGCCACATTTTCTTGATCTACTAATGCGCATCAGAGCTGATTTCATAATTTGGCTATTATGAATCATACTGCTATAAACATTGAAGTGGCTGTATCACTAGCATATGCTGATTTAAATTCTTTTGGATACATTCTGAGGAGTGGGATAGATTGGTTATGTGTTGATTCCATTACTAGATTTTGAGGAATCTCCATACTGCTTTTCAGAGAGGTTGTACTAAGTTGCAGCCCCACCAACAATGTATCAGTGTACTATTTCCCTCACATCCTTGCCAACATTTATGATTTGTGTTCTTGATAATTGCTATTCTGATGAGTGAGATGAAATCTTAGTGTAGTTTTTATTTATATTTCCTGGATTGTTAGAGATGTTGAACATTTTTTTTCATATATTTGTTGGCCATATGTTTCTTCTTTTGAGAAAAGTCTGTTTAATTCTTTTGCCAATTTATTGACTGGGTTATTAGTTTATTTTTGTATTAAGTTTTTTGATAAATTCTGAGGAGCTCTTTATGTATTCTGGATATTAACCCCCTGTCAGAGGAGCATATGACAATGATTTTCTCCCATTGTATAGGCTCTCTCTTCATTCTCTTAATCTTTTCCTTTGCTATGCAGAAGCTTTTCAATTATATGGTACACCCCTTATTGATTCTTGGTTTTATTTCTTTAGACTTAGGGGGTCTTATTGAGGAAGGTGGTGCCTGCAGGATGGAGTATTGACCCTATGTACTCTTCTAGCTGTTGCAAAGTTCCTGGTCTAATTCCTAAGTCCACTACATTCTGATTTGACTTTTCTGCAGGATGAGAGATAGCAATCTAGTTTAATTCTTCTACATATAAAAGTCCAGATTTCCCAGCATCATTTGTTGAAAAAGTTATCGTTTTTTTCTAACATATGTTTTAGTCACCTTTGTCAAGTATCAGACGTCTGTAAGTGTGGGTTTTTCTGTGTCTTATATTCCATTCCACTAGTCTTTGTGTCTATTTTAATGTCACTATCATGCTGCTTTTCTTATTATAGCTCTGTAGTATAATTTGAGATTGGGTATTTGATGTCTCCAGCATCACTTTTTTTTTTTTTTACTCAGGATTACTTCAGCTATTCTGAGTCTCCTATTCTTCCAAATGAACTTGAGGGCTATTTTTTTTTCCCTAGTTCTGTGAAGTATGTCATTGATATTTTGGGATGGGGATTATTTTGAATATATACTTTCCTTTCGGTAGTATGGCCATTTTGACTATTTTAATTCTGCCTATCCAAGATTATGGGAGGTCTTTTCATGTTCTAAGATCTGCTTCAATTTCTTCTTTCAGTGGTTTGTAGTTTTTATTGTAGAGATCTTACACCTCCATGGTTAAATTAATCCCCAACTGTTTTATTTATTTGAGGTTATTGTGAAAAAGGATGGTTTTCAGTTGAATTGCTGTTGGAAATCTATTGATTTATGAGGGTTCATCTTATATCCTCTACTTTGCTGAATTCATTTATCAAATCTAGAAGTCTTCTGGTAGAGTTCTTTGGATCTTCTAGATATGGGATCTTGTCATGAGCAAAGAGAGATAATTTGAGCTCCTGTTTTTCTATTTGTATTCCTCTAATTTCCTTCTTTTGTCCAATTGCTCTGCCCTAAAAAGGTGTTTCCAGCACCATGTAGTGACCAGATTCCATGCCCAGGGAAGCTTCTCACCTCTGAGGCCAGGTATTTTGGGGTTTGCCTTTACTAAACTGATTCCCCTACCAACTTCATATCCATTAAAATCAGCCTTATCTAATCCACAGGTTTCTCCCAGTTGATTTTTCTTTATATGTTGATTTCTTTATCTTCTGGCCATGCTATCTACCTGCACTCCCCCTCCCCTCAGCTGTTGCTACTACTCTCGCTGCTGTCATCCTAGTGGCCAAGCTGGCACATCTCTAATATATTTTTTTCTTATGTTATGCTCCAGTTTCTGACTTTCTGTGTTGTATGGTTTCTTTCACAGTCCAGTATTAAGTTTCAGTGAGTTCCCTTCTCACCTTCCTCAAGGAGGAGTCTTCCTGCTTTGTAAGTCTAGTGCTGAGAAAATGCTGGGAAGTGACTCCTTCCTCTAATCAGCTCATCTTCTCTCTCCCTCGTTATTAATACTTATAAAACTATTAGGTTTATTTATTTTTTTTCAGAAACCAAATTTAGTAAGATACTTTTTGTTCACTCCATTTATAGATTAAATTGTTCACACTATCTTTCCAATCAATGACCATCATTTTATACATACATAAAATTTGACCAGAAACTATATTTTGTAAGATTTCTGAAGTCTACCAAGATTTGTATTGTGGCTCAAATGTTCTCTGTTAGAAAAGATTGCTTGTCCTGCATTTGTTGGATCTGGTGTCTACATATGCCACTAGGTTAAATTTATTTATTGTTTATCTAAAAGGTTTTTTTTTATTCATGCTAACTTCATGCTTGAATTAAAGTTTTTTATTCACACTAAATTATATTCATGATGATAACTTGTCTCATTATTCCCAAGGCAGTCTTTTTAATCTCCTACTGTGATTGTGGATTCATCTATTTCTCTTTGAATAAGAATTTGAAGACCCTATATGTTGGTGTGCATACATATTTATTAACTTTATAAATGTTAAGGATGTGTTATTAGGTTTCTGAACATGTGAAAACCTTAAATGTTCCTGTTGACGTGAAATTCATCATTGTGAGGTAGTCTTCATCATCTGTGTCAGATATTTTCAGTTGAGTTTTTGCATTGTACACATTTTTCCCGCTTTTACTTTCAACTTTACATATGTTTATATACATTACATATGTTATATAGGTTATATATGTTTTTCTTGTAAGCAGTATATAGTTGGATTTTAAGATCTATTCTGATGGTGTTTAAGTTGCAGCAAATAATCTATCCATATTGTATATGTTTACTGATACATGATTTGTGGTTTTACCTATTTATCCCAGGTCATTTCTGTTTGATTATTTTTTATCTCCTGTTATGGTTTGGATATGAGGTATACCCCAAAAGCTCATGTATGAGACAATGCAAGAATTTTCAAATGTAATTAATTATATTATAAGAGATGTAGCCTAATAAGTAAATATGAATTAGCTGTGTGGTAACTGTGGGCAGGTGTGATGAGAGGAGATGGGTCACTAAAAGTGTGCCTTTGGCGTTTACATTTGTCCCTAGTGGGCAGAGCCCTCTGCTTCCTGGTTGACTTGTCCTAAGCTCTTTTCCTCAACCATGCCCTTCCACCATGAGGTCCTGCCTCACCTGGGTCCAGAGCTGTGGAGTCCGCTGGCCCTTGGACTAATCCTCTGAAACCATGAGCCAAAATAAACTTTTCCTCCTTTAATTGTTCTTGTTGGATTTCTTGGTAACAGTAATGCAAAAGTTGATTAATACATATCCTTGTTTGTCTCCTACTGGACTGATTGAATACTTTTATTAATTTTCAGTATTTTCTACCTGAGTGATCTGGAGGTACCATCTTTTCTATTAATGGGTACCGTAGAAATTAAAAGATAATTACTTACTTGTCAAGGTTTAAGTTCAATCAATTTATTCTTCATCCAGATAAAATGTAGAAATTAGATTATTTTATTCCTTTTAATTCAGCAATTTCTACATTTTTGCTTTATTTCGATTATAAAGACCAGAAGACATTAATAATACTATTATAATTGATATTTATTTACAATTCATCAATAAGCATTGCAGTGTTTGCTCTTTATTCATTCTTTATATTTTTCTACTGGAATCAGTTTAATTCTGCTTAAAGTATATTCTTAAAATTCTCTTTAAGGAGACTCTGTTTATGATGAATTCTCTGAATTATTTTTATTTTTCTATTTTTTCCTTTTATATAAAAATGTTTTTTACCCCTTATTCTGACAATTCATTTTGGCTGGATAAATAATTCTAAGTTACAGTCTTTCAAGGCATATCAGATATTTCATTGAATTTTGCTTCTGGTTTTTTGTTTGTTTGGTAGGTTGGTTGGTTTTATTTTTGCTGCAGAGAAGCTAGCTATAAATTTAATAGCTATTCTTTTTTACTTTGGCTACTTTAAAATTTTTTCTGTCTTATTTGGTATGTAAAATTTTACTATGATGTCTCTAATTGTAGGTTATATTTGCTTGTCACTTATTGGGATTCTTGATTATATGAATTGGTATTATTAACTATTAGCACTCAAGGATTTTTAGACATCTTTTCAAAGCCCCACTTAAAATGAAAGATTCTCTTTTCTAAAACTAATAACTATACTTTCTCAGTTTACATCGTATTTCTCATATTTTCCTGTGTAATTTCCAATATTTTGTCTCTTAGTGCTATACATTTATTTATTTTTGTTGATTTTGACCTGTTTATGATTTCCTAATAATCTCCTCAGATATGACCATTTTGCTATTTAAATCATTCATTGAATTGTTTATTTTAGTTACTGTAATTTCATTTCTAAAATTCTATCTGGTAAAAAAATTTACAAATTTTATATAGTATTTTTTTTAGATTATGTTATTTGCAGATATTTTCAACATTGTCTGTTACTTAATCAAGCATGCATGTTTTTCCTGTAATTAATATCTTGTATCCAAATCTGAATTGTGCAATTAATTAGAATCTTTGTGGGTCTCTTCTTATTGATAGTGATGTATATCTTCATGTGTTATTTTTTGACTATTTGCTCTTTATCCTTTACGGAGAAAATGTTTTTAATAGGTGTGCATCTATTGGCACATTATTTTTGTACTTTTTGCTTTTACATAAGAATGTTTTTATATAAAACATTTTAGGTATATAAAACATGTAGGTTAAATGTGTGTACTTCCAAAAATGACTTAAAATTGCTTTTGCTAAGTGTCTTGGATCAACTCCAGGTAGATTCACTTTAAAGCAAGTGTAGAGCCTGAAATTCCTGAACTGCCTGAACAATGTGAACACAGGATACAAACTCACAAGTCTTATTTTTCTCTTTCGATAGTCTATCAAATGTGTCACACAGTGGGTGTTCACATGTGCAGTATAAACAAATGTAGCAGTTTAACAAACTGATGTGATTTATTCACAGGAATTTTGATGGAAACAGGAAGTATCATCTCTTAAACCCTCAACTGTGTAAACAGAACTTAACATTAGATACTTACTCATTTCTCTGGAATATGATGGTAGGAGGGGAAAATCTCTGGGAATTTAATTTGGACAGAGTTCTAGAAAGGAAGAGTAAACCCAGAACCATTCTGTACTCCATTCTTCCTTAGTGGGGAAAGGCAAAGGTATTTTTAGGGTTGGTGGGAGAGAGAGGGTTAAGTTCTCAAATCATACAAATCTGGATTTAAATCTCAGTTCTATCATTCTCTGTTACATTCATATTAGGCAAGTTTAGTAATCTCTTCTAAGAAGATGATAGTAATATTTTCTTCATCACTTAGGATTGACAGGCAAATGAAATATTGGAGATAACACAAATTTCACATTACAGAATAGATGCTTAATAAATATTAGTGATTATTACTATTTTATTCTGAAGAAAGCCACAGCACAGCACAATTTCTTACTATTAATTAAACATATAGAAAAGGGATAACAGAAGCTTTTAATATCAATTACCCATTCTGATAGATAGCTATTGGCTATTTAGGAAACAATGTTGAGAAAGATTGTAAGGAAAGTATATGATAACTTATTATCATCATCTTCCATGAACATGGGTACATACAAGAATTGGATGTGCATCATTGACTTTTGTTTGTTCTTTGGTCCCAGGGGTTGAATCTAGGGGTGCTTTACCACTGAGTCACATCCCCAGCATTTTTTATTATTTATTAGAGATAAGGTCTCACTGAGTTGCTTAGGGTCTCGCTCAGTTGCTGAGCCTGGCTTTGAACTCGTGAACCTCCTGCCTCACCTCCAGAGTCTCTGAGTGAACAGTTGACTTTTATATGCTATAACTAATATAGATTATTGGAGGGAAATAGACAAATATATTTAATACATTGTTAAAAACAATATTTTCAGTCGTTGCCCAGATTTACTTGCCAGTTTTTGCTCAGATAATGTTTTTGTATATATAAACTTTGAGAACACCCCTTCTTATTCCATATTCACCAAATCATTTGCTCATAAAACAAAAATAATCTTCAAAGTCCAGAGAGTTCTTCATATTGTCCCAATTTAATCAGATTAGCACAAATCAACACTATCTTGGACAGTCACCTAGCCCTGTTTACAGTGGCTCTTTCTCTGCTTTCTTATCCAGTTGAAATCACCAACTCAGATCGTCTTCTGTGTTGATATTCATTGATTAAGTTCTTCTATTTGGTTATGTATTTGACTATGTTTGCGTAATTGCATCCTTGACTAGTTTCTTATTATAATATGTGGTTTTTAATTAATAAACCACAACATGCTTCAAAATAAGACTTTCCATTTTGCTTTCTTCACTTGTTGGCAATTTAAATAAGGCATAACTTAATCTGAATCACTCTCCAATCCACTAGTCAATGTTTTAGAAGAAAAGAAGCTAAAAGTTTCAAAAAGTAGAGCCACAGAAGGCTCTACATTTGTTTGCATTAATGCAAAGGGCATGAGAATCTGACATCTTGATCCATCTGGTCAGACATAAATGTCCTTATAATGATCCTTCGGAAAGTTATTTTTCAATTCCCATTTGGTTGCACTATATAATGAGAGTGGCACCAAGAGTAGGATCGTCTGTATCACATCCCCAATCCCCAGAGATGAATCTTCCTTTGAAGCATTTGAAAATTTAAAAATAGATTCTTGAGTAAAAATCTCATCTTTTAACAAAGACTGTCAGTGTTGATGCAGAATGTTTGTAGGTCTTTTATTCTTATTTTTCTGTACTAATTTAAGAATGGAAGTGCCTTTGCAGATATTAGAAAAAACACTACCCACTCAATGAGCAAAACAAAACAAAAACAATTCTTCCTCCCACTGAATGAATATTTATTTCCTGAAAACCCAAAATTATTCATTGCTACTTTTAGCAGTAACCCACCAGTGGGGTAACATTACATCATTTGCTATTTCCAATCAGCTCTTGAATGTATGTTGAAGAAGGAACAGAAATGGAGGATGGAGGGATTGAAGGCAAGAAGGGAGGAAGAGAAGAAGAGATAAAGAATGTGCTCCTGTTATCATCTTCTTGAGCTGTGCTGTCTCTATAGTTAAAGACGTCAGTTTATTTCCTCTACAAATCAATCTGACACCTCTGAAGTCTGGTGCATTCACTTGCCTATTCAATTATTTCTTCAGAAACCAAACTCAAAAGACAAGCACTTTTGGAGAAAACAGCTAAACAAATCCATCGCCCACATTACATCAAACTTTCTCATACAGAAAATGCAGTCAATAGAGATCAACCTACTGAGCTGCAGATGTCTCAAATGTCACTTCTACTGGGTATTTCCCTCCAGAAGAGATTTTGCTTTTCCAGAGGAAAATGTTTGCCCAAATACCTTTTTTCGGCCTAAGCAGTCTATAGGCATTTTTAAATCAAGACAATATCAGTCGTGGCCCCCTTTTGCCAAGAGAACACAGAAGTAAGAGTTCTGACTATTCCACTGTACAGAGAGAAATCTTAGGCTAGAATGACTTTTTCTCTCCTGCTGTGCCAAAGTGTGCATTGTTTCATTGAATTGTTTCCAATAATAAAGCTGATACTTCAAATCAGCATGATGCTGTCTCATCAACTGTATTAATTTTCCATACCTCATGTGGCTCAGAAGCTAATCCTTGCCCTTAAAATGTAGCAAGGGTATTTGTTTGACAAAGGGCAACATAGATATGGCTACTAACAATGAAACTATTTTGCAATCAAACCACAATACATTAAAGAAAAACAGAAAACTTAGTGTTTTGTGGGGGAGAGGGCGGGGGGGGGGGAGAGGAGTTGTTTTGCATTTGGAGTCATTAGGACACAAATCAGAGTTAAATTCCCTACTCATTGACTTTGTGTATTGTAACTTCAGGAATTCTATTGAACATCTTTGGGTTTCAATGTCTTCCTGTTAAAAGGAAATGATATGTCATTTCAAGAGTAATGAAAGACATAAAGAAGCAATATGTGCAATGCATTTTTAGGACATCTGACATATAGAGAGCGCTCAAAAACACTAGGCTTCTTCTTTTCCTCCTTTGTGGAGAGATTATGATTCATATTCAAAAGAGCTCCTTAGTGGGCAGGAGATAACTGAAGTCATTGACTGTTTTTTTTTATTTTTTATTTTTTTTATTGGTTGTTCACAACATTACAAAGCTCTTGACATATCATACTTCGAACAATAGTTTCAAGTGAGTTATGAACTCCCATTTTTACCCCAAATACAGATTACAGAATCACATAGGTTACACATTCATCAATGGAAATGGAAAGAGACCCTCATTGACTGTTTTTAATGGTACTGCTTAGTTTGTCTCTAGTGTTTTTTTTTTTCTTGTTTTTACTCTTGTGCCAGTCTGGTAGATTAAAATAGCATGATGCCTAGGCTATTATTCTTATGGTGGCATTTCCATACAGTTCTCTCCAAAAGCTTGAAGAAATAGGAGGATCATGAGAAATAATTTGCTATTTTATTGATTTCAATAAACTTTTATTTCTTAAGAAGCCATTATAATATACAACACTATAAGCTGGGAAGGTCTGGTTTACTGTGTGCAGTTTTTTAGAATTTACAAGTCATTTCAAAGAAAGTTGTTTTCTCATTGGATTCTCATAATAAGAAGTTTATTCAGGGCTTTTTTTTCCCCTTAAAGTAATAGTAAACTCAGGATATTGTTGAGATCTTATGAGATGAAGTTTTTAAGGAACAAACACTGAGTTATAATGGCAACATTATTAACTTGGGTCTTCTATATTGAAAAAACAAAATTTGGGGAATGGGAAGGGCAACTCATAAGCACACAAACTATCCTCCCATGTAACTGGGCCACCATGAGCAGGATGCATTACCTTTCTATATATCATGGAGGATAATTACAATTATAAGACAATGTATATGAAAGATTGAGAAATGCTTAAAAGAATTATCATCATCATTATTCAGTAGACAACTGGAAAGAATTATCCATATGATTTTGTAACATTCTAAATGATATATATGTGACATGGTTTTTTTTTTTTGTGTGTGTGTGTACATGCATGCTAATGTTATATGTGTGAGTGTGTATCACAGAGAGGAACATAGTAGCTATTTTCTAAAACAAAATTCTCCCTATGAATTATACCTATGATAATGAAAAAATGTAGCCATGTTAGAAAAACAGTCATAGTTCATACCTCTAGATCATAAACTTATAAAAGATGCCTATGATGTTTAACAACCTATCTGAAAAATTAGTGATTTGAAACAGCACACTATTTCCCCTACAATTATGTGAGTCAATGGAATTCTGTCAGATAAGGTTTAACTGAGATCAGTTGCATTCACAATACACAGACCTCCCCTGGGACATGTAGGGTGGCTGGGGTTTCTCTCCACAGGGTCTTGTCATTTTCAGAAAGCCAGTAAAGTTGTTCATATAGTGAATCAGTGGTCCCCTGAAGAAAACGTCCCCAAGCCTCAGTGCACAATCACTTTTCAATCACCTTCTTTCATTATATCAACTCTTTCTTATCTAATTTGCCAAAATTAGTCACAAGGACAAGACCAGAACCAAGTGGGGTCTGAGATTGACAGGGTATGGAATGGACACTCAATTTGCCATAATTTTTTTTTTACTTTGTGTATAGACTTTTTTCCTTCCAAATTTTAATTTTATTTTTGCAGTGCTGGGGATCAAATCTGGGCCCCCCTATATGCTAGCAAACCCTGTATCACCAAATTACATCCCAGCCCCATTTTTTTGTTTTATTTTTAATGCAACACAGATATCAGTCTATTCCTCTATCACATTTGAGTTTCATTCCAAAGATAGAAAGTATTTCTTCATAACCATGTTGTAAAATAATTCATCATTTTTATTTGTATTGCTTGCATTTTTTTCTTTGTCTTTTATATTTAGTATTCTAATCGACTTGGACTCTATTATGGTATATTATGAGATGTAGATTCAATTATCTTTTTCTTTTATTGTCCTAATATCCCTTGATATTAAAGGCTGTATTTTCCTCAGAGTTTTCAGATGAGAATGTTATCAATATACAATTTCAGTATATGGTTGAATCTATTTCACAATTTACTTTCTTTATTTTTCTGTTAGAACTGATATTGGTCAACCAATATTTTAATGATAGAAGCCTTAGAATATTTTTAATATCTCTCAAGGCTAGGTTTTATAAGCCCTCATTGATGTCCTTTCACATGGTTTTTCTGTTAGATATCTCCATGATTTTCCTAACTATTTTTTCCATGTTTACTTTTTCAAAAGTACTTTAAAATCTGGAAAAAAAGTGATTGATGTTTTGATGGACATGGTTGTGGTATTGAGGCTTTCCAGTCAACAACAAGGAATAATGTGTTTCCATTAGTGAAAATCTACTCCTGTGCCTTTCAGGCATGTTTCGAGGTTTTATCACATTTTCCAAATTCCTTAAGTTTCTCCCTAATTTATTTTTAATGTTATTATAAATGGATTTTTCAAACATCATAATGTCTAAGACATTATTTTCTCTATATGTAAAGTCTTCTATTATTGTATGCTGATTTAATATTGTACTACCTTAATAGATTCTTTTCTTGTATTATTTGTGTGAAGTTTCATGTGGATTTGTTTGATTTTATTTCTGTAGTAGAAAGAATCATGGTCCCAAGAATTTCAAATCCCCAAAATGAATAAATATGTTACCTTTCATGGCAAAAACAATTTTGCAGGTGTGATTAAATTAGGGTTCTTGAAATGAGATTATACTCTACTACATCAGTAGGTTCAATGTAATTACCAGAGTTCTCATAAAAGGAAGATAAGAGAACTAGAGTCAGAGAGGAAGAGTGACAACAGAAACAGAGGTTGAGGTGATCCACTCTGAAGATGAAAGGAAGGGTCACAAGCCAAGGAATGCAGGTAGCCACTAGAAGCTGGAAAAGGCAAGGAAATGTCCTATCCTCTGGAGCCTCCCAAAAGAGCATGCCGAACCAACTCAGAAATGCTAATCTAATGTGATCTGTGCCAGACTTCTGATCTTGAAAACTATGAGTTAATAAATCTATATTTTTCCAAACTACTAATTTTTGATGAATTATTACCACCATAATGAAAATTGATTAACTTTCCTCTTCTTTTAAAATTTTACATTTCATTTCTTTTTATCCAACTGCATTGGATAAAACCACTAATAAACTGTTAAGCAGTTTTGAAGACAAGGAAGCTTATCTTGTTCCTTGAACTACTGGGTGTGGGGGGTGCCACTAAGGGTCACCACCCATTTTGGAGAAATGTAACATTATTATATATACATTTCATATATACACACACACACACACACACACACATATATATATATATATATATATATATATATATATAGTATGTGTCTAGCTTCAGAAAAAAAAACTTAATTAGTGACACCTTTTGCAACCTTAGAATGTTGAGCCACCCCAACATGGTATAAATGCTTACCTAACTGAACATCCTCTACTGAATGATAATGCCTGGCTGAGCTAGTCTAATTGTCTCTCTTGGGAAAGTTTAATTCAAAATGCAAATAAAATCAGCATATAACAGAGAGGCAGAGAGTGAAGAAAAGTAGACAATAGCTGTATTAAGCACAGGACACGCAAGTGTTAGATGCTGTGCAAAGGAGAAAACTGAGTAGGTTTTTGATTACATGAAGTGTGAAGATGGATCAACATATCTCTCCATAATTTACATTGATGTGCTTCAGAAATTTAAGAATCTGTTATCCTAGGGGTTGTAATTCTTTCTGAATTTGGTATTTAATTTAAATAGCAAATTCAGAAAGAATTATCTGAAATTTAAACAGTGAATATTAATTATAGTAGCAAATTAAAATGTCAATATACATAAAATTTATTGTAAAAACTGAAAAAAATGCAAAAGGAAGAATAAGGTTGAGGTTCCCAGTTGAGAGCTTCCTTTGCAGAGAGATTTCTAAATATATATGCTATAATCTCAATATTTGAAATTAAAAAATATGGTTTCAAACACAGAAGGAAAGAAAAAGTCTAGATTGCTTTAGACTAACTCCTAAGGGAACATTGTGTAATGTGCATTCTGAAACAGATGGTAAAAAGCTGTTAGGGATAACTCAACACATGGGTTCAGATTCTGAAGCAAAATTGTAGAAAACTAGTGGTCACTAATTCACCCAAACTCTACAAAACCCATTGCTTTCCTTTTCTTCTTTTGTGAATTGTGCATTTTCTCCATATCTCACATTGTCCTGTTTTATTTCTAGTTAGTTCAAAGTGGCAAAAATCAAGGTATAATCTTCTCTCTCTCTCTCTCTCTCTCTCTCTCTCTCTCTCTCTCTCTCTCTCTCTCTCTCTCTCCTAGAATAAAAAGTAAAGATATGTACCTTTTTCAAAGCATTTAAAATTCTGGCATTTCCCAGTTCTTGAGGATGAAGGAAAAGTCAGGGTGAACTGTGGAAAGGGAACTACAACTCTCTAAAGTATCACTGACCTCTGAAGTGCTGTGTTTAAACTGACTCTCCATTTTTTCTTAGAACTCCACTGGAATTTCACTTGATATCCTTAATTGTAGTTTTCATATCTTGGAAATATTAAGGCCATTAATTAGGGTAAATTATATCATGTTTCATAAACTGAACACTTAAAGAATTATGATATTAATTTACATGTGTTTATATGTTAACTCATATTGTTTTAAAGTGATATACCTCATATATATCAATCATATAAACATTTACATTACATATATATTATCTAAACATTTATACAGTATTTAGAATTCAATATACTTTTAAAGTGCCTTACAATATAACAAGTCATTTAATATGATTTAAGTTATTTGCACAGATATAAGAGCCATTGAAAATTTTAAGTGAACACATTGATCCACATTACATACCAGTTTAAAATTCCAAGGGAGAGTCTTGAGCACTGTATTGGGAAAGACTTAGGAAAGTCATGGAAACAACAGATGGCATCTTTCATGGACTTTCCTTTTATAGTCTTTCCCCTATGCTCAAAGCAAGCTAAGAGCTATGATCAAACATATTATTTTAAAACCAAATATTTTTTTTAAATAAGCAGCAGCTTTCATTGACTTGTATTACATTTGTTTTTTCTGATGGTCATTAGATGTATGCTAAGAAGTTTCAAGTTTTTAAAACATTTTTCTCTTTATTCCTAATGTAAAAAAAATTAGACAAGTATGATGTATTTTATTCTTTAGAACTCAAAAATATATACATCCATTCATCTAAGATTTAAATAACATTTTTACTTTAAAATAAGCTTAGGCAGTTAAATTCATAAGAAAGCTTGGGGGAAAGAAAATAATCATGAGCGTTAACTGCAGTTGGGTAGAAAATGAGAATATGCACAACACATTCCTTTTTTAAGCCCCCAAATTGTGAAGAAGCAAATATCGCTCTCAGTTGTTGAATTTATCTCTCATTATATGCAAGTAAAGAAGAACCCCCCTTTTTTTGTATTAACAAAGAAAAATCCTGAAGAGCTTAGATTTGCTTGGGAACCAGAAACAGGCACAGTTGGTGGGAGGTTCCAGTCATTTCCCTCAGAGCAGAATTTGGCAAGCAACCTCCAACTCCTCAGCATGCTCACTCCGGTGGGGGGGGGGGTGCAGATTATAAGGCTTCAAGCAGAATTATATATGTAGGAGTCAAATGCAGTGGCTTAAAAAAAAGGCAATTTGGTAATTCTATGTAAGGAGGGATTTATTGTACACCTGGCTGGATGGAGAGGGTATTGTGGAGACTTTGTCTAAATTCTGAGGAAGTTACTGAAGCTGGGGTGAGCTACAATGAGGCGTCTAATAAGCAAAAGATACTAAGACAAAAAACGAGCCCAGCTTTCCAAACGAGGGCCCTCTTGTCAAGTTCTGGACCAAGAGTAGTTCCTGCATAACTGAACTAGCTTTAATATTATGGAAATTATTCTGAGGAACTCTGAATTATCATCATCATTTTTAACATTGAAAAATGTTTTCTGTTTTGAATAGATGATTTGCTTGTTAAATTTTAGCCTTATAGCAAGCATTCAGTAAATCAGCAAGGGTCTGAACTGTGACAGTTATTCCAAACGTTTTAAAGTATTGATTGTTTTTTTATACATCATCAAAACATGATGGCAACTTTCAAGGATTTTAATGAGAATGAGGTTTTCAGGGTGCTTTATTAAAAACTCCTAACACACGAGAAAGTGAAGCCTGAAGCACGATACAGCTGCCCTGCTACAGAAACTGTTGTTTAAAGATTGTCCAAAGTGAGGGACCCAAAGAAAGATGTGTGCTGAGATGAACTAATGGGAATCAAATGGTAGAACATAGATAAGACTAAGAAGGAAGGCTGAGAAAGCACTGAGATTAATATCCACATAGCAGATCAATTTCTGAGACCTTTAGGAAGAAAAATAAACAAAATGCCATTACTGAGTTTGTTCTATAAGCCAGGCACTCCATTGAGTATTTTAATATGTTATAGTTTAATCATTTTTTTGATCAAAATTTCTTTGAATATCATATATGTGTTTCCTGAAACAGATCTTATTTTTTGGAAGACTTAGGTTTATAGAAATCTTGAGAAGGTAATACAGAGGGTTTTTCCATGTACCCTCTACTAAGTCTAGTAGGTTTATACTGAAAAACAGCATTTCTTCTTCCAACTTCTACCCAAATCCCCTTTGCAAAGACATTAATATTCACTGTGCTTGCTGTTTGTTCTAGTACTTTATGACTTTTGAATTCATATCTAAATATTGTGTTTTAATTTTCCAGTTTTAAATGTTATTTATTGGCTGCCTAGAACGAAGCAAGAGGACTTAGTGATATTATTCTCCTGTCTACTTCAGAAAACATTTACCTGATTCACTTATTCACTTTCCCTGGCAGTATTCACTAAATCTATACCTTTGTTAAAAAACAAAAACAAAATCAAAAAACTTAATATTCAGTTTTTAGTATTACTGTAACTTTATAGAAATATTTACAAGTGAGCCAAGTACTATAAAAGATAAAATATAGGCAAATATAAATAAATATAACTGTTTAAAATGCCAGTATTAATAATAGAAGCTAGTTGCGTTTATAAAATTTGTTGAAAAAATATGTAGATTAAAATTGCAAAGGAAAGTGGGGGTACTTGGAGTTTAACATATTAGGGTTCTGAATGTGCGAGAATTAGCAAAACCACTAGTTTAAGGTTGCATGTAGGAAGTCATAAGTCTTAATACCCAATGTGGCCACTAACAGATTAATACAATGTATGTAATTAAAAAGCTAATGAAGGAGATAAAATTAAATGATAAATCATGCTTGATTAACCAAAAGAACACAAGCAAGGAGATATTAAGGGACAAAGAACAGATGAGATTATTAGAAAGCAAATAGCATAGGGTTTTATTTAAATATAACTATAATAATATTAAATATAAATTGACTTAATAATCCAATTTATAAACAAAAATATTTAGACACTATTACAGACAAAGCAATACAATTGAAATACAATTTTTACAAGATACACACTTTAATAATAAGGACCAAGAAATTAAAATGAACAATGAAAAATGTTCAATATAAATAGTAACTGAAAAGAGGGACTAGAGATATAGCTCAGTGGTAAAATGCTTGTCTAGCATGCACAGGGTCTTAGTTTCTATTCTCAGCACCCCCCCCCCCGCAAAATAAACAAATAAATAAATAAGTAAAAATACTAACTAAAAAGATATTGTGGCTTTTACTTATCAGGATAATTTCAAGGTAAGAAAAATTATGAAAGAGAAAAAGGAAGCTTTAAAAATTTTTAAATATATGTACAAATTAAATTGCATTAAACAATATGAGGCAAAAAGTAGATGAAATTTGAGGTAGAAAAATACAAATTCACAATTTTAGTTGAAAATCACAACTCAGCAACTGGTATAGTACACACACCACACACACACAAAAAAAAATCAGTAGGACAATATAAAATTTAAACAACAGAATTAATTTATTTTACCCAACTGAAATATATGAACTTTACACACAAAACTACAGAGGTATATATTCCATTCCAGAGCACACAGAATAATTATAAAATACACAGAGCAGCCTCAGAGGTGCCCCTTTCAGATCCTTCAAGAAAAAATTTGCAATTTTGTTGTAATGCAGGAAGTTAACCAATTGTTTTCAGCCTGGCTATTTTCAGATAGGCCCCAGTTAATGACTGACAATTGGCATTCTATGGCCTGTATTCTGCCCATAGAAACCCTCTCATGGCCAATCATTGTTCTGAAACCCCATTTTGATATATCTGAGAATTCTCAGATCTGCATTATAATTTGAAGTCTCTTTTCCCAATCTTGCTTTCTTTCTATTTTCTGTCTTATCACATGTGTAATATTTTGGCATCTCAAATTGGAGCCCAATTCTATTTCTTCCAGCCGAATTCTATTTCTTCCTCCTTTGGTCTTTACCTTTTAAATCCCTTGTACATTTATCTCAGCATCTGTTTCATGGAGGATCCAAATGATCTGACACTTGTCACAGCAGGTACACAATTTATGATGCCCAGGGCAAAATGAAAATACAGATTTTCTTGTTCAAAAATTATCATTTTATTAAATTGTTAGGAATTGAAGTTTTATAATCTTTCCATATGTTCTTGTTTTTCATTGGTCTTTTAAGTTACTGCTTCCTCTGCCTACCTCCTCCAACATTGACATCTGTCTTAAACAGCAGGCTACCAGTGCTTCAACAGATATGAGGTTTGATGTCTGGAGTGGTCACTAAATTATGGTACTAGAGCTCTCTGGTGACAGAAGCCATGCCCCTTCTTGAAACTTTTGGCATGAGGGTGCAGATTGATTGCCCAGTTGCTATGGTGACATACTGTTCAAAGAGAGTTTCCATACTTGCCATGGAATTACCATTTCTTGACTTTAAGTTTAAATGCCACCTGCCCTGGGGGTAGAGAAGTTTGGTCCCAAGCTGATAATTATAATTGGGTTGCACAAAAGATCATCCTTTATTCTGAATGCTTTGAAGAAACTTTCTCACAGTAAATCTTTTTAATGATAAAACCTATATAATAAATGTGCTGAGCTGGCTTGTAGTTATATTCCACCAAAGTGTAAGGCCCCCTGGTCCCCAGCTTTTTCTCTCTTTGTGTGTCTGTTTGTCTTTTCTAATCCCTCATTGACCAACATGTGTGGTTTCCTGAATTAAGCGCAGTGCAGGTTGTGGAAGTTTCAGCTATACGTTTTATTGTAAATATCCCTCAGTAAATATAGGCAATTTCCTTTGTTCTTCCCTCTAAGAATTGTTAACATGAGCAATGGTTAATTTTTTAACCATGAAAAACGTTTTTTCTACATCTGCCAATAAGATCCTGTAATTTTTTCTCCTTTAATCTGTTTTTGTGACAAAAATTATAGAATTACATTTTAATATAAAGCTAATTTTTTAAAGTAAACCAAATTGTATCCTGAGATAAACCAAACATTTTCATGACATATAGTCATTTCTGTGTATTACTGAATCCTTGGTTTATGAGTTTTGCCAGTGTGTTAAAAAATTAAGTTGATCTCTAAGTTGTCCACTATAGTTTCACCAGTGGCCCTCTCTCAGATCATGTCTAAAGTACTGAGACAGAGATTATATTCTCCTGGTCATAGAAAGCCTTTATTTGCTTCATTAAAGTTTCAGCGTGGTTACACAGCATTTAGCACAAGTTGTTTCATGAGTATGTTCTGTTGGGTGTTAGTATGTGGTGACACATGCCAAACATTGATTAAAAATGGGTCTGCTCCAAGTTTGGTGGCAAGCCAAAATAACAGCAGCTGTATTTCAGCCACACTCAAGGGTGATCTAGCAAGGAAGTGACAAATGGCAAAGATGATCATGTACTTTGTAGGAGAAAATGGACTGAGATGAGACCATTTGTAGACTCACAGGCAACAGGGAATGACATGGCTAGCTGATCAGGATCCTACAAAGAAAATGTCAGACAGGTTAGAGACAGAGATCTGGAGTAGAATTTAGGGGTAAGCAGATGGGAGCTGGCATGCTTCTTCATGCACTAATGCCTTCCAGAAGACAGTGCACTGCTCAACAAAAATGGGAAGCCATTGTTTTTAGCTCCTACATTAGCCCCCACAAATCAGAACAAAGCAAAATGAAACAACTTATGCTAAATGCCATATAACTAAGCTGAAATTTTAAAAGGAAGCAGATCCAGCCCCAAACAAACCAGCTTTTTCTTATGAACAGGAACTTGCAGTATACCTGAGTCAAAGTAATATGGGACCCCTGTTGTCTTCAATTCTTTTTTTTTTAATTTTTTAAATTGATTTTTTAAAACTAAGTGACAGCGGAATGCATTAAATTCTTATTACACATATACAGCATAGTTTTTCATATCTCTGGTTGTATATAAAGTATGTTGACATCAGTTCATGTCTTCATACATGCACTTTGGATAATGATGTCCATCACATTCCACCATCCTTGCTAAACCCCTGACCCCTCCCTTTCCCTCCCACCTGTCTGCCCTATCTAAGAGTGCATTTATTCTTATTAAAAAGGAAATAAAAAATAAACTGGAAGTAATTGATTTGTTAATCTATGAACTTTTTAGTCCATTGTTCCTCCATTTTCATACCTTATAAAAACTCTGCCATTGCCCAGAGGGAAGGAACTCTCATCCTGTTTTGTAGAATAGAGGCTGTTCCAATTCATAACTCATGAATAAAATCAGTTAATCTATAGCTTAATTTGTTGTGATTTTGTCTTTTAACACTACATTCAAGAGTCAAGTGAAAAATGAATTGTCCAATTTCTATTGACTAGCTTTTGTCACTGGCCATCCCCAAATTAAAACGCTGTGCAGGCACATGAACAAAGTCACCGTAATGGAAGAGACAGAAGCCTCAAACACTATGAACTGTCGCTCAGACAGTGACAACCTCATTTCATACCTTTATTTCTCTGTTGCATTGATTATGAAAGAAACCTCGTGGTAAGATGGCAGAGCCCAAAGATCAAACTCCTAAATAACTGAAATTAGATAATTTGACATCTTGCTTAGTTTCCCAATGCTATTAACATGTATAACACAATTCTATTAGCTTAAAACTAAGCTATCATCTTACAGATCTGGAGCCAGAAGTCTGAAATGGATCTTCTGGACTAAAATCAACAAATTGACACAAGATGGGAAGTGTTCAAGTGGTGACTCACAATAATACTGAGTTTGTTTCCTGTTGTTTCTGTAACAAATTCCCATAAACACAATGGCATAAACAATGCAAATTTTATTATTTCAGTTTTAAGTTAAGAAATTCAAAATGGTGTTTCAAAGCTACACTCAAAGATGTCAACTGTAATGCATGTAGATACTACAGAGGAAAATCCACTTCCTTGACTTTTGCAGCTATTAGAGAATGCCTAGATTCCCTGACTGACAGTTCCCCATCATGCATCGTCACAGTGCAGCATCCCCTAGTCTTCAGACTGATTTCCTCACCATCCTCTTTGATTTACAGAGAAGCTATGTGATTACTTTGGACCACCAAATAATCCAGAATATTCTTCCCAACTCAAGATACATAAAGTAGCATATCTTAGGTTCCCAGATTAGCTGGAAGGTAACTGCCCCAAGAGTCACTTAAATTGACAGAAGACTGCAAAAAAAAAAAAAAAAAAAAAACTATTTATTGTGTTAATTGAGTTTTCAAGGACATTTGCTACAACATTATTTCATTCTCCTTGTTTACCTAGTTAGGTAGAACATAGGTGTAAACCTTAGAAATTCCATTACTTGTTCTCTGACATATGTGCACCAACAAAAGCTAGTGAGCGAAAAATCAGATCCATGTGACTTCATATTAGAATTACAATCATATTTTAAAACTATGTTCACCATATTTAATGATATAAAGGGTAGCATTTTTATCATTAAATGTGATGGATAGAGTTGACATGAAAATATCTGCAGGGAAAAATTATAAGTAAAAATGCAGACTTGAAGAACTACGTGCAGATATTCTAGAAATAAATATGCAATCATCAAAATAAAGATAGTAATGAAGATACTTGGCAATACTCTGAACACAAAAGAAAAGAGATTTATCAACTGCAGATACAAAAAAAGAGAAAGATACAGCAAGAATCAAAAGAATTAAGAGTGGATAAAACAAGAAGATGACCACAGTGGAAGTATTGCAATGAAACTGAAAAATACCAAGGAAAATAAATTATTAAAAACAACCAGAAACACAGCTGCAGTGTTTGCAAAACCACCTATTATCCAAACTTACAAAAGCACAATAAAAGTCAAAAGTCAACTCAGTTTTGATTTTAAAATGTTTAAATATACTAACTCTCAACCTAGAATTACCTATCTTTAAAAATGTGCTAATATTATTACATTTTCAGATGAAAAACATTGAGTAGTCACCAGCAGCACTTACTAACAAAACTTCTATTTATATTATATATAAAAAGGAAATGCTTCCAGATTAATGTTTTTGGCTGCAAGAAGCAACTAAGAATAGAAAAAGTGGCTTAAAAATGTGTATACAAAAACAAACATTGATTGTATGAAACAAAAATAATATATAGTAGCATCTTGAATTTTTATATGTATTATAATAATATGAACACATTCTTTTATTTATCTAAACTAAATATGTGTTTAAAAATTAAAATTAAATTAAAAATTTTAAGCCATGTGTTTAAATAACTAATTGAGCAAAGAAAAAATTATAATGGAAAATGGAAACTAAAGTATTACAAATTGAATAATGATTCAAATAGCATGCAGTATAAGAAAATTGTCAAAAGAGATTAAGCAAAACTAAGAGGACCAATCATAGCTGTAGGTGCATATCTTGAAAAATGAGATCAAAATTGAAAGACAAAACATCCATTGTAAGATGCTACTAAAATGAGGATGGAAAAAGCCCAAAGAAATTACAAGGAAGAAATAAAATCAGTAAGAACAGAAATTAATAAAATAAGTAAAAAATAATACTGATATAATAGATGAGCAACAAAGCCAAAAGTTGGCTATAAAACAGCATAAAAATTGGCAAATCTACAGGGTGAATAAATCAAGAAAAAAGTCACAATAACCCATATAAGGATTGAGTGAACATTAGATAGATCAAAAAAGTTATTAGATAAACTCCTCAAATTACTACGTAAAAATAAGAAGAAATACTAAATATGAACATTCCTATTACCATTTTTTAAACAAGATTAGTTAAATATCTTCCCACAAAGAAAACTCCAGGAACATATGGCTTCACTGACAAGTTCCAATAAACACTCACAGAAGAAATAATTCCGATCTTACACAAATAATTCCAAAGAAAAATAAATAAAGAACACATTCCAGTTCATTTTATGGAGTTATTTTAAAAAGATAGTAAAAGGGGGGAGCGGAATTAGAGGTCAACTTTATTTTTTAATACAGTTGCAAAACTCAGAAACCATGGATTCTGTAATAAATAGAAATGATTATATGTCATGAAAATCATTGGTTTAGCCCAGGACACAATTCAATATATTTTGTCACAAAAATAGATTAAAGCAGAAAGAAAAAAATCATGAGATGGTCTTGGTAGATATAGAGAAAACTTTTGACAAAATTAACCATTATTTGTGTTAACAGCTCTTATAAAACTACAGGGAAAAACAGGAATTCTCTTTACTTAATAGGGATATTTACAATTTATTGTAGAGCAAACTTCACACTTATGGCAGCACTGGAGGGCTTCCATAAAAAAGAGGGCTCAGGAAAAGAAGGTCTACTATCTACTGCTCAGTGTTGTGCAGAGTTGCTAGGCAGAGGAAGCAGTGAATTAAAAGACCATGAAAAATAATAACATATGGGAAAAATATAAAACTTCAATTCATAAATATTAAATAAAATCTGAATTAATGGGAAATTCACAAATGCATGGATTGAAAAATTCATTATTATAAAGTGGTAGTGCTCTTTAGATTGACCTATATAGATTTAATTCCTATTTAAATTCCAAGAGTGATATTTGTGGAATTTGAAAAACTAATTATAAAAAAATTTTTAAAATGCAAAGAACAACTGCATTCATGACACTCTTAAAGAAGAATCAGGTGAGAAAACATCCTTTAGTAGATAATTTTTTAAAACTATTTAAATAAATCTAGCATGTTACTGTTCCATGTAGAAAAATTAAATATAGTAAAATAAAATTTAATTTTCAAAGGTCAGAAAGAGCCGTCATGACTTACATGTGTGTAATTGACTTATAAAAGCAAAATTTGTTGGGATATGGGTATTTAAATTCTTATGTATACATAAAAATATGTTATATATTATTATATATATAGCTTGCTACTTATTTCATACTATGTACAAAATAAATTCCAAGAGTACTAAAATATAAATATGAAACCTAAACTTCTCATAGTTAGAAAAAAATACACACAAATATCTTTATATCCAAGATAGGGCATAACAAGTACTAATATGAAAGGAAAAAATGAGTATATTTGGTGATACAGAAATTAAGAACTATATTTTAAAAAAAACATTCTAACAGTTAAAAGAGAAGTCTCAAAGTAGAAGATGTGTAACACATTTTCGATAAGGATTAATATCAAAAACAATGTGTATAAAGAATGCCTGCAAAGTGGTGCATGCCTGTAATCCCAGTGGCTCTGGAGGCTGAGGCAAGAGGATTGCAAGTTCAAAGACAGCCTCAGCAACTTAGCAAGTCCTAACCAACTTAGAGTTACCCTGTCTCAAAATAAAAAATAAAAAGGGATGGGGATGTAGCACAGTGGTAAAGTGTCCAGGACCAGTGCCCAAAATAAACAAACAAAACAAAAACAAATATTAAAGAACACCTGCAAAGCACCTTACAAAAAGGTATGCAATCCTATTAAAAAATCAAGGACTTGAATAGTTTTATTTTCAATAGAGAGCAAAATGTTTATAACCAGGACAGTCTGATTTATGCCGCTCAGTTTTTCACAGCTAAACATGGACCTTTCTACTCTCAAAAGTATCCTAATATCCTCCATAAATCACCTGTTCTTTCAACCTGTATTTGTACTTTGAAATCCTGTTTCAGCCCCAACTTCTGAAACAGTTGATGCCTCTGATTCAAGAGCTTCTATCTTTACACAGAATGAACCTACTTGCTTCTACTGGGCTTTTCCATCTGCAAGCTTCAGTTTTCTGCGTCTTGAGTTTCTATTTCACCAGATATTCTCATCATCTATCTCCTTTCCTCTTTGTCCTTGCAAGTTTATAACACTATATTTCTTTACTATCATTTCAGAAGAATAGAGATGAATCCAAAATTAGTGATTGGAGTCAAATGCATGCTCAAATCAAAGCACTCATTTGCTGCTATCTGTGCTATCTGTTCAATTAAATGCCTTGTTGCAATCATGTCCACTTCAGAAATATTTTACAACAAAAACATAAAAAATGGTACTTTTTCTAGGGATAAAAAAAGCCTTATCATCTTGAGAAATGCACTTTCCTTTTGGCATATTTAATCCTGTTATCTGTTGACCTTACTGCACTATTGCTTTTAAAGGAATTTTTTTCAGAATTACATATATCCACTGTGACTACATGTTATTAATTATACACTGAAAAGGAATTAATGCCTAAAAAGCAAGAACCTGTACCACCCTAACAAAATTGTTAATGAAAATTTCATTTATGGAGTTGGGTGCTACGAGCCTCAGAAGGTTAAGGAAGGAAGATCGTAAGTTCAAAGTCAATCTCAGCAATTTAGAGAGGCCCTAAGCAACTTAGTGAGATCCTGTCCCCAAAATAAAAAGAGCTTGGGGATATGACTCAGTGATTAAACAGTTAAGCCCCCTGGGTTTAATCACCAATATCATAAAAAAAAAAAAGGAATTTCATTTATGGGCCTTCTTTGTAAACTGAGGTCTCCTTAATTTGTTATAGTCTTTATAGACAGAGATGATATGTTTGAGATTCACAAGAATGAACTATTTTGTGTCTGTCTCTTCTCCCCCTGGTGTTCATAATATCATTAAAGACAGGAGCTTAATTAGTATATTAAAAGCTACTTCCTTTTCAAGGACATCAGATTCTAGGGAAATAATAATTGACTGAACTTGTTTTGCTTTGTTGTCTTATAGAGGACATGAGACATGTTTTAATTTTTCTGATCGATAGTCCCCAAGGTTTCCACAAATGGGCTCCATATTAGAATGGATAGTGAGTTTCTATTTACGGTATGCTCATTGAGTAGAGATGCACGTGCTATTTTAACTGAAAGTGATGTAATGATGCTCTTTTATTTTCTTCCTCCAGGTTTTCTTTTCTTGGCAATAAAAGCAAAGGCATGAAATGACATGTCTGAAAAGAAATGCAGTTGTATCAGCTTGTCACTTAAGTTTGAGTAGAGACGCCTGTCCTCAGAAAGAGTTTTTGTGAACTGATAAGCTTCTTGAGAAGCTGAGACTTCGAAAATAGAACCTTTCCCTTGCAGGAAAAAAAAGGGGGAAAAAAATGATACCTTTACAATTGCTAGGTACTTCATTTCTATTTTTACTGACAAAATGAAAGGATCATGGGAAATTGTCATTGTGAAGGAAACAGATAATTGCTTTCTATACACTAACATTCTGTTCTGAGGTTCACAGTCCTGAGCCTTAAACTGCTCAAGAGGAAGATAAATCTGTCTGTAATAATTCTCAGCAGTCTAATCCACAGAAAATTTCCTCACAGAGCCTTCGTGCAGCAGGCCAGGAGTACAATGAGCATATTTATTTGAAATCTGCTGAAACTGAGAACAGAGAGAATTTAAATAACAAGAATAAAATTGCTTTGTCTGTGGTGGGCTAAAATTAGAATGTAGATCTCCTGATTCAAGGTTGAACCACCCTCACTGGGTCTGGGAGAAACCCAAGTGCAATCAGAAAAAACACAGCTCTTGCCAACTTCACAGTACCTCTGGCAGCTGAGAGCCCAGGTCTTCATTCCACTTCCCAAAGAGAGCTGAATTGAAGAGAGCACAAATGCCAATTTCCCTTTGGTAATTTCTGTCCCTGTGGAGTGAATGAATGGCAGTGACCTATAAGGTCCCTGGTGGTGTGAATCTAGAGACAACAAATAAGTTAGAGAACACCCAGATTAGTTTGATTCTGAATGGAAGTAGTGAAAACATAAGGAAGGGTAGCCTAGGCAAACATTCTGAGCATTACACTAACAGCATGTATTTAAAATAAATAGTAATGAATATGTATTGAATATGCTTGAAAGTTTAAATTTTCTACATGCATCAATTTATTTCATGTACATAATCATAAAGACATATATGTATGTTGCAGATATTATCATTTCTGATTCTGTCAATGAATAAATGGGCTCATGGAGGCTACTTATTCAATATCATCCAACCATAGAGTAAGGATAGTTGTCTCAATCAACACTTCATAATCACATCTTTCCTTTTATTTTTTGCAATAGGAATAGTGTCATTAATTGTGATTTTAGAGCAATGTGGGTGACTTCAAGTGGACTTCAACAATTCAGTATGTTGTTAATTCTAAGAGGAAATTGCATTTGGTATTGAAACAAGTTGACTATCAGCATTAAATCTAGTTGAAAACATTATCCTGCTTTGGGCCATTTGTAGTAAAACAGAGAGTACAGAAAACAGTATCATGCTGGATATTAGATCATCCCATATTTAGAAACATTTTCATTACCAATTGCTCTAGTGGCTTCCAATTTGAGATATTTTATCTAGAACTTGCTTAGTAATTGCTTCTTCATGAAAACTTGTCATTCCTTTATTATGCTATGTGCTTCGTGTGTAGGTGGGATTGAATGAACCTAGGGATTCTGTGCCACTGGGCTACACTCCCAGCTCCTTTACTTTTGTTTTCACACAGGATCTTGCTAAATTGATAAGAGTTGCCTCAAACTTAGTATTATAGTTAAATATTAGTTGTCCCCCAAAAGCATATGTGTAAATATTGCAAGAAGGTTTAGAGGTGAAATGATTAGGTTATGAGATCCTTTACCTACCTGGTGCATTTATCTCTTGGTAGGTATTTACCAAGTGGTGACTGAAGGTTGGTAGGGTGTGGCTGGAGGAGGTAGGTCATTGGGGACACTCCGTTGGGGTATACATTTTGTAACTGGCAAGTGGAGTTTCTCTCTATCTCTCTCCTTCTTGGTGTGATGTCCTAACTTGCTTTTTTCCTCCATACCCTTCTGCCATGATGTTCTGCCTCACCTTGCACCCCGAGGAATGGAGCTGGCCATTTATGGACTAAGAGCTCTGAAACCATGAATCTCAAAAAAACTTTCTTCCTCCAATTGTTCTTGTAAGATCTTTTGATTGCAAAAAAGCTGACAGAAACACTTGGGATCCTCCTGCCTCAGCCTCTCCCATCGCTGGGAATGATGTGCTTTTTTTTTTTTTTTTAATAATGAAATTACAAAGACTTCCAAGAAAAGAAAAAAAAATTGTGAAGGAAGAGAATACATTTATTGTACTATGTATTGAAATGTTGTACATGCGTCAAAATCTTCTTGGTAAACACCAACAACTCCTACACAGTGACTAAAAGTATGTCATCAAGCAGAAAACTATCCAGACTGCCCACAAACCAATCAACTAAAATTAAAAAATCGATCCTGGATGAACACCTACAAACTAAATGAATGAATATTTACAACATACAACAAAAGTTTTGGATTAAATACCATAATATCTAATATTTTTATAGGACAATATCAGTTTGATAAATTTGAGCCACACAGACCTTTCAGTATTGAAGGATTTAACTCTTCTACTTTTTAATTTTCTAAATATCTGCTTCCTCTGACCCTTGTTAAACATATTTTTCTAATATATGGTTTCCATTCTTTACATTCAAAGAATGATAATAATAGCTACTCTTTTTCAAGCATGGGCAATTTTCTGGATAGCTTTAGAAAAGTTCTTATTGAATCATTGCACTAAGTCAGCAAGCTATTATTCTCATTTTACAAACAAGGACACTGAAATCTCAAAGAAGGTAAGTAACTGTATGTAACACAGTAGTACCCAGTAGATTCAGGATTTCAATATAGAATTAAAGTCCATGAGGATGAGACAGTAGCTTTTTGTATATCTCTTGTATTAATATTTTTTTATTTCCTATATCAATGTGTACACTGGAATCACCTAAAAACTTAAAAAACACTTTCCTGTTTCACATCCCCTGGAGATTCTAATCCAGCTGACCTAGGACATAGGGGCTATCTCTAGTAGTTTGGTACCAAGCCTTGGGCTGAATATGGAAGGTGTATATTGGCCTGAAATTGAGAGCTCAGAAGAGAAGTGCTTACAGGTATGGACATACATGATAAGCTGCTGAAGATGGGGGGCTGCCTAACCTCAGGCCAAGCCTCAAACCTAGGCCGAGAGTGCAACATATGTATACATGTTATAGTTTGCTCTTTAAGGTTTAACTAAAGATTGGTTCAAATTTCCAGTTCACAATGCCTAGCTAGTTAAATCCTTACCAATGTGCATGCAGCAACCAATTACAAGGGGGTGGAGGAGGTCAGGTTTGTCTTCTGCTCATTCTCACCCACATTTCTAACCCCAAGTTTTGAATTTGTTATTGAATTTGTTATCTCAAGCAAAGTTTTGAATTAGTTATTGCCTGTTCTGGTGTTAATCTCAACACTTCGTTTTGGTTTTTATTTCTATTTTTTTAAAAGTCTATAAATACATTCAGACACAGACATGCAAAAGCACTTATAGAAGGCATTGTGTGAGCAGCACACTGTGAAGCCTCAGAGTTTAAACAGTTTAAATCGCTGCAGCAATCACAAGTTAACAGTAATCATCAGATTTAGCCTTGCTTTTTCTTATAACTTTCTCCTTTCTGTTTCTGCATTTCCAATGAAGAGGGGCTTTGCTCTCCTTCTGTTTCCTGGACTTCCTCTAATCCGCTTCTCATGGTCTCATATTCCACTCAAGGTAATGTATCTGGCTATTTTCCTGTAAGAGAGAATGTTCCCACTGTTGCCAGCTATTAATATTAATATTTATTTTCACTCTGATACTGAGACATTTGCCTTCTCATGGGAAGTCGTCATTTCACTGTAAGATGTCATTTTAAGTCCATGATTTAAATTTCCCACTAATTAGATTTGATTTTGTATTTCTACCCATAATAATTGTTCAGAGATTACCTTCGTTTCCACTCAGCAGCATCTGCAAATAGAATAGAGTGGTCAGAGAAGAAATATTGGTCTTCCTACTTTCTTTTATCTGTAGATTCCACACTCACTGTAGAATATGTGACTTGAAACAGATTTCACCAAATTTCTATTTCACAATTTACAAGACTAGAGGAAACTAATGACAAACAAAAAAATCAAACACACAATTCTAAGTTCTAATTGGTATAAAATCACTGGTAAAATAAGGAGGGTCAAAAAAATAAGCAATAATGTAACATTTTGCTTGAGTGAAAAAAAAAAAAAACAGAATCCATTCCTTACCTTTCTCTACTTCTGAGCCTCACAATTTTGAAATTTGTCAGGGCTCAGTTTTCTGCCCTGTTTTACTTTCTCTACAACACTCTACATGTTCTCATCCAGTCCTGCCAGCCAATGCCTCTCAAAGAAGTCTCCAGCCTACTCGTTCCCCAGACCTCTGCCCACTCGCTGACTCCCCATAGGTGCCTAACACATTTCAAGACAATTTTCTATTCAGAATCCTCTAACAACTTATCATGTTTTGAAAACTGTAGAAATGTGTCATCAAGTCCCACAGCTCTACATAGTCTGGCTCCTGATTCCCTCTTTTGCCACAACTCTAAAAGTTCAACCCCTCTCTTCCTTGGCTGTGGTATCATTGGGCTTTCTAAAAATCTTTGAATATTCTAAAATGTTCCCATCTAAGAAACCATATGATTCTGTCACCCTTGACCTGGAATGAAATTTTCAAATCATTTCTTTTCATCAAAACAGGCATCACCACATGAGTCCTTCCTCTCTCTTATGTTCTCTCTCTGTCTGTCTCTCTCTCCAAGTAGTTGTTTTATTTCTTCCACTGGACTGCACACCTCATGATGGCATGAACTTTGTGTTTTTTCTTTCATTTTAAACCCTGTGCCTAGAAAAATGTCTCACACAGATTAAATGTTGAATAAACATTTGTTAAATGAATGCATGGATGAATAAATCTATTTCTCAAATCTTAAATAAGCACAGAAGATTAGATGTAGTAAGCAAAAATAGACAGATAATAGCTAATTCCCAAAATTACTATTCATAAATGACAACTTGCATAACACAACCAAAATAAACAATATTTATTGCACATTTAGTATTTTGCTTGCATTGAGCTAAGTGCTTCACGGACAGCATCTCATTTATTTCTCACTGCAACCCTCTGAATGCACCCTCTTGGCTTCCTATATTAAGAATGAGCTCTCTGAAGGTCATTGAGGTGAAATGACTCATTGTCCCATTGTCACACAGCTTTTAAATAATGGAATTGGCCCTTGAGCTGATTGAAACTCCAAAGCCAATGTATGCAATAACTGCAATACACAAAAGTAATATGGTAATTTTTCTTTAAAGCTAGCCTTTTGAATTCATGTCTATGTTACTTAAAGGTTCTGGTAACCTAATCATTCTATAAAAGAATATGCTGGAAAATATATTAATGTACTATAAACAGCATGAAGAAAAGGAATGGGACTGCACAGAATATTAGATTAAGGATCAGAATATTGGATTGTAGTTTTATGTAGGCTGCATTCTAGTTTTATAAACTGCATTGCATTTTTTTCCATAAAAGAAATTAGACTAAAATCAAAAGTTTAAAACTGGATAGTTCTTAAACAAAATTCAGTTAACAGGCATTTTTTTTTTTTAGATTCTTACTGTACTCTTCTTATTGTTTTGGAGGGGGGGTATTAGAGATTTAACTCAGGGACACTTGTCCACTGAGCCATATCCCTAGCCCTGTTTTGTATTTTATTGGAAACAAGGTCTCACTGAGTTGCTTAGCACCTCGCTAAATTGCTGAGGCTGGTTTAGAACTCATGATCCTCCTGCCACTGGGATTACACGCATGTGCCACCATGCCCAGCCACTTTTCTTATTATTTTTTAATTAACAGGTATATATTTAGTAAGTATACCATATTTAGTAGGTACACATTGTGAAGTGAAGAAATCTAACTAATTAAGACACAAATTAACTCATGTAGTAATGTATTTTTTGGTGAAAACACTTTACATCCAATTTCTTAGCATTTTTCAAGAATATGATATATCATTACCTATAGTCCCTATGTTGCAAAATAGATATCTTGAAATCACCTCTCTTAACTGAAATTTTGTGTCATTGACCAACATTCCCCTTCCCCACTCCCCACTTTAAGGTTTGCATCCCTTCGGTAAGCAAATCTGTCCACTCCCTGACTGTCCCAAGGAGGTCCTGTTATCTTCCCACTTATTTAATTAATATTTCCCATTTTGATCTTCAGTGTATTTGATTTTGTGACATCTGAGCAAGATTTTGTGGTGTTGCATCCTGTTTAATGTCAAAGCTGTTACAAAAAAAATTCCATAAGGAGCTACCAATGAGAAAAAAAAGAAACTTTAATAATTGCATGATTTTCAATTGTAAATATAAGCATAAGTTAATGTTATTCAAGTCTTGCATAACTGTAAAAAGACAAAAGAATACTCATTTTATGTTTATAATAAATCTACTGATTTTCAAACATCTCTAGAGTTTTAGCTTGACTAATATGTGAGGAGATATATAATTTATTTCATCACTGCTGTTTATAATCTTCTACATTCTAAAGAATTATGACAAAAATTAATGTTTCATATAAACAGCCAAGAGAATGTGTCTACTAGCAAAGCATCCAGATGTAAAGTGGAAAATACAGTTATGTGATATTTTCTTTACAGAATATCAAACATCTGGAGGTTTGGGGAGAACTTCATAATTACCTAAATATTTGATTTCTTGTCTGGATGTTTACTTTCCTGTATTTATGTTCTAATTTGGGACATTGTCATTAAGGGGCAGGGTAGGGGGAGTGTTGGATTCTAGCAAAAAGTTGTTTGTTTTCCCCAGAGAACTATTTTAAGATACTGTTGTTTAAATTTTTTCTAAAGAGTTTTGGTCTGATCAGAGACATTTTTTAAGTTTGTAACTCATATAGGACAATTCCAAGTTATGAAGCTTTTGGTTTTACTTGTTTGTTTGTTTTGTAAATATTTCTTTTAGTTGTAGTTGGACATAATACCTTTATTTTATTTATTTATTTTTATGTGGAGCTGAGGATAGAACCCAGCCCCTCCTCGCTAGGCAAGCGTTCTTCCGCTGAGTCACAACCCCAGTCCCTTGTTTGTTTTTTAATAGGGATAAACAGTGCAGAGAAGAGTTATAGTTGGATCTTTTATTCCTAAACTTGCATTAATTTATTATTAATCCTGTTACAATGATGTAGGCAGAATATGTATACAAAAATACTGTGAAAAAATAAACTAAATGCCAGAATTTTTATTAGATTCTTTAGGATTTGAGATGATTTTCTTTTAATCAATCTTCTATACTAGATTAATAGTATTTAGAAAAATGAAAAACACTTTAGTTTTTCAGCTGACTGTAGATTTATTATTCAAAAAATTTTTATCTTGTCAAAGCCATATTCCATCTTAAGTTCCTGATTAATGTGGTTCCTATGAAGAGCTTGCAAGTTCCTGAGAATATGAACAAGTAGGGCCTACTAATACGAAGAGTGCACCACTGATATTTTATACTAGGTAAATAGGGTAATGGGGTTTTTCTCACTAATTAGTGGAGGTACCTCAGATTCAAAAATAGCACATAGATAAAACACCAGTAATTTTATATTGGAAATATTAAGAAACTAAATATTTAAGAAAACAAAGAATTTCCATGAGACCAGTCTTTTTATCTCCCTCGTAAAGATATGTATTAGGAAACTTAAAAAATATTATAACACCTAAAAAAGGCCTACTATTAATTCAGATACCTACTCAACAAAATAAGTTAGAAATCACTCATTGATAAATCATTCTTCTTTTATTCAATTATCCTCAAGTCAAAAGACGACATTAGCTAGCCTAGATAATTTCTTAGAAAAATGAAGTTTCTTCTTAAGATGTTGTATATTTTCTATGAAAAGAAAAGAAGTTGTATATGTTCACATTCTGGAAAGAGATGCTATTTAATAGACTTTAATAGGTTGCAACTCAATGATTCTGTGGTTGTAATAACAACAGCCCAGAAGTAAACTGATGAGACAACACCAGAATACTCAGAACAGATCACTTATAAATGATTCCTAAATCTTCTACATTAATCAGCAAATCCACTGCATGCAGTGAATTAGAAACTATTATAACAAACAAAGCTATAAGAAAGTGTGATTAGATGGGCTTGTTCATTAGTCTGCTGGGGCTGCCATAACAAAATATCATAGACTGGTGAGTAGCTTGAAGAACACAAATTTATTTCTGTATAATTGTGGAGGCTATAAGTCTGAGATTACAGTGCCTCTAAGGTCCAAGTCTGGAAAGGGATCTCTTCCTTGTTTACAGAGTGCATCTTTCCTGCTGTGCACTCACATGGAATTTTCTCAGTACATGTGTGTGTACATGTGTATGTATGTGTGTCGGGGTCATGTAGAAAAGGATATTTGAGAAAGTATTTACTGGCCCAGTATTGTTAAATTCTTGTAGTAGGACTGTCCTACTACAGAACATATAAAATGTCACAGTTTTACTAAGATCTTACAGCACCAATTGGTAAAATTTTCCATCAATCAGTGGATTAATTTTACTCTATTACTCATGTTATTAATAGCATGGTTTGAACTAATAGCAAAATTAGGTTCAAAGTCAAAGCATGTGTCTATTTCTTGAAACTATCAGAGTCCTAAATTTAAGAGCTAGAACTGCAAAGCTTTTAGAAGACAAAGGAGAAAATCTCAGTGTCCCTGAGTTTGCCAACAGTTTCCTTTTTTTTCCTTTGAATATTTATTTTTTAGTTGTAGTTGGACACAATATCTTTATTTTATTTATTTATTTTTATGTGGTGCTGATAGTCGAACCCAGGGCCTTGCACATGCTAAGCAATAGCTCTACAGCTAGCCACAATCCCAGCCAACAGTTTCTTAAATACAACATAAAAGGTTGCCATATTAGAGGGAGAAAGAGAGAGAGTCAGAGAGACAGACAGACAGAGGGACATACCATAAATGAAACATCATCAAAATGAACATTTGCTCTTCAAATTACACTCTCAAAAAGGAATGGCAAGCTACAAATAGCAAGAAAATATTCACAAAAATGACATAAATCTAAGTCTGTATCTAAAACAGAGAAAGAACTTTCAAGTCTCATTTTTTAAAAAAGAGAGCTGCATATTTGAAACAATATTTTACCAATGCAGAGGTATATAGCAAAAAAAATGCAAAAAGATTAAAGAATTATAAATTAAGTCTCAAAACTATATCTCTATACACACACACCAGAATGGCTAAAATGAAAAAACCTGGCCAAACCAATTGCTGGTGAGGATATGAGGATATGGAGCAACTGGAATACTGCATGCTACTGGGTGGGGATGTAAATACAAATCTATCCACATTAGAAAAGTTGGGTGATTCCATAAAATGTTAAACATATATTAAGCACGTGACACAATCACACCACTCCTAGGTATTTACAAGAGAAAAATGAAAGCATGGATTTATGTGCAGATATGTTTCTAGAACATTTATATTTGTAATGGTCAAAAATGTAAACATATCAAATGCTCATCAACTGGTAAAAAGATAAACCAATTATGATATATCCATAAAATGGAACAGTACTCAGCAATAAAAAGAAAAAAGTAAAATGCACAATTATTATGAAAGAATCTTAAAATAATTATGCTAAGTGAATAATACAGGTTCCATTAGAAACATTACAAGATGCATATTATGATTCTATTTATCTAAAATTTGAGAAAATACAAAATCAGTAGTAATACATAACAGGTTAGTTTTTGCTAGAGGATGGGGAAATCACAAAAGTCAGAAAAGTGTAGGGATAGTGGGTATGATCTTTATCTTAATTTTGTGTGATATATATAAAAAATCATAAAAAGTACATCCTAAACATATAAAAAGATTAATATATGCCTATTATACTTTAGTACAGCTATAAAACATGGGATTAAAAACAAACCTATGGACATAGGGGTGAAGGTTACTATGGCCAGTACCTGGGTAGTCAGGTGAGAGGGAGCACCTTCTGGGTTTGCAGTAATGCTCTTTCTGGATTTGGATACTGATTTCACATGTGTTCACTTTCTGAAAGTAATTTAGCCAGCACATGGGATATACTTGTCTAAATGTATGTTCTTCTTCTTTAAACATTTGACATTAAAATGAATATAAATTAAGTTTTGCCTTTTTTGTGATATGTTAGATATGACTAATATGAAGCTTACCAAGTAGACTTTTGGAAATGTCAATAACAGATGGAAACAGAGGTAGAGACAAAGAAAAAGTACAGGCAGCTAATATTTAAGTCATCTTTTACTAAAATATAACACAAAAACTTTTCCCATGATCTCAATCTTGTAGGCACCTTTATGCTAAGTGAATAATCCAGACATTATTATTTTATCACTAGGAGTCTTTTTCAACATCATTCTTTCTTATGTTCCTTTCTACTAAGACCTTATTTCTAAAAGCAGATTTTTCTAAAGTCTTTAGCAACATGTTAAGGAATTATATGGTGAAAAAGTGTTTCATAGGCAGGATGTTTGGAAAATTTGTGTTAAACAAAAATTAAAGTATTTTTCTCTGAGCAGTAGTTATATATGAGACTTTAATATATTTAAATGTGTAATTATTCACACACAAGGCATATGGGATGTTTTCTAAACTTATATATCCCCAGAACCTCTTATTTTGAATTACATTTAGTGAACTAATAATCCAAAGAATATACATTGTGGTTCTAGAAATGCAATGCCAACTAAGCTCAATTATTATTACAGTTAAACTATGTGCTTTTAAATTAGAACATCTGGATTTGAATTCTGGTTCTGTTCCTTCATTTTTTATTTTATTTTTTTTCCTGGTGTGACTCTTGAGTGCTGAGTTTGTCCCTTAAAAGGATATTAAAAATTTGGTTGTTATGGGGACAAAATGAATAAACACAGATAAAATACTTAAACAATGCCTACTACATAGAGAGTGTTAAATAGCTAACTCTTAATATTAAGAAAAGTTGCCTAGGAAAGAATCACAAGGAAGGGGTCATGTTCCATTATCATCTGGATAGACCAGACATTAAAGTCTGTCTCCTGCTCACCAATCCTGTAAAGATCCAGCAATAGAATTACATGGAATGCTATATTTATAACAACAGCCATTGTTAAATCATAAATTCCTTGAGAGCAGAAACAAAATCTGTCCACCATCCTCTTTTTTGAGTTAGAGATGAGCTTAATCAGCCTTAGCATCTTAGGAACTTTGGCATGTCCAATGATTCTATTAGTATGAGGGAATCCAGGCCCTTTGGAGTAACTGTGAAGTGGATCCCCAGCCAAGATGGTCAGTGTCCTGTGTCAACAAGACAAAGATGTATCAGCAAAAAGATGGCTGAAGACTGCTTTTAGAAAGATTTTACTTGGGTGATGTATTTCGAGTTCTTAAGCTGGAATTCTTCTCACCAAACCTCTGTGAAAGGGGAGAGCAGAAACAAGCCTAGGAATAAGAAACCAGGGACCCTAGAATAGAAGCATCACTGAAGTCTGGAGTCAAAAGCTGCTCTGGTTATTACTTAAGTCTTGTGTTACCTCAGGCTAATATGTTAAAGACACAATGTCACGTGTTTATCCTCCACTTGCACGTAATGGATATTAATAAATAAGTTCTTTTGAGCATGTAGTATAATCGGAAAATATAGTGATAGTGGAAGAACTGACAGTCTCACTCTCCCACTCTAGCTGTGGAAGGAAAGATTTTTAAAAAAGAAAGAAACAAACAAAGAATGGTAAATGCATTAAACAGAAAAAAAAAAGGTTTGTATAAGACAAAGAACAATTTCTTTGCAACAAGAATCATGCTTTATATCTCAAAGAATAAAGACATAGTGTGCACCTTCCAGCCCTTCTGCAAGGGTTAATGTGGTGAGCAGAGAGCTCTGCAACCAAGGGTATGCAAACCACTTAGATGCAGAGTCTCACCAGGGCTGCTTGCCCACACTGTGTAGCTGCTATTTTTAGCCCACATTCATGCTGCTCTGGGTCAGAGTTGGGGACATCTGTGGAGAGAGGAATGAATTGCTTGCAGCAAGACAAGTTTTGATGAATAATTACTTGTGCTATAATGTGCAGTTGGGGCCAGCTTCATTCCACATTCTAAAAAAACTCAGCCTTCTAGGAAGTAAACATGGGCACGTCCTCAGTGGCTGCCTATGGCTTCCAGCACTAATGACACTTGGCAGTGCTGCCAGGATGATCAAGAATTAATTGATTTGTTGTGAACTCTACTAAAGGTTAGCACCAGGGCTGATATTATATAATGCAGCTTCATTTTTAAAGTACTTTTGGTCATTAATTACATTTATCCCAATGTTCCAAACAAGTAAGCAAAAATATCTTTTCCTTGTGATTTTAATGTTATCTTTTCAACTTCATATTTCTAAGGCTTAGATTGTTGAATAAGTGAAAAGTTTCTTTTGCAAATTCCATGTTCCAAAAGCTAGGCTAAACAAAAATTCTCATTTTTAAACATTTATTTATAATTGATTTTTTAAAGCAGGTATCCACTTTCTTTATTTTTCTACTTTCTTATAACACAGTGATGCCAGCACCTAACCAGCTTTAACCTCCTATATATATCAGATAAATATTAATAGGCATAAGATGCTGAAGTGCTCAGCCTAAATCCCGTTTTAGGGAGTTAAGAGACAAAATTTTGATTCTTTAAAATCAAAATTTGGAACACATTAAATGAGTTTCCAGCAAAGGCTGGAAATATTAGGTAGTATTTACTGAGATTTTTTATTATTTAAGTTATATATTTGCTGTGGAAAAATGAGAAAAATATCTCTATTCAACATTTGGATATATATTCCTCCTGTTTTGGTACATTCATATTAATATGTCCAAATTTATGAGCTTGATTTTTTTTCGTTTGATATTTTCTGAGCTTTCTCTCTGTGCACAAGCATTGTCAGAAAACATGACTTAATGGCTTATTTTTAATACTGAAATATTATGATTGATTTAACCAATCTCTTTTTGAATTCATAGATATGTTTTTTATTTTTTCTAACCTTTTTTGTAATATGCGTAATGTAATACATTTAAGTATACCTCTATTTTGCTTTAGTATATATTCAGAGTAAAGTTATTATGTCAAAGATACAGTCATTTTTGTCTATGATATATAATGTTAAATTTTTAAGATCACTTTATATTTTTTACTTGAGGTTGATTCTCTTTCTACCTTAGCTCAAATATTTCTTAATTATTTGTCTTTGTCATTACTTACAGTAAGACAGGTTGATATAATGAGGCTTTAAATTTTTACGTAGTGAATTCTATATATCTTTTTCTATAATACTTTTGGGTTTGCTTCCATCCTCTTTTTTTTTTTTTAATTTATGTTGGAACTAGAAGTGGAATGCTACACAACCCAATGTTAAAACACATTCCATTGATTTGGAAATTAGACATAAATACAGACTCCTACTGAACACTTAAAGTACCCAAAAAAAGTAGTAGGACCAACTAGAAAAAGAAGACCCAAGTTATCCTAGGAAGACAGACAATTAGCAAAAATCTTGCTGTAATAGTATGAGATATAGAAAGGGTACTGAATGAACTCATGATTTTAGGCTAAGACCTTTTCCAGCCAGATGTGTTGAAAAGGATGCTTATGATGAGATAGAGGAGGAGCAAGATAAGTGGAATAAAGAAAAATAAACAAAAATAAGAAAGAGCTATTTAACTTTTGAGCAGAGTTTAGAGAAAACACAAAGGAGCAGAGTTTTGTTTACTCAGGAATAAAACGCTTCCGACAGGAAAATACTGCTAAAATAAGAAATGACTTCAGGGCAAAGATTCAAAGCTAGAGCACTTCCACTGAACCCATTTCATCTCAAATATGTGACTAAGGGAGAGGCAAGATGGCAGATTAGAGGAAGGCTGCATTTTTAGTTGCACTGTGTCACGGGATTCAAGAAGCCGGAGTACTGCTTTTAAGTGAGGTGGATGAAAGAAAATTCACTGAAAGCCAATAGTGAAGAGTCAGAGTCTCTTAGAGACTCAGAAATTTGGGTGCATTAAACAAAGAACAATAAATTGTACATTTGAGCCAAGCTGGTTGCAGCAGCAGTGCTGTTTCACTGCAGAGGTGAGGGATAATATATATATATATAGAGAGAGAGAAATGCAATGGAGAAAACTGGCATGGAAAAACCTGTAGATCAGAATACTGAGGCTGGGGGCAAAGGGACATTCAGTGTAGGTAATGACTGATTGGGTTGGAGCAGGAAGATGGGTGTTGGTTGGAAAGGAAAAAATAAATAAAATGCTAATAATTCCAAAGCCCTTCTCCCTCCTCCACCAGTTTCCAAGGTGACCTGCCTCCAAGGAATTGTTCCTCCCTACAAGGAGCTGTTAATGATGAATGCTCCCTGGGCTGCTCCCTTCCTTCCCTTTTCCCTGGGTAGCTTCCTTCCTTCCCTCTATTAGATCACTCCACCTTTTGATTATTAGGCAGAATGGAGGGAGGAGAGAGCATAAGAACAAAGGAAATCTAAAATTATAAATGGGGCAGGACACCCCCACTTCCTTTGACACCGAACTCTGGGGCCCCTTCTCTTCAGAGAAGTCTGTTTCTGTTTTATCTTTAAAAACAAAAACTTGCTTTCTACTCTTGCTTCAGCATTTCTTGAGTGTTCAATCTTCAACATTAAGGAAACAAGACGGGGCCCTGATTCTCTTCACTGTTATTAATAGCAGACTGAACTTAGCTCATCTAGAGGCTGCACAGTGAACTGGTGTTTGAAAAGTCCTCTGTTTCTCTACCCTATAGCAGAGAGCTGAGGCAGGAGCTATTTTGAGGAGGTTATGCTGCAGCTTACTGCTGCAGAGCCCAGGAGATCATAGCAAACATTGCCATACTGTTCCAGAAAGTGCCTATCATATGGCCCAGGGTGTACTTAGCAGAATATGACCGAAAATGGCAAAGAGAAGATTGTGCCCAGGGGGGATTCGAGTCAGAAATATGGAGGGAAGGGCATCTCACTTTCTTTTGAGTCTGGAGGCTCAAGTGACCAAATGAAGAGAATCTGGAATCTGAGCAGAGCAGTGTGACTACTTTCCGAGACTAAGCCTGGGAAGGCTGTGTTCATGTGTTCATGAGTGGGAGAAGGATTAGCTCCCTAGCTCCATGAGTTGAATTCTTGGGAGACTCTTGAGATCCCTTGACTTTGTTTTTCTATTTTTTTTCCTCCTCCATATTTATAGCCATTACTCACTACATCTCTTCTGAATTTTCTTGGTTTACATGATGGACATTCTAAACTTTCTTTTACTTCCTTATAACATTTACTTTTCTTTCTTTTTTTTTCTTTACTGAACTCTAGTTTTACCACTTTTAGAACTATTTAGTTTATATGACGCCCAGACCATTTGTGTTGTTTCAGTTATTAGTATTGTAGATGGCATAGTTGACACCTGCTGTTTACTTTAATGCAAGATCTACATCATAGTTATATATTGTTTCTGCTGTTGGCAATTGCTGATCCCACAATTCCTGTTTTTGTGGCAATAAATATTGTAGATTTCATAGTAGACAGCAGGTATTTATTGTAATGCTGTATATTGTTTGCTTTGGGTTTTATTACTTTTTGTTTTCTCCCTTGATATGAGGTGCTAGGAATCTAGGGAGACACTACAAGTTCACAGGATAGAGATTCTGCTACAGAACTAAACTGACTAAAGAGACATCATACCTTGCTCTATATACAAAATGACCACAATCAAACTTTACTGATACTTCTTATACAGGAATAGAAAGACAAAAACCCCAAACTAATGACAAGGACCCAGGTATAAATGGGATGGGGAGTCCCCAGGTCCCACTCAAGGACATCTACTCCTTCAACAAAAAAACACAGAGAATTAACACAGTACCTATGAGATACCACATCTATGAAAGAGTCTCAATGTAGCAGACTTCACTTTGACAAGAGAAGGCTGTGCCTTAAAAATATCACACACAAGGGTAAAAGAGAAATCCATTCCAAAATATACATAAAACGCAACATAAGAATATAAGAGGGGCTGGGGATGTGGTTCAAGCTCATCTGGCATGCGCAGGGCACTGGGTTCGATCCTCAGCACCACATAAAATAAAAATAAAAAAGATGTTGTGTCCACTGAAAAATAAATATTAAAAAAAGAATATAAGAAATATGAAAAAACAAGGTATCATGACACCTAAAATTTGTAATTCACCAAAACCTGATTCCAGTGCCATTGAAGTAGATAAAATATCAGATAAAGAATTCAAAAGAATTATTATAAAAATTATCAATGAATTCCAAGATAATACAGAAAAATAAGTAAATGGAGTCAGTATGGGATAAGGAGATAGAGATACTGAAAAAGAGCAAAACAGGAGTTGTAGAAATGAAAGAAAATATATCAAATGAAACATTCAGTTTAAAGTGTAAAAGAGTAGATCATTCTGGAATCATATTAGAGGTAAGCCAATCAGAATTACATCTGACTTCTCACCACAAACTCTAAAACTCCAGGTGAATTTGAAATAATGTGTTCTGTGCCCTGAAATTTTTAGCCAAGATTGCTATAACCAACAAAGCTATCCTCCAGAATTGATGGTAATTAAGTCCTTTCAAGAAAGAATTCATGGCTACCAAGTTAGCACTACATGAAACATTTAAAGAAATACTTCACAGAGAAAAAATAATAATAAATAACCTTAGAGCTTACAAATGGATAAGTCTCATTTGAAGAGTAGCTAAGAAACAAGAAACTACATCAAATTAAGCTTTAGAAATAAATTTAATTGGCAGGAATTAATAAACATTTTTCTGAAATTACATTTCTCTGAAATAACAAATAAATGGTCTTAACTGGCCAATTAAAATATATAGGCTGATAGAATGAATTAAAAAACAGGACTCAGTTTTATGTTGTTTGCAAGAGACACCTTACAGGCAAAGAGCCACAGGCTCAAAGTGATATGATGGAAATTGATATATTATGCATAGGGAGCCTGAAAACAATCAGGGGTAGCTACTCTCACACCATACACAGAAGACTTTAACTTAAAACTAATCAGAAAAGACAGAGAAGGTCACTTCATACATGTAAAGGGAAAAAAATACAACAAGAAGATAAAATGATAGTAAATATTGATACTCCAAATGTTGATGTATTTAATTACATAAAATCAGACACTATCCCCATTTAAAGGCTCAGATAGACCACAGCATAACAACACTAGATGATTTCAACACACCTCATTCAATAATAGATAGATCATTTTATTAGTCAGGGTTCTTGAGAGGAACAGAATAATAAGGAAGTATAATTATAAAAAGGGAATTAGTTGGCTTACACAACCAGATGTTGGTTAGTCCACAATGGCTATCTGCAGGCTGGAAAGCTGGAAGAACCAGTAGCTGCACAGTCCAAGAGGCAGAAGCCTCAAAACAAGAGAAATCAATGGTTCTACCCTAGTTGGAGACTGTAGGTTTCTGGAAACTCCCTACAGAATCACTGGCTGAGTCCACTTTGGAAGAGTGAAGAAGTGAGAGTCCGATATCCTCAGAGGATTACAGCAGCAATCAAGAACATTCAAGAAGAATAGAGCTTGCATCTGCTGCTGCTTCCTTGTACTTCTAGTTTTTATTGCAGCAAGTCATTATCCTTTTGGTAGTGCTGCCCATGCTTAGGGAAGGTCTTCGTTTTAGTTGGCTATTCCACATGCCAATCATTCCTAGACATACCCTCACTGACAAACCCAGAAGCCTCTTAATCATCAGCATCTCTTAATCCAATCAAGTTGACAATTCAAATTAACCAATACAGTCAACCAGACATAAACTCAGAAAGACACTTTGGACATAAAAAATATTTTAAATCAAGTACACTTAACAGACATATGTAGAATACTTCATCCAATAAAAACTGAATATACTTTTTTTTTCTCAGCTGCTCATGGAACTTTTTCTGAAATAGACCAAAATTTAGGCTACAAAGCAACTTTAACAATTATAATAAGAAAAAGATAAAATTCCTTGAATCTTATCTGATTATAATGGAATAAATTTAGCAACTAATACCAAAAAAAACCTACTATATAAAAATGAAGATTAAATAATGCACTCTTGATTAATGAGTGGGTGATACATGAAATAAGGAGAGAAATTTAAAATTCTTATAATGAAATAATAATAGTGATTCAAAATGCCAGAATCTCTGAGACATAGTGAAGGTAATTTGAAGAGGAAACATTATAGCTATGTGTGTCTGCATTAGAAAATCAGAAAGATCCAAACAAATAACCTAATGATGAATATTCAGGCCTTTGAGAAGCATGAAAAAAAAACAATTCCAAAACCATAACAAGGAAGGAAATAATTAAGATTAGAACTGAAATCAATGAAATTTATTATAAAAAATACAAAATATCAATGAAATGAATAGTTGGTTTTTGAAGATTGTAGCTAAACTATCTGAAGGAAAAAGAGAGAAACTCAAATTCATAAATTTAGAGAAGAAAAAGGACAAATCACCCCAGACTTAACAAGAGTACAGAAAATCCTTAGGGATTATTTTGAAAATTTATACTGCAATAAACTAGAAAACCTAGAAAAAATTGATTCATTTCCTGACATATATAACTTGCCAAAGTTCAATCAAGAGGACAAAGAAAACCTAAATGGACCAATAACTGGCAGTAATAGAAAACCTTCCAACAAATAAAAGACCTGGGTCAGATGGATTGTCAGCTGAATTCTACTGGACATTTAAAGAAGGACTACAGTCACTACTCCTAGAATTATTCTATGAAATAGAAAGGGATAGAATACTTCCAAAATCATTCTATGAAGCCTGTATCAACCTCATACCAAAACCAGGTAAGTATAGATCAAGGAAAGAAAAATATAGACCAAGATTTCTGATGAACTTGTTATGTTTTGGATAGTAGATGTTCCCCAAAAGCTCATGTGTGAGAAAATGCAAGAAAGTATAGAAGTGAAATAATTGGCTTATGGGAACGTTAACATAATCAGTGCATTAATTTCCTGACAGGAATTAACTGGGTGGTAACTATAGGCAAATAGGTTGTGGCCAGAGAAGGTGGGTCATTGGGGGTGGTGTGCTTTGGGGAATATACTTTTTTCTTGGTTAGCAGCAATTTCATGCTCTGCTTCATGGTGACCATGTACTTAGTTCCTTTCCTCCACCATATTTTTCCTTCATGATATTCTGCCACATCTTGGGCCCAGAGCAATGAAGCCAGTCATCTATGGACTGAGGCCTCTGAAACTGGAAGCACCAAATAAACTTTTCCTCCGCTAAAATTGTTTTCTGTCATAGCAGTGAAAAAGATAATTAAAACAGCTTATATGTAAATATACTTAGTAAATTATTAGCAAATCATATTCAACAATGTAGTAAGAAGATTGTACACCGTGATCAGGTCAGCTTTATCACAGAGATGCAAGTATGATTTAACATGCACAAATTAATAAATGTAGTTCATTGTGTAGAATGACTTAAGGACTAAAATTACAGTAGATACACAGAAAGCTTTTGATAAAATTTATCACCCATTCATGGTTAAAAACAGAGAAAAGTACAGATAGAAATATGTTACCTCCTCCACATCATAATGACTGTGTACAATAAATTCAAAGTCAACCTAATAATGAATGGGAAATCTCTGAAAGCATTTCTCTTAAAATCCAAAGCAAGACAAGGGGTGTCCACTCTCATCACCCCTATTCAATATAGTACTAATAATTCTAGTTAGAGAAATTAGGCAAGGGTAGCAAATAAAATGGATAAAAATAGGAAAGAAATAAGTCAAATTATCACAGTTGCAGATAGACCTAAATATGAAGATCCAAAACCTCCACCACAAGACTGGTCCAGCTAATAAATTTAAAAAAGTAGCAGGTTAAAAAATCAATAACTTTCCTAAATATCAATAATGAATCTGCTGAGAAAGAAATCAGGAAAACAATTCCATTCACTATAGCCTCAAATAAAATAAAATATCTAGGAATAAATCTAACCAAGGTAGTGAAAATACCTCTGCAATGAAAATAGAACACTGAAGAAAGTAATTGAAGAAGACACAAGATGGAAACATTTCCCATGTTCATGAATAAGCAGAATTAATATTATATAAATGATCATATTAGTAAAAGCAATATAGAGATTCAATGAAATCCTCATCAAAATACCAATGATGTTCTTCAAAGAACTAAAAACAACAGTCCTAAAATACATTTGGAAGGATAAATGACCCAGAATAGCCAAAACAATTCTAACTCAATAAAGGAATGCTGGAGGCATTACAACATCTGACTTCAAATTATACTACAGAGTTAGAGCAACAAAAATTGAATGTTCCTAGCATAAAAACAGATATATACACCAATGGCACAAAATAGAAGACAGAGAAACAAACCCACAGAGATACAAGCATCTGGTCCTTGATAAATGCATCAAAAACACTGACAAAAGACAGTCTTTAATAAATGGTGTTTGGAAAACTAGTTATCCATATGTAGAAGAGTGAAACTAGACTTATCTCTTGCCTTACACAGACAAAAGTCAACTAAAAATGGATAAAAAACGCTAATTCCTTTACAGCAGCAACTATGCAACAATTAGAAGAAAATGTAGTATCAATACTCCAACATATAGGCACATGCAATGACTTTCTTAATAGGTCACCTAAAGCTCAGAAAATAAGGCCAAGATAAAAAATGGACAGTATAAAAGCTTTTGCACAGTCAAGGAAATGATTAAGAATGTGAAGAAATAATCTATAGAAGGGAAGAGTATCTTTGCTAGTTACTCTTCTAACAGAGAATTAGTGTCTAGAATATATAAAGAACTCAAAAAATTTATACTAGCAATAAACTAATTAATATGTGAAAAACACTTCTCAAAAAAAGAAACACAAATGGCTAACAAATATATGAAAAAATCTTCAACATCATTTGCAATTAGGAAAATACAAATCAAAACTACACTGATATTTCATGTCACTCCAGTTAAAATATAAACAATTTAAATTCTGGAGAAGTGGATAAAAAGGAACACTTTTACACTGTTGATGGAATTGTAAATTAGTGCAATTCTTGTTAAAATCAGCACAGTTTCCTCAAAAGACAAAGAACAGACCTACCCCATGACCCAGCTATACCAACCCTCAATATTTATCCTAAAGAATTAAAGACACCATATTATATTGGTACACACATACCCATGTTTTTAGAAGCACAATTCACAATAGCCAAAATATGGAACCAGCCTAGGTGTCCGTCAATGGATAAATGGACAACAAAACTGTGGTATGAATATGCAATTATGTTTTATCCAGCCATAAAGAATGAAATTATGCTGTTTGCAGGAAAATGGATGGAACCTGAGAACATCATGTTAAGCAAAATAAACCAAACTTACGTGGAAACTGGAGAGGAAAAAGGAAAATTAAGGTGTTTTGTTGAAACTCATGAAAATCAAGGTAGATCCATAGAGTAGAAGAAAGGACCAGGGGAAGGAAGAGAGGAGGGAAAGTGGAATTACCAGGAATACCGGCCAAATAATATTATTATATTGTGTTATATTGAAAATGTAACAACAAATCCCAGTATTATGTAATACTATTATGCACCAATACAAACAATATGGGGAAATATATATATATATGGATGCAGTCTCAGAAATACTTAATGTGCCTGAGAGACTCTCAATTCTCAAGACGGCTGATAAGAATCTTATAAATGCTTTAACACAATATTCCTGACTTCTAGCCTACGGCAGAGAGAATCCTATCTCAAAAAGTTGGTTATGCTTTTGGTATCATGAAGTTAATTTCAGTGGTTTCCTATGACAAAAGTTTTTAAAAGAGTACCATTAATAGAGAAATTGTCTGCATGGACTGAAAAGAGAAAATAATTAAAAATTAACAAAGTGGGAATCCCAGCCTAATATGGTAACAGGTTGAGGAAGACACATAGATCATAAAATATAAATAATTTTGTGGAAAAGAAATAGTGACTCAGAGCTTATATTCCTAACAGCCTAGTTAAGAGCTTCAAAGAATCACTACCAAGTAGGAGAAGTGCGCCCTAATGAAGGCCCTCACAACGTTGCCTTAGCTATGTATCAGAATTACTTTGGAAGAATGAGAGACTGCAAGCTATCTTCACATGTCTCTCTGTAAAAATATATATCAGATATCTAGATATGATCTATAATAATTGCATCATAAGGAATTTTGAGTAATAAGCACAGGTAAATTAATTTACCTCTATTAACTTCATTTATCTCATTTGAAATTGAAAACTGTTCTGGATTAGTGATTAGCAAGCACCAATCCATCATGCAGAGTTTGCACATGTTCTGAACAACTTAACAATATGACCTGGAATCTCACTTCAGGTTTGAAGATTAGAAAGTACCTCTGTGTGGTCTCTTCTCAAAAGTGCCTGGATAGTAATAATATTTCACTGACTGTCCATAATAAATTTTCATGGGTTACTTCTCTATTCAATAAAGATTGCATATGGCACAAGAAAATGAATCATCCTTACCTCCAGTGCTCCCTATGCCTATGGAACACAGTAAAACTTTTCATTCAGAAAATCTGTTGAACCTATCGGAAAAAACAACAAAAGTACAACAGCAAATCTATTTCTCACCATGGTCTAGATTTCCGAAAGTTCCATTTCGACACTCCTGTGACCCTTTTTCTCAACAAATCTCTGGTGGATTCCACTAACTGACCCTAGCGCTATTTATTATTCTAAGTTTGTATCTCATTGTCTTTTTCAACATAGCATTCCAGAAAGCTTTGGTTACAATTCTGTGGCACACAAATTGACATTCATTTACCAGTTCTTGTCTGTGATACTTGTGTTCTCTGATCTCTGTGATCACATAAATTAATATCCTTTATAAGAATGATCCATGATTAGTCTAAATTCTCAGCTGAGCTATTTAGAGGTGATAAAAAGTAATTGTTGAGAGCATCAAACTGGTTGAGTTTTATAATAATTCTGACACTTACTGGCAAAAAGACAATTTAACCTCTTTGCACCTCAAATTTCTCATTGATAAATTGTTAATAATAATATTATTTATCTCGTAAGTCAGTTATTATGATTAATTGAGAAAATATATTATGATTAATTTATGTAAAGTCATTACCAACTCACATTCAAAAAAGTGGGCAACTTCTATTTTTTAATTACCACAGTTTTTAGTCCTAGCTCCATATATTGGGCAAATTACAAAATCTTATTCTGTGTTTGTGGGCTGGAAGATATTTTCTAGTACATATGTTTTTTTTGTACACTAATTATACATCTACAGTTTCACACCCAACATGCTGGAGTTTTAGAATTATTTTATGGAAATAATATGGAAGAACTATATTAAGTATGCTATGTTTCCTGGTCTTGTTAAAAAAGTGTATACAAATTGTTTTAGTTAGTTTTCTGTCATCATAGCAAAATACTTACAATAATCGATTTAAAAGGAAAATTTTTATTTTACTTTCCAGTTTTGGAGGTTCCAGTCCTTGATTGATTGACTGTTGCTTTGGAAAAAAAAATAAAATAAAATAAGAACATCATGGCAGGAGTGCATGTTGTAGCACATCATGGCAGGAGTGCATGTTGTAGCAAATCACTCACCCCATGTCCAGTTGAAGCAAAAGGAAGAAATAGGGAGAGTTCAAGATAACTAAAATCACTTAGTACTAGTCTGCTTCTTTACAAACAAGAACCAAAGTAACAGTGCTTTTTGATGTGAGTGATCCTAGAGAACTGGAAAATTAGCAGGGAGGAAAAAAAAAAACTTTTTACAATTCAGAGACCTGAGACAGCAACACAGTAAGAATAACACAATGTTCTAGAACCTGCCATTCTGGCTCCACAGCTTAGGATGGGGAACATCCCCCTCTGTAGACATAAGGGTGAAACAAAAGGTCCTAGAAACCAATCCGTGCAGATATTGTAAATTCTAACTACTGTAAAGTTTTACAACCCTTACAGATTTTCAATCTAACTGGTAAGTAATCTGAAATCTGCACAGTAGCCTGACTTTGAAAAGGGATATTTTATCACATGTAGCCCCAGGAGTCATCCTGTGAAGGAGTCTGTTGTCTGAAGTTTAACTGATCTAGAGATCAGAATTCCCACCATATTCCCATCTCTGAGACTCCAAAGACATTCTACACTGGCTCAGGAGGCATCTACCTCATAAGCCAAACTTTGCTCAATAGAGTGATTTTTCAAAACTGCTGAGTGTCCTGCATCATAGGGTAGGGGTGTTGTGACATGGAAGGCATGGTCCAGGAGATCAGGAAACAATAAGTGGCTAGATGCATGCAGGTTCATGCTGGTGCTAAGACTGAAGGCATTGGCCCACGTGGTTTCTGCCACCCCCTTTCCTCAACACTATGCCTAGGCATCTGTCACTCACAGGGCAGGGAAACAACTCCTTGCTCTCTCTATTGCTTTTCCCACAGTAGTGTTCTGGGGTGGTCTGGAGCAACACTGTTCTCCAGCTGTCACCCTGTCACTAGGGCATATAGCTTAAGAAGGTCTGGAGAGAAATTTTGCCTGTGCCAGCTATGGTTCTATTCTCACTCTCTTCATGGTCACCTCAGTTGAAAGTGTTTAGGGAGAGAAGTCTCAGCAGTCACCCCACCCCTAGTGTGTTCAAAATTTCTGAGAGGAATTTTTCCCAGATAGCCCCAACCCTCTACCACTCAGACACTAGAAGACACTACAGCTGAAAGAGTCAGGGGGAGAAGAGCCCCACCTATTGTGCATCTCACACATTGTGCAATCAATACCGAACCTGCTTAATGCCCCCATTCCTGCATGACCTGCTGAAACAATAGGTCTCGCTGATGCTGACATGGTATGCACTATGCCCCAAATCACTCACGATACCCAAAGAATTTACCAAGAGACTAAACTATAGGGCCAACTGAAACAGAGGCAACATTACAAAAATGAATTCCCAAGACACATCTTCAAAGTGAATTCCTGGGGTTGGGGTTGTGGCTCAGAGGTAGATAGCTCACCTAGCACAGGCAGGGCCCTGGGTTCGATCCTCAACACCACATAAAAATAATAAAATAAAGGCATTATTTCCAACTACAACTAAGACACATTTTTTTAAAAGTGAATTCCCAAGCCATTTACTAAAATGGTCATCCCATAAAAGTGGCAGAGATAACTCATAACCAGATGTAAAAAATCTCAAGGTGGGAATGCAAGAGAAAAGTGCCAAGTCACATTCAAGGGTACCCCACTAGACAAACAAATTTCTTAGCAGAAATCCTCCAGGCCAGGAGGGAATGGAATGACATATTCCAAATACTGAAAGTAAAAGAAAAATTTCTAACAAAGATTATTATACCAAGCAAGACTATTGTTCAGAAATGAAGGTAAAACAAAGACCTACTGAGACCAGCAAAAACTGGGGAATTCATGACCGCAAGACTAGTCTTCAACAGATGCTAAGGGAATCCAACATTGAGAAGTCAAAGAAAGATAATTGTTATGGTTTGGTGCAGGAAGCCACCTTTTACTTGAGGGTCTTATCTCAGTATGGCAGCCAGGGAGATTTTAGCTTTTACCTTGGGAACTATCCGTGGCTCTCTCAAGCAATAGATTGCCCAAGGCACAGGACCTTTCATCTCTGCTTTATAGGAAGATTCCCCCACAGTAACTCTGGAGATGGGCATAACCTGTTGGGAACTGGAGAGCCCACCTTCCACCTTTCCTGGTGAAGAACATTCTATAGAAGGCTTTTGATGTTCCCCAATATAAATAAAGCAAGCATGGGCTCTATTTTGTCCTTTTTAGTATAGGAGCTCGATCTGTATGATCGGTTAGTCTGTCCCACTCCCATTTTCTGAAAATATTTTTCTGTGTCTTGTGTTTTCTTTCTTTTTTTTTCATTCTATTTTTGTTAGCTTTTATTTTGCAGCCAGCTCATTCCACTGAAGGGGACTCCATTTCCACCGCCCCAGTGGGATGTGAGTGGGAGTTTGAATATGAGGTGTTCTCCCAAAACTCCTGTTAATGCAGGACAATTCAAAGGTGAAATGATTGGATTATAAGAGCTATAATCTAATGTGTCCATGCCAGTTTCAATGGACTAACTGGATGGTAACTGTAGGCAGATGGAACATTGTTGAAATAGGTGGGTTTCAGGGGGTGTGCCCTAAAAGGTTTCATCTTCTTTATAGCCCTTCCCCCTCCCTCTCTCAGCTTCCTGACTCCACCATGAATTAAGCAGCTTTCCTCTGCTGGGTTCTTGAAGTCAGCCATCTATGGACTGAAACCTCAGAAGCCAGAAACCTCAAATAAACTTTCCCTCCTCTAAGTCATTCTTCCCAGGGATTTAGTCACAACAATGAATAGCTGACTAAAATAATAACTACCTGTATGTTAGTAGATGGTAGTATAAATCCCACTAGAAGAGTATAGGTACACAAAAAAGAAATAGAAAATAATCAAACATTATCGATAGAGTAAACCATCAAACTACAAAGTTGAATAAGAGAGAAAGGGAAGAAAATCATATTTTTAAAAAACTAGAAGAAAATCAACAAAATGAGAGGCATAAATCCATATTTTTTCAATAATAGCCTTGAATGTAAAAGGACTAAATTCTTCAATTAAAAGACATAGTTTGGGTAAAGGATTAAAAAAAATAGGACCCAACAATGTATTGAATAAAAGAAACTAACTTCACCTGGAAAGACATGCACAAACTGATAGAGGATAGAAAATATAATCCAAGCAAATGGAATCTAAAACTGAGCAGGAGTAGGTATTTTTATATCTGGCAAAAGCAACTTCAAGACAAAAACTATAAGAAGAGACACAAAGGTCACTATATAACTATCATAAATTTAACTCATGAACAATATAACAATTTTTATCTATATACACCTATCATTGGAGCATCCAATTTTATAATACAAACACTATTTGATATAAAATAAGAGATAAGCTCTGATAGAATATTAGTGGAGGATTTCAATAACTATTAATGAATAAACCATCCACATCTCTCCCCAAAGTATCAAAAGGAAACACTAGAATTAAATTGAACTATAGGAGAAATTTAGAGAATATTCCATCCTGTAACTCCAGAATACACATTATTTCAATATATAAGACTTCCCCCTACAACAGACTATATATTAGGCTACAAACAAGCCTTAACAGATTTTTTAACTACCACAATCATATCCTCTATTTTTTCGGATGACAGTGAAATGAAACTAGAAATTAATAATAGTAGTGAGACATCCTTATTCAATACAGTACTAGAAGTTTTACACAGAGTGATTAAGCAAGAGTAAGAAATAAAAGACATATAAAGAGGAAAGAAGGGATTCAGATTGTTCCTGTTGGCAGATTAAGTGATTCTATACATAGAAAAAGCTAAAGAGTCCACCAAAAGACTATTTGAAGTGACAAAGCAATTCAGTATTGTAGCAAAATGTAAAATCAACCTATAAAAATTGGCAGTCTTTCTATACACTAGTAATGAACTCACTAAGAAAGAAATCATAAAAGCTAGCCTATTTACAATAGGCACGCACATACCCTACTACACAGTTGCCTAGGAATAAACTTAACTAAGGAATCAAAGACCTTTCTGATGAAAATTACAAAACACTGCTGAAAGAAATTGCAGAAGACTACTAAAAAAGTCCTCTAATGTTCATGGATTTGAAGAATTAATATTAGAAAAATATTAATATAAATTTGAATAGTAATTTTTCATGCCACTCAAAGCAATCTATGGATTCAATGCAATCCCCCATCGAAATATCAATGGTGTACTTCAAAGAACTAGGAAACAACAAGCTTAAAATTAATATGGAAACAGAGAGATAGACAAAGCAATCTTGAGCAAAAAGGGCAAAGCTGGAGATATCATATCCCTAATTTCAAGATATATTCCAGAGCCATAGTAATCAAAACAGCATGGTATTGGTATAAAAAATATACACAAAGACCAATATAATAGAATAAAGAAAACAGAAATAAACTCATTTCTTTATCCATTCATCTCCCTATCAACAGATGAATGCATAGCTACTGGACAGCTACTTTTAGGGCAGAAGATTAAAAATTAGTGACTGATATATCTCAATTTGTACAACTATCAACTAAAAAAATGAATCAAAGACAGAGGGGTCCTGCCCACGTCCCATGTGGGTGGTGGAATGGGGTTCCCCTGGGTGGAATGGGCTGGCTGAAAAATAAAAGCTAAGAGAAATAAAATGGTGAAAAAATCTTGGAACACAGAAAGTATTTCAAAAGAGGGGGCAGGACAGTCAAGTTAATCAGGAGGATCAAGCTTCTAGACAAAATGGGGTCTGTGTCTGTGCCTGATGGGGAAACATCAAAGAGATTCTATAGAATGTTCTCTAAACAAGGTTAAAGGTGAGCTGTTCAGTTCCTAACGGGTTATGCCCAACTCCAGAGCTACTGTGAGGAACCTTTCTAGCAGAGTAGAGGGAAAGGCCACATGCTCTGGGCAATCTATTACTGTGGGAGAACCACAGAAAGTTCCTGATGCCAGGCCTATCTCTCCCTGGCTACATGCTGAGAGAAGATCTCACATATTTCCCAGATGGCTTCCCACAGAGGGGAGTGGAGGAAAGGAAGGGGGTCTGGGGGCAAGAAAGATAATAGAATGAATCGGAATTTTTTTTTTGCCTTATATACATATATGATTACACAACCTGTTCAATTCTACATCATGTACAACCAGAAGAATGAGAAGTTAGGGCTGGGGCTATAGCTCAGTGGTAGAGTGCCCACCTCGTGCATGTGAGGCACTGGGTTTGATCCTCAACACCACATAAAAATAAATAAAGATTAAAAAGAATGAGAAGTTATACTCTATTTATAATATATTATAATATATATATATAGCATACATATATATAAAATGTGTCAAAATGCATTCTACTGTCATGTGTAACTAATTAGAACAAATAAAAAAGTTCTCAGAAAAAAAATGAATGAAGGAACTTAATGTAAGCCCCAAATTCTGAAACGACTAGAGAGAAACATAGAGGAAATTTTTCAAGACATTGATACAGGCAATGATTTGGGGGCAACACATAAACAAAAAAAGAAGAAACAGACAAATAGTACTGCGATGGTTTTATGGATAACATATTAAAAGCCCGGAAAACAAAAGCCAAAATTAACAAGTAGGATTGGGTCAAACTAAAAAGTTTCTGCACAGCAAAGGAAACACCTCATCAACAGAGTGAAATGACAACTGAGAGGATGGGAGGTGTATTTGCCAACTGTATATCCGACAGAAGGTTAAATTCCAGACTCTATGAAGAACTCAAATATTTTAATAAAAAAAACAAGTATTCAAATTTGAAAATGAGCAAATAATCTTCATAGGAAATTCTCAAAAGAAGAAATCCAAGTAGCCAAAACATACATGAAAAAATGCTCAAAAGAATTCTCAATTAGGAAAATGTAAATCAAAACTACAATGAGATACCATCTTACCCAGGTAGTATGACTATTACCAAAACAAAACTAAATAAGTAAGTAAATAAATAAATAAACAAACACATGTTAGGGAGGATGTGCATAAAAGGAACTCTTGTACACACTGGTGGGAATGTAAATTACGATAGCCATTCTGGAGAACAGTCTGGAAGTTCCTCAAAAACTGAAAATAGAACTACCATATGATCCAGTTATTCTACTCCTGGGATATGTCCACAGGAAATAAAGTTGGCATTCAAAAGGGATATTGCATGTCCATGTTTACTGCAGCACTATGCATAATAGCTAAGATATGGAAAAAGCCTAGGTGCTCATAAATAGATAAATGGATTAAGAAAATATGGCACACATATACAGTACTCTCATTTTCAGTAAAATGGAAGAAAATGGAGGACATGATGTCAGGAGAGATAAGCCTGACATAGCAAAACAAGTGTTGCAACTCAAAAAAGAAAGAAGTCAACCTCAAAATAGAATAGTTAGCAATGCTTGGTGGGGGGCTAGGGGCAGTGGTCAGGGGCCAAGATTGGGGTAGGAAGAAAAGTGGTTGGATATGCTATACTCACACATGAAAATATCACACTAAATCTCATTAATATGTATAATTACTATGTCTTAATAAAAAAAAATATAATAAAAAATGGAGGAAGAGGAAGGGACCGTATCTTCTAATCCCCTTTACAGGCACACACCCAATGACCTAGGGATGTCCTTCTAAGACTCACCTCCTAAAGCTTACACCGGCTCCCAATAGCACCATGCTGGGGACCAATCCTTTAACATATGAGTCTTTGGGGGACATTTAAGATCAAACTATACTACCTACTTTTCTTTATATTTCAAACTTAACAATTAGTGTGTTATAATAGTAAAATATTTTAGAACATTAGTGTATGTTTTTGCTAAAGGACCCAAGACACAACAGTATTTCATTTTCTATGTGTTTTTGATGTTCACTCACAGTTTCTCTCAAGGATTGGCAAGATGTATGGATCTATTTAACCTAATTCTATAGCAAAGTGTGACGTTTTCCTGTCTTCTTTCCTAACCAGCTTTCTTCTTGCTATAACTGCTTCTCTCACTGCTCTTTAGTCTCCCTCATTCCTATTTTCTCTTTTCAGAACTCTTGCTCTGCTTTCATGCATTTCTAACCACCCCTTTAGTTCACCGTTGCTTTTTCCTTCAGGTTAGACTTGTAAAGCAGACAAAGGAAGTTACTATAGTTCGTCTATTTTCTCATTCCTCCAATATTAATGAATCTTGATTTGTTTCAACTGTTGATTTTGCCAAAAATTTTACCTTCCAACAAGTTCCTTGTGTTATTGATAATATGCAATGCATGTGATAACTGAAGAATAAGCTTAAGTTGAGATTTAAGAAATCCAATACTGTTCACCCATTGGAGAAACTTATTCAAGGAATTTCTACTTGGGATTCCATTAAAAAGGCTTATTTATGGAAATGCCAACACAAGTCCTGCTTTCAATCATACTGAAATTACTTTTAGGAGAAGATACACTAATATCAATCTGTTTGGGTTATCTGTTCACAGTGGTTCTCCAGTGTGGTTTTAAAATCTTGTTAAAAATGCAAATTATTGAACTCAATCCCAACCTTTTGAAGTTCTGGGGGTGAGGCCCAGGAATGTCTATTTTGACAAGTTCTTCAAATGACATTAATGTGCACTTTAGCTTAAGGACTGATATTGTGTAAGCAAATTTATTAGTTAGTGCCCTACTTGAATCTTATTATCAAGTTTAATTTCTTATCTGAACTTAAGATTAGTTATAGCTTATCACCCCTATCATCTCTACCAACACACAAATTTTGGATGTGTTCTCCAGCCTTGATCTCTTCTTAAGGATCCATGTTCTCTGTATAGTGTAACATATTAGCTACTATAAGGAAGACAAAAGGTTTACACTCATGAACTACTAATTCTTAATAAGACTAGAGAAAACAGTTTAGAATACACAAAAGGAATACAAATAGAGTTCTGGATAATTACTGTATGAATTATTCTTTTAAAAATAGAGTTCAGGATAATTAAGGTGTGAGCTATTCTCCCATTTTCCATTGGTTTTTCCTCAGATGGGGTCTGGACAACTCATTTGGAATAAAGTGATTAGGAAGACTTGGTATCCAATATTTGCCTAGTTGGAGAAGTAAGGAGAGGCATCATCTACAGCAACAGGCTTTTCACCTATACATGTTTTCTCTACATCCTTGGTGGAAGACTCAATTTCTAATTCCTGACTTTGCAGTAAATGATGTATAAATTGATCTTTATGCCTTGAGTTTATCAGTCTCTCAGGGATTGACTTACCCTAACTATATTGACAAGAGAACTAGAGAACTTCTTTACTAAAATGATAACACATTATTAATTGATAATAGAAGATATTTCTATTTTCAATTACTACAACATTCATGTCTTATCTCTGAAGCACACTGTCTCTGGAGGCAGATCTTCTGGGAGACTAAAATGATCAAAAGTCTCTTTGTTTTACTGCTTTGATGGCCTAATGACTAATGTTCATTGTTAATTTACCTCATCAAGCAAGTGTTGATTTTACTCATTTAGCTCTCAAAGGGGAGTCTATCCAAAAATCCTTAAAATATCTTTAAAAACTACTAGCAATAAGAAAATGTATGCTATCCTGTAAAACCTCAGTGACCCTAATATCAATGACAGAATGAAATCGAATCTCTTTTTTAAACAATTGCATGAGCTCATTGTTAAAATAATAAATGTTAAGGAATAAAAATAATAAAGTACAATATATTGCATATATTTGTGTGTGTGTATATACACATACACACACAAATATATGCAACACATGTAATAATATAATATATATATAGAATACATGATAATATATAATATGTATATATTTTATGTGAATATATATAATTATGTATATATTATATATACATAAAATATTATATATACTCAAAGGGAAATATACATAATAACAAACAAAACCTGTAAATCATCATTTTTTTTATTAAATATCAAAAATGTTTTTGGACATCCTTAATTTTAAGGCAGCCAAATTTCTTATTCTTCAAAATACTCCTAGTTCAGGAAAATTCTCAGTACAATGGATTTTTAAAAGAAAACTCTTAATCAAATGAAACTTATTTTTATGAAATAAATAAAGAAGTCTAAGAAATCACTATATTAAAAAAGAATAGAGCATTATTATACAAATTATTACATATTAGTTAAAACAAGTTATATAATATGTAACAATTAACAAGAACTCTGCCTTGTGCCTTGTGATCAATATGAAAGTAGCTAAATTTATTTGTATTAAAGGAGATGTACCCTTGTAGCTTCTCAATGGACACAGAAGTTAATTATAGTAGGGTCTGAATTTTAACACATCCAGTTTCCTGGTGGGATGCTAGATTCTATTATTACCTTCACACAGCAATTGAAATCAAAGCACGTGATTTCACTTTCCTCAAAACCAAGAGAAGAATTTCTGAGACTTTAGCTACTAAGTTGAGTACATACTGACTACAGAATACAATCAAGTATTTTTTAATAAAATAACTTTAGGTAAAAGATATTCAGATACACAAAGACAACATCTCTCTCACAAAGGACATAACAAAAACACAGGAGGTCCTTGGACATCTTATCATATTTCAACTGCTTTTTTTCCGAAGAGACCAATAGTATTTTAATATTTTAAGTCTGTGGGCTATTATCAGTAGTTGACCTAGGATCTTTTGCAAATACCTATGCACATAGAAAGACATCAAAATCCATAAAATCACGTGCAAAACAGCAAGATTAAGAGAGAAGAAAAATGTAAGATAGAGTACAGAATGTAGAAGACAGAAGGTATCAAAAGGGGAGGAGGGGAAAATATAATGTCCTTTGGTAAGAAAATCTCAGTAGTAGAGATGAGAAATACATTGTGCTCTTAAATTTCAAAACTTTAATGCTGACCAGAAAACAAAAAGTTTGTTGTATTTGTACTGGCTTAATTATTTAAGTTATATTATTTTTAACAACAGGAAAATAGGTATCTCTATTCTCCTTTAAGTAATTTTGTTAGGCATTTGAGTATGTGACTTCCATTGGATTTCAGGGGGAAAAACCTTCTAAATTGAGCTTGATCAGATTATCTCTCTGAATAAAAAGCCAAGAAGAAAAGAGAACCGTAGTGGATAATGGGTCTTACACAAAACTGTAAGGAACATTTTATCTTTGGATATTGCAAAAGACACAATTTGAGATAAGGCATGCACACTAAATTATAAGCTTATTGTTTTAATCTATTACATTTACAGTGATAAAAGAAAATGGTACAAAATAAAATTTAGATAGAACGAGTTGGAACAGCTTACAACAAAAGTTTTTTGCTTTACCAAGTTGTTTGAATATAGGATTTTCAAAGTGTGTGTGGCAAACATTGAATCAATGAAATAAAGGCATCAGGCAAAGGAATGAACACTGAATGAGCACTGTCAAGTCCTGTCCCTTCAAGGGATGGTTTTGCTATTATTTACACATTACATCACACACTCTCCAGTAATGGCTTCCAGTAATAAAGGAATGTTTTCTCCTCCATAAAGGCGCAAGATAGAAAGGGTCAAGTAGAATTATATTACACTGGCAGCACACAGGTACAGGAAGTAACCACCTCTCTTCCCTGTGCATTTGTATTAAATATTAATTGAGATTTCATCTATATTTTATTCAGGTTCACAAAACCTTTAGTAAAAGAATAACTACTTTTCAGTTCAGAGGCTGAACCATATAAAAGAGGAGTGTTTTCAATTAAGGTCTTTAAAAACATGTAGTGCAATTGTAATAATGTAAGCTTTGTACTCAAATCAAATCACTGCAGTCTCCACTGGGCAGCCAACTAATTTGGAGAATTTTCTCCGTTCAGATCTTTATATGAAAAGTGAAGATTGTCAAATGTATCACTGATCTGTTGAGACAGTCTGCATGCAGTGCCTGGAAAATGCCTTGTAATGATATTGCAAGGCAAATAGTAGTTATTTTATGGAAGATTCTTATTATTGTTACTATTGTATCTCAAGATATTGAGACAAACATTACACCAATTCAAATAGTCATGTAGCTATGATGTCACATGTATTTAGCCCTTTAAAACTCTTTCTTTGAAATAGAGACAAAATAAATGTGTATTTTAAAAAGACCCAATTTTTACTTCAGTTTTAGAATTAGAATACTAAAAAAGAGGCTTCGTGAATTTTATCTTTCTGAAGGAGTTTGTGGAAATGAAAAGGATTTTAAAAAGGTACTATGATTCATTGGAAGTTAAAATTTAAGGGAAATGTACCATGACACTTAGGTTAAGATATTTAAATTTCACCTCTAAGTATGTTTCCCAGTGTTGTCTTGGAATCTGTAGTCAGAATTCATAAATGAATTTTGGATTTCTCTTGTTCTAGATACTTGATGAGACCATTGAATTAACATGAGGCATAAGTACTAACTCTGCTCACCTGCTAACTAATTTTTAGACATTGGAAAGGGTACTTTATCTCTGTACATATCATTTTCTTTTTCTTTCTTTCTTTTTTTTTTAGAGAGAGAGTGAGAGAGGAGAGAGAGGGAGAGAGAGAGAGAATATTTTTTAATATTTATTTTTTAGTTCTCGGCGGACACAACATCTTTGTTGGTATGTGGTGCTGAGGATCTAACCTGGGCCGCATGCATTCCAGGTGAGCGCGCTACCGCTTGAGCCACATCCCCAGCCCTCATTTTCTAGCTTTTGCCAAAATTGAGTAATAGTAACTTCTAAATTTTAGTGGTAATGAAGATTAAACAAAATATTCTTTATACAGTGCCTAACCTACAGTGAGGGGCTGGGAAAGTGAGCCTCTTTCTCTTCTGTCCAACCAAGGAAAGAATATTTATGAACTCATGGGCCTAGGAAAGCCTAACTCTCAAAACTTAAAAAACACTGAAAATCTTATCTATTAAAATTATTCCATGAGGTTGTATAGAAGAAATAATAAAGATAAAATTATTTAATGATTTAAATAGTATTTCTTGAGTAGGATCTGGAATCAAATCTGGGAATCAAATCCCAATTTGTACAACTACTTAAAGTTATTTAATTTCCATAATTTATGAAACTAAGGAAATTGAACCTAGTTCCCTTTAAAATTTCAGCAATTATACAAAAGACAAGAAGGTGAAGTTTATAAAACAACAACCTACTGTTATCTGAATTATAAATAAAGATTTCTATTTTTGAGAAACACTCTTGGCTTTAGAAAAATCTTTTTCTTTCTTTCTTTTCTGATTCTGTGTTGAATGGGGCTAATAACAGCAAAATAGAGTTTTTCTCTGGCCTCATTTCTTCTACAGACCTTTGGTGTAGAGCCAAGCTTAATTTTGGGTTTTCTTTCCTCCTTAAGGTAGCATGATCACTCCTAGGAAGGGACAACCAAAAAAGACAATCGAAGGACTGATTTAAGAACCATAGAAGTAACTTATACTTTCAAATATATCAGGTACAAAAAAGGAGATCTCTAGCAGTTTCAGAAAGAAAAAAAAGAGGAAGTATTCTGAGTGTACTGTCTGCTGTGTGTACTTCAAAAAACTATTCCTGATTTCTGGCAGAATAGTGCCCTTAGCTAGCAGGGAATGAATCCTTGTTTGCTTCTATACTAAAGATATAATAGAAATGCAACTAGAAATTCCCAACAACAAAAGAATTACATGAATATCTAAACTGGGAAAAAAAGAGAAAAAAAGATTCACTTGTGTTCTCGGGTATATTGGAAACTGCAGTGAAAGAGGTGGTAGAACCTGGTACTGCTGTGTCCCTTCAAAGGTTATAGAGGTTATAAAGGGGTAAAGGTTATAGAGGCTGTGGTTAGGGTTTTCATGCTATCAATGTGAGATGAAAAACTCAGCTGAGATATGGTACTAGAAACCTCATTGTATCCTTTTTACAAAGTTTTCATTTTAAATACACATGACAATAGAATGTATTTTGACATATCATACATAAATGGAGTATAACTTCCCATTTTTGTGGTTTGTACATGATGTGGAGTTTCACTGGTTGTGTATTCATCGATTAACATAGCAAAGTTACGTCTGATTGATTCTGTCTTTCCTATTCCCATCTCACTTCCCTTCCCTTCATTCCTCTTTGTCTAATCCAATGAACTTCTATTCCCTCACTTCTCTATTGTGCATCAGCACCCACATATCAGAAAGAATATTGGGCATTTAGTTTTTGGGGGGATTAGCTTATTTCACTTAGCTCATTTCACTTAGTCTCCAGTTCCATTCATTTATTGGCAAAAACCCATAATTTAGTTTTTCTTTATGTTTGAATGATATCCCATTGTGTGTATATATCTACCACATTTTCTTTATCCATTCATCTGTCTAAGGGTACCTGATTTGGTTCCACAGCTTAGCTATTGTGAATTGAGCTGCTATAAACATTGATGTGGTTCTGTCAGTATATATTGATTTTTAGTCCTTTGGGTATATACCAAGGCATGGGATAACTGGGTCAGATGGTGGTTCCATTCCAAGTTTTCTAAGGAATCTCCATATGCTTTCCAGAGTGGTTTCATCAATTTTCAGTCTCACCAGCAATGTATGAGGGTACCTTTCCCCTTAGGTGAGTGCATTTCCTTCTTATTGTATCTCCTATGAAAAAACTTTGACTTTGGGTCCAAAAGGAAATGAAAATCTTTCTTTCTACTCAATGCAATAGTTAAATGGTTAAAATCATTCTACATAAATCAAGACTTTAAGCCTGTACCACATACATTGGTAGAATTGCTTATATGAATGATAAAGCTCAAGTTGAAAGAAAAGCATAAACATCAGTTCTAGGCTTCAGAAATTTCACTCTTCTTTTTGCCCTAGGAAAAAATGCTTTATGATCATAATTCCATGGCTTAAGGCACAAGATATATAGAACATAGGGAAAATTTTCCTATTGAGGATAGTTCACAATCACAAAAAGGAAGAGAAAGAAGGGAGCACAGAAAGGAGAGGAAGGAGAAATTAAAAGGGAAAGGAAGAGGATGAGAAGGAGTGGGTAGAAGAAAAAAAGGTTGTTATAATCAAAGTCAGGTGGGAATAGGGGAAGATTAGCACTAAAAGAACTGAAGATCATATAAGAATATTAAAAAAAATTTTAATTACTAGCTGAAATAAATTAGAGCATAAGGGGGAAAGTTGAAAGCATAATGAAAAAAAAGGTATAAAGTGGGAGGAAAAACAAGGAGATTTTTTAAAATAATTGAACTTCTAAAAAACAGCTAATTAGGTCTAACTGGAAAAAAATGTAGAGCAAAAAATGAAGTAGTTGAAATCACAGAAAGCAGGTCAAAGATGTAAACTGTCTAGAGCCATGGAGAATAGAATAGGAAGCCCAAAATATTCAACTGGAATTTTAAAAGAGAAAATAGAGAGGAGAACTATCTTTAAGAAATAAGACATAATGACAAAAAAACTTTCATAATTGAATAAAATAAGTTTTCATTTGCAATGGACAGGACAATCTGAGCAGGGTAAATGAAAACAGATCTACATCCATATCCATCATTATTAAACTTGCCATACAAAGACAAAGTGAAAAATCTTTATATCAGTCATTGAAAAAGAAAAGTTTGATAACCAGATTTTTCATCAGCAAAAGGCTTTTTCCCCAATTTTCTCTAGTTTATTAAATGGTAACTCCATTTCCTAATCTGTTCCGGTCCAAAATCTGAGTCATATTTCAGAGGTCCTTCATACACATAACCAGGCAGAGTGAGTCGTCTTATCCCTACCTTCTAGATGTCTCTTGAATTTGGAAACTTCTGATCACCTTCAATGTACTCTCTCTAACCCAAGACCTCATTATATTTCATCTAGAGGACAAAAATAACCTTCCAGCTTATTTTCTACCATGCTGTTCCTGTAATTACACCACACCACATACATATCGGCTTCCATCTCATTCAAAGTAAAATCCAAATTTGTTTCCAAGCGCTCCCTGATCTCACATTTCTGTCTCTGACTACTCTCATCTCCCTCTTGATTAATCACTTCCAGCCTTATATTCCAAGCTTACTCATACCCGTTTGTCATTGTTCTGATTGTTCATACTGCATGGATTTTATGTGATAATATCTGCCCATATTATCACATAATTTACTCTCATTGAATTCAGACTTATTCTTTACTATCTCTTCAGAAAAGCTTTCACTGAACACCTTCTGTAATTCTTCTTTACAATTCTTTTTAGCATGTAATCTGATGTAACATTATCTGTTTAGTTTGCTTATTGATTTGCCTAACTCCCAGCTAGAAAGTAGATTCCAAGAAGATATAAATAACTCCACACTTCTTACCCCAAATACTGCCATGCACATAGTACCTCTTCAATAAAATATTTTTGGAAGGGCTAGGGATGTAGCTCAGTGGTACAGTGCATGCACAAGGCCTTGGGTTTGATCCCCAGAACCAAAAAATAAGAAAGAATTCTTTCTAAAATATTTGCTCAGTAGACTTGTTTCCAACAAAGAGAGATTCTATATTGTTTTATTGTTTTTACACATGGAATACTCACAAAAATTGGCTTTTCATTTGCAATGGACAGGACAATTGGGGTACCAAGAAAGGCCAACCAGTAAACAACAAAAGATCTCATATTCATTATAAAGAAACAATGCAGATGCCCACCTAAACCTTTACACTGTAAATGAAATCAAGTTTTCTTCATCAAACAAATATTTAATCTGTCCATCAGAATCCATTACAGGCTATGACAGGAGGATCCCAAGATCGAGACCAGCCATTAGCAAGGCCCTAAGTAACTTAGTGAGACCCTGTCTCAAAACAAAAAATGAAAGGGCTGGAGATGTAGCTCAGTAGTAAAACATGCCTGGGCTCAATCCCTAGTAACAAAAACAAAAACAAAATTTCCTGCCAAAAAAGAAAGGCTCACTCAGTATGTCACTCATTTCAGAAAGAATTATTCTTTATATTTACATCTATTTTAATCTTATATCTACTATTTGCCAGGCTCCTGACTCAGGACCAAAGATAGTTTTAAAGAAAGTATTTGCCTAAGGCAACAAATGAATATGGGAAATTTAAACAGTATATATCACAGAGGTCAAATGTAATGTGCAATTTGTAATGAAAAAGAACAGGTTCAAGTTAGTGGCCTTTTATTGAGGACTTAATTGCTGAATAACACTTATTGGCTATAAATGGGAAGGGGAGAGAAGGAATCTCCAAATGACAAGCTTAGTAAATACAAATCAATGGAATATTACAACATGTTTAGAGAATAGTAAGCTATATGACTTGGTGGAAATATAGATTATAAATGGTAAACGTATACTAAAGGCAAATCCTGAGAGCTACAGAAGTTAAGTTAATGGAAATAGACCTTAATGGATAGGTGACAAGAAATTGCAGAAGGATTTAAGAAGAAAGTGATGCAAGTCTAAGTGATACTTTGATAAATTTTATTTGGCTGGGGATATTGCACTTAGGTAAGACCTATAGAGATCATGGAACACAGATGAGCAAGTTTTCCCTGAATTGTGGTGCTTGGATTGACTACTTTAGCCAGAAGTCAACTTTCTGTGTGTGTGTGTGAGGGATCTGACCACTGTAGAGTCAGGAATAGGTAATGTCACATAGAAGCTGTGGGCAGAGGGTTCGGTCCCCAAAGCACTTCTAATCCTCAGGAAAAAAGAGAGAAAAGAAATGTGTTTTATAAAGCTTTTCTGTCTAGCACATATTTCGACCCTCTGATTACTGCAGAATCAAGTTATATTATGTATTCCTACCTATACCTCCCTAGCAAAAAGAAAATGTAGAGTGCCATGTGATTTACTAATTTCCAACCCATTAGAAAATCTAGAGTGTAAAAACACTTAGCTTAAGATGAAATAGTCCCTGGCTTCCATCATTGAAAATAAAGAAATCTCTGTTTTCACCCCGGAATGAGAGGTCACTAAGTGAGATGAATAATGTTCTACAATTACTGAACTTTGCAGGATGTGCTGAGTAATATATTTATGTGAAATTTGCACAACTCCTTAATTAGTTTTAAATATCAAACTTATCCTCGCTGACATCTAAGCTTGAATATTATCCAATTCAAACCAAGTATGTGGTTTCGAATTTGCTGTCTGCAAATGGCATGCTCTTCATGGTTACTTATGCAGCAATATTTTGATCTCAATTGCTACATGATATGTCTTAAGAATTATGAACAGATAATTCCATTTAGTCCCAGAAATAGAGCACAAATTTCTAAGCAGATCTGTTGTGAAAATGATTTCAGAACATTGCATTTATCTGGCTTTTAAACTTTTCTAAATATCATTTCTGACTTATGATGGCAGATCAAATAAATATGTATAATATAGCTTCCATCAGGGGTGGAGGGACACATGTAAGTTATCACAAAGAGATTTCATAAAAAATGCAAAAATTCACAAGAATGTGATAAAGAGCAGATGAGGCTGTGGTGCCCATGGCCAATGCATATGACAGGAACTGGGATAAAGTCCACTGGGAGATAAAATCCAGCTCTTTATTCTGCATTCTCCAAGTGGGACTTGTGTCATCCTAATTCACAATAATTGAACTGGTTTTGAAAACCCAAGAAGGTCAAAATTAAAGTTGGCAATAGGGAAAGCAACGATGCAGCACAATTTGTATTTAAAGAAATATAGGGGTACCAACAAAGATGAAAGTAAGTAAAGGCTCTTGGGATAGTGAACACAAAGAAGCTGGATCCCTTTCTTACAACATGCATCTGGGGAATTTCCCTTCAGCCCCAAAAGTCTGGAGGTTTGGTCTTTGGCACAGGTGAAAAATGTCCCTGTATTGGGGATTTGGGATAATTTTGGAAATCACTGAAATTAGAAGATTAGGTGACCACTGACATTCCAAATACTGAATGCACAACCATCCCCTCTCCTTCAGGGAATCCACAATTCTGGAACTCACAATTCCAAGCAATCCCACTGTCTCAAGATGTTAACCTTAAGGGTTCCTCAAAAATGACTCACTCAAATGAACCTTGAGAGAAACCAAATTTCACAGAGATTGTAATCAATTTTTTGTTTACTACTTTTTTTTATACTGGGGAGTGAACCAGGGTACTTAACCACAAGACACATCCCCAGCCCTTTTTTTTATTTTTAATTTAGAGAGATGGTCTCTTTAAGTTGCTTAGGGCCTTGCTAAATTCCTGAGGCTGGTTTTGAACTTGTGATCCTCCTGAGTTGCTAGGTTACAGCCATGTGCCACCATACACAGCTGTCTCCTACTTTTATTTGTAAGAAGAATGCCAAATTTTAACTGATGTTTGAGAGACATAACTTTAATATGGATTATAGTGATATATACAATCGAGAAGGTAGAAAACTCCAACTAGAAGAAATAGAGATTATTCAGGATAAAGAAACATTGATATCATTAATATATGCAGAGATAAGAGAAGATATTGCTTAAATTGTTTAACATAAATGATATAGACAAATAAGAATTCTTGGGAACTAAAAAAATATGACAATAGAAATGAAAAGTCAACAGAAGGTGAATGGTAGGTACATAAAATTCAGGAAATGTTCTGGGAAACTACAAGAAGAAGAAAATTAAATGGAAAATAAGAAAATTAGAAGACTAGTCTAGGTGGTCCAACATCCAACAGCCTTCTCTTATCCTCTTCCATATTTTTGTGCCTATTTTATTGTCAATATGGAAGAATATATATTCTCATTTGAGAAATCTTTGAAAGATATATGTTGCTTTGGGTAGCAACAGAGTTTGCAGAGCAATGAGTTTTTCATCAAGGTCAAGGTTATTCTTCTACTTGCAGACTGAGTTATTTTTAAGCACTGCACCCACCTATAGGACAAAATTATCTACAAGACAAGCCACCACCCAATCCATGCATTAAGCTCTTTCTTTCATGATTAGATCTTTTCTTCTAGAGACTAGGATTCTATCTCTCTGATACATTGCCATGCCTGCACATGAGCCTGCATCTGTTTCCACACAGTGAACTCTTAATAAAGTTTGATCAAATAAATATTAAGTAAACATTTATCCAGTAAAAATGGATATGTGTGTTTCTATATAATTATATAATTGTAGGTGACTCAACATCAGCAGCTGCAGTTAATGAAGCAATTATTGCTTCCCTCATTTAATGTCTCTGATGAGATTGTGGCGCTACTAGAGTAGCAAAAAGGAACATACAAACATCAACTGGATTTGCAGAACTTGATTCTGCTATTTTTGCAACTGTCAAATTGCTCTATGATGAATGTATTCAACACTGAACAGCATGGAAATGCCCCAGTAATCAGTCTCTTATGGCCATGTCGTTGATGAGGTCCAGAAACTTTGATGATGATTTAGTTACTATGTACTAAACTTATTTATGGGAATTCAGAGGTCTGTCACAAAAGCTTGTTTTGACACCAAGTATGAAGTATTATTGAACTATGGCATTCCTAGAGGGGACAGTAATTCATCCTTAATGAAGAGGCACCTGTTCTGGAGATAGCTTTTCCTTCCTACTTCTAGTGGCTCTAACAGCACCAACACGTGGTGCTTACAAAATGCTTAATTTATTAGTTTGAAATACCACATTACATTGCCTCACATCAAGAGACACATGTCATGATAAAGTCGAAACACTGGTCACATGACCAAAGGTCCTCCTACTTGTGGCATCATCCAGTGGCATATGCCTATTTAAGGGATGAAAAGCTTACTAAATATCCAATAAGCCATCAGCAGCAGAGTTGAGACCCAGAGGGAAGATGTCTTCTAGTATGGGATGTATACACTGGCTTGATACCAGTGCCTGACACTGTGTGTCTAACAGTGAGGTACATGGGCCCAGGAAACAAGGGGTGCAAGTAGGACTGACCCTTTTCAGCATCATTGCCAGTGCAGCACTTGCAGACATTTTGCTTCCCATCTCTGAAATCTTGGGCTTATCGGGTAGAAATCCTTGTACCCACGGAAGATACTTCTACCAGCGAAGAGGCTAAGTACTGCATTGAACCTAAACCTACACTGGTGAATAGCCAGGCTGGAAATAAAATTTACCACTCTGAAATACTAAGGAGTTTCCAGATATACAATAGGGATACGATTGAGGACATCTACATATCTAGAAAGCTTCCTTTAGGTTACTTTATGTTTCCATGAGCAATGATAACTATAAATGGCTGATTATGACATCTATGACTCAAGAAGAATAAAGCAACTGAGGGCTTCAACTTTTAGCAGTGTCAGTCTGGCCACGCTCCAGGCAAAGAACCTGGACATGTTAAAGTACTTGAAAGTACAATACAGGGAGATGATGGATATAACTGTAACATTGGGACTAGGTGCAGTAGAAAGATCTGTAGTTATTTAACTAACTCTTGCAAGTTAATTCTTTTATAGAGATTACAGCAGCCACCAACTTGAAGACTCAGTCTGCACTTAATGTAAGTCATGAACAGGTAATAAAGGTGTAAATCGTGTGGACTGTTATCAGATATCTCTTGTTTGTCACATCAAAATCCCTCAACTCAATGTTTTATTCCAGTGGTTTCTAGATGACTGAATTCTAGGAAGTGTAACTTTATAAATTTCTCCTCAGCTGCACTATTATTAAGTTGCTCACCTGTGCCCCTGGGGCTTCTCTTCCACAGCATATGAGATGTGTACAAGAACTTTCCCAACCATTCTGATGTAAACACAGATCAGAAAAGGCAAGGGAATTTTTACTCTCTGAGGACTGAGATGTCACCACACAGGGAGCATGACATGTTCTCTGACACTGAGCAATGAGGTGGCTAGTGTGTAAGAGGAAAAATACCTGGAAATACATTATCAATAGACTAGAGGATGTGTCCTCGTGCTCAGGTAGAAAGATGACCTTTAGATGTACTAAGAAGCTAGAAAGCACTGCACATGTCCTTTGATTTATTTTGCTCTTTGGGACAAATTGCTTTTTATTTCCTATATTAGCAGTTACATCTCATTTCCCATGCCTATCATGATCACCTTTTCTTTTGTTATAATTTGGATGTGAGATGTCCCCCAAAAGTTCATGTGTGTGCAAGATAATACAAGATTTAGAGGTGAAATAGTTGTGTTAGGAGAGCATTAATCCAATTGGTGAATTAATCCCCTGGTAGGAATTAACTGGGTGGTAACCAAAGACAGGTAGGGTGTGGCTGGAGGAGGTAGGTCAATGGGAGTGACTTTGGGGTATATATTTTGTCTGGTGAGGGGATTGTGCCCTCTATCTCTCTTTCCATCTCAATCTCTCTCCTCTCCTTCTCTTCTTTCTAATGCCATGTTCCCTGCTGCTTTCCTTCACCACACTCTTCTGCAATGATATTCTGCTCATCCCAGGCTCTAAGGAATGGGGTTGGTTATCTATGATTGAGACCTTTGAAACCATGACCCCCCAAGTCAACTTGTCCTTCTCTACAATCATTCTTGTCAGATCTTTGCTCCTAGTAACAACAACAACAAGAAAATCTGACTAAAACACTTTCCTTGATGCTTATTTAAAAAGAAAACAACAACAACAAAAACACCTACCTATATATCAAAATAAGATGACAGTGTTCTCCATCAAAATTCTCTTTTCCCTAATGACGTCCCTCCTAGGATATGAAACTTTAGAATACTGTAAGTGTCTCTGCTCCCCCCTCCACCCCTTTTCTTCTACTTCTTTTCTTTATCCCTAGGAGAATTCAAAGGAATACTCTTCTTCTTTCTCCCCACGAACCTAACTCAATTTTTAAATTTTAATGAAATAATTTCACCTTTTCAATTCCAAATTGATATTTGAATTTCCTCACACAATTCATCTCCTCTATTTTCAAATCCTTTATTTAGGTCTTGACTTCATTTACCAGGCAGAAGTCACCATTTCTGTTATCATCCAATCATACGTAACCAGATGCTGTATGGCTCCTCGCTTACCTGTTTCCTCTATCAACTCTTTTTTAATTTTTCACTATCTTGTTAATTCTAATTTATCTGATCTCCAGAGATATAACTTTTCCATTTCTTCAGATTAAATAGTGACATATTTTCTTAAAATGTGTAAATTACTAACATAGGATTTTGGGGTTAACCTTCCTTTTCCTCCCAGCAGTCTGTAGGTGAAAAGTACCATGTTAGTAATTAGAAATGATCAGGTAGTTAAAAAACACCAATTATTGGTCTCACACCCAGAAGACTCTAATTCATCTACAGTGAAGCTTCACATCAATAATTCTAAAGCTCCCCAGGTGTTAGTCAGATTTCTGTCAGAAAATACCTGAGAAAATTAACTTATAAGAACAACAAACTGATTTTGGCTCATGCTTCCCAAGTTTTCAGTCCATGGTCGGCTGGATCTGTTGCTTTAGGTGTCTGATAAGGCAGCACCTCATTGTGAGAGCATCTGGTAGAGGAGATCTGTTCATCTCATGCTGATGGAAGGCAGAGAGCAAGGAAGAGGCCAGGGTTCCAATATTACAGGGCCGACCCTCATCCTAAAGGTTACACCACCTCCCAATAGTACCTCAGACTAGAGACCAAGCCTTATCACATGGGCCTTTAGAGCACATTTAAGATGCACATCATAACATCAGCAGATTCTAAAATGTGGCCAGGATGGAGAAATTGTAGATGTCATTCTACTGTGATGCTGCTCTTCTGTTGACAAAGTTTCAGTTTAGTTTGAGAGATGAGAAGCCCAATTCCAGTCTGATATTTCATGCTTTTACAATGTATTTGTTCTTTCTATACAAAACTTTAAATATTTTATACTTATGTCTGAAATTTGGGATTTTTACCTTGCTTAGGTATGAATTTCTTATAAACTCTGATTAGAACTTTAAAATATCAGTTTATTGGGCTTTCTCAAATTCAGGGAAGTTTTTCCTCTTTTATTTATTTAATTAATATCTTAACCTAATCTTCCTCACCCCACTCAACCTTCTGGAAGTCTCGACTCTCTCTTTAATGTTATTTAATTATTTCCTCTAATTTCCCACTCTTGCACATTTTTATTTCTGATTTTCCTCCATATTTTTTCCTATGCTACTAATTCAGTAAACAACAAACTTGGAAGATGGTTGTTAGTCAGCTTTACATTTTTGTGATAAAGAACAACTTAAAGAAAGAAAAATGTGTTTTGGTTCACAGTTTCAGAGGTTCAGTCCATGGTCAGTGAAGTCCATTGCTCTGGGTCCAAGGTGAGGCAGGACATCATGGTGGAAGAGCATGGGAAAGGAGCTCTATTGCATTCATGATGGCTAGGAAGCAGAGAGAGGAAGGGGAAGGGGCTGCAGAGAAGGCGAATCCTGCATGTTTCCAGTGACCCACCTCCTCCAGTCACACCCCCCCTGCCTACAGTTACCACTCAGTCCATTCAAACTAGGATGGACTGGTTGGGTGATAGCCTTCATAATCTAATGATTCCATCATTCATGCATTATCACAGAAGTTTTGGGGGAATACCTCATATCCAAATCATATCAGTGATGTTATTTTATTCCATAAAGTCATTTCAAGCTATGCTTGAACATTATTAAATACTGTTTACTATTTATGTTATTCAAATGTTCAGCATGTGTGCCAGGTCAAGAGCCTTGTTTCTTGGTCCTATCAGTTCTTTCTCTCCCTTTTTGTTGACCCCCTTGGGTGAGCTGCAGTTTTCTGGCTTCCTCTCATTTCAGCTAAAATTCACTACTGAGGGTCACTAAAGGGCAGCAGTTCCATGAAGGATGGCCTCTGATGATGTGGCCTGACAGTATAGCAGCTGCCACTTTGTCCTCCCTAGTGGCAGAAAGTCTTTCTGTTCCCTAGTGCCCAAATACCTCTAATCCTCTGGGATAGAAAACTCAGCCTACTTTCCAGCTATTTCTTTACTCAGGAATAAGTTAAAAACATAAAAATAAAAAAGCACACTCAGGTGGGCTTCTTGACCTTTTTACTTTTACTCTCATTAAGTCCCCCTCCTACCACCACCACCACTACCCTGCCAAAGCAGAATCACTTGAAAGATCCACAACATTTGGATATTCATCATGGGTTCTCTTCCTCTGGTTGCTGCCTTTTTTCCAATCCTGGGAGGGCAGTTAATCTTGCAGCAGTTCCACCTGTCAGAGTTCTGAGAGTCAAAGGCTCAGTCTTCAGTTCTTACCTGTCTGCTTATTGCAATGGCAGCTTGGCATGAGAAGGAAAAGGGTTGAAATGAAAAGCAGAGGAAGCCAAATGCATTCCATAAATATCTTACCAAGAAGCTCTGCCCATTATGTTTTAAATTTTAAGAAATTTGTACTTATCCTAGAAGTCTCTACATCAAGGTTCTCAGTTAAGTAATTATGGGCTAAACAGAGCCTGCTTATCAATGTCTTGCAAAGGCCACAGTAAGTAGGAGATCTTCTAAGCATTAATGTAAGGAGTGTGCCATAACATGTAGAATACAAACTTATATATATTCTTCTCCATCCAGCTAATCAGACACAAGTGTTCTATGGTATGGGCTATGCATAATGTTTTAAAAAAATTCCCACATAGTTCAGATATATACCCAGAGATGGAGAACCATTGATATAGATGAACAAAGGCCCATATTTTTAAATCTATTACAACCACTATGTATATATCAGTGGTTATCAAAGTGTGGTCTAAGAACTATATAAATAGGAACATATGAAGTGCTGTTTAAAATGCTAATATACCTTGGCCTCACACAAATTTAATGAATCTGAATTATTGGGTAGAGGCCTTAGAATGATCATTTTTACTAAATTGTTGAGATGATGATTATGCGTACCAAATTTTTAAGAATTACAAAATAAGATGTGGTTGAACACAAAGAAGAAGAACATCAACACCAAAAGAACAAAAATGTGGTTAGAAGAGAGAGCTTGGAATGGATACATGGGAGAGGCTAGCTAAACATGTATACAGTTCAGAAAAGAGTGGTGCAGAATCCCTGTGTGAATCACTGGATTAAAAAGTTAGAAAAAAAGAGAACACTCTCAATATAAGATAGGTGGTAGAGTTGGTTGGTTCTTTTCTCCTTCCTTTTATTCTTCGATAGATGCTTTTATCCTGTCAACAATTTCCATGCACAGCTATTGTGATGTTATCAGAAACCATTTGGAAACCTTGTAGTTTTCTTTCACGCTGAATGAAAATGTATAAAAGTGATGACAAAAATTGGAGTTGGGAAATGGGAAAAGGAAATTTGACCTCCTACGCTCTCTTCCGAATCCTCAACCCAGTCACCAATCCAAATCTATTAAACTCTCTATCCAAAGGCACCAAGAACATTCCTGCCATTGGAAATTGTCCAGAATGGTCCCTTTTCTCTCTTGTATTTGATGGAGTTCTTCATAAATTCAAAAATCTAGTTTGAATGACATCCCATCTGTGAAGTTATTTTTTAAGCCTCTTTTATGAGTGAGACTTCTTTCTGCCATATTTCTTTGTTAATAGTCCTTTTTCTACTACTCTCAGTTGGATATGTGAGCAAGAACCAGCCATTCTTCCTGACTGAAACTCAAATACCCATCAGAGGGCCTGGAACATAAGATGCTCTGCTCAATAAATTATGACATGAGTTTACCTCATTGAGTCAATTTAGCTAATGTTGAGTCAGCTGTTTCTGTACTGCCAGTTAATATACCACATGTAGTGCAACTGCTTTATCTCAGACAGGTTGACCTGAGATTCAGGCAGCCAGAAGAAGATATGCAAGTCCATAAGGACATCTGACATGCCTTTATTTGAGGGATGAGCAATCTGTGCAGAAAAAAGTCTGGGTCAGTTTATATAGTAAATTGAAACAAAGCTGGCAGCATGCCAGGCATAATATCACAGTTTACTTAAGATTGTGCATGTGCTGTTGTTCTTGAACTACAGAAAACATTTTAGACATTCTCTCCCCTCCATCCAGGTGAGGGAGGCTAACTAAGTCCATTTTCCTTATACCATGTCCGCCTCTCTTCTACTCATTTACTAATTTGTATTTTGAGAAGAAACAAAAAGACTGGAAGAATCAGGGAAAGAAGAGAAGAAGGTGTGTGTTCTCTGAAAGGTTTCTATACACAGTTTTGCCTGCCCAATACCCATTCATGTATTAGACAGCACAGGCTGTTTGATTAGGTAACAATTGAATCTCAAAAATAGCAAGAGGCTCACAAATCCATTAGTGTTTCTACTTTGGACTATCTTCTCAACGTAGATAGGAGAAAGATTGTGCTCTACATATCAATCAGGAATCCAGAAATGACTGAAGGTTTGCCATCATTCTATATAGCTATCTCAATCCAAGTTTCAGCATTTGCTAAGAAGTAGGTGTGGAAAAATAATGTTGAAATTTTACCTTTCATCTTAAATGCCTCTACCCTGAAGTGAAGAATATTAATTTCCTCTCAATATTGACTAGTCAAAATTAAGCACAGTGTTTTAGTCAGCTTTTTGGTGTCTGTGACTAAAAGGCCTGACCAGAACAAGTATAGAGGGGGAAAAGTTTATTTGGGGGCTCACAGTTTCAGAGATCTCACTCCATAGACAACAAGCTCCATTCTTCAGGGCTCAAGGTGAGGCAGGACACCATGGTAAAAGAGTGTATCATAGGGAAGCAGCTCACATGATAATCAGGAGGCAGAGAGAGAAATCTCCACTTGTCAAATACAAATATTTACTCCAAGTCACACCCCCAAAGCACCAGTTACTCCAGACACACCCCACCTACCTTCAATTACCACTCAATTAATCCCATCAAGTGATTAATTCACTGATTGGGCTAAGGATTTTATAACACAATCATTTCTCCTCTAAATCTTCTTGCATTGTCTCACACATGAGCTTTGGGGGACACCTCACATCCAACATAAGGGCTCCAATTTAATTGCAGGGAATACTGGATAGTTTTCCCATGTGTGCAAGAAAGAAGGAAGAACTAAGTGAGATAGTTATCTCTAACACAGAGATATTTATTAAAAATCTGCTATGTGCTAATGCTGGGCCAGAAAAATAAGAAAATAACTGTGAGATCAGAACAGTCCTGCTTTTATAGAGCTCATGAGACAATGAAAAGGAAATTGAGAGAGTCCACTTTATAATAAAGAAATGCTGAGTTTTCAGTAAGATTCATACAAAATATAAATATTTATTTATATTAGTAAGATTTTTATTTATTTCAGTAAGATTCATACAAAATATAAATATTTATTTATATTAGTAAGATTTTTATTTATTTCAGTAAGATTCATACAAAATATAAATATTTATTTATTATCAGCATCACACATTACAAATGATAAGCAACACTCTTAAGAAAGGAACTTCAACAGCACATGCCACAACACTGTCTGGCAGACTTGAATCCATCAATTATAACCACATTTTTGAAACTATAAAGTGTTTTGGTTCTGGATTGAATAGTCCTCACATTGCATGGCTAGAGTTAGCATAGGCAGGCCTCTGAGTGCTATGGTCTTTTGGTTTATACATCATTTCACAGTTCAGTTCTAAGAATATGATTAACTTGTATTCAATAGCACAAGCACACCTCATAAATCTTTGAATTACAGATATGCTTACAACAGGCCAGACAAATAAAGTACATTCTGCTAAAAGCTTTCCTCGATCAGTGATTGAGAGGTAGGCAAATTTCAGTAGTCAGTCTTTGCAAGGAGGTATGGTTGGGGTTAAAAGAAAATCAGCCAGAGGTGTTCCCAAAGAGGAAAGCATGAGTTACAGACCTGCTGTCAACATTCTCCTATACAATGAATGACCCAGTAATTAGCCAAATAATTGCAAACCTACCACAGGGGCAAGTGCCACAAGGGAAAAGTGCTTTCTGCTATGAAGAGGGGAGCTGAGATTTCAGAGAAGTCAGAAGTCTATATGAAAAACAGTGGTGATTCAACAGAGCACTGTAGAAAGAATAAAGGTTGCTCCAGGCAGATGAAATAGCATGTGCTTGGGAATGAGCAGGCCTGTTTGAGGAACTGAAAGAAATCAGTGAGACTGGACTGTGAAGAACAAGGTAGAAGTGGGGTGGGCAATTCCAAAGACATCTGCTGGGGCCAAACCACAGACAGGCAAGAAAATTAGGAGTCTTTATCTCAGAACCAAAGAGGAATACTGAATATAGTTTTATAACATAATCATTGAAGGAAGGACAGATTAGAAATTAGGAAATAGGTTAGATAACTGTATACATCTCAGCAGATAGATGGTGTTATGTAGATGAAAGGAGGTGTTCTGGTTCATGAGATTACTAGGAGGAAGTGCCTAGCATCCACAATGACTTGGATATGAGGAGTGAGTACAGAGAGCTATGAATAAAATCTCTGTGAGTCTGGAAACTAGATGATACCATTCCCCACTACAGGAAACAGGAGAAGCAGATCAGTAGGAGAACACTGGGAACCATAGAAGTGAATCACTGGTCTTTGTACCCAAGCAAGCATTATTCAGTTATAGGCTGGGTTTCTCCAAAAGGCTCCTCTGAGAGACTGATCATGAAATTGCAGTTTAAACAAAGAGTGTGTGAAAAGGAATTGAAGTGGAGTTTTGAGATCAGCATCCAACATCTCAAACATGAGTAAGAGAAATTACACAACAAAAATGGTAATTGAAACATCAATGCCACATTTTCCTAGCATATCTCTTCAAGCAGTTAGGAGCTACATAAAATAACAAAATAGGAGGCAGCTGCTAAAAGGGGAGGGGAAGCAGAGACACGGGGAAAAGGAAAGGACGGAATTGTCTGCTAAAATGTGTGTTATGAGACATTCAGCATGAAAAGGGGCAGATAAGATACATGTGTCCTGTATAATTAGATGGTTCCTGTAATAATCAGTCACAGAAAGGAATAGCTAAGAGCATAAGGAAGAGTAGGAGGATCTGTCTGAGTCTTGTCAAAGCTTTGTTATACTTCACTTCGGCTTTCTCAGCTGGTATTTAATAGCTGTATGACCTTGGGCAAGTGTTTAATCACTGTGTGTATCCCATTTATTCATCTTCAAAACAGAATTAATAATAGCTGCCCTGCCCACATAAAATAAAATAATGTGCGAATATACCTCGAAAGTTTTAAAGCAGTTTAGTTTATGTGTCGTAATTTTATATCACATAACATGTTATTGTTACTAGTAAATGTCAATATTAATTCTCAAAATAAACAGCCAAGGCCCTAAAGAAGCTGGGGGAATGAAGGGTGGCAAGGCTACAGCCCAACCAGAAAAAGGCAATTTCACAGTAGAAATTCTGTGTAAGGACAAGTAAGGTGAAGTCAGCACTGTTTATGTTTTGAGAGGTTTTACTGGAAGTGCATGTGCAGGAAAATACAACATTCAAGCAAATCACAACAATCACAGAATAATCTTGCCAAGAATGAAATCTCCGAGGAGGGGACTTCCAAGTTTTTCTTTCTTTCTCAATTGTAGTTCTTTTTTTTTTTTTTTTAAAGGTGTAAGATCTGGGACAGCACTCTCTTTCCTGTAAATTGCACAGAGCAAGTGTGTGGTGACCTTTGTTTCTCTTCAGATTATAAACTAATAGTTATTCTCTTGGAGTCTGAAGAAATGAAGATATCAACCATGGATCCTGGGAGCTGTTGGAAATGTGAAAGAAAGATGATCATGTCACCAATGTGCAGTCCAAGTCTTCAAGAAAGGATAGGAAAAGAGAAATATGTACATATTCAACCTTTCATTTCTAAGGTACACTGTTTTTCAGTGTTTAGTATTTTAGAAATTGGGAAGAAGCTTATAACTATCAGTACGTTTAGCACAATACACACACAAACCAAAAAAAAAAATACCTATTGTTCACTTGATATGTTATTGAAGGCATAATTTAATAAGGAAATACAATATACGAACTTAGAGTGATCACAATTTTTTAACAATCTTCTTGCCAGTAAAAAGCAAGACACCAAAAATTATTTTGCAAAAATTTTATCATATTGAAGGGTATTGTTCACTCATCATTCATTAGAAAACTTTTATTGAACCCTTAATAAGTGCTTGTCGTGCCCTAGAAAATCTGGCCCTAGACTCTCAAAAGAGCATGTGAGGAAGCCATCCTATTGGAAAGATAATTACTGCTGCAGACCTCTGGATTACCTTTTCCCTGTACCAAGCAACTTGCCCTGGAGGCCTCTCTGCATTACCTCTCATTTTTGCCTCTAAGCCTCTGATTCTTCAGAGGTGGCTCATTTTCAAACCAAAGATCATGGGATCTCTTGGAGGATATTCTTGGACCCAGTCTTGGCTAGGGTGGGATGGAGGTCAGTGATTCTGACCATGCACAGAAGCACTACCTATGAAAGGATAAATTTCCATAGGAATCACAGTAAGCTTCCCAGAGGATTCCCAACCCACTCCTGTATTCATCAGTTTATTCTAGTGAAATTCAAGATTAAGTGCCTCAAAGTGGAATCCCCAAATTAAGTCCAATATAAGAAATAAAGTCTAGTTTCTTGATCATACCATTTAAGACTTACTATTGTTTGGATATAGTCTGAGGGTCCTCCAAGGGTTAAGTGTTGAAATTCAATCTCCATTGTGAGGAATGTTAACATAGATTGGCTTTTCTGTAATATAGTACAGTAACAGTATGGTGTGGTATGACATGATCTGATAAAAATGAGACAAATAAACAGAAGAAACACATGGAAAGAAGAGCATATCTTAATTCCTTTTGACTGGTCTTCTCTTTCAGTAGCCTCTCCAATAAGTTGAGCCTGGCTGCCATTTAGCTATTTTATTTTCACAGATTAATAATGTGGAATCCAGAGTTTCCCAGTAATGACTGGGAGATAAGCTAGACCGACACATGACCAAGAAGAGAGAAACTACAAACTAACTTAAAGAAAAGCTATCTTTTAAAATGATTCCTTTAATTTCACATGAAGAAATGAAGACATAAAAGGTATTATCTGAATTTCATATTTTACTACTACATTACTGTGTGCTTTTTAATGTTGATTTGAACAAGTCTCTAGAAAGCCATTATTAATGATTTCAATATGAGGTATTCCCCAGAAGCTCCTGTGTTTAAGCAGGTGTGTTCAGAGGTGGAATGTTTGGATTGAGAGTTGTAACCTACTCAGTGCATCCTAGTTTGAATAGACTAATTGAAGGCAGGTGGGGCGCAGGTGGGGCACAGCTGGAGGAGGTGGGTCACTGGGGGTGTACCCTGGAAGGCTGCATCTTCTCTGTGGTCCCTTATTCCTCTTTTTTGCTTTCTGGCCAGCCAAAAGGGGAGCAGCTTTCCCCTACCCTGCTCTTTGCCACGATGTTCTGCTTTACCTTGGACACAGAGCAATGAAGTTGGCTGTTTATGGAGAGAGATCCCTGAATCCATGAGTCCCGAATAAACTTTTCCTCTTCTAAGTTTTTTCTGGTAAGGTATTTTGGTCACACTGATTAAATATCTGGCTAAAATAGCTGTCCTGACTTATGTTATTCAAAAATAAAAGTTTCAGAATGACATTTCAGCATGCACCACAGAAAGTTACTTTTCTTTGAGTCATTGATCAAGAGACTGAGAATCTAATTATTATATGAGCTGTTAGTGTACCTAATATCACTGAAGTTGAGTCTCTTTGTTTTTATTTAAGGATTTATTGAAACCATATATATTATATTTATGGCATAGTCTAACTGACCTGTGTAGTGACCCATGTAAAAGGAGATAAGTTTTATGAAACAACATTTTTACAAAATTTCTTCTAAATTTACCTTGTGCCTCTTGACTATCAGCATACTCATTTTTTATAGCTATGCATAGGGCATCACTCAGTGCAAGAAATAAAAAAAAACAAACACATTTTAAAATTAATTGGGATTCTTAATAGTGAAGTTAAAAATCTAAAAATGATTGCTGTCTGCAATTATTTAAAGATGAAAACATATTTTTATATTTAAAAAGACCGTAAGTAGATAGATTGGAACTCTTAGGCAATTGTGCTGCTAGCCTCACCAAGTAAATATGTAAGGTCATAAGTTGGGAATGTGAGAGGTAAATAGAGTCATTCTGGAAAAGATACTAGGGATCTTCAGGTATCCCTTGAAACCAAATATTTACAACTTATATATATCTAAACTCATAAAATCCACTCTACTTCTGCACCAACACTATTATTGCTAAAGCTCAGGGGTAAGGAGTGACAGCTGAGTAAACACAGTTAGAGCCCTGTGTTGAAATTCAGGAAGTCTGATTCCCTAGGATCAGCCCAAAGACCAAGAGATAATGCTCCAAATGTTACCCTTTTCCCCTTGACTGTGAAAGAACATTAGATAGGATTGTCCTCGTTCCCTTTTGGTAGATAGAATGAAACTTAGAAGTCATCCAACTTCAGCTAATATCAAATAAATCTCTATTAATAGAAAAATCCAACTCAGCATTGCATTTTCATTGCTTGAAAAGTGATGCTCAAAACTGTCCATCTGGAATTTAAGTTCAGCTTCTCCACACGTCTCTAAATGGAATAAGTTAGTTTTAAGAGTTCAAGCAAAATTATAATCAGCACACTGCAGAGGCTAACTTATTTCTTACGTTTTAAAATGCATACTAAATGTAATTTATGATTATTTGACAAAGAAATCTACATACAAAACTAATTCCTTAGACATCTCGTTTTATCTATTGCATATTAGAATACTTCGTTCATACATTTTGGCTGTACAGATGGCTCATAATTCATAATGGACAGGAAAAAAAAGATGTGTCTTTTTTTTTCAACTTGTCTTTTTATATATCTTGAGGATATATAACATTCCCAAATGGTTCAAAATGAAGAATTGGTATTTTTGCTCTTTTTTCCCCTCTCAGCTGCTCATTTTATTTTTAATGTTTGAGCCAAAGTCATCTCACTCCTACTCAATGGTGCAGAACTCTCTTGCTTCTCTCCTTGTCTTGAATATTTGAGTCTATCCAAAATTGCTTCTTGAGGAAATATTTATGTTTGCCCAAAACAGTTCCTGAGCCAAATTTTATTTGGAAGGATGGTAACCTTTCCTTTTATGAAAACTGGTAGCTCATTATTTTCCATCCCTTCATTTGAAATTTTTAGCCACTCAAATGCCCTTCCATATACAAATGCAGTCTTGTGCTGCACAATGACGTTGCTGTCAGTGATGGACCACAGACATGAAGAGGTTCCCACAAGACTCTTTTATGTAGTGATGTCATATTCATTTTGGTTTTTGTGAGTATGCTCAATGATGTTCACACAAAAACAGAATTTCCTGACACATTTCTTAGAACACATTAAGTGATGCATGACTTGAAGGAATCATTGAATGCTAGATTTTTTTTCTAATTAGATTTGATTATCTAGGCAAAACAGAGTCTTTTTTTCTTTTAAATTCAAGGCAGAAAGGTAAATAAGTGCTTTTTCACTCAATTATCTTTTTTACTCAAATTCCCCATTTGAGTAATGAGAACATCCAGTTTCAACTCTAGTCTTCAAAAATAAATACAAGACATGATGATTACATTTTTAGAAGTTGGTTAATTCTCTACCCATAGAAGTAGTTTACATTTTAGGAAATCAGAAATAATTGATCAGTAAGGAGGAAAAGGTATATGATTCTATAGGTTCTTGAGCATTGCCTAAGAAGAAAGGAAAAGGGAACTCTTCTTCAGTTTTCTAGCTTAAATTTCAGCTCCTCTTCATCTTCTGACAACCTTCAACCATCCTCTGTTTCCCTTGAACGTGTTTGTTAATGGTCTTAGCCCACATTTGCATTATGGTTTGATGTGCACAAATTGGTATCCCATCTAGAGAGTGGTCTACTGAAGGACAAGAAAGCTAGCCACTTGTTGTAGCTCAAGTACATGGTGAGGAATCAATACATATTAATTGAGTCGAATTAGAAGTTGAATTAACTCCATTTCCCAGAGACAAGCTGAATAGATTTTATTGATTTGTTCCAAGGTCACAAATGCTGATGGTTTTGAATGAAGCTGATTCAGCTCCCCTGGTCTCAACTAGACAAGATCATTCTGTACACACCATTCATGCATTTCATAAAACTGATGTGAAAATCTTTTAAGCTATCATATTCAGAATGTGCAATATTTTGTGTTTTACAATTTACAATGTTGAACACACTATTATCTTGGATAAGAGGACATTTTCTATCATAATTGCTCCCAGAAGAATAACATGGATGGCTACACATTTTTAATTTTAGTCATTTTCTGTAGAATCTTAGACACATCCTAACTATTCATACAGTTTTCAGATAACAAGTCATATTATTTAATTATCTTAGTATTTTCAGGGGATTTTTTCCCTAGTCAGATAAAGAAACCATTCTGAACTTATTAAAATAAAGAAATCTACTTCTATTGCACAAGAATAGTTTAATAATAAACCAAAAATAAAGCACAATTCTGGGCTGAAAATGAGCACACTAATAAATTTTTGTCTAGGGACAGAAATTGATATATTTGTTTCTGATTACTGACAAACACCAATCTCACAAAAATCTGTCTTGGACATCACCACAGGATACTGTTACCACAGAGTGATAAAACTTCTATGACATTCAATTGGACTTAATGATACCTAGCCACATTCTGAAGTCACCTAATGAAACACAAAAGAAAGAATATATTATGGCAAGGGCTAAGGGCTAAGTCCTGGCTGTTCAAATTGTCTTTTCTCATTCCTCCAGAGGCCAAGGAGAAACAGTTGATTAGTTGAAACCTACATTCTCTGTACAACTGTACAACTGACCTAGGAATGAATGTCAGTGATGTTGAACCACTTCAATCTTATTTTCCTTCACTATCCCTATGATTTAGGGACTGTGCCAAACAGAGTCATATTTTTCTTTTTGTTTTTAAGGGATATCAATATATGAGAAAACTTTACTGGGTTCTGAAGTGTACAACACAGGAAGCTTTGAAACTGTATCCATCTAAGTAAATTGGAATAAACTACGTCTATTTGGCTTTTCCTATTCTTTATTTCTTAGGATTTGCCAATACCAGAAAATAAAGATGCACAACTACCATTGAGGGAAATGTCATCATCACTGTCATCGTCATCTTGGTTGTCATCCTTCTCATTACTGTTGCTGGTTTTTTTTTCTTTTAATTGTTATATTCATCACTATATGGCAGAATATTTTTTAGAGTTCCACGTTCTGTTTCTTAGATCAGGGCACATAGCACCGTTGGGGTTATAGTCTTTGAGCAGTACTAAGGGAACAAATCAACTCTTATAATTAAATCCTTACATAAAACTTCACGTGAAAACCTGTCTATCTTTGCTGTTTATCACTTAAAAATTAAGATAATCAAGCTGGGGATGTGGCTCAAGTGGTAACGTGCTCGCCTGGCATGTGCAGGGTGCAGGGTTTGATCCTCAGCACCACATAAAATAAAATATTGTGTCCACTGAAAACTGAAAAAGAAATATTAAAAAATTCTCTATCTCCTCTCTCTTTATAAAAAAAGTTAAGATAACTGTTATTATATTAATGATAATAATGATGAATAATTTTAGAAGTCAGTGATTGACATTTTTGTGTCACATTTCACTCAACTTTCCACATTCATTATCGTTTGCATTCTTTCTCAATTAATATGCTTTATATAATGGCAAGCACTCTGGATCTGTATCTACAATTTGCTACCAGATGCCAAATATACCTACGTCAGAGGACTCTGAATCTCGCTCAAGAGGTGCTCAGAATATTACTGATCTTTTCTCTGTGTCCTATGTAAGAGGTAGCCTTCATTGTCATATTTGAGTTTTAGATTGTTTTTTTTTCTTTTAGAGATCAAATATGAAGTCGTATTTTAAAGAAAGTTTAAATACAATCCACTTTCGCTATTCAAATTTTGAATCAAATGCCACTAGCTAATGCTATACATGGCATAACAAGATTTCCTCAGTCACAGGTAACTTTGTTTTCACAGTGATGTGAAAGTGATGTATTGTGTAAGGAATGTTTCTTGAAGGTCGTTGTGAAAATAATGGAGCAAGTCTGCTCATGATACATGCCAAAGACACTTTAGTGACATGCCACACCTCCGTGTTAAAAGGAAAACTCCTTAGCATAAAATGTAAGAGACTTTGCTATTTTGTCCCTGCTTATTGTGCCATTCCTTTTCTATTAATGCCATGTCCCACACTCCTCCAATTTGTCTTGTTGTTGAAGCTACATCCCTGTTGAATGACTTGCTGCTTTCAGACCATACCACACTTCCAATGTCTATTCTTGCCCTATTAGTCGTGTTGCTTGGACTGTATAGAGACCCCATCTCCACCTCTTTTCATCCCTAATTAACAGAAGTCATATCTAAAGATATCAACCATCCAGAATGTTAACTAGAATCTGGTATAAAATTTGAATAGGTAAATAAATTAAAGCCAATGTAAGAGAAATCTAACTTAGAACTTATTAACTTTAGCTTAAGAATTATTATCGATTTTCTATGTTTATAATAGGTGAGAGAAGTAATAACAGAAAATAGGTGTTTTGACAGAGAAGCCATAGTTATAAGTAAGAGTTGAAAGGTAAAAAAAAGTAAATAAGATAACAGTAAAGTAAAATAAAGAAAAAATTAATAAAAGTTTGCAACATAAGGCAATTTACATTTTCAGAAATAGCTGTATTCAGAGTTATGTACAGAGTACATTTAGTAGACATGGGTAGGAAGTCTTAGAAATCATTCTAGGAAGATAAAGATAAAATGTTTAAAAGTAGTTAAAATGATAGTTTATAAAAAACAAGACTTAAAATCCAAACAGATTAATGAGGAATAACTTCACAATTCTAGACTAACATTGAACTGTTTACTTGGAAGTCTTGACATACAAAAACAGAGTAGTTCTGTATTAATGGGAGATTCCAAACAACCAATGATCACATATTTATTTCTTCAGAATATTAAATTCTGATGATACCTTTTTAAAAAAGTAAATACTCATGTCTTATCCTCAGCTATACTAATTTATAATCTTTGTATTCAAAGATAGTGATGGGGTAAATATCAATACATGAGAGCAGATTGTTTAAAGTATTGTCAAAAATTTATTATAGATTTTTATGATGTAAAAATATTCATAGTTTATTAAAGCAAGAAAATCAGGATATAGGGACTTTCCAGGTTTTGTAGTGCATGCCATTGTAAGGATGATTGACAGTTAATTTGATTGAAAGAAATGGTAGTCCAGAACAGTCCATGCCTCACTGTAGTTCCTATGAAAGATTAAGGGAATGGGACATTTGTTTTCACTAAAGCACATGTTGGTGAGATAAACAAACTAACAAACAAACAAATAAATAAATCGATCCACAGAGTGTCTTACACTGCCACAAGAAATGGAAAGAATAGTCTTAATAATAAAACCATTTTCCTTCCTTCCTTAACTGTTTCCTTATAGCATAAATAATATCACTACTCATTTTCTTTAAGCTATAACTACAAAAATTTGGTTTCACTGCCTATTACCAACTAGAGGTGAAACATGAGTTTCCTGTGAGTATTTCTGATTTCTACTCTCCTCTTTTCATTTCTCCATTGTGAGCTGCTAACACACAACATTTCTGACTTAAGATTTTTCTTGTAATTCTCTTTTAGCACCAAAAACAAAACATTTTGTCTATAATCATGTACATGATGAAATATACACATTGAAAAAAAGAGAATAAGTATACACGTACTGTAGAAAGTTGTAATTTCTCTTCCTAAAAGATTGCAATTTTAATGGGGCATTAAAATAACAAACATATCTGGTACATTTCCCTTATCAGGGGATTTAAAATAAATTCACAAAATAATCCTACCATAATAGATCCTCAGTGAATAGCCTAATTCTGTTTTTTTTTCTAATAATTCTTGCAATTGTCTAATATAGAAAGAAAGGTGGGAGCCTTGTTCTCATAAGGACTAAAGTACTTGGAGCTGAGATAAGGCTGTTCAAAATCGATCCCTTTCCAAACTATCTTATTCATACCTTCCAAATGGTATCTGAAAGCAATAGAAGTTTTGGACAAAATACAGCTTCTTGTAAATACATTCCTCAAGTGTAATTCTGCTGGAATTATAATTCAAAGACTCAAGTTTGAATCCAGGCATACCACTTAATCTTCCAAGGTGAGCCACCATAAATTGTTCCTTTCTGTTGAAGTTCTTGGTACAAATGCCTAGTATAGGGCTGGGGATATAGCTCAGTTGATAGAAAGCTTGCTACGTACATAAGGCCCTGGTTTCAAGCTCCAGAACCACACACACACACACAAAAAAAAAAAAAAAAAAAAAAAGAAAGAACGAAAGAAAGAAATGTCTGGCATACAGTTAATGTTCAACAAACTTGAGTTATCTCTGTGATTGAGATAACTAGGTTAACATAAAAGAAAGCATAAGAAGCATGGATAACAATTGAAAATTCCTTGTGGAATTCATTCTGTGGGTTTATTTATTTATTTAAGTTTTAAAGATGGTTTCACCCCAAATCCCATGTGTAAGACAATGCAAAAATGTTCAGAAGAGAAATTATTGGGTTGTAAGAGTCTTAAACCAATCAGTGAATTAATCATCCCCTGATAGGCATTAACTGAGTGGTAACTGAAGTGGTAGGGTGTGGCTGGAGGAGGTGAAAATTGGCACCTGGCTTGGGGGTATATATTTGTGTCTGGCCAGTGGAGTCTCTCTCTCTGCTTCCTGATCACCATGTGAGCTGCTTTCCTCCACCACACTCTTCCATCATGATGGCCGGCCTCACCATGAATCCCAAAGAATGGAGCCGGCCTTCTATGAACTAAGACCTCTGAAACTATGAGCCCTTAAATAAACATTTTCTTCTCTCCAATTGTGTTGGTTGGTTCCTTTAGTCACAGCAGCAAAACAGATGACTAAAACACATTGTTATTGTATTTAGCTGATAACAGTATATGAGAGAGCACATAATTATATCCTTACCCTTCTCAGCTGTATATGGTTTCATGGGGGTCACTTTAGAAAGAGGTCTGGATATTTTGCAGTTTTTTTTTTAAGCCAAGTAAGGAAAACAGAAGAAAACACTGAGTTCCAGAAATACCATCACTAATAGGAAAGCTATCAGGGGCTCAGGGCCATTCTCAGAAGAGCTGCTTTCCAGCCATCTTCTGAAATGAAAGCCACACTGATAATGCAGACATGATGTAAGAGCAGAGAAGCCAGTTATCAGTTCCTTTCAGTCAAAAATAGTACTCTTTGTTTCTGTTTCTTTGTGAAAGGCAGCAAAAAAGAGTTTCTGTTATTTGATTGGTATTGTTACTAGAGATCCAGCTGAGGCAGGGGAAGAAAAATGACTGGCATGGAACCAGAAAGGGACACGGGAACTCAGTTTGGAGTCTAAGTCAGATTTCTGAAACCACCTGGTTCAGCTCAGTAAAAAATCCTTTTACTCAAATTCTTTTTACATCAAATAATAGGAGAAAATTGAAAAACTATAAAACAAAGCTGGGCACACAGTCGCCATACCTAGTTACATATTTGAAGCTTTATTTATTGCAGTTTTAGCACAGAGAATGGATAAACTCATCCACATCAAATCCCTATAAGGATCTAATGGCTGCCTCTCCAAGGATCATTCTAGACAGTGGCCATGAAGACTCTGCTTAGTGCTGACTTCCTCCTTTGGTGAGGACCAAAATACCCTCCAAGTTCAAACTAAGAAGCACAAGACCAAGTGCCTTGCTTCAGTGAGCAGGAGTTAAGTAAGGAGCATTCAAAGGGATTCCTGGCAGAGAGGAATAAAAAGTAAATGACTTGTTTGGAAAGAGAAATTGAGTTTTAGAAATGAAAGGAATTCATACTTTTAAGTAGAGGAATGCAAATTTTGGCACACAAACTTCTTGCCTCAGGTTGTAAATAATCAAGTCGGATTCTTCCCATAACCCAGAGCCCTCTTTGTTAGTGATGAAATCGCTCAGGACTGTGTCATTCCATTCTTTTAATTAGCACTGACAATGGCTGAGAAGAGACTAAGACAACAATGGCTACTGAGACTTTAACTGGTTCCCACATTATTCATTAAATCCATTTTGACCCAGCTCTAGCCCCAACACTGACTTGTCTCATCTGTGAATTCCTCCTCTCAACTGGGAATGAACTTAACCACTTAGCTCTTCTCTGAAACTATGTGGTTTAGTAATTATGTACTTCTCTTCTCATATACATTACTAATTCCCCAGGACTCAGACCCGGTGTGTGTGTGTGTGTGTGTGTGTGTGTGTGTGTGTGTGTGTGTGTGTGTGTTTCAATCCTGGGGTACAATGGAATATTATGGAAATATTTGATAAGTAATAATTCAAAACAAAGCACTTGGTATTATAAGTTTCACAAGGCTAGCATGGGTATGAGCACATGGGATCACAGTATTTTGTAATAGTAATGACAAGATCTGAGCCCTTTTATATTTGCTGGGCACTGTTCTAAAAGCTGTGCTTTTATTTCATCCAGTCTACATGAGCACCTTGTAAGAAAGGGACTATTACTGCTTTCACATGCCCAGTCTGATATCAGAACCAACTTCCTTAACTCTGCTATTTTGCTCCTTGCTGAGAGGACCCAGAGCTAGGAAGGATATCAAGTCTTCATTTTATAAGTAAAGAAGTACAGACTTGGAGAGGTTAACTGGCTTGTCTATTATTTAATTAACAGAACTCAGCTGTTATCCAGTTTTGTGATTGCAGTTGCAGAGTTCTTTAGCCTGCATGAGAGATAATTCCTATATGTAATTTTGTGCAGCTTTTTATTTGTTCTTCTTAGTTATATATACATGACAGTAGAATGTATTTTGACATATTATACATACATGGAATATAACTGCTCATTCTTGTGGTTGTACATGATATGGATACATATGTGAACATAGGAAAGTTATGCAATTTTAATATTTTAGAGGAAAAGTATGGCAATTTCAGTCTTTAGTCTATTGCCTATCACCTTTATGGCATATGAGTTATCCTTTGTCGAACACTAATACATAACCATTATGTATTAAATAATACATAATTATTTAAAGGTAGTACCTTTACCATTTGTGTTAGATGAAATAATATTTTCAACTACTAAAGGGAGACATTCAGTAAGAGTGGAAAGTGAGTTGAGACCCTGTTTGGTGAGGAAGCTCCTAGCAGAATAATAGGTTTTAGCCTTTACTTACCTATTTAAGTGTTTAATTTATTTATACTTATAAAGCATTTCAAATATAGAGAAAATGAGGTGGCAACATGTAAAGGACACATGGTTCAATAATAAATATTTCCATATTCTCTTCTATTTTCAAACTAATACTGATCAGAAATCTGTCAATCTGCTATAACTTACCACAACCCACTTTCTCTTAAAATCAAACACACACACACACACACACACACACACACACACACACACACCTCATTAGTTTGCCATTTGTATTGTTTCTCAGAGGCCTTAGGTTCTAGATTATTTGCTTAGCTCAGTGAATTTGGGCCTGTGTCTAGGGCCACAACTCTTTAAACTAACATAAATGATGAAGTTAAGTAACAACCCTATGAAAATCCATTTTCTTATCTACAGAACACAGACTAAAAATGGAACTATGTTCTCCACAATTAGAGAAGCAGTTGTCCTGTTCATTCATTTTGGAACTCTTTTAAAATGTAAACTTTGTAAAGACAGAAATTACAGTTATATTCACATTTGACTAGCACATAAGAGAACAAATAAGGTTTCTAAATAAATGGCTGAATATGTAACTGTTCTGGATAGACCTCACTAAGACATTGGGTTTGGTACTGGGCAAATATCTAGAGGAGCATGGGCAAATCACAGTAAAAATAACATAGGTAGAGATGGAACTGGAAACTCTTTCTTTCTTTTCTTTTTTTTTTTTAAGGAAGACACTTGGTTGTATAACCTAATGAGGAACTGTTCAAAAAATCTGAGAGTAACATAGTTGTCTCCAAATGTCTGAAGAAAGTGCTTGTAGAGGGGTGTTGGTGCACTAGTTTCTTCCCACTAATAACAAAATCCATGAGGACTGAAAAGTGTCTTTTTATCCTTTCCCAACAATTATGACACATATTAGACACTTAATTACTTATTAAATGAGGAATGAATGAATGAGGTATATTTGGACTTAAGGCAGACCTAAATAAAAGAAAAAAAATGTTCAGTATGGAGCAAGATGTCTTTATGGGTGGTTACTGTTAAAGAACTTAGGCTGTGGAAATAAATCTAGGTGACCATCAGGTAGGTTTATTTCATTGTAGGTTTTCTGATTATGTACTGGACATCTAATGAATTACTAAATATTTTGTGGGTTGATTGGTTCTGAAAATAATACCCAATGTGAATGTGTCTGGTATTCACATACATTGCTCCACCAGTGAGATACTCCAATCATCTTGGAAATCATGGTATTGATCTAAGGGCCACCAGAAAAGTAGCATAGATGATTAATTCAATCCATCATTTCTACCAAAGGGGACACAATGATAATAACAAGACTCAAAATAGGCATTGCATTAAACTCTTTCAATAAAGTAATTCAAAAAATGAAAAGCCTATATTTTATAGAAAAAATAATTTTTTATCAAAATAAACAAAAACAAAAAAATCTTACAGACTTTTATTTAAAAATAATTTTAGTTCATGGACTGATTAGAATAGTCTATCCTTTATAATCAGTCCTAAATAATATATATTTTATATACTTTTTTCATGGATACTCTACAGATATATTGATTAGAGTATTTTAAGGAAATGTATCAACCTCCAAGAATTTTTTTCCCAATATTCTGCATGTATACATTTTTTTATATTCCCAACCACTAAAATATTTTTCTTTCTAAAGAGAGAAGCAATTCTGTGTCTTATCTTCACAGTTAGTCATAATTTGGCCTCTCTCAAGGTCTTTTCCTGTGTGAAATGCTCAGTGATAGAATTATTTCTATTGTTCACTGTTTAGTCAGAGTTGCAGTTATTCTCTCTTTTAAACTATGGAATGTTTTGGAAATACAATCTCTTTTATTAATGCAAGAGTCTTGCCCGTAAACTTGGTCTTATTCTGTTGAGTCAGGACATACTGATAGATTCCTGAATTTACCCAGAGCTTTAAATGTTGTGTTTCACATGCCCTTTTGGCCCCAAGGAATCAAGGAGTGCATTAATGTGGTTGTCACTGTAATATTTAATAAGGAACCTTGCATAGGATTTTAGAAACTTTCCATTTGAAGGTGTGTTCTGCTTCTAAATAATACAGAAGCTATCAGTATACAAATAGGGCTGAGAAGGCAGGAAAACTGATCGATGGTGCTTACTCTGCATTCCCAGGACATAGGGAAATGGAATTTAAGAAGCAGGTAGTTCAGAGAGAAGAGGTCGAGTCTGCTCTTTCTATTAAGTGTAACAGTTGAAGTTAATTGCCAAATGAGCTTTTAACCTAGCTAAATGTAAATATGTAAAAGAACAATTTTAGTTATGTCTATTGTTATGCCACAAAACCACAATGGCAACAATGAATGAACTCTAATAATAATAACAGATCTCACTGCTTTTCACATGTTTGTAATCCCTTAAGATAAAGAGCATTGATTCAAGGTCTCTCTGCATGTAAATTCAACCACTGTTGATCATCATTTCTTGTCACATTTATAATTATTTGTTTGCATGCTTAGCTCCTCCACTAGAGTGAAAATGTCCTAAAAATGGAATTGTTTTCCAGACATGTCTCATGATGTGCATTGTTTAAAACATAATAGATCTACAATGAAACTATTTTCTCATAAATAGCAACTTCATATACTGTTCTAAAAATAATAGGCCTACTCCTACTCTTTTTGTTGTGGGGGGCTGGGGGAAGAAAACAAAAAAGAAAAAGAGTTGAAAAAGAAATGAGGGGAAAAAGGAAGAGAGAAAAGAAAAACAGAGCAAGGAGACGGATGTTGACTGGGTTGTCATAATTAAAAGTCAACTCTTCTCTAAATTTATTTGGATACCATTGCTCACATATGTGGGGCCTGAAATCATGTTCCATAGTGCTAACTGATGGGTTGGTTGATAACTGCAAAATCTGTGTCCATGTTAAGTCACTATCAGGTTCTAGATAATTCTGAGGAAGATTTCCAAAGAGCTTTAGCAAAGATGGGAAGATTAACCACAAATTTTTTATACTTTCTTTATTTTAAAAAAATTATCATGCAGATGAACATTACTAGTACTGGTTTTCATAAGCCAAAATAACACTTTGACAAATACCCTCTCTATAACCTGACTAGAGTGTTTATGTAAAGTGACAGATTGTGTATACACATACATACATACATACATACATACATAGACACACACACACACACACACACACACACATATATTTTACTAAATTAAGTTAATTCAGTGTTCTGTAGTCAGATAAGATGGTAATTGGGTAAAAAACACATAGATGTCTTTGCAAGGATTATCTACATTAGGCAAAAGCTGTATTGGGTCTGTTCCTCTATCAGAATTTTCTAATCAAAGCTTACTCTCAGTATTCCTCCTATCAAATTTTGTTCCCTGTGTTTACTTTAAGTAATGCCCATTCAGGGTGCTCTTCTTGATTCCCTTCGCATATAAAAATACCCTGTATCCTTCCCTCCTGTAGGGTTACTATAGTGGGTATTGAGCAAGGCTACAAAGTACCTGATTATCATTTAAGGTGCTATTTCCCCCAGTTTTCCTTTTTATTTTTTACAGTGACTTTCAGTGTTTTATATTTAGAGTGGCCAACTGTCTTGGTTTGTCTGGGACTTTTCTGGTTTTAGCACTGAAAACCTCATGTCACAGGAAACCCCTCAGTCTTGGGCAAACTGGGAAATGTTGTTTACCCTAATTATACTGAAAGGAGTTTGTTAAAAATAGCAATTGGGGGAGATTTTTTAACCTTTTCTCTCAAATTGCAGTTCTCAGTTGGAGATTTTTTCAGCCTCTTCTCTCAGTCTCTGTTCAGGATGATCTCCTTGGGCTCCTCAGGAGTCCAGTGTGTCCTTTCTTTCTTACCCTCCATATGCCTTAAGACCATTCTCCCAGGAGCTTTGCTGAGAGTGCTTTCTGGGTGATCTAAAACTTCCATTGTTTTGTTTTGCTCCATGTTTTGCTTCTTGGGCATCTCAGTGCTCACCAATATTTTAGATAGTTTTATCTAAATCTCTATTTGTAGCTATAGATAGATATCTCAAAAGGATCTAGATTCCTATTGCAGTCCCCATCCCCAACACCCAGTCTATTAAACTATCTTCATAATTCCTCACCTGTCAACTGAGCACTACTTTTCTACAGCATCCAGATCCTATCATGATATCAAAGAACACCCATGGGAAATTATCTAAAAGTCTATGTTATCCACAGCAATGTTGTTGTCTAAGAGTTCTAAGAAGCAGAGTTTGTACGTCATGCCTAATGTTAAAGAACAATGTCTGGACAGAGTTTCAGCTATCAAGATTGGCTGTCTGTCTCTCTGCATTTATGATCATCCTGGGGCTCTGGAGTCCCTCCCCCTCCTCACATTTTGTAAATATCTACAACTTCCTGGTGATAGAAAAAAGGAGAAAAAAAATGTAAAGGTTTATTTAATGATTGTCTAAAATGCATTTGACCAAAGTAGTTGATTTCAGTGAGTTAAAAAACTATAAAGATTGACCAAATCATTTTTGTTGTGAACTCAATTATGTCATCCTTTCATTTGTTGAAGTGCTAACCCTCAGTACCTAAGAATGTGAATACATTTAGAGGTAGGATCTTTTAAGAGGTAATTAAGTCAAAATGAGGTCACTAGGGTGAGTTCTAATCCAAGATGAATGGTGTTCATTAAAAAGACATGACAGAGGCCTGCAGGGGAGGCTTGTAAAGACACAGGGAGAAGATGACTGTTCATAGGCTAAGGAGAAAGGCCAGGACCAAATCCTTCCCTTGTGGCCCTCAGAAGGAACAAAGTCTGTGAAAACCTTGTTCTTACTTCTAGCCTGTCAAGTTGTGAGAAAACCAGGGTTTTTTAAGTTAACAAATCTGTGGTACTTTGTTACAGCAGCCCTGGCAAACTAATGCAATTTTCTGGTAAATAATCACAGAATTTACTAACTGGACAAAACAGAAGTTTCCTGAAAGTTGGATTAAAAGCCTTGCTGTAGGCAGAAACCCAGGGCAAATGGATTAATTAACTGTCCTGAATCTGTAACTCTTACAGTGGAACTTGAACTTTTATTCTTAAGCAAAGAATAACTTCTCAGCAAAATGGAAAGGAATACAAAGGTTCTCTAAGAGTTTGAGAAGAGGGTTGTTAATGTTCTTTTTTTTTTTTACTTCCAAATTATCAGTGAAAACTCATGAAAATATAATATCAGCTTTAGAAATACAATATCAACTTCTCTCACCAACAACCTTTATCACTAATCTGTTGTTTCCCCACAACTCACAGCATTCTATTCCACCTTGAAAAACATGGCAATGTGATATTCCCTCCTGAAGAGCATTTCTCCAAGCATGGTAAATTATGAAGATGATTTTAAAAGCATTAAATGGGGACTACATATTAAGAAAAAAAAATATTATGGGTTCTTAAAACTGAGCAGAAATGGTTAACCATATGAAATGTGAATTATGTTAACAAAGCTGTTATGCGTTTACAAAAAGAACAAACAGCATCTTCATGTGTACTATCTCTTTCATTTTGCCTTATTTTTCGATGATGTCTTAAAATCCTCTAATTTACTTCCATCCTTACCACTGTTCCTTTTTCCCTTTGGGTGGCGTTTTGGGTTATTACTTATTCAGAAAAGGAAATAAGGGTCTCTAATAAAAACTCAGACAGCTGAAAAAGATGGAAACACAACTGCCCTTGCCCTAGTTTCATAATTTCATTCAGGAAATTTTCAAAGAAAATTGCCATAGTGTTTCTCACCAAGTCATGGCACTGATTCTAACTTTACAATGTTCTGAATCAGGCATTCTAGAACCTTCTCTCAGACTCTCCCCATTAGTTATTTCTGAAAGCTGGTAGAGTGCATCCACTGGATTACTGGCCCTGCTAGACAGTAAGCCTGGGTCAGGTGCACCCATAGTCTTGAGGATGTTTTTGGTGGTTCTATCATAACAACAGCAATTTATAAATTGGCATGTGGAGGGCAGACATTGCCTGTGAAGTTCCATTTACTTAGTGTTTGATTTGGTGCAGAAGTACCTAGACATAGGCCCATTGCCCAGTCTGAAGCAAAGGAATAAGACTTAACTCCTTGAATTACACTTAAGAGGAAAAGGTTTCTTAGTACAGGAAATAGTTCTGAGGTAAATCTCATGTCCCATTTTTAGGGGAAAACTGCTGTTGGCCTCCCCAGTATCCACCTCTTCCTATTTCCAGGAACATATCCAGATTTTACCCAGTGTTTAATGACTTTGAGCTCTCAGACCCTGGCAGGGTGTCAATAAATTAGCTTATGATCCAGGCCCATCCAATAGAAGGATCACTTATTACAGCTCTCAATGACTAACTGAGGGATAAACTTGAAGCCTAAATTGTCCAATCAGAATGACTCCATTTGTGGGGTTATCAGAAAGTATTGTCTTACTCTCCTAGTCAAGGTTGCCTTAGAAGCAAGAACCACTTCAATGAGGATTTATTATACAGATTAGATCAGATAATAGCATTTATGCATTTATGCATGCTACTCTTTGGTAAAGAGTCTGAAGTCAGGTCAGGCTGAAGGAAAAAAAAATGGAGACAAGAACTTTCAGGAGATGGAGAACAACTGCAAAGTACTTTTGTCAACTGCCTGCCCGCCATGTTGGTCTCTCTCTGATTCCATCCTCTATGCTATGAATAGTCTGAAAGACGAGTGGTGGTCTCACTGCAGAATGGCACTCACATCTGGACAGGGTTTGGAAGAAGGGGAACCCAGGGAGATTGTAGCTGGTGCTTAGTCAGCTGCCCTTGACCAACAAGTTGAGTCAGGGGCTACAATAAGGCCTGGCCTATGTCTATTTTCCATGAATAGAAATGGCTACGGTTCCACTGTTACCTTCTGAATTTTGTACAGATTTCTTTTGCGACCAATCCTAACCAGTGAAGGGAATTCTGGGAAGCATTCTTTAGCTTAACCAACTCACAATGTAAGGCCAGAGAAGTCTGAAACTGGAACAGGAGTAAATGGGAGGTTAGTGCTCTTGTCCCTGTGAAGGGAGAACCCAGACCTGCTGGGCCCACTTTATGCAACTCAAGGATGAAATCATAAAAAGCAGAGAAAGAAAAAACATAAAAGAGCAAACACAAGTTTGGTCACACTCTTTAAGCTCTGATCCTGGAATGCTTGAAACTGCCTCTGGAATTTTCAGTTGTGAGAAAACTATAAATTCTTTGTGCTTAAAGCCAGTTTAAAATAGGTTTTCTGACAACATCTCCTGAAAGACTGCTAAATGATGATCTTAATGTAGGGCTGCTGTCTTTAGCTGAAGTTTCTTAGCAGTTCTAAAAAACACTCTTAAATAATATTAAATCCACTCTAGAGAAAACCAAACAACAGTTCATTTCTATCTTACTATTGATCAGATAAAAAGGAAGGATGAAAGATATTTTTCAGTTTTAAAAAGATTAACAGAAGGCAGGAAGACAGTTTCCACTGCATTAAATATCTCCTATCATAAGAACTGGATCAACCCTCACACCCCTGTCTCCCCTCCACACCATCCTTACCTTCCACCATTATAGAAGGTCCTAAGCATTAAGTGTGTGTTTCCTAGGAACATAAGAAGGTATTTCCCTCCCACATAATGGAGTCCTATATTATAGTAAGTAGGGGTGTGGTAGCTAATTCTGTTATACCATTTAACCTAATATGTGTCTAGACGATATTATACCAAACTTGACAATTCCAAAATCTTCTTTAAAGACAGCGTTTGGTAGAACTCGTTTAAGTAAAACAAACTATTTTGTCACAACTTTTATTTTCAACTCTAATCATAGATATATAAATACATTAAATGTAACAACACATTTGAAGGGTTTAAGGGTGGACTTAAGTATTAGGAACATTTTAAAAATCTGCTTTCAGGCACAAAACGAAAGTCACTGTCTTTTTTAAAATCAGAAAAATATGAAGCTAGAGATTCTCCCCATCAGCCACCAAAGAATAAGAACTGATGGCAGAGGATGAAATTTGATATATTATGTCAACATTCAATTTGTTACCCCCTTCTTAGTCACTATCTCTTTAAATGTGGAATTCTTGATGGGAAGAGAGTATCTAGCTACCTTATAAACAAATGCTTATTAAATAATTTTCTACAACAAAAGTAGGGTATAGAAATGGTTGTAAAAATCATCCCATTAGTTGAAAATATTTTTTCAATAAGGTAAAATAAAGTTAATAACAAGATTAACAAATGATAAGTCGGTAAGGATAAGATTTCTCTAAGGAAATTTTATAGAACAAATTACATACATTTATCAAAATTATCTTAATATACTGAATAAACGTCCTAAATGATCAAATATTTTTATTCAAATATACTAATATTTTAAATGAGACACAGATCTTAATTATTTAGTTTTATAATTAAAATTATTTTTATGCTTCTATTATCAACTGATGACAAAAGTTTATTTTAGGTAAATAAATATATTATTTAAATTGATTTATAGTTCTCTTCCACAATTTTAACAACTTATTTAACAGAATGACATGAAAATTTTGCTTATCTAAATCTTTTTAATCTAACAAACATTATTTAGTTTCTATATAGATGAAAGAAACTTTGAAATAGTGGTTCTCAGAGTAGGTTCCCTGAACTAGCAGAATCTGCATCACAAGGGAAACTACTGGGTAAGCAAAGGTCTCACCTCAACCCTGCTAAAAGTTGGTGTTGGAGCCAAGAAGTCGGGTCCCAACAAGCCTTTCAGGTGATTCTGCTCAAGTTGAAAAACTCTTGCCTTTAAGGATTGGTCTAAGGCCTTTGCAATGAGACAGAAACATATTTGGCAGAGTACCTACTGGAAGAACTATTGCTGACCTTCCAACTTAGTACTGTAGTTTGAGTAGTATTAAATTATTCTTAAAAATAATGATTCTAAATATTGAAAATAGTACACATTTCATAACCAATTTCATAAGACTGAAATATGAAGAAAAAATGAGATAATATTTGTAAAGTGCTCAGTTTATGTATATGTGCTGTGCTATGCCTTGCAAACAGAGGACACTTTTAAAGTGGATAACTTTTATTCAAATTATTATTCTTACTTCACATTTTCTTCCCTCTTATTGAAATGAACAAACAAAACCACAATATATTCTGCTTATACATATCTACATTCATAGACACTTACAGGGAACTTGAGGAGTTTCCCCATTCAAACTCCTCTTTTTACTGATCAGAAAATTGAAGCCCAGGAGGCTAAGTGACAGTTCTAAAACCTTACTGGGACTATTGGGCAAAGATTAGAAACCACAGCCCTCATTTTCTGGACTAATGTATTGCAGGGGAAGCAATTTGTGCTGTCCAAGGGTGCTTGGCCCTGGAATTATTTCCTTTGGTATTACAAATTTTTATCCAGTTCAAATCTCCCCATCCCTATTCCCTCCTATATAAGCTGACACTATTTTCCAAATTGTGAAACTGTTTATTAGGCTTAAAACTTTCTGCATATACATAAACAGAAAGTTAATGTAAAATATACTATATTTCAAAACATTTGATGAAATCTTGATGCTGAATACCAGCTATATATCAGATGGTATGTTCAAGTTTAAGTTTCCTGTTTATAGTCACTTTTTATTTTTTGCTGCAGATTGGTAAGTAGGCATGGAAGAAATCATCTCTAACATTATGTTTAATTTTCAAAATGTCTTTGGATTCTGTCACCTACCATGATTGTGGTACTTAATCTTTGGGTTATATGATTCTGCTTTACTCCACTATGCCAGACAGCAGCATATGGGAGAAAACACATATAAAATAAGGAATCATATATATCTATATTAGTTAGAAAAATCCAGTCACATATTTTATAATTCTCCTTTTATATTGTCTAAAATATTCCCTAAACATTAAAATTGCTAAGAGTATCATTCATGGTAACGAAGTATGAAAATTGAAGTTTTGAAACTTCCACATATGGCATTGCCCAATCTCGTGTTTTTCTGTTGTAGGTTCACATCACATATTCATGCTGTTTACTAGCATTAGCATTTTTCAGCCCAATGCTATCCATTGATTTAGTATTCTGCTCCTTCACGAAATCTAGGCATTCCATGTTCAAAAACTTACATAGTAGCCTCTATAATATAGGACATGAAAGTGTGCTATATCCATTATTAGTATGAACTGTTAATGACACACTGTTGAGTGAATCTTACTGTTTTATATGAAGATTTTCACAGAAAAAAGCAGAGGTTCTATGGCTCATATTGCAAGCTAGGGACTGAAATAAAACTCATCCTACTTCATGCATCATTAGACCAAAAGCCTGAGGAACTGAACAAATCATTTAATCTTTTTTCACTTTTGAAATGCTCTAAGTAGTATTGGATTAATAGCTTTTGATGCTTTTAATGATGTCAAGAATAGGGTGTAAGTAAGTTCCTTATAAATTTCATGGACTGTATGCCAAATATCAAAGATAATTTCTGATCACTAATTTAATCATTTCTGATTATGAAAATCCATAACTGCAAGAAAAATATAAATCAGAAAAGTAAAATAATGTGTTAAAAATATTAGAATTTATAACAATGTTTGAACATGGACTTAAAATTCCCCTGGAAGAATTTAATGAAAGATTATAAAATATCTTTGTATTTATTATTATTTAAGTCATTGTTTCAACCTCTAATTACAGAGGTGATATTTTTCAATTTTTAAAACTCTCTTTAAAATTCCCAACCACAATCTTAAAACATGATGAGGTATAAATCTGAAATTGTTTATTTAATTGTACTACCCTAATCAGCTAACAAGATCTCTATGTTCTCGAATCTTGTAGCCTGGAAAAACCCAGTTATTAATCCCTTAATATCCCTTCCCAAAACTCACTGGTTTGCTGACATGTTAATAAGATTCCAAGAATGTTCTGAACAAAGCAAGATCATCACTAAGAATGATTGTGTCCCGAATTTACAAATCAGTTGTTTTTCCTTCTCCCTTAATTTATTTTCAATTAAATGAATTCTGTCCTAGAATGTGTATACATGACTCCTTGGTTAGGATGCATTCTCCATCAAATATAAATACTGAAAGTCTTAAGGACTGTTCTTAAATTCTAATTACCTTTATAATTCAAGTACCTTAGGGTGGGTGGATTAAAAGCTCTACACAGATTCTACTTTCACTTTTTTAGCCAAATGGACAATCTTTTATTCAGGATCCTAAAACAAAACCCTTATTTAGCTCATCCACATTACCTTTAAGGGTGTGTTTTCTCCTCCCAAAATGCTAGCAGTCTTAACGGCCTTAATGTGGCCTCCAAACTCTACTCGCTCAGCTGGCTCCCTGAGCTCCTGAGCTCTCTCCTGTCTAGGGGCTTAAGTGAGTTCCAGCACCTTCCCAACATCAGGTGCAATGCCTGGTCCTCCTTCAGGAGCATCATTTCTTTCCCAGGGAAAACTTATCAAATATCCACTCCATTTATACGATGGCCTTGGACCTCTGTATCTCTTAGCATCACAGCCTCTCCAATGCAGTTTTCACTATAGATACCACTTAACATTTAATGGTATCAAATCTTATTATCTGTTACTGTCGCTTAACATCACAGAAGTCAGGGATCATGTTTTCTGCACATTACTAACCTCAAGCATCTAGGTGCCTGCCACAGATAGGTACACATTGAATAACAATATGTGAATGACTGTCCCAACACAAACACTCGAAGGGCACCAGAGGACGGAACATATGAGTAAGCACAAACCACCTTTTTGTGAACTCTGATGGCTATTAACATTTTCACAGGCCGTAGATCTTATATTTGTTTTCCAAGAGCATTGAAAAACATGCTGGTGTACTCTCACATGCACATGCACACACATGTATTTTTGTGAGCAAGCATACAATATATTAATATTATGGGTGGTTAAAACTGCTGTATGGAACAGTGATTAATTTGGGTTTTGATGGTGGCTCTTTTTAATAACTCGTTATTAAAAATCCCTGAGCGGTATAGAACTACTTTACTTTAGGATCCTGCAGAAAAAGTCTGACTTAGGCAGGATTAGCTATCACCCAACATGCTGAAGGAGGCTGATGAAAACACCAGGTCCACGTCTGCATCTGCAGACACAGATTTGTGATGATAAGTCATGTTTTCCTTCTGGCAGTCTTGCAAAGAGATGGGGAAAAAAAAGAACAAGTTTCAATTACAATGAGATGGCTATCATTTCGCTGTAAGCTTTGTATGCAGTTTCTTTCTTTCTTTCTTTCTTTCTTTCTTTCTTTCTTTCTTTCTTTCTTTCTTTTTTAAGTATTCAGTTATGTGGTATGAACATCTTAAAGACAGAACCAGGTTTTCAAGCAGAAAACTTTATACTGGCTTTGGGTGTCCTCTTCAGTCCTTGGTTTCTCCACGTTAGAAATGCTGGAGTAATTCTGGCAAACTTTACTCAGGAACATAAGAAATCAGCCATGTGTCATAGAAGGAAGGGAGCCCTGTTCCTGGCCACTGAGTGTCATTTTGCTCCTTCTCTGCCCTCACCTCCAGCAAAAATCCAATTGCTCATGTTGAGCTTCTAGTTTATTCTGATATCTGTGAAATTTTATTATTCTAGCAGTCATTTAACTTCAGAAAATTGAAATAACTTTGAAGGAGAGAGAGAGGGCTTTTTTTTTTTCTTAACAACAAAGCAGCCTAGCAGCCTAATGTTTGCTTCTGAAATAGAAAAACATGCTTGATTATAAAACCCAATCTTGGATAAAACAGTAGGCTTACTTTGACCAGGTAAAAAGCAGTTTTTCAAACATGAAGAAAATAAGTAACTTTTCTGAGATATTTTTCCTCTCTTAAACACACACACACACACACACACACACACACACACACACACACACACTCACACCTCTCTCCCTACCATTCTCCTTTTCCCAAAAAGCACACCCTATTCCTATACATCCTCAGAAGTAGAGAATGCAGTTACTCTCAAAATCTCCAAAGAATTTACTAGTAGTAAAGCTCCAGTTAAGTCTCTCCACTGTTTGGTTACAGGGTTTTTCATTCTGTCCAAAGCTGATTGAAGGTCTTGTAAAACATCTCTGTAGCTATTTCCATAGTGAGCACTCCAATTATAGAGAAAATCATAGGCAGGTTTCCACATCATCTACAAAGGGAAAAAATAAACTTGAATAGCATGGAAATAAAACAGACAGGAAAATACAAGCCTTTTAAAAAGATTTAAGACCTCTTAAGACTTAACATGGAATGCCAATTATACACGGACTTATTTGATGTCATAAGAAAGAGGGTTTAATAACCATCAATTCTTTGTTATATTCCTGTTTCTAAAGCTAAAGATTTTTAAAATAGTGACTATAAGTATGTTTTTTCTTTTTTCTTGATGCATCATCTTATTGCTCTTTGCTTTGATGTTAAGATAAAACTCCTTGCACAATTTTTTGACAATAACAAATGTTACTACCATAAACTCTTAAGGTTAAATAAATGACTCTTATTATTATATGTATATGTGGTGAATTTTATGACACTACATATAATGACTTCTATAACGTATTTTACAGTTCTAATTCATTTTATTCAAGCAAGTCTATAAGCAAGAAAAATTGTAGCTTCATGATCAAATCAAAATGAAAGCAAAAAATAGCTCTTTAGTTCAAATACTGCTTCAATGTTACATTTTATGACCAAAGAAAGACCAATATTCAATGCTTCTTCACTTTGCTTTCTCTAAGCACCTGCCCACATCAATGATGTCATTGTTTCCATAGAAATAAATGTACGTCAAAGGAATACTTCACATACAAGTGCATATGTAATGGTAACCAAGGCAACCAGGCTCAGAGAGAATAGAGACAAAGGCAGATCAAATAAGGCAAATGGAATAATGCATACACACATAGACACACACATACATACAGTGTAATGACAAAACAGAAAAATGACACAATGAACCGTGCACTTACAATTGGAATATTTGGAATATAAACTTCATTACTTACTACTTATTTGGGCTCACTAAACTAATTCAATTATGATTCTATCACTTGAAAAACGTAGGAACACAGACTGAACTAACTATTATGTAGAATTGCCCTCTAAAAATAGTATCCATTAACAGTAATATCACATGAAGTGGGACTTTGAGATGTCATTTTTCTCATTCCTTCAATATCACCATATAATCTACAATTGAAGTGAAAACAAATAAAAGCCTAAATAAGAAGTTCCATTCTATTTTGGTTTGATCCATATAAAGTCTCAAGGTATAATTTGATACTATGTGTTGAGAGTATCATGAACACCCATATGCCCACCTCTCTTGACAAAGCTCAATTCTGCAAAATAAGAGAAGAAAAAATAATTGTCAAGGTTATATCATAGCAAGGTCTATGATATAGCAAAAAAAAATCATCTCAGATTTACCCTCATCAAGTTTTACTCTCACCAAACGTATTAATAAAGAATTGTACCTTTCACCACTGATAGACTATGAGTGGGCTACCCTGTCACTTATTTATCTGAAGACTTACATTGAAATCAAACTTCTCAAAGTATAGGTCATCACTTGCAGATCATCAATGGAAGATAAACCAAAACATATTAATAGAACCTTTTTGTTAGATTCAGTCTTCACTGTGACTGCTCAGATGAAAGGAAATGCTAGATAAATAGATTATTCTGTAGTGGGTTTATCCTGCCGATAAAAATCTCTGGAACCTATATTCTACATTGCATTCACTTAAAAGCCTCTGATGCTCTACTTGGTACATCATTTTTCAATTTGTCATGTATTGTTGAAAATAATATATTTACAACTAATGCCTTCTAAGACTGTTCTAAGTCCCTTTGTTATTGAACCTGATCAATGATGCATTTGGAAATATTTATGATAAATTTTAACTGAGAACTTTTTGGTAACAAGGTGTCAGCAAATGAGATTAGCATAAAATATAGCAGAAAGTAGATGTATTTTAAAAATTGCAAATGGGTAATTTTGGGGTTGATCACTGCTGTGAGAATTTAAGTATCTTTATAGTTAGAAGTGGTCAAAATGGCCTCTCTGACTTTCCTAGGTAGAAAATCTTGCTGCGGCACTATGAATTGCTATGTATAGAAAAGCCCTGAGGCACACTCAATCATGAAGCATCTTCTCAGTGATGCTGGGAGTAGGAAATACACCCAGGTGATGCATAAATTAGAAGCTACAGATTCAGGAGAGATCCAATGATACATCTACTTAGCACTTAGGCAGAGTGCTATCTATATAAACCCCTCACATTTGCCAATTTGTACTAATCGCAGAACATGCACTCAGCTCTTGCAATTCAGAGACATTTGGATAGATTGCTGAGTCCTGAACCCTAATTAATACTTCTGAAACTATAAAGAGATTTCCTAGGAGTCTCCTGGATTAGTTAGAAATGCAAGGAGGGGCATTTCCCTAAAATCATGTGAAATCCCCTGGAGTCTAAACCATAATCTGTTTAGAAATGAGAACAATAGCTTTGGGATGAAAACAGCCAGGCATTGGTAAACTTCATGATTGGTACTAAAATATGAGTATATTTTGCATATGATTTTTGTTGCTCACTGCAGCAAACTAAACCTGCCTATTTCTTCAGTGTAAAATCTGATCTGCCATATATAAAAATCACTGATAGCTGTCAACACAGATAACACAGAAATGCTCTCATAGCCCCTGAGCAAGGATGACACACAAATTCATGAAGGTTCCATATTTTTTTTGCAGGTAAATTGATGGCATTGGAGAAGATAATGCTAAGTGAATTTAGCCAATCCCCCCCCCCAAAAAAAAAACAAATGCTGAATGTTTTCTCTGATATAAGGAGGTTGATTCATAGCCAGGTAGGGAGGGGGATCATGGGAGGAATAGATGAATTCTAGATAGGGGAGAAGGGTGGGAGGGAAAGGGAAGGGAGAGGGAGTTAGCAATGATGGTGGAATGTGATGGACTCATTATCCGAAGTACATGTACGAAGATATGAATTGGTGTCAACATACTTTATGGACAACCAGAGATATGAAAAATTGTGCTGTATATGTGTAATAAAAATTGTAATGCATTCCACTGTCATTTATTTTTTAAAAAAAATGAATAAAAAAAGAAATTAAAAAAAGAAATGCTCTCACAGTACAAATACAGCAAAAAAATATTCAAAATACTGTTCAAAGTCACTGTTCATTAGTTAGTTTACTTATTAAATCAAGATTGAATTCTTAGCAGTACAAAGAATCTTGTTACAGCAAGGAATAAAATGATGACTAAAGCATGGCTCTTGCTTTTAGAAGCTTATATCATAGGAGAGAGGCAGATACTTGCACAAACACTGACTCAGTGGGAGGACAGACAAGACTTGGTAGCCAACAACAGTTAGAAAAAACTAAAGAATTACTATAATTTTAAAATTAATGGGAGAAAAAAGAAGACCATCCCATTGGCTGAGAGACAAGATGTTGCAATGGAAATAAAGATAGGTTTTGGTATGGATCTTGTAACTGCATCTGAGTTCCACTGCTTATGGGATGGGTTAACTTGAATTAATTAATCAAATTAATTGAGCTTTGAATTTATTAAATCCATAAAATATGAATAATAATCCCCATGTCTTATGTTCACATGAAGGCAATTCATAAAGTTTCTGATATATGGTGTTATGGTTTGGGTGTGAGGTGTCCCCCAAAATCTTATGTGTGAGAGAATGCAAGAATGTTCAAAGGAGAAATGGTTGAGTTATGAAGGCCTTAACTGAGTCACTGAATGAATCCCCTGATGGGATTAACTGAGTGATAACTGAAGGTGGGTAGGGTATGGCTGGAGGAAGAAGGTCATTGGAGGCGTGCCTTTGGGGGTATATATTTGGTATCTGGAAAATGCAGTCTTTTTCTCTACTTTCTGATCATCATGTGAGACGTTCCCCTCTACTACTCTCTTCTTCCATGATGTTCAGCCTTACCTAAAGCCCTGAGAAATAAAGCTGGCCATCTGTGGACTGAGACCTCTGAAACTCTGAGCCACCAAGTAAACTTTTACTCCTCTGTAATTGTCCAGGTCTTTTAGTCATAGCAGAAAAAAAAAAAAAAACTGACTAAAACATGTGGTTTGAATTTAATGCTTTCTAATAGGATGTGGAAGAAAGTGAATATCCTTTAGTGGGGGCTTCTTATCTGTTGAAGCCTAGTATTACCCTTATTGAATGTGAGATAATGGAGGGAAGTTATATGATAAGAAATTAGAATGGGGAAATAAACCTTTGACTGCTCTGTGGAGGTTATCATCCATCATGCTACAGGAATGGAGAAAAGTGTGCAAGCAGAGGGACACACCAAACAAGAAAATAAAGGGATGAAACTTCTAAGCCTAACCAAGTCTATAGTTAGTAGATACAATAAGACACAGAAAGCAAGAGAACAATGGTGAGAGGCTAGAGTTGGAGTGATGGAAAATGATGCCAGGTCTTTCATGTTGCAAAAGGCAGCAACTAACAGCATCCCAAGGAGGATATCCAATGATTTACAAGAACCAGTTCACACAAGCTCCCCATGACTCATCACTCACATATCCCCCAACTCCATGTGACATCACATTGTTAGGCCTAAATCACCCATGTTGGGAGTAGTCAAGCCATGGAAATTAGCAAAAGCTATAAATGAGAGCATTTCCCTCTTGGAGAACTGGGTATGCAACATTTTACCACCAAACTACAGAGAATATCCCTTTTTCTGTAATCTCCTTCACTACTGATAATGTAAAGTGATGTGAAAATATAAAGAAAAACTTGAAAACTCAAGATTGTTCAGTTTTCTAACCTTTGGAAACGTTGGCAAAAGCAGTTTGAAGAGGATGAGTGCAGAGCATATTAGAGATATGATCAAGCAGCAAATAAAGTCACAGAATAAAGATGTCACATTTGACAGGAGGACTGTGAATTCAAAGCCAGCTTCAGCCACTTAGCGACGTCCTAAGCAACTCAGTGAGACTGTCTCTAAATAAAATACCAAAAAAAAAAAGGGTTGGGGATGTGGCTCAATGGTTGTGTGCCTCAGGCTTCCGTCCTCAGTACCAAAAAATAAATAAAAATAAAAGGAAGTCACATTTTAAATTTGAATGTTGAAGGAAGAATGAAAGAGAGAAAGAGGAGGAGGATCAATGGAAAATAGGGGGATTTTTAATAGGAAAAAATCTATAAAAAGTAAATTTTATATAGAAAGGAGATTTTGGTTTGAATTCTAACTCTGCTGGATGGAAAACTTAGGGTTATTGTGGATTAAAGTGGAACATATACAAAATACACAGGAAAAATGGTTAACTTCCTTTAGGCATGAACACAAACATAGAAATTAAGATTATTATGAAGTCAGGGTGAATAATTAGAAGGACAGGTATTAAGAGAAATTGAGAAGGAACAAAAACATATGTCAATATTTATTGCTGATAAAAATACTAAATTTCATTATTTATGTTTTCCCTTAATGAGAAAATATCTGCCTTGTGTGGAAAATACAACTTTTTCAAAATTGAGTTTGCCTTAACAAAGATTAATAAAAACCCAGCTTTCATGAATGCAATAATCTAAAGGTTTGGGGATTTTTTGTTTTGTTTTTTGTCTTTTCTGGAATGGATAAATCACATTTGGATTCAAGTCCTTAAATACTTAAACTTTTATTTCTTAAGTCTTTCTTATTTTTTTCTAGTTTTCTTGCTAAAATAATCACATACTATCAAACGCAAAAACACAAGAGATAACTTTGATATATCAACCAACCATAAACTCTGTGAAATTTTGTTCAAGAATACATATCACTACATTTTATGATACATTAAAGAGAAAATAAAGTTATCACCTCTAGAAATGTTGGAAGGAATAAAATGGGTAGAATGAATAATTTTCTTTCCAGATTAACCTAAGTCCTATAAAAGCTGGAAATGAGTTGTGAACTGCTAAGATCTCTTCCAGGTTTATGTTATATTCTGTATTTTAAAAGTAGTTTTTCTGCTCTTGCTTAATATGATTAAGGAAATATGCAGAAATTCTGTATTCATCTCTCAACAATTCAAAAGGAAAGCATGCTTTTGTGAGTTTTTGTTGAGTTTTTTTCTTAACCACAAAACAAATTATCTCAGCATTCTCATCTCAATCAGAAATATATAAATATTGGATATATAGGCTGCCTTCTTAAGTCTCTAAGATTTTTAATGTTAATCTTATGGTGTTATGGATTCACCCTTGAATAGAAAGCATGAGGCTGATAAAAGCAGAATTGTTCATTTTTCATCTCTGTGCAGTGATTCCCTTCTATAAAGGGCAGTATCAGTAATAATTTAGTCTATCAAGTTGAGCAGTTTTACAAAGTCTCAGCTTTTTTGTGCAAGGAATATATCTTCCCTTTGATTTATCCTGTCAGTATTTGGGGACAAAGTAAAAGATAAGGGAGCAATGGAAAAGTAATATGTGGGATGCCAAAAGAAATGAAACGGGATTAGAGACAAAAATAAAGTTTTCCATATTTAGAGTGCTTATTCCCAGAAGCCAATAAGACTTATTAGATAAATGCACTAGAGGATGAATGTGGCATGAATAAAAGCAATTCAGATGTAAGCATAGCATTGTATGTCTTTTTTCTTAGTTCATAAAATATAAATAGCATAAATAAATGTAATTGATTTTAACTACCTTTTAACTACCTTTGGATAATTACATTTTGCCACATTCATGGATTAATAATCCACCTACCTTCCTCATAAAATTATAGGAGCAACATTTCATTTTAAGTACCATTAGCTGAAGAAGTATTAAGGCAAGCGTGCCTTCTTAATGATTATTACATGAGTTCTGTCTTAAAGACATCATTTACAGTATCCACGTAGGCTTTATATCACCTCAATTAGTAATTATATAAATGTTATTGAAGATAAGGTTGCTGTCATTTTCAAAAGAGAGAAGAAGCTGAAATATTGGTCTGATGCTTAGCTAGATGTTGGAATTCCTTGTATTTAAATTCTCTAGTAATAGACCTTGATAAAGAAAACCTAAAATTAAAATCAAACATTATTACATCTAAGTCCATTTAAAAATATCCTTAAAATATTGACCCTACTATGGTTATTATTTCTATTCATTTTTCAGTGTGGTAATGACACATGATATAGAATTAAATAAAAGGCCACTGGAATAATATGTATTAACAAAGAATTTCCTTTTTTCTTTCTTCAATCATTCCAAAAAGCCAAGTATAATTTTGAAACTGAAGATAGCAGCAACAAGTAAAGAATTGTACAAAGTAGATGACAATTATCTAATATCATTGTGTCTAATTTCCAGCTTGAACAATGAAGATTTGAGAGATTATTCTATACATTTTACCATGGTTAGGTGAATTTTCATATAAGACTTTTATCTTCTTTAAGAAAATGAAACTATGTTTTTCATTGCAAAAAAAAAAAAAAGCAGTAAAAAAGGGATATAAATACCAAGGCTAGAACTAAGCCAGGTCCAGATACAGAACCAGACAATTCAATATCCCTGTAAGCAGACTCAGGAATTACACATAAGCCAGAAAAACATATTATTCTAAGGACATTCTTATTACCTTTTGCAACAGAGATTTTCCAAGGAAAATTAAATGTTCAGCCCATAAGAAAAAGCTAATCAGCCAAGACATTTTCTCATTTTTTTCCATGCATTAACGTTCTGCCAGTTTCTCAGACTGCTTGAAATTATTGCTGACTTTTTCCTCACCTGCATTCTTTCTCAATCATATCACTAAAAAATTACTATATTTTATTCTCTTTTCCAAAATCACTCACTATCATAAAGCGGTCAAATTCACCTCTTCCTCTTCATCAAAATAGCAGGTACTACATATTTAGTGATTACAATATGCAATGCCACAGTCCTGCTGGGCAAATAACTGGGAGGTGACAAGCAACTTGAAGGTTGAAGTTCAACCTTTATTGATCTGCTTTATTGCGGGGAAACTCAGCAGGAACTGAGCTCGAACTCAAGGTAGCAGGCACCCTAGGTAGCAGGAGCCGCTTTATTTCGGAGCAGCAGAGGTATATATACCTAACTGATTACACACAGCTTGACTCAATTAGCATCATCCAGATACAGCAATCAGCCAATAAGGAATCTCTACCATCTTAATGGCTCGGTGGTGTTGCCTCACAAACCACTCCTCCTGGCAAACTGCTAGGCGCCATCTTGACTTATTTGTGATCCCCAACAATGCAAAGTGATTGTCACAAATATTTTTATATATTAACTCATTTGATCCTCAACAAAAATTTGACATCTGATAAATAAGATAATATTATCCACCTCATTTTACTAAAAAAAAAAAAAAATCCTACAAAAGTCACTTGCTCAATGTTCTAGGATAACACTTTGGATTGGGAATTGGGAATTCAGGCCAGGAAGCTTAATCTCTATGATTTGGAAGTCATTCAATACTCTCCTGCATTGACCCCATCATATGTGCCAACCTCATCTCCCAATGATTATTAAGGCGAACCCTCACATCTTCTCTTCATTGGTCTCTAGAACTGACTAGTTTCCAGAAATTCTGAATTCCCAATCCTCTCCAATTATTTGAATGTTCCTCATCCTTTAGAACTAGGACATGTCCCCTGATTGTTCCTGGCCACTTTAATCTTTTCTAAATTCAATAATTAATCATTATCATCACCAACCTAGCACGCTAGTTAGGACTTTGTATAAGACAAAGTGGATTTGAATTTTATCTATGTAACTTAACAACCATGTAACTCTGGGTAAAATTATACAAATGTGCTCAAACTTATTTTGTATAGGCATAAATGGGATTGTAATAATGTATTCCTTACAAAGTCTGTTGATAGAAATGAGACATTGTAATTAAAAAGCTCATAATGATTAACAGACATCCAGTAATAGTCAATAAGTTGTAACTATTATCATTCTCATCTACTAATATATTTCTTTAAAAATTTGTTATTCAAATATTGACAGTTTATCCCAATTCCCAAATCAATGTTCAATTCAGCATTCAATAGAAAAAAAATCATTTTTCATTCTGTTGATTTCTGTAGTTCCTAAACCAATGGTGAGAACTGAGAGACCCAGAAAACATGCTAAGTGTATCACTGATTAAAACACTGAGGGCATAGATACAAGGGAACAATGCTAAACAAGTGGGGAGAATTCCATGAAGAAACTTTCATTCACTTAATAAATAAAATTAACTATTTGAAGATCACCTACTTTCAAGTCTTTAACGTAGATCTAGAAAAAAGTGCCATGAACAATCCAGTTGCCAGTCAGAAAATGAAAAGGAATAAAGAATGCTCCTAAATGATACAAAAGAGAGTCAGACCTGCATTGACTAATTAAAATACACCTTTGTGTGCTGAGTGGTTTCTAAGATGGATAAAATATCGTGATTAGGAACATTGGCTTCCCTGGTCTTCCACAGGAAAGATGGCTTAATGTGGTACATCAGATGAAGCATCCTTCAGAGGCATATCGGTGCCTTTGCTTGAGGTGGCACTCAGTGGGCTAAGGGGACTTCAAATTTGTACTGAACCTTATGGAAGGAGCATTTTCTTTATTGCTAAGCAGGTAGCCAGTGGAAAAGTGTTATACAGAAATTATTGCTATATTAATATTTTAGCACAAGCTGGGCATGGTGGTGCACACATGTGATCCCAGCGGCTCAGGAGCCTAAGGCAGGAGGAGGCCAGCCTCGGCAATTAGCAAATCCCTGTCTCAAAATAAAAGATTAAAAATGGGCTGGGGATGTGGCTCAGTGGTTAAGTCCCCCTGGGTTGAATCCCTAGTACCAAAAAAGAAAAAAAAAAAAAAAAGATTAGCACAGAAATTCTCCAAATCCCTACCACTTTCCCTTGTAAAATCCAACTTAAAAAAAATAGTCTATTTTTCTAATACTTTATTTACTTCTCTATATTTAAATCTCTAAATATCCTCAGAAAAACTTCAGTGAATTTGCCCTAACTTTTTCGGAAAAACCTTGGCAAGTGTTACATCTTTTTATAGTATTAACAGGCTGAAATACCTGTACAGTTTTCAAAATAAATATTCTGAAAAATGTATTTTGCTTATAATCAGATTCTAAGCTTTATAGTTTTGTTTTTATGTAGGAATTATAATGCCATTAGAGAAATTGAGTAATATTTCTTAATTTTAAGTTTGGGAGATGCTTAATTTAAAAAATGCCAGCCTCATATGTTTCCAAAGACAAGATTTTTCTTCTTATTGCTAAAAGCTTATGTTGTTATTAAAAAAACTTAATTTTCAAAATATTTCCAGAATCCCTGCCTGGTATATATATGTCCATTAAACACAATAAAGATAGAACAAAGGTAAGAGAGAGAAGTTGAAAAGAAGACAAAATCAGTGAAAAATCTCAAGTAAGGGCACTGACACACTTGGAGGGCAATTTTGGAGAATCTACCCCTACGAAGTGAAATAAAGGAAACAGAAGTAGCACCAGAATCACTAACCTGGATTCCTCCCAGTCCTAATACTGGTTCCTTCCTTCTGCATCCCCTACTTGGAACTAATAACTGTGTGTTCTGAAATCAACTACTTGAATTATGAATGGATCATATTTAAGAATCAACTCCTTCCAAATAAAAAACCTTTTACAGCTATATTTGGTTAGGGGGAAAGAAATTAGCATAACAGGTATAAATCCCTATAGGTTTTTTGGAATAGCTTTAGTTTATACACCATGGATTTTTCTAACTATTTAATAACATGTTCAGAGTGAAGATTGTTAGTATTAATCACAAGAAACTGAACTATAGCCCCTAGGAGAACAGCTAGGGGCTTTCCTCTTTGCTTCTGAGTATGCATCAGCCCTAGGCACAGACTTAGACATTTATGATTTGGGCTATGCAAAAGTAAATAATGAAAAAGTGTGCTGTTGGTTGGTTCCCATCAAGATTGGGGGAAGACAAATTATAAATAATTAGAAAGAAGCCAGATGCTTAAGGAGGCTGATAGAATAAATAACTTTCCAATTATTCTCAAGAAAACTCTTTAAAAATAGAGTATTAAGAAAAAAAGAGGGGAAAAAAGGTTGTGCTTTCAATAAGACAACTTTTTAGTCAGTGAAATGAAATATTCAAATCTGAAGAGCACATTCCTCATAATATTGGTTTTATTCCCCTTTGTAATGACTTTTGGTCTTTTGTCTCATCTACTAAACACTTATGTCCATTTCATGCAAGGCACTTGATACTACAGTATCAGAAATACCTGTACAGTTTACAGAGATAAATGTAGTTTACGAGGGAAAAATAAGTCCTCAGTTCTTAGCTCCTCCTGGCTAAAGTGATTTGGAGTTCCTGATGGAGACCCAGGCTCAAGGAACTTGGAAGCTGGACTGCAGACACTTTCTGCAGCTGTTGGGATTCTGATAAGGAGTTCTGTGTTTTTACTTTTTGTGGAAAGGTTTCTTTGTCCTGATAACCCAGCTAGAATAGTTGTTTCACAGAAAAAAAAAATTACCTCAAAACCTTAATAATGAACTCTATGCCCCCAAAGGAGGTGGAGAACATACATTTTGCTTCTACCAGGTCAAATTTAATATAATACAGAATATTTTCTTAAACTTCAGTATCTTGAAATGCTTCTCATTTGAAAGATATAGAATATTTTATGTATGCTCATCACTGGAATATTTGCACCCAGTTAATCCATGGATGTGGTCTGGTGTTGATTGCATTTTCTTTACATGTTCTGCAACTTTTCACTATTAAATTAGACATATAAAAAAAAATCTCACCTCGGCAGCAACATCTCCAGTTTTTCCACGGTGAGGAATTTCATATGCCTCCATTTGTTGCTTGGTGAGTCTTACTAACTTTTCAGCAAGTTCCCTCCAGCCTTTTCCAAGTTTGACAGCTGAAGTCAGAATAACAGCTTCTTGGAGAAGATGCACTACCAACCCTTGACAGTCGATCTTTAGCAGAGCCTGCCGCAGCAATTATATATCATAATTAAAAACAACTCATTTTGATTTTTTCCTTTCAATTAAAATTTTTATTACTTGTTCTAGAAACTGGAGTCCTTCTTTTCACCACACATATAACTAAGTTTTCTGAAACCTAAATATTTGATTCACTGTTACGCAAATTCAACACACATACTTAGCATGTGTGAGGTTCTGAGTTCAATCTCCAGCACTCTTCCTCCCACAAGAGTCTAAAATTTCCCAGAATCATGCCTATTGCATATGAATCAGGTACTCCGGCTTGGAACGAAGCTAATGACATTTATAAATTTTAAAAATAACCAAATTCCTCCCTCCAGTAATGTAATTGTGTTAAATATAAACCATAAGGTATTAAAGATAAAACACAGTCTTCTACACGCAAAATGGAAAACCACCACTCTTTCTTCCTTTTTAGGCATCTGAACTTTTTCACTCACCATGTATGTTTCAAACAATTCTGTAAGTTGCTGTTCTACTTTGAATACACTTTTAAAAATGTGATTATATCTATGTATTCTCTTATCTGGTCAAATAAGCAAAAACGAAAAACAACAACAACAATAAAGTATTTAGCAGCTTCTCATTACTTAGTGGCACTTGGAACCTTTATCTACAAACACAGTATAATAAGTACAAATGAATGACCAAATTAGGTAACTACTGAAGTTTCGAAGTGTGTTTATTCTCATGTAAATATACACATAGAAGGGCCACATGTGGTTTTATACAGAGACTAGACTAAGCCCTGCATTTCTACTGAGAAATTACAGCCTCAGTGAGAAGCAATCCAAGTCAGCAGGACCCTGAAGGACTTTTAGTAATGTGGAATGGCTTTACCGCTCCACAGTCCAGTTGTTGTTATTTGGTTTTTTAGCAAAAAGAATCTTTTTGCTTGAAGTCATAAAACCTGAGTTTAAAATGTGTCTCCACAAACTATAAGACTTCAAACGAATTATTCAATAGAATTTTCTATATAGCCATAGAAAATTTTCTATGTAGCCATAGAAAATAATGATTTAAAAATGGATATAGTGTTAATACCACTGTCCAATGATTAATAAATATGAAGATTAAATCAGATGCTGAAGGACTTCACAGAGTGTCACATATATAAGGATAGCCACTCTTTAATTTCCTAATTTGGCCAGTTCTTCAAATTTATATACAGTCCAAGGGGGTGGGGGAGTGTGTTTGTTGTACAAAGAAAGACTGAAGAGACAAGAATGTCTCTCACTTCACACTCACTTACTTTCCTGTGAGATGGCCTAGCTTATGCCTTCATTCAGGAGTCCTGAATCCTGCATAGGCACTATAGGAGTTTAAGGGCTCCCTTGGGACCTACTTTTATGAATGGGTTCTCCACCAGAATTTTCTATGTAGCCATTCAAAATACTGTATTAATTATCATACTCCCAAAATGCCCAGGTATGAGTAGGCTTAAATTTTTAGGTCATTGGGCCAATATGACTAAGAGTTCCACTGAAGAAAGAGAGAGCAATTTCAATTCAAACTTTTGTCAATACATACTGAATGTGAGCTCTGAGAGGTAACATGCTATTGCAAAATGCACATGAGCTTCCACCAGGCAGCGTGGCCTCCAACATTCAGCCTCCAAAGGCCCAGATTAAGTGAGATTGCAGCATATCATAATAAAACTATCCACTTACCAAATGGATAGTGGGCCTTTTAAACTTTAACTACTCTTGGTATCATTTTAGAACCATCAAAAATATTGAAGGGGAGGAAAAGTTTTTCTTTTTAATATTTATTCCTTTAATATATAAATTATTGTTAATGTCACACACTAAATTTCTTCTCTAATTATTTCTCCTCATTTTTAAAACTTATTTTTTAATTGTAGTTGGACATAATACATTTATTTTATTTATTTTTATGTGGTGCTGAGGCTTGGACCCAGGGTTTTGCATATGCTAGGTGAGCACTCTACCGCTGAGCCACAACCCCAGCCCCCCTTTTTTCCTCCTTTTATACTTTAAAACTTTACTCCTCTGTTATGAACCCCCTTGAATAATCTCACTCATCTCCTATAGGGCACTATTTTTCATTGTTATGTGTAATGTCATTGTTGTTGTTATTTGTTTAGTACACACTCCAACACATGTACCTATACAAACTTTTTTTTCTACACACAAACACACATATAGCTATATTTCAAGAGGGTATTAGCTATCATCATTATTGTTTATAAATAAATAGTTCAATCATTTTTAGAAATATGGTCTTGATATTTTAACAAAATATTGAATTTCTACTTCAAAGACAAAACAATTCTTTATAACTCTCCCCTGAGCCTTCCACTGGGATGAATACCATGCAGAAAAATGTTGATCCTGAGACTCCTATTCAAATAGGATTTAGAATCACCAATATCATTGCTTGGATTATAATGTATTGCATGAAGAAAAAAAATGCTAAAGTAAAGGACATTGATTAAATGTTTGAAAAAAGAAAAACACTGAAAAGTAGACCTCTAGCAATGGCCAGGTTAGTTTTGTTTAAGTTTGCTTTCACATTATGGAGCCATTCTGATATTTTAGGGCTATCTAAATATTTGAGAGAGGAAGAGAAGAAAATGTCTTATAAGTTTTAGGCCCAGCACAAACAGAACCTTTAATCTCCCTTTAAAAGATAATCTTTGGGGCCTTATTTTCTGAGAAAAATCACAATTGAATCTCAAATCTAAAAAACCCAATTGTATGATCTTTTAGGATTGGTTCTATATTTGTTATGAAGTGACTTCGACTTATGTGAAGCTGCTTTTTTTAAAAAAAAATATGTATTTCCCCTCTCACATGTTTGGTTAAAAGTTAATAAAATTTTCTGTGGTAAATAAATTACTATGATCAAGCAATACTCACCACAATAAGTTCATAAAGAAACTTCCTTGTATTTCTGTCTCCATGGCAATCTTCCTTTAGCTTCTTGACAACATAAGAAACCTTTTCTGATTCTTTGTCTGCTTGCATTTGATCAAAGTTTTCCAGTGCCAGATGAGAGTACCCCAGGACGCCGGCTAAAACTTTCCAGTCATAAACTTTTTCTAACACCAAGGTCAATACAACTGAGTATATATAAGTCAGTTTTTTAAAGGGCAGGGCGATTTGCTCAAGAAGATTCCTGGTTGTAAAGATACTATCAGACACAGACATGACTTGTTCTTTTGAAATCACCTTGACATTTTTGCAGTGCACAAGTCCAATCTTCCCTCTGAGGACTCCCACATACCATTCCTTCACTTTAGACTGCCCCATGGCCTTTACCTTACCTTCCCCAAGAAGAGCTATCGTGTCTCCTTTGAAATATTCCAGAAAGTAGTCAATCTTGCTTTGTCTGAGCACTGTCTTCAGGGTTACCCCATAGTTGGAAAAGTTCAATTTTTTATCTTGGAATGTGGGATATTTAACAAGCACTGATGAGAATAAAGGCGTGGACTTGTCCTCTTTCTCCTTGTGCAGATAACCTGGCAGATTTGAGAGCCTTTTTAGGTTGGGAGCTGGATCAGGTGAAGTGATAAAGAACTGTGCAACTGGTCTACCATTAGGAGGCTCCACCTGAACACGGAAAACAAACAAGTGCATCTCTCTGCAGTCTACTAAAGAAAAGAAAAGTGGTTGATGAACCACCTCACCTGATTCCAACTGCTTTTGTTTAATTTGTTTCCCATCTCCTTGCACTTTTACTTCAAAATCGGGATCACATGAAAACACAGAAATATTTAAATCCTGTGGCTTGTCAAGCAAAAACGAATGCCTTCCCCAGAGCTGAAATACAACAGGAGAGGTGCTTTTTCCATCCTTTTTAATATCAGGGATTGTAAGCTTTCCTGGCATATAGCTATGTCCACAAACTGTGAAAATAGCAGTGAAATTGGGATGGATGTATTTGGGGCCATAAATTCCAATTGAGATGGTTTTGTGAATGTAATCCCAAATGGTAGCAGGTGGTGACTGAATAGCTTTAGGTTGTGCAGCAATCACTAGATACATCACCTTACTCAAGTCTACCAGCTTGACTTGGATGGTGTCTTTATAAACATAGCAGTTGTTTAATACTTTGAAAGGACCCTCTTTGACCAGGCTGTGTAAGCACACCATTTCTGTCATCACTTGGCTGAAAGGATCCTTTCTTACTTCAGCCCCAATTTTCATTTCTAACAAAACAGCTTCCATTGTATTAAGGTTGCTTAACATGATTTCCAACAGAGGGCTTACAGTGCATGAAAGATCATTATTAAGCACTTGTGGAGGATCAAGAAAAGCCCTTAGAGATACCTCTTGGAATTCTCCCACAGCTACATGACCTTGGGGCACATGGACAGTGATGTCTGACTCAGGTAACTGTACGGACCCTCCTTGGTGGTTGAGTTTACAAACTGTGATGGTCTCTGCAACTTGTGTTTGGGCCCATCCAGGACTCTGATTCATTGTATTCAAATCCAAGCAGGATCGAGCCAATTGGCGTTGACTTAACCAAGCCATTTTATAAGCCTCTCGATCATTTTGAAGCCATTCTAAGTCTTGTGCTAGGATTTGGTCACAGTCTTGCATATTCTGATGAGTATTCGTGGTGTCATCTAAAATGCCCAGAAGTTCTGAAACACTTTGGGATCTTCCTGATTTCCTTAAGGGAGACTTGCTGAGCAACTGATGCACATCAAGTTCATCATCAGAGGAATCAAAAGAATTTCCAGTTTCAATTTCTCTTAAAAAAAGAAAAGGATCTTCTTTCAAAATGGAGATATTCTCTTTCTTCTGGTTATTTCTTTGCTGAGTTATATCATCCAGAAATGGGTTAGAAGCAGATAGTTCCTTCCAGAATGGATTTGTAACTTTCAAAGCCTTGTCATCTTGAAGAGTGACAGCATCTGGCCAATTGTAAAGCAAGCCTGGGTCTTGCCATTCTTGTTATTTAAATAAAAATAAAACAAAACAAAAATAAGGTGGCAATCTGAGATACAACTAAGACTCATTATTCGCATAACTTAAAAATTCAAGATTTACTTTTCATTTTGCTTTTTGCTCTCTAGTCTAGTAGCTGCTACAAACTTAATGTAAAATTTGGTCAAATTCTCATGTAATAAGAACAAGGAAAATTTCTGCCAAAGTATTTTGAGTAAAGGTAGAGTTATTTTATCTAAAGATATCATTGTACATAAACTAAACAAATATCAAACACTTCAGACAATTAAACATTTAACACATTTCCTTGAAAATGACTTAGACTGGTATTCATTTTTGCCTTACTATTTTATGTTTCATCTTCCCAAAATGAACAAACTGAATTCAATTATCTAGATTAGACATTATTAGACCCTATACAGTAGGTCTAATTTTATAAAACAATCTACTGTATTAGATAGGCAGCAAAAAAATTTTAGATTATTTTCTGAGAATGTTGTATTGATAAATTTTAATAACACTGAATTTGTATGTGAGAGAGAGGGAGGAAGAAAGAAGGAACATTGAAAAAATAGACCACTGTTGGATAGTATTTGAAGGAATTTGTTGAACTTTTGTGAACTTACAATGATACATTATTGCTTTGGAAACTGAGTGTTTTGAGAATTATAACACATTAAAATATTCATTTTCATAAAGAATTTCTATATATCCCACAATGTTCGAGACATTTTTTAATGTTTAGAGTGAATTATACTTGGCCATTTCTAAGAAAATATTAGTAAAGAATCTGGGGACTTTGTGAAACTGGTGATAATTTGGAGAAAATGAAAGCCAAAATGGACAATCAAATCATCCAAGTTTCTATAGGAAAAAAGAAAGAAAGAAAAGAATTCAAGTAAACTTCTTAACTTTTTGGTTTACTATTTGTAGAATGGTTATACATTAAAGTGTTACATATTAAAAATTAGAAAATAAAAGTAGTTTTTCTTTTATTTCTACACTGATTTTCAATCCAATGACTCTTAATTCTTAAAATTCATTTTTTTTTCTCTAGGATCAATTCCATTGTTTTCTGTCCCAGGAAGTTTTCTTAAATCCCTCCATCTTCCAAAGATCTCTTTTACCCCAGATTCATTCTATTTGTTGCATATACTACTCATTTATTGATGATTTTTGCCTTTTTATAAAATTTATTATAATCTAATTATAAGCTGTACATTTTTTGCATGTCTTCAATAATACTAGAACAATTCTGTGATAACAAGAGGATTTTATAATTCTTTTAATCTCCTGTAACAGGAGGTAGAACTTCAGAACTTATTGGTGGATTTTAGAAGTACACATTCAGTAGCTATTGATGATGGATCTGATTTACATACATGGAAAAATTACAATAGTCATACATTTCTGTACCTGTAATATTGCAATTTTTTGAGAGGTTTTCTCCTTCCATGTCAATCAAATTTCCTTCAGCTCTACTTCGTGTAGTTTCTCCTGACCAAAAATGGGCTATTTCAGAGATTACCATTTTCCCACCTAAAAGTAAATAGACATGTGTTTTTTGTAAGCATCCATATACACATTGGCAGAAGAAACAAATTCAAAATGGTAACAGATATTTAAATAGACAACTGCATTTAAAAATACTTTACATAAGTCTTCTACTTCTGGTAGGATAATGGACTAGATATGTATTATCATGCTGTTGAAAAATGTTCAGATTATGTATTATATCAACAAGAAAACCTGGAAATACATTACTGAGCCCATAAAAAAATGACTAATCGAAACCCTAAGAACAACAACAAAAAAAGAATTGTAAGTTGAAATCTCAATAAATAGACCTTCTTAATATAATGGTTGGAAGACTAAATATACAAACCTGAAAATCCTCTCCCAAATTCTTCTCTATATTCAATGCAATTACCAGAAAAATCACATTATTTGTGTACATATGTGTAAGATCTTTTTTTTTAAATTTTTAAAAAATTTTTAGAATTAACAAATCAAGATCATGTATATTTGTTGTATACAGCATGTTATTTTAAACCATCTTGTTCTGAAACATTGCTGCATCTGTAAACACTTAAGCTAATTAAATTTTTATACAGAAAAGCGAGGGGCAAATATTCAAGAAAATCCAGAAAAAGAGCATAATGGAAATAATGTGTGTTATCTATCAGCTATCAGAATTAATTTTAACTGTTCTGTAAGACAATGTGGAGACAAAACAGAAGTCCGACTCAGTGCACAGAATGAAGATTCCAAAAGCAGACCTGCACTCATAAGAAAGCTTGTTATCTGGCAGAGGCCATGCAAAGCAGTGTGGAAGTGATGGATTTCTAATTAAATGATGATGATATAGTTGGTTGTACATGCTGAAAAGAAATTACACCAATCACAACCTCATTTCACACACACTCACACACACACACACACACAAACACACACATACACTTACTCACACACACAAATCATTTCCAAGACTTTTAGATTTCAAAATGTGAAGGAAAAAAAAAACACTTTAGAATTGGCAAAGTAGAGAATGCCTCCTGAAAAGTATTTATTAAGCACAAACACATTACACACACACACACAAAGGCAATCACAAAATGAAAAAATAAGAAATCTTGTTCAGTCAAAAGATATTGTTTACAAAAAGTAAAAACACAAGCCCAAAACTAGGAGAATTGACTTCCAAAGCACATGACTGATAAAGAATTACTTATTTGCATTCTAAAATAACAAAGACTCACAAAAATTAAAACAACACTAAAGAAATTCCTTTAAAAAGATCTAAACAAGCATTTCTCAAAAAAGAAAACAAATGAAATATGTCCTATCTAATTGGTAATTAGATAAAGCCAAATAAAACCACATGAAACAAAATTACCACCTATCAAATTTACAAAACTTTTGAAGTCTAGCAACAACAATTATCACCAAAACTGCAAAGCAAAGAGAAATTCTATGCTCTCCTAGAAGAAGTACTAACAGGTACTTGGACAATAATCTGATATTATCTAGAAAAGATGTTTGCAAACCAGTACCCAGTAATTCTAATTCCAGTTATTTACTCTAGTCAAATTTTGTATATGTGCACAAAAAGAGATATTACAGATGAATGTTCATTATATTATGTTACCAGGAAACTGTTTTTTTTCTCTTTCTTCTTCTTTTTTATACCAGGGATTGATTGAGGATGCTTAACCACTGAACCACATCCCACTGAGCCACAAACCCAGCCCCCCAGCCATTCTACTTTTTTATTTTGAGATACAGTCTTGCTAAGTTGCTTAGGCCCTGGGTAAGCTGTTGAGGCTGGCCTCAAACCTGCAATCCTCCTGCTTCAGCCTTCATAGTCACTGGGATTATAGGTGTTTACCATCACATCCAGCCTAAATCATGGTATTTTAATACAACAGTGTACTATTCAACAGATGAATCATAACTCAACGTATAAACACGTGCTAGATGCAGGATGCTCATTTGCTGAGACTCCACCTTCATCACATATATGGTTTCCCTTAGTCCTGTGACAACGTGCAGAACTACATATTTAGCATCTGATTTTCAGGTGGAAAAACAAGTCTCAGCTGCTCAGCATAACTAAACCACCAGGTCAAATGACAAGTGAATGACCCAGAAAAAAATTACTTGACTTATTTACATTATAGCTACCACACCCAGGCCATAGGCCTAACTCAGACTCAGGTTCCCAATGGTACATTCCAAGAGCACCCCACCTGCCATTTCACTTCCAAGGATGAGGAACACTTCTTTCCTCCTTTCTGTGCTGACTTCTTAAACTCGCCTCCCTTTTTTTTTTTTTTTTTTGGTCATTCTTCTTTCAAATTCTTGACTTTCATATTAAACAAGTCTATTTGATTTTTAAAAAATGTAAAATATTTTTTGGTATATGAGAAAATAATATATATTTTTCAAAATGAAAGAAAGGAGAGGTGAAGAAAGGAGAAGAGGGGGAAAGAAGAGGAGAAAAAGAAAGGGCAAGGAAGGGGAGGAGCATGTTTTGCAAACATGATGAATAAACAAAAATTATCTCATAAGGTTAGGCCTGCTTAAAAATAAATAAAAATAAAAATAAATGGTACAGTAACATTTTTATTTTTCTGCTAGGGGAAACTACATCAAAAGCTTGAGTAAAAAATTGAATTATACAATATGCAAATTGCATTGAGACCTCAAGTTTCCTGGCAGCTCTTTAAAAATTCTGTGGCTGGTTTTCACCAGATACAATGTTCAAAATTTGGAGTATTTAGCACTACCATAGGTAGTCAAGACTTTAAGCAGGAAAACTGAGCTCAAATCCTTCAGCAAAATTTAGCAACTCAAATTAAGATGAAAGGGAAAAAAGTTTAAATAGAAAAGTATTTTTAAATAGATAAAGTACATTTTAAATAGAAAACCAACTCTTTCATTTCTTGTGAGGAAAAGAGCAAAAATGAACAATTTAGACCCAGTATTCCTTTGAAGCAGATAACTGTTGATGTAAAAAAAAAAAAAAATAGTCATAACCCAGGAAGAAAAGTTAGAGGTCCTCAACCACAGGAAAGCCAGGACAGGTGCCTGACACAGATGTGATCCTGAGTCATGATTACATCTCAGAAGCAAAGGCCCAAAGTAGTCATTGGCTGTAATTCCTTGTGGAGCTGCCTTTTCCTTCAGTCACCCAAGCAGATCTTAACTGTCCTCCAGAGCTGTTCTTCTAAACTTGTACCAGAAGCACCTGAAGGATTTAATCAAACACAGCAGCTGGAACCACCCAGGGTTTCCTATCCAGAAAGTTTGGGGATGTATCTAAAAATCTGCATTTCTAATAAGGTTGCCAATTGATGCTAATGCTATGGATCTCAGGAGCACATGTTGAGAACCATGTTCTGAAAATCATTTGGGGAAATTTTTTTTCCCTGGCTAACTATTTTCCCTATTTCCACTGTCCCCCAACAAATTCTCCAGCTCCCGATCTTTCTTTACACAGGCACACACAGGCGGTGCGTGCGGACACGGACAGACACACACACACACACACACACACACACACACACACACACACCATTGTACTAGATGCTAAATTTGGATATTTTTTTCATGTGAATACAGGGAGTATTGTCAATCTTTTTTGGAATGAGTAAATGGGAAAAGAGAAGCCTACTGTCCATTTAATCCAGGACACATTCTTTTAGATGTGCCTTTGACTTATTCTGGTATTGTATGATGCATTATTTTTTTCCTCAAAAAGCTAATGAACAAAGTTTTGCCCATCATTTATTTTAGTATTAGAACTATGCCTTAAGCAACTGAGGAAATTCACCAAATCTACAATTTAATAAATGTTCTGAGAAGGTATTTTTGAAGGGGGAAGTGGGTGGGAAAGGATATGGTATTTGGGAAGAATAAAGGGAAACTAAAACTTTTAAAAGAATTATTTCTTTAAAATGAATTTTTTAAAGTGTTTGTAGTAGTCTTTATACAGTGAAAATTGTTATTGTTAGCCACAGGCAAGTTCATGGTACTTTTTAATTTGTCTTTGAGTACCTCAGACCTCTCTGATTGCCATGGACCATACTTTTTTTTTTTTTTAAACTCTTCATAGGATCTGTGCTGCATTTAACTCTTGATCTATGTGTTATGAAATCATGGCCATATTGGCTACAACTTTTGTAGGTGACAGCAGTCTAAAATGTTAGAAGAGCCATTGTTGGATCAATAGACTTCTCCTTCACCCCTCAAAACCAAACCTACCCAAAAGCTACATTAACATGTAAAAGCAACTGACTAAGAAGACTGAATGGTCCAAAAAGGAATCAAAATCAGCAACGATACTCACCTGGTATAATACTGTTGCACATTACCATGGTGTGTGTCCTTACTAGATTACCCCAGGGCACCTTCTAATGAGCTGGTGACACCATATGATTGATGATACATATACTCTAACACCAGTTATTAAGTAGTTTGAATATTTGTTACTCTAATCATTCTGATCAAATATTTCAAAGACCAGACAGCCTTGCAGGGCAAATTTCAGCACTCCCTTTTCCCCAAGAAATAATAAAATGACTTTAGACAATTATCCAGGTAGGGCAGCAGGGATGATGCGTTAGGCAGTATTAATAATTCACAATAATTTCTATGATGGCTCTAACCCAGAGCTCAAAACACTTTATCAATACACCATCTTGTTAATGTTACCATGTCAAGATGCCTATCACTTCTTTATATTTTATTAACCTTCCATTATTAGCAGAACTAAAGTTCAGGAAAATTACAATCATTGTGCAGTGTAGTGTCATATTAATGAGCACAAATCAAGAACAGAGAAATGATAAGTAAGGAATTGCTGTATATCTAGCTTACTGATATAACATCCCCAGAAACTTCATCCTGGAAGAAAAAGTGTACAAGACTCTGAACACACACACACAAAAAAAAAAAAAAAAATTCTAAAAATTTAAAAAATAATAATTATTTTAAAAAAAACAGCCAGGTACACTGGCACATTCCTGAAATCTCAGCAACTTGGGAGACTAAGGCAGGAAGATCTCAAGTTCAAAGATAGTATCAGTAACTTAGTGAGATCCTGTCATCTCAAAATAAAAAGAAAAGAAGAACTGGGGATATAGCTCAGTTTTAAAGTGCTTCTGGGTTCAATCCCCAGTACCAAGTAATAATAATAATAATATAATCATTAGAGCTATTAATTTTTGAGAGCTTCCCTATGCCTAATACCATGTATAGATAATCACATTTATTACTTGCTACAATTATATCATTATTCTCATTTTAAAGAAATAGAAATTAGGGTTTTGTGTGCCCAAGAATATAAAGCTATTCTAAAAGAAAGTCAATGTTTCAACTTAAGGACACTGAATCCTAAAGAACCCTACCATGTTCCCTGCAGAAGGGATAGACTCTCTTCCAGAGGAAGTGACAAGGGGTCTCATATTTTCATTGAGCATCAAGCCCTGAAAATTATGTAGCTATCCTGGTTCACAGGGTTGACAACCCTAACACTTCACACCCAGAGAATGGCTGAAATTACAGGTGGCCATGAAGAATCGAGAAAGGCGTTATTTTAAGTGAAAGAATGTTTTACAGATGATAAAACGAAGTTGCCGAGAGGCTAATTGATTTGTCTAAGATTTAAGTTCATCACTAGCAGGTTTAGGAAATCAACTGCCATTGCCTGATTCTAAAATTCATAAGAAAGAAGAAGCATATGAGAATGGCTTCCCCCATTTACATGAACTCTATAAAGTATAAAATGAGATTCTTTAACACTTTTGCTATGTTATGGCAAAAGTAATAACAACTTAGATTTTAAGACTTGAAAGCAAAAATGATAAAAGGTTTAATCCTAGCATCCAGTGAAAGTAAACTATAGTGGTCTCCAGCTCTGTGCTTCCCAGCAATCACACCACACACCAAGCAAGGGCTCTTGGGATGTGAAGTCCACTGCCAATGTCAGTCCTACTTGCTTTGACCTCACTGCATGTGTTTAGCATCTTGCCTTCCAAGTCACAGGGCAGAGCTCCATAATCAACATTGGAAAATGGACAAGGCATCTTTCAAAAGTTCAGAAAGCAGTCCATGAACACAGAAATATGTAAAAGAGCATTGTAATGATGGGCCTGGTGGCATAAGCCTATAACTCCAGCAATTTGGGAGGCTGAGACAGGAGGATTGTAAGCTTGAGGCCAGCTTCAGCAACTTAGTGAAACTCTATCTCAAAATAAAAACTAAAAAGGCCTGGGGATGTGGCTCAGTGGTAAAGCACCCCTAGGTTATATCCTTAGTTCCAAAATATATTTTTAAAACTTTTAAAGAGCATTATAGAGGTTTTTAGTCAGCTTTTTCACTGCTGTGACTAAAGGACCCAACCAGAACAAATGGAGGGGAAGAAAAGTTTATTTGAGGGCTCACGGTTTCAGAGGTCTTAGTCCACAGAAAGCTGGCTCCATTCCTTCCGGCTGGAGGTGAGGCTGATCACCATGGCAGAAGAGTGTGGGGGAGGGAAGCAGCTCACATGACCATCAGAAAGCAGAGAGAGAGGTTTCCTATTGCCAGATAAAAATATATACCCATAGCCACGCCCCCAATGAATGGCTTCTTCCAGCCACACCCACCCGCTTCCAGTTACCACTCAGTTAATCCCATCAGGGAATTAATTCACTGATGAGGTTAAGGCTATAACCCAATAGTTTCTCCTACAAACTTTCTTGCATTGTCTCACATATGAGCTCCAAACCTCCCATCCAAATCATAGTATAGATTTTTTTAAATATCCATTGTAAATCAGCAGTATTTTAATATTAACCTAAGCATATAATTGATTATCAATAGATATTTGTCTTTATTATTTGTGTTCTCTTCAGTATGTTCCTATTACATGCGTGTGCACATACATATACATTCACACACTTTTCCTTGATTTAAAAAGGATCTGAGAATACCTGCAAATACTCAAATACATGAGTTTAAACAAGTGCATTTTATTCTTCAGTAAAAAGCTCAAAACAAAACAAGTAAAAAAAAATTGAAGTGACATTTTCAGGAAGTTGGTAGGAAGATCAAAATAAAAATAATTGCACAAACATGCTGTAAGTTCCAGTACACTTACTAGTGATGAACCACAAATTTGGCTCTCTACCTTCTAACAGTGATCATAGTTAGGAAAACATGATTAGTTGCATGCTTTTCAGTTACCACATGTTAAACCACTTAGCAGAAGCATAGCATTACCAGGAAAGAGGAGTGGAGAGAAGCCTACGACTACTGGGAATAACATCACAGCCGTGTCCCTGTGTCTTTTTACAGTATGTTCAGTGGGAAATCCCATTCATGGAATTCTGTCTTGATGTGTGTTGATGTTATCTCACCCCAGAAGCAATTCTGTCAGGACAGATGGGGAGCAGTGGTATCCAGCTAAGCAGCCATTCACCTCCCTATCCTAATATAGGAACACATTTCAGATGAGTTCCTAAAGCACAGGAAAGACCACCTAACCTTAATGAAACACTAACTTCCTCTCAACTGAATTGTTTTCACTTTTCAAGCCACACCGACTTGGACATTCTAACTCTAAAAATCCAGAACAGCTCTTTCTCTTGAAGACCCGAACAATCAACTAAAATTAAAGATGGGAGTCACATTCTCTTGTGAACATTTAGAACAAGTAGTCAAAATGCAAGCCCAAGCAGAGGACCATTCTACCTCTGTCTATTATGCTGTGATATGGGCAGCAATTTTTGTTGACCATAGAGCGAGGGTTTTAGTACTTTGTTTATAGAGAACATTTAATGAGTTTGTTATCAAACTCTCTCTGTTGCCATAAAATATTCCCAGTGATGTGTCTCTCAAGGTCAATTTTAAGCAATATGTGTTCCTAGCAAATTCTTGGAGATAAATTAGCTGCAAAACCTGTTCCTGATAAGTGAACAAGTTTAATTGTTACATGAGTTGTCAGATTTGACATTTGTTGTGTAATAATAGTTGTTGATTTTAACTACTTTTCCCCCTGCACCCTTCAATGCAAGATAAGTTTTCTGGTTCTAGTTTACAAAAGGTACAAAGGTCAACAACTGGTTCTGGGAAGGAGCAGATCCAAGGCAGATTTACAGTGTGACTAATGGAGCTAAAACTGTAGGGCCCTCAATTTCCAAGGAACTGAGCCTAATTCTGTATCTGTTTTCTTATATGCTTCATTCTACTATTTCAAAGAACTCTGAACAGGAAATCGTGAGCTCTTACTGGTTGTTCCTGACTCTAATTTTTTTTTCCTTTTTTTATTTATTTTGGTACCAGAGACTGAACCCAGGGGCACCTAACCACTGAACTACACTCCAGCCCTTTTTATATTCTATTTTGAAACAGGGTCTTGCTAAGTGGCTTAGGGCCTTGCTAAATTGCTAATTCTGGCTTTGAACTTGTGATCCTCCTGCCTCAGCCTCCCAAACCACTTGGATTACAAGTGCGAGCCACCATGCCTACCACTTTTTTTCTTTTCTTATATAGAAATACATTTTGGTAATGAACAAAGGCTTTGAAATGAGAATTCTCCTGTTTCAGATCTTGGAATACAAACTTGGAAAATTTCCTAAACTTTTATGGGATTCTGTTTATCATCTGTCAAAATCATAAAATAAAGTATTTTTATTAGCATATAATAACTCCACAATCATGCTGCACTTAAGGATCAAAGCAAATACTATATGAAAGCTGCCTGACAAGGTGATTCCCTTTCCCTTCCTTTTGTCCTTCCCTCTGAATTATTCAGATGTAATGTTTAGAAACAACTTTGCCTACTAGGCCCACTCCAGAGGCTTCTCATGATCAGCTGGTTTGAGACCCCAACTTAACTCCCCCACTCCCTAAGGATTAAAAATAACTTCCAGTCAGACCTGCCCTGGGAACCTATGTCCTATTCTTCACTCCTTACAGAAAAGTTTACTATCCATTGCCATAACTCCTGTCAAAAAGAGAGCCTGGGGCTGGGGATGTGGCTCAAGCAGTAACGGCTCACCTGGCATACGAAGGGCGCTGGTTTCGATTCTCAGCACCACATAAAAAATAAAATAAAATAAAAATATTGTGTCCACCGAAAACTGAATAAAAAAATTCTCTCTCTCTCTCTTTAAAAAAAAAAAAAAAAGAAATCCTAGATTCCTGAAAATAGAGTCATGGTTGTGAAGTAGAAGGAATGTAGTCTTTGAAATTAAACAGATGTAAGTTGTTTCTAAGCAACACTTAGAAATGAATTTATTGATCTGAGCATCACTTTTCTAATTAATAAAAGGAGGATAATAATATTTACTAATATTATAATAATAATATTATGTCATAATAATATTATGACAACAAAAAGTTGTCATAATAGTATGTAAATTAAATCTCAATAAAGTTTTTAAAAGATTAAATACTGTAAGTCCCCAATGACTACCACGTGCTGCTTAAAATGTAATTCTTATCTATTTTCTTTATTTTTTTCCTATCTGTGCCAATTCTGATGACTTTCAGCCAGAGTGATGAGACATCACTGACAAAGATCCTTTAAAAAATATTGGAAAAGACAGAATAAACTCTGTACAAGATTAATTGCCATTTAATCTTAATTGATTATTCAATCTGACAGGAACCCTTCCATCTCTCTGGAGAGGATAATTGAAAAATTGCTATAGTGTTTTCTAATTAGATTTTATCAGTCCTTTTGCAGTAAAATTTTAATGTTTTCAGACAACACTTGCCTCACTGTTAGTGTAAGAAATTAATTAAGGAATCCCAATCTACTTGACCCAAAGAAAAATACTCTCTGACAAACATTTTGTATATATCCACTGTGTTCCTGTACACACAAACACACACACATCCACACACACTCTGTACAGGAATGACTGATTTTAAGGCTCAATGTAATTATAATCCAATAAAATAATTAAGTTAATCACATTTTGTTATCCTCCTTTTAATTGTTAAATTCCAATAGAAACAGCAAATGAAATACATTCCTGAAAAGAATCAGCAGAGGGCTGGGATTGTGGCTCAGAGGTAGAGTGCTTGCCTACCATGTGTGAGGCACTGGGTTCAATCCTCAGCACCACATAACAAAATAAAATAAAGATATTTTAAAAATCAGCAGAACTGTCCCTCAGCATCTTTTCATTTCATAAAATCAACTTAAAACTGAACTCCATCACTTAAAAGCCCAAAGTGACTGCAAATCTTTCCAAGAAGAAACTCTTCCTATCCATCTCCCCTTCATCTAAAGCAGGTGGAATACTCAATGTCAGGAGTTGCTTTTTGCTGGGCTGAGCCCCTTGGCGGCTCTGTGGCAGCTGGTGGGCTCCTTGGGATCAGCTGGGGAAACTGGAAGGTGGCTCAGAGTTGAGCCCATAGCACCACCTGGTGCCAGGTCAGAGTCTTCCTGGGCTATGTCCTGGAGCTTTGTCCTGTTCTTGCTACACTCTGACCACTTACCCTAACCAGTTTAGTATATCATGTTTGTTACCAACTGTTCCACTGCATTCAAATCAACTTTGGGGCTTAAAATAATAGATGCCCAGAAACCATCCCAAGTATCTGTAGTAGAATCCAAACATTCCAAACATTATTTTTACAAAATCTCACAGGAGATTTCAATACATACACACACACAAACACACACACACACACACACACATATTGAAAGTTCGTAAATCATCATTTCCACATGAGAATGTGTCTCATTTCGTTTTGTCTGAACTATATTATTAAACATGGTAAAATATACCTCATTTTGCCCATCTGTGCTAGGCAAATCTTCCACTGGCCAGCACTTACTGGGACATTGTGCTACACATAGGGTTTCGGTATGATAAAGGAAAACACTGATTTTCTCTTCCCTGTTGCATGGCCCTTCCTGGCACAGCCTATGAATCATAGATAAGACCCTTTGTTCTCTAAGCCTGAAGAACAAATACTCTCTCCCTCATTATGTTTTGTTGAGGTCCATGTCTAGATCTAGATGCTTCTAGATATTAAAGCAAGTAAAGCATGCCTTTAGCACAAACCCTATTCTACCTATAGTTTAGGCAAAATATTTTCTGTGCTTCAGGTGGAATTTTCTAGCTCACCACAAAAGTGCATTGGGGATGGAGACTGAGTTCGGCTACTCATAACAATGTGCATGTGCCTGGCATTATTTACTTCGAATGGTCTTCACCAAACGTTGGCACTAGTAGACAATGTGATCCTGTGTTCTGGCCACATATAATATTGATCCAATCAGCCAGTAGTCTCTAAAGGTGGTATACCCATTCCAGAAATGCTGCTATAAAACTGTTTTAGAACCAAGTGAGTAGTTGAGATGAATATTGTTTTCTACGATAGGAAAAGTAGCTCTGAAAGTGGGGCTGAGGAAATCTATTCTCTATTGAGGACCAATTACATTACATGAATATTTCTAAACCATGACTATATGCCTTTACATATGCAGATTGTGATATGCAGATTTTTTTAAAAACTGGCTTATTTATGATTTCAAAGAAATCGGTAAGTTGACAATCAGATGGATGAATGAACATAACATTCAGCACTGGAGTGTGACTTCTTGAAGAGCACGAATTGTCTGAGTCATCTGTGGAACCCAACGCTTGGCATGACTCATAAAGTTAAGTTCTGAATAGAATTGGTGGATTATTAAAACTAAATGATTTTGCACACATGCAATCTGTGTAGAAAGACAAAGAATCAGACAGAACTTGATGGTAAGCAAGATTGCAGCTTATTTGTAACAATCATGTTGAAGAGGCTTGCCCTATCAGCATCTTGCACAACTTAACTTATTTCAGAGAAGGAATATGAGTAGATCATTTAAGAACACGTGAGGCACTGGGTTTGATTCTCAACACCATATAAACAAATGAATAAAGGCATTGTATGCATCTACAAATATATATATATATAATTTCTTTTGCAAAATGCCTAATTTCCATTTTCATAATTTTCTCTTAAAGAAATTAAGAAAAATTCTAACACTAAAGATAATATTTTGTGTCTTATAGATCACATATCACCAATACAATCTTCTAATATTTTGTCAGTTCTTTTAATTTATTGTATTTTATAGCATATATTCTGATTTACTCATTTATTCTAATAAGATATATATGACAGCAGAATGCATTTTGATTCATTGTACACAATTGCAGTACAACTCTACATTTCTCTGGTTGTACACCATGTAGTGTCACACAATATGTGCAGTCATATATGTACCTAGGGTAATGATGTCCATCTCATTTCATCATCTTTCCTGCCCCTATGCCCCCCTCTCCTTCTCTTCCTCCCCTTTTCCCAGTCACAGTATTCTGATTTTTTACGTTGAAATTTTTCTAACTTGCCCTCCTTTTATGTGTTTATGGTTAGAAAGATCTCCAATCAAACAAGCACTAACTTTTATGAAGTTCTAGTTCCTTATGGCTTTAACATTTCTTTTTTAAAACTTTTAATTCAGTCAGATTTTATTTTGATATATGATGTAGCATCTAGGGTATTATTTTTCAAATTACCCATTATTCCAATGGTCACTAAAAAGAAATCTGCCATCACTGGTACAAAATAAGTTTCTGTGAATGTATACAAAATCGTTATGTGTATCCAATCAAGTTTGGTCTTTGTATTTTTTTCAATGGGCCATCAATTTTAAAATATAGCGGGCAAAAACAGATTTCAAAAAAAAATTTCATGCAATGCGATACAAAATACATCTATATTGAAGTATTTTCAAAGATGGCTGCATCTAACAAATAAAATAAACTGCTACATTTTTAAATGTATTATAACATCACCATTTTCATATAACTTCATATATAGTATATGTTTTCAAAAATGATACATGTATATTTATATTCATATATTAGATTTTTACTAGTTCTATCAGTAAACACTTGAGAAAAATTCTAGATAGCATTACAGTTTCTCATCTCAGTACTCTGTCATTACTTTAAATCTTGGAATTAGATTTTTCCTTTATTTCTCCTTCTTGCCCTTGTTTTGGACAAAGAAATAGCATTTTAACATAATTCGTGGCCCCAGTGAGAAAATCTAGTGCTAATAAGTTTGTTAATAGTGAAGTTGAAGGTATCTTATATCAATTCCCTTAGGACTGTTTGGAAAATTACAAAGATTCAGCTGAAATGCTGATAGAAATCTTTCCATTGTAAACTGCAGCAAAGAGATAACATGAAAGCAAGAGGTCAGTGTTGGAATCAGGTTCTCCTACTGACTTGCCTGATGTCCTTGGGTAATTACCTCTTGGACCTCTGTGCTCTGTGGTCTTCACTCAGGGAAGGTGTGAAAATCAAATCAGATATTAAGTATCTGGTGATTTGTAAACTGGAGAGAAAATTATGAAGTACACTAAATGTTTACTTTAATATATATTAACAGAGTGTATTTTTTAGTTTATAAATATCTAGAGAGCACTACCATTTTATTTTAAATTATGATTTAATTTCTTTTCACAATGTTTACACGTTAAAAAATATCATGCTGTAGGCCTTAAATATTTAAAAAAAATCCTACAATTTTACTTCAACAGAGATGAAAAGTGTTAAAATTATAAAAAAAGAAAAGTTAGAAAAATCCACATAAGACATAAATTCACACATAGCAGGCTTAATGAATTTCCCAAATCTCATATTTGATGATTGCAGTGCCAGGTTCCATTCTAAATATAAATGTCTTCAAATCCAGGGCTGCTAATCACCATACTTTTCATTTCTTTACTTTCAAAATGGGGCTAAAATAATACTCAGCTCAAAAGATTAGCATTATTCAATTTCCTTTAAGAAATGAACATAATATATGGTAGGGCCTATCGATGATACTCCTGGTCATTTATTCCAGAAAAATTAAAACATGCATTCATATAAAAGTCTTTACACAATTGTTGATAGCTGATTTTTTTAATAGCCTAAAATTTGAAGAATTAAAATGTCTCTCAATGAATAAATGATGAAATAAACCATGGCATAGCCATACCATGGAATATTACTCAGCAATACAAAGGGTTAAACTATTGGTCCCTTTAGTAACTTGTATATAGCTCAGTCATTATGCTCTGTGAGCCATGCCAATCCATTTAGTCGCAAAGCATATCACTTCTTTTATATGACATACTCTAAATAATAAAATCATAGAGAGGGAAACAGACTAGAGGTTGTCAAGGAATAAGGATGGTAGAGGAGATGGCGTGCATGCACTAGGGATAGTTGTATAATGATGAAATAGTTTTGTATCTTGATTGTAAAATTGGAAACTCTCAATTTCCAAATCTATACACAAAAATTCACACTGATTAAAAATTCACACTGTTCTTAAATAACTTAGTTCTATCCTTTCAAAATTATTTTTAAAACAAATGAATTTTATTTATTTATAGCACTTCAGTTTGTGTTTATTGCTTTAATTCATTTCTTCCTTTTCATTGAATTAGGAAATTTTCAATATTCCCTTCTGTTCCTTTTCTTAGGTTTCTAAACATCATATTTCTATTCTTTTTTTGTGATGATATTTTTATTTATTTGTTTATTTATTTATTTTTGGGTGGGGATACAAGGGATTGATCTCAGGGGCACTCAACCACTGAACCACATCCCTATCCCTGTTTTGTATTTTATTAAAGACAGGGTCTCACTGAGTGGCTTAGCATCTTGATAAATTGCTGAGGCTGCCTTTGAACTCACTATCTTTCTGTCTCAGCCTCCTGAGTAGCTGGGATTACAGGCTATGCCACTGCACTTAGCTGTGATAAACTTAAAGTCCTCAATTTACCTACCTAGTAACAAATATTTATGACAATATAAATTTATTTGATATTTCTTACTACTCTAAAACCAAAAATGAGCACAACAATCTCTTCTTATCGAAAAATTTATTATTGTTGCCCAAAATGTTAGTTTTATTTCTTTCTCATACACACACACACACACACACACACACACACACACACACACATACACACGCACAAAGTTATAATTGATTAAAATTATGGTCACATTTTTAAAATTCTACACTCACCAATGTTATTGTGTTCTATGTTTCTGTCTTAAATTCATTAGATTCATAGTTGTAAAGCTTCAACATTTGAAATAAATTCTGGAATCTGTTAATGTTACTGAGAAATCATTCAAAATCTAACTGACATTCCTTTTTAAGTCATTTTAATTTTCCCATAAAAGTTTCAAGAACTTGTCTATATCCTTGCTATTTTTAGTTTCACCATGGAGTATACCTGTGTAGATTTATCTTTTCCTCCAGGTTAGTACTTAGAATGCTCACTGTATCTGAGAACCATATTCTTCTTTTTTTAATTTATTATTTATTTGTTTGTTTATTTATTTTGAGAGAGAGAGAGAGAGAGAGAGAATTTTTAAAAATATTTATTTAGTTTTCGGTGGACACAACGTCTTTGTTTATATGTGGTGCTGAGGATGGAACCTGGGCCGAGTGCGGCATGCCAGGCGAGGGCGCTACTGCTTGAGCCACATCCCCAGCCCTATATTCTTCTTTTATAATGAAAAATACTCCATTATGACTTCAAATATTTTCTCTGCAACTCTGGTGGAATTAATATTCTAATCCTCCTTGTCCTAATTTACTTAATTTTTTTATGTCCTTTTTTTCTTTGTGCTCTGTTCTTAATGAATAGATTCATCAGTGTTAATTTCTAGTTCATTGAGTCTTTCTTTTCCCATATTTTAAGTTTTCATTAGTCTAACTATATTTTTCAAACTTTTCTGATTGATGCTTTTTGTTTTATATCCATTTATCCTTTGCATAGTATCTTGTTGTCTTACAGAAAAAAAAATTCCATCACTTAAAATTTGACATGATTTTTTGGATTATTTCATAAAATTAATTTGTTTGATTAAATTTATTTAATCATTATGGCTATGTTAACCGTCTTACTTAGAATTCTGTTTCTCCCTGTGTTTTAGGATTTTGGCTTCCAGGGTTATGTTAACAGGCAAGTGTTTTGTCCATTTAGTCTGTCTCCTCAAGTTCTATGTTCCACTACCAATGCTGCTGTTTCTGGTCCAGTTTTGTATTCAGCCATGTAAAGGGTCTGGTGAATAGTTCTTTCAGTTCCTAGTTGGAGGTTCTTTCAGAAAATTTTCAATTTCCTAGGCTGCATACTGTTAACATTCAAAGCCTCAGGGGGGGATTCAACAAGTTTTTTCTTTTCGAAATGCTTCCATAATTTTGGAGTGTGTGACTCACATCAGCCAATGGTTTAATCAGCAAATGATTTTGGTCTTCTGTCTCACAGATCATGTTTGACTTAACATACTAACACCTAGATTTTGCTGCCAGTCTTCTGCTTTCATATACAAAGTGCAGTAGGTCTGTGGCTTCAACTAACTTATCACTCTGTATTTCTCCTCCAAATCTTGTCCATCTACTGTCAACTTTGCTTTGGGGTCCAGAGATGTTTTAGTTTTCCATTTTAATATAAACTGTGTATTAGTAGTTTTGGAGAAGAAAGGAAAGTGCCAAAGACTGAAATCAATCATCTTGATCAGGAGTCTGTTAAATTTTTTAATTAAAAATTAAAACTTCAATCTTATTTAGGAAAGAATAAAAATACCAATCCAGTCCAGATAGTGATAGACAATATACATCAAAAATTTATGAGCTTCAATATGCATATGAAGACAAAAAATATTAAAAATAAAGCAATTGACCTTTATATTGAATAAGCTTAAAAAAACACCCCAATCCAATGAAAGTATAAATAACCTTTAGAAAGAAGACAAATATGTATATGTGTGTGTATGTATGTATGTGTGTGTACACACACACACACACACATATATATATGTATATATATACATATATATATATCAGAAATGCCAAAAGATGATTTATTTAAAAGCCAAAACAATTAACACAGATGTAGAAATATTTCTAGAATAAAAAAAATTAAAAATCAAGGGGATTACTAGAGGTTCAAAGACTAAGAAATCATTTTGAAAAATTACAAGTTATATTTTAATAAATTTGCAAGGCTAGGCTAAAATAATTTTCTAAGTATGTGTGCATGTTCAACATGAGCTCAAGAAATAAAAATTTCAATGAACAAATAAACATGAAATAAATGGAAATGCTAAGATTGTGTTTTAAAAATGTATCTAGCTAATGAAGTTTTATATCAGATTCTACAAAAATTTCTAACAATAAAATCCTTATAACTATTTCAAATCATAAATAATAATGGAATATTCTCTTTTTTTTTGATGGGGGTAGCGGGGATTGAACTTGGGGCCACTTGACCCCTGAGCTAAACGCCGGCCCTATTTTGTATTTTATTTAGAGACAGGGTCTCACTAAGTTGCTTAGTACCTCACTTTTGCTAAGGAGTGTCTTTGAACTTGCAATCCTCCTGTCTCAGCCTCCCCAGCCACTGGGATTACAGGCATGTGCCACTGTGCCTGGCTTAATAATGGAATTTTCTTAAGCATAGAAAAAAATAATTATGACAGCAAAAATTATAATAAAGTCCCAATGAATATGAGGTTCAGCATTATACATAGAACATTAACAAATGAAATATACAAATATATTAGATGAATAATACATGTTAACTAAATTGGGCTCTTAGGAATAAATGCCTATGTAAATATTTGATAATATGTTAATTCAATCATGACACTCATTTAATAAATGAAAATTATGATCATAATAGCATTATGAAAAATATTTTGCTAAAATATGCCAACAATCTAGGAATAGATGAAAATATTTTACCTAATAAAAAGTATTTACCAGAAATCTTCCTCATATATCACAATTAATGCTAAAATTTTAGATATACTGAGTCTAAAATGCACAGTATGTTGAGTTTCCATATTACTGTTATTCTCCAACACTACAAAGAATTCATAACTAAGGCAATGAAAAGGAAAAACATGAAAATATAAACATTTCAAAAGAGAAAAAATATCTCAGGGAATTATGATGATAGTGCTAACAAATCCAAAAGAATAACTAACAGACTACTGAAAGTACAGAGAAGTCTAGGTAGCCAAGTATAAGGTAAATACATAAAGACTAGTGATCAATCAATTAGGTAATGTAATGGGGAATAATCTAATTAACGGAATAAAAATACCAATACAATAGAATAGCTATGAAAACTAATGATGCAAATCTTATACAAAACAAACTCAACTGAACTGTATAAAGCACGGACTTGGTGAAGATGTAAATTCTTCCAAATCAAGCATAAGAGAAAGAAACTCAATTGGATTTGGCTAATGTGGCAGGCTGAGTTCTAAGATAATGCCTAGTGACTTTCAATAACGTCTAACCCCTTCCTTTGACTGGGGGTTGAATTATAAGATGTCTCATCCATGATTATGTTATATATCATGTGAAAAATGTGGAATTCCTATGGATGTACTTAGCTCTGTCAAGTGGACCCTTAAATAGTGGAATTTTCTGCACATGGCCTCAGAATTGGGGGGCCTTGTAGTGAAGGATGCAAGCAACCTCCAGGAGCCCAAGGTGGCCCCTGGCTGTCACTGGGAAGGGAACAAGGACTTCCATCTTACAATTGCAAGAACTAATTTTTACCAGTAACAAGAATAAACTTGGAAGAATGATTTCCACCAGAACTCTCAAAGATGAATTTGGCCAGACTGACACCTTAATTTTGGCCCTATGTTCCATTTAACAGAGGACCCAGTCTTATTGTGCCTTGCTTCCCGAACAACAGTGAACTAAGAGATTGTTGCTAAGTTTGTGATGATTCATTTTGTAGAAAGAAGAATCAAATACAACCAAATCATTTTAAAATTCATCTGGAGTAAAAGTGTCCACAATTTATATTTTAGCCTCCATTCCTACCCCACTCTGCTTCCTGCCTCTCTGTCATATCCCCATGCCACCAATTATTCAAGTCAAGGGCTTTCAATACTTTTAGCACTATTTGCCACCATCTCATGTCATCACTTAGCTCCTTATCTGCTCAGAGTTTACTGTTCAACATTGTAATAATTGGTTCTCAACTCCTAAGCCTGCTTTTGCTCTATCATACTGGTATGAGTTTTTCAAATTTGAAAAACTCCAAATTTTATAGTATTCAACTTGCTGTCTAATGCTGACACCAGCTTGGCATAACCCTCAGCTACACTCAATGAAGAATATGTCAAATCCTATGTCCTTCCACCTAACCACCCTTCACTCTCTGAGACAATTTTCTTGTCTCTTTTACTACCATGTAACTTACAAGTTCTATTCTTTTTCCCTCTTGGATAAAGCCCTTGCTACCTACTTTGCTAAAAAAGAAAAAATAGAAGCAAACAGAAAAGAACTTTTGTTAGCTTCCAACCCAGTCTGCCAAACTTCTTGCATCTATGTCTGTATAATTATGCTCATGCTCTTTCTTCAGTTTCTGCTCATAAGAATGAGCTGTAGAAAAGGAAATATATGATTCAGCTCCTTGTACGTTAGAGATGTTGGAGACATACAAGATGTCTGTGATTTATGGTAAAATATTTTCACTGTTGAAGCAACACTGTCTTAATTAAGAAGAGTTTTTTTCTCTATAAGGAGTATATTTTCCAGCAGGATTGATTAAATATTTGAAAATAATAACATCATTTTTCCCCTGGAGCCATTTTTAAATGACTTTGTTTATGAAAGACAATATTTCAAGTTAATGGTTTCCAAAGAAAATTGGAGAAATTATCTTTAATGACCAATATTTAATATTATTTCTTCTTCTTCAAAGAAAAATCATAATCAGTTTTATAATAAGAAAGTGCAATTTAAACATTACTGCACCAAGGCTTAGGGACCAGAAAAATCTTCATCTTGAACTTTGAAACTAGCAGGTGAGAGGCCTTTCCATGGTAACTCATAAAGACTTTCTCCCTGTTGTCTGACGTGTAGAACACACATTTCTCTTCAACCTCCTGCCAAGATTGTGAAGGATAGTGTCAGCCTTCATAAGAGGCAGGAAATCTGAATTGGAATTAACAAGAAATGGCTATTTGTACAGAGGACTACAACTTATAACATATGTTCTTATATGCTATAAGAACTTAAAGAAATCACTCATTTAAATTCAATTAATATTCCATCTAATTATCCATTATAAACTTTAAGAATTTTATAGGCATATTACAAAATTTATTTTTCAAAAATACATCTTCTGGTTTTGAAATAGTATCCAAGTAAACTCAATTAGAGTGACATAAGCCGAATGAAATGAATGAACACAGCATGTAATCACACAAAAAAAAAGGAATAAAAAATAAAAAACTTTCTTAAGATGGGGTTAGATGGTGTAGCTAAAAATGTTATGAAATTTACAAAGTCTACAAAAGGAAAAAGAAACATTTCTTTGCACATATTTCAATCTATAAAAATAATTTGTTCTGCTTTATTATAAAAGGAAAATGAAGAACAAAATATTAAAAATACCGGTAACACTTAAAAATTATTAATAAAATGAATAATAGAAATCAAAGATAATAAAAACAAGAGATAGAGAAGGAACCAACTAGGTTATCTTAAGTCTGCAGTAACTGATAATAACTAGCAATTTCTGGACATACTCTGTGCCAAGCAGTGTCCTCGGTACTTTGCATCTGTCATTGCCTCTAACGCTCACAGCAATGCTTGGGACAGGTGATATTATTGCCTATGTTCTGTAGTTGAGGAAACACATTCACAAAGATTAATGAATTTACCCAACATCATACCTCTAGGAAGGAAAGCAAGTACCAGCCAGATCTCAAGAATCTTGTCCCTAAGTCCATGCTTTCAATGACTAAACAGAATCACACATGGAGAATGCCCTTGTACCCTCATATTCAAAGCCTTGTGAAGCTCTTCTGAGGAGCCTACTGCTGAATTAACACCAAGCAGCAGAGCCACTGTACAACCCATAATGGAATTGTTCCCGTTCAGGGAAGACTAGCGTGTTGTCCTCTCAGGTTGTGTTGCTTCCTTACTTGCTCATCTGGCCTTTCCATACCCTCTCATAACCTGAAAATGTCTTTGATCCTTATAAAGTGAAAGGGACCTATTAACCGAGATATTTTCTGAGGTTTTTAATATAAGTAAAAAGAGGCATTTGCCACTAACAGCATTTTAAATGGTTCAGGAGATTTTCATGGGAAAACTGGTCTGAAAATACGAAGTGTTTACTAAATTTTACTAAGTAGTTAAAAAGAAATTATTTTTTAATAACAAAATAATAGTCAGGCTGTGTGAATTTACACTGTGGTCAGGATGGAACATCATAAAAAGTGTAGCATCATATTGAAAGGAGTGGGTAAAACAATAAAATAGGTAAATAAGAGTCAAACATACTGAAAATGGAAGCCCAGCCTATATTTAAATCCACTGGGAGTGTTATTAAAATACTATGCAGAAGCTTTCAGAGGGTTCATATGAAGAGAACAAATATGTCAAAAGGATGGTATGAGACACTTGGATTTTTGTGTTTGAAAAAAGGAAAAATGAACTCACAATGATTCCTTTATGATATATTAAAATGATTAAAATTAAAAGATACAAAAAAGAGTCATCTCCACATAATTTTAATTTCTAAAGTAAATTGGCGTAAGTATCCTACAATGTAAACAATATTGAATAAATTATAAAATATTCTTTAATTTCCCTCTTGAAAACTAAAAAAGAAATAAACTACGTTAACAGATCAAAAGTCATTTGCAGCAAATCAATGGAAGTCTGTGAAGGTTTTCTAAGTAGTTTCCAAATCTATTGCCATTATGGCATATATATATAGCTAACATAAATGGCCTTCTTAAAAAAACTTGTCAAACACAGTGTGAAAATTCTCAAAATCATAACCTATTAATATTTAAATCCCATCATCTATTAGTTTTAGACCAAAATAGGAAAGACTGCTGGAGTACACAAACATATGCGCACACACACACACACACACACACACACACACACACACACACACAGACTTAATCAGCCTTAATAATTGCAGGCTACTACAAACATATACTGGTATATACTATAAATCATGCAGTAAATACTATAAACAAATTCTATGGGTATCTTAAACAACAAACATTTTTTTCTCACAGTTCTACAGGTTTAAAGGCTAACTAAGATCAAGGTGCCAGCCAGATCAGGTTCTTTGTGAGGGTCCTTTTCTGCCTTACAAATAATTGTCTTCTTATGTCCTCATGATGTGGAAAGACAGCCAGCTACTTCTGACCTCCTCTTATAAAGGCACTAATCCAACCCATGAGGGCTCCACCCTCATTCATGACCTAATTACTTCCCAAAGACCTCAACTCTTAATTCTATCACATTGGGATTAAGGTGTCGATATATAAATTTTGGGGATACATTGCATTTAGTTCATAACAGAAAGCTATCCAGGAGCCTGGGGCAGTGGTGCACTCATCCCAGGGACTCGGAAGGCGGAGGTGGAAAGACTGCAGGTTCAAAGCCAGCCTCAGCAACTCAGCGAGGCCCTAAGCAACTCAGCAAGAACCGTCTGTAAATAAAAAATATAAAAAGGACTGAGGATGGACTCAGTGGTAAGTGCCCTTGGGTTATATCTCCCGTACCCAAAACAAAATAAAAAAATCAAAAGCTATCCTGGAAAGTACATCGGACTCTCTTATTTGTATCCTTCTACACTCCAATCTCTGTGGTCAAGAGATGCATTCCTACTACCTTTGTGATAATCATTACTGCCTTGCACACCTCAGCCTCTCTGGAAACCTGTGGGATTATTCTTTCTGGCCACTCTGGCAGTCAGGGAGGCCTGTGGTAGCTCTACCTAACGAGTCATGATGTTCCTGAAAGAAACTGTAAACATCTCTGAGAGACCCTCAAATGTTTTTGAATGTTTTTCATGGAACAAGTCATTTTTAAACATAGGTTTCTTAGAGATAACAAAGGTTAAGTCCATCACTATAAACTTCACATAAAAACTAGCAAGGGAAATGGAGCATGAGCAAACAATGAACTTTTGATATTTTAAGTCACTGATATTTTGGGGACTTCTTACTATAGCATAAAACAAGGAAATAACTCTTATTCCACAGACTTTGGTTCTGCAAATTGTAGTCAATTTAATAAAATAGCACTTCTCAATCCTGAGTGATACATATACATTTATTAAAAGAAAAATATGACAATGGCCTTAGTTTTTAAAAATATTTAATGTACTGTTACATTAAAATTTTTGTCATAAATTTCATGTTTATAATAGTGGCAATACGCAATCACAACATTATTCATTTTTTCAAACTACTAATTGATTTCCAAAATAACAACAGTAACAATTTCATGAGTGATATAGTTTTGTTGAAATGAAATTGCCACTCGAACATAAATAGGTGATCAATACGACTCAGAGTCCTTTTGAGTCTGGTGTGTTATTACTTAGCAAATGCCATATGATTCAATTTTCCCACATATTGTAGAAAAGCCTCTGCCAATATGTCCCTTACACAATGAATTGTGACACAATTTATCATTTACATAAATTATTTTTATGTTTCATGACCTTATTTTGTTGCTCTTATATAATTAGAACAGCACTTATTAGTACCCACTCAGTCATACGTATCTGCACATTCTCAAAAAGATGGTCATCAAGCATGAGCAGAATGCTATTGCACCAAAATAACAACAAAAAATGTGTGAGTTTTCATAGAAAATGGATAGCTCCTCAAACTATACTCTTTAACTGCAGTTTGAACAGTGCTGTCTTAAAGGGTTGAAGTGCCTCATTGTGGGAAGACCAGACAATCACAAATGTTTTCTGTTTCCCAGATTATCTTGAATTTCATCTATCTGATAGCTAATGCCATTCTAGATTCCTTGTTGTCCTTATGTCCTTCCTGAAAGCTCATTCTTGAAAGATTTGAATAACCCACTCATAACCTAGCTTGGATATCAGTTTTAATCATTTGACCTCCAAGCTCACAGAGGCAGACAGTCACGTGAAGCTACATTCTATATCTATCCCAACTGGCTTTAATGGATAAATCTTAAGCTTGACTGAGGCCAAATTCTAAGGTTTCAAATTTACTTAATAATAATGGCCAGACTCTTGAATTTCAAATTTACTTAATAATAAAGAAGAAAACCTAGGACATGAGATTACTATAAATAAGTGACTGTCTAAAGATTAAAAAGATAGTTATCAAATCTGACATAAGAATATGCCCATTAGAGCCACAGGACCACTCATTAAAGTTGTAAAAACTAAATCTGGACCATTTTGTATGTTTATTTAAATATGTTATGTCATATTATTTTTACCTGCTAAATATCAAAGACAATCATAATCATGCCAAAGTAAATGTTTAATTTTGAACAGCTTTCCTCATTCTTTATTCAAAACATTTTGATTCTAATATTTTAATTATTAATTAGCACATGCATAATATTTAAAAGCTAAAAATTAAACAATTATTAGCTGATCTTGATATCAAATTAAATTTTTTCTAGACACAAATTTTGCAGAGCTGGAAAATTAATATAAGAGCCAAGACACAATAAAAATTCCTCTTTGTTGATTATTTTGCTCAAAAGGAATTGGCAGTGCCTTTTTCCATTCCCCAGTCTGTACAGATAATTCAAAGGCATGAAAATTCTGGAGCAGTTCATGGCTTCAAAATGGCAACAAAGCCGAAATCTGTTGGTTTCTGTCAAACCAAGAAAAATGGAAATATTTTCATTTCAACTTTCTATTTATTTTTTGGTTTTGAATGTCTGCTTGTGAAGTGTCAATAACAGAATGATTATGAGATATCTCTGTGACATCTTGTGTTACAAAATTCAATTTGACAGTAACAAGAAAAATCAGAATTACTGCCAATAATATTTGCTTTTTGTTTTGTGAAAATACAGCCATACCTTGCAGAACACATGTAGTACTATGTACAAAGTCCCTAACCAAGAGAAAATATTAAAAACACACAAAATAATTCAATGATATTTGATAAAAGGCTTGCTCAGATAACCACCTTTCCATTGCACCAGCCACAGTAACATGAACATTCCTCCTTACTGGACATTTTACTCCTATCTGCAAAAGACCAGCAGGAACATAGTATCTACTATATCACCCAGAGTCCAATGAGGAAAATGGAAACCACATGAGATATTTCAAACAGAGGGGATTAGTTGTTTTTTTTTTTTAGGTGTTTATTAGACTGAAAGAGCAAAAAAGTAGAATATGATTTAACCCAGCTATTAACGACTGCAGAAAGCAGCTACTATTTCCAGGGTAGGGAAACGAAAGGGATGAGGAAGTGGTAGAATCCTGGAGCCCACTAACCAACCCTTCTAGGATAACTAAAGAGATCCTGGAAATCTGAAGAAGTGCAGCCCTGATTATATTGGGAGCATGAAAGAGGTGGCAGGTAGCAGGTACTGGGATGAGCAGAATGAGGTGTGCTTGACACCAGTCTGGAAACAGTCTGACCCTCTGTATCTGTTGCTGGGCCACCGAGGAACTGCTGCTCAATAGAGCTGGATCTGCCAAAGGGGCTCTACTCAGAGGTGCTGAAAGAGACAGAAGAAGTGCCACTGGGCAGAAGTTGGTAATATCTGAGGTGACATTGGTGCTGGAACCAAGGAACAATTCTGTGCTAAGGGCTTTGGAGCTGCCAGAGGATGGTGAAGTCCATAGCTTCATGCAACTACGGGAGGAAGGCCCAGAAGCTGGAAACAGGAAATGAGTCACTTCCTCCTTTCTTCATATCTCAGTCTCTTTCCAGGACCACTCATTAGCAAAATCTAACTAAAATCCAAAAGGCAATAAAAACTTGCATCATAATCTGTGGGGTTTCAGAAACCCACCATACACAGAAGGGCACAGAAGGAAAGAAGTGGATGCCAAATATAAACAGGAAAATGGCTGTTACATCAACTATTTTCAGTGTCAACTTTTCTATAGTATTCGTTTGTCATGACTATAATTAGAGTTGCTAATGAAAATTTGGTATCTTATTTTTCTTATTTTACTAAAAACAGGATAATAAATAAGATGATAAAATACAAGAGGGGGCTAAAACAATGAAAAATATAATAAATTAGTGACTTTAAGCCTGCTAGTGAAGAAATATTTTTACTTTAATAAAGGAATATTTAATAGATTTATGCAAATTACAAAATGATATTGCATCTATCTTTCCTTACTTTTTTGAAGCCATGGTAATGTTCTACTTAAATCTTTTTTATTCTGTTCAAATTTCCACATTTGATGTTATTGAGCAGATAATTTATGTAAGAAATAAACCATCAGGGAAAAATCTTTAGCCTTTATGGTAGATTGCAGATGGCCTCTAAATTCTTTGCTATTCTTGTTGAAATTTCTCTTGAATCTAGATTGCCATAGTGAATAATAAAATGCAGGAAAATCAAGTTTGGGGATTTCCAAATGTAGATTATAAAAACCCTGTAACTTCTACCTCAAATGCCTGAAAACCAGCTGCCTTGTAAGTCCAACTGTCCCAAGACCACCATGCTGGAGATATCGCATAAAGGATTCTTATAAACAGTCCCAGCAGAACCTGATTTCTCCTTATTCCCTCCAAAGTGCCAAGATAAATGTGAATCCATCTTGCACCCATTCAGACCAGTCGACCTGCAAACTAGGAACCATGGTCTCTATAAAGAGCAGATGAGGGGTTGGGGTTGTGGCTCAGTGGTAGAGCACTTGCCTGGCATGTGTGAGGCCAGGGTTCGATCCTCAGTATCCCATCTAGATAGATAGATAGATAGATAGATAGATAGATAGATAGATAGATAGATAGATAGATAAATATATAGATAGATAAGTAAAATAAAGTTCCATTGACTAAAAAAATATTTTTTTTAAAAAAAGAGCAGATGAACCAGTTAGCCAATTCCTACTTAAATATTTCGCCTATTGAATTGCAAAATAAAGCTCTTATGTTGAGCCACAAGTTTTGAAGCACTTTGTTATTTAGTAATAGATAATTGATTATGGCAATTCTAATAATAACTAAAAAATGTGCACTTAAATTATCTATATTGACCAGGTGATGCTGACTGAATTAGCTAAAATTATTAAATCATGAAATATTACTCAAGAAGTTTTAAGGATGAAGTATTCTCATTTTTTATTGGTAAGTTGAAAGTTAATGTAATACTTGAGAGAAACTCTTTGAGAATGTGAATCTGATACAAGTTGAGCTTATAGCCCTTCACTGTAAAGAGTCCCTTCAAGGCAGGAAGTTCCCTAAAAGTTCATGGTTGTAATTTTATATCTTTTTCCCAAGGAGCCCCACCCTTATCCAAGTTGTATAAAGTCCAGGTCCCACAACATAGGATCTGTCCTTGGAAGTTATACTTTAATAATCATAAAACTCTTTTGGCCATTCTTAGTAATCAGACTTTTCTCAAAAAAAAAAAAACTCAAAAAGAAAAGAAAGAGCTATGTTTATAAAACTCTTTGTCAGACCATTATATATAACTGAAAATTACCTAATTGTTCTAAAATAGCTGAATACTGAAATAAATTATAAGCTATCAATTTAGGGCATGATGTCATCTTTTGGAAAATTACTTACAAAGTCTCTAACAACATGAGAAATTGCCTGTAAAATGTCTAAGTGGAAAATTCATCTTGAAAGTTTACATGAACTAATTATAAATATAAATGTATATATTACAGATAATAACTGGAAGAAAATTTGGAGAAGTGAAAACAATTATGTTCAGACGATGGTCATAAGATATAATTCTGCTCTTAAAGTTTCTTAAAATTTCCATGTCTCATCTACTTTGCACCTCATGAAAGTCAATAAAAATTATTCAAAGACTCTCAAAAATCCACTTCAGAGGTTTTATAAGAGTATTCTGTAAAAGATGCAGCTAAACTAAAATTACTGTAATGCCCAAGCTAGAGAAAGCAGGCCTGGTTGCGGGGAGCTACTTCCCACTTTGCAACATGTAATGTGGAAAAATAAACTTGTCATTAGGAAGGTAAATGCAGACACTTGGGGAAGTTTGGCATCTTTCTATTCCCTTTTTGTCTCACAAGTGGCAAAGTAAAACCAACAGGGGCCCGAAATCAAAGAGCCAACACTAATCTCCATCCTCTTACCCTCCATTGTCAAACAAACAGGTATGAGCGTACACACATACACACACACACACACACACACACACACACACGCTTCTTCCAATAGATGTGTAAAGAAAGCATTTGCTATATAATGGCAATTTGGGGAGTGGATATTATGGAGTGCCAGAAGATAAATAGTCAGATCTGGAGTCTAGTTTGAGGTCAGTAGCCAGTGGTCCTATGACAGGAAGTGACTCCTTGCTTGCAGAGACCCTCCATGTCTTCATCTGTAAAATGAGGATGGAACCCCAACACCTTTTGTTCACAAATAAAATGGGCCCCATTTAAATGGCAGGGAATGTGTGAAGTCATAGGACCTCAAGTGGTTTTTACCTCTATTTCCACTACAATTTTAGATCATGGAATCAGAAGACAAAATTTTAAATAAGAGAAAGAAGTAAAATTTAAACAATAGAGAAGAAGTGGTGTGAGGAGGCAGACGACCAGCTTCTCTCCTCTTCCCCAAATATAGAAAACCATACAATGAAATGTTGGTTCCCTCCACGTTCTTTCTTTTTAGTTTGTACCAGAGGGAAACTCAAGGAGAGGCATTCTGACTGCCTCCAGGGCAGGGGTATGACAAGCCTTGCTGAAGTACACCTCAATCCTTCCATTGTACCCATAAAAGTTCCCACCTGATTCACTCTGGTGCTGGCTGAAGTTGAACTTGACCTCTGGCTCCACCTGGCTGAGATTCAGTGGGAAGCCATTAAGCAAAAACCCCATCATTTTCACACGAAATACCTTTTTCCTATCGTCAAGCAATAGTAAGGAAAGTCTCCCTTTCATATACATCCTCACAATGTGAATTCAAAATTGCCTACCATGTAATTTCCATCGAAAGCCATGCCACTACCAAGAGAGATACAGTCCCCATGCAGAGCACACCATTTGCCTCATTTTATCGCGGAGTCAATTGCAATCAAAACTTAGTTTTAAAAGTAAAGCATAGTAGTTCAGCCTCATATCCAAATTGCCTTTTTAAAATGATAGCTTATCAGTACTTCCTAGGTTTTTCCACTCATTGTAAAGATGAGATGTGACCATATATGGCAATTGTCTGTATTTTTTGTGAAACTATAATCAAGGATCTTAATTAGATTATGTTATACATTTCTTCTCATGTAAAATCATGTATACCAATTCATTTTCAGAAATTGGGGGAAGGAAAAAGTATCTTCTTTCTATTCTTAATATTTTCTTTTCTTCCTCCTCTATCACTGTCACGGATGGCTCTGAAGTCCCCCTTCGCCTAGGTCTATTCCATGATGTACATCTGGTACATCTGAGGACCACCACATACAGAAGGAGCAACACTTCTTTCCTCCTCCTGGTCTATGTGCAGCAGGAAGCTCCTCTCTTTTTAGCCCTGTTTCCTATGGTTCTGTTGCATACTTATTCCCTAGGGATCCCCAATGAATCTAAATAAAGTCACATGACCCTGCATTTTTTGTATGTTAAATAAGTTAAGCCAAGATAAAAATACCATGAAATCTTAGCGACGACTTGCTTTTCTGTATTGAGTAAAATCTGAACATATTCTTGCGTACCTACTGTCAATAAACTGGTTTGAGCTCATGTGGGAGCATGGTTTATTTTATAAATATTTCCAGACATACACAAATATATACATTTGTACCATGCACAAAGCTTTCGGATAAGCTTTGGATAGATCATAGAAAGTTTAAGAAGCCATATGGAAGCTTCACCATTTCAAAATTGTGATCTTACACACTCAATCTCAGATGTAATACAAAAGTTTTAACCAAATTTTTGTCATTTCGTAGTGCGTGGGCTTTCTCTTGTCCAGCGAGGAGTTCTACAGAACAAGAACAAGGCAGAGGAGAGTGTGGCTGCAGAGTCGCTAATCAAGGCCTCCCAGACTAAGCAGGAAGCAGGTCTGATTTTATGGTGAAGTTACCATGCTTATATACTCAGGCAGTAGCTAGGCAGCCATCAGTACAATTTCTGGCCAAGTGTGCTTACAGCGACCAATTGAGGAGCAGACCGTGGCACAAGGATGGCAACACATGGCCTCACACTCAGGGTAAGCAGTTTGCTGCTGCTCAGGTGCCTAGCACAAGGGGAGTGGTTTGCCACTCAGACACTCTTAACCCCCTTAACATATGGCATGTATGCAGTACTCCATGCACTGGTCCCACATAACAGTAGACTTAACATCATGGCTTTTAAGAGAATGCGTGCAAGGCTACTGAATGACTGTTTCCATTTTTATTTCTTACAGCATTAAAGCTTATTTTAACCTCTAGAAACTTGGCTATTTTGTTATATAAATATTTATTTAATGTAACTATTTCAGCATAAGCAGTCTCAGAGATTACAAGAAGAAAACACGTCCCTCTAGCAATGAAACCCTTAAATAGCAAATTCATGGGGACAGACTGCTTCCCAGTTACTCCACTGACTAATCCAGGTGGAGAAGGGAATAACAGAAAGGCTTGATATTTGGGTATTATCAGCCTTCTCAAGAAGACCAGTACATCTGGAAGTCTCTGAGGCATCTGATCTCTGAGGTATGGAAATGAGTGGTAGGAAGAGAAGTCAAAGATTGCCTAAGAGATACTGATCAAAGCAATGTCTGATCCTTATTCCAGGAGTTTGGAAAACCTGGCACTAATTAAAATAGTGCCTGAGTAAAGTCCCAGGGGCTTTTCTGAACCAGAATTAGGCATCAGCTCCAAAGGCAGCATGGGAGATCTTAAAGGGATAAAGAGCCAAGCATATCAAGCTAGCTCAGTATGTAAACAGTAAAAGAGAACAGTACTGCCAAGGAACAGAATTTAATTGATCTTGGTCTCCTAGTGGGTAAGGGATGAAAGGGGATCAATTGGCCAGTGTAAACATTTCAGGCTTATCCAGATAAGTAAACATTTTATCCAGGCTCCACCTTTTGATTATTCAATTGTGTCTTGATAAGCTTCTGAAGTCTGTCTCTGGTTCTAGCCTCCATTGTGAAATTCTCCCTCCAGACCTCAGCCTCACCTATAAATCTCTCCACTCTCCTTCCAAGGATGCAAGATTTTATAATGGTTACCATTTTATAAGTTGAATTATATACATAGTATCCAATTAATTCAATCAAAAGAATAGATCCCATACACTCCAAATAGACTTGATACAGTATTAGTCCTTCCAATCAGAGATACAGTAAAAATAATAATAATTTGAATGGGCAAAACAATGACAAGTAAATGAAAAAGAGATATCTAATGAGAATGTTTAACAAATCCTTTATCCATGGATATATGGTGGTGAGACTATGCAAAACGAGGCTTATTAAAATTAACAAACATTATAAAAAAATTTTTTAAATGCAAAGCCCTCTGTAAATACTAGCTCCTCAGTGAATGTTACTATTCTGAAGGTAGTATAAAGGAAGGATGTCAAAATAGTAATTTGAATTTATGGAGGGCCTCTCATTCTAGATACTTGTGCTTTGGAATGCCAGTGTATTAATCTCCAGGAGTAAAATAGTCAATTTTATTAGCTCCATTTTCAGATAAAAAAATTGAGATGCAGAAAGATTATGAAATTCATATGTGGTTTGTGCAAGAAAGCTGGGGGTAAGAGGAAAAGAAAATTGTTACTAAAGTGAAAATGTGTTCCACAGATAAGTAGTGGGCAAGATTTGATCTTCTCCTGTTCAGACTCATGAAGAAAGGAGGCACAAACCCAGCCAAAGCTACCTGAAACAGAAAATAGACTACACAGAGGAGGGATTCAGGGGAGTGTAGGGAGTGTGGGAGGCAGTGGCTCAAATCAGGAGACACCAAGGAAGGGCCTGCTTGCTTTGTTCAATCCAGTGGGAGCATCCTTTTGGCCTAAATCCAACCCTCTGTTCCAAGCACTACCTTCCCAATTTACAGCCCTGGATGTAACTATTTTTTAAAAAATCTACTATTTTTATACACCAAAGACACCATCACTAATCATCAGGAAGTAGTCACTTAAGAGCCATACTCCAAAATGAAGATTAGAATCACAGAATAGATAAAATCACCCAAATTAAACAGGAAGCACACAGAGACAACAAACCACTTATTAACAAGAGAAACACCAAAATGAATGAAGGGAAACTCAGAGGTTTAACAAAGAATACATAAATTGTCATTGAAAATTAACAATGTAGCTGGGTGCAATGGTGTACACCTGTAATCCCAGCAGTTTGGGGAGGCTGAGACAAGAGGACTGCAAGTTCAAAGCCAGCCTCAGCAAAAAGCAAAGCATGAAGAAACTCAGTGAGACCCTCTCTAAACAAAATATGACATAGGGATGGGGATGTTGCTCAGTGGTCAAGTGCCCCTGAGCTCAATCCCCAGTAAATCCTCCCACAAAAACTAATATAGATTTCACTGTCAATCCTTATTCCTTCCAATGTTTAAAAAAATGATTTTTTAAAAAAAAATTACTATTTTTATTTAAAAATAAATCAATAAAAAGTAGTAAGTTGTTCCTACTTTCATAAATGAAAAAGACTTTTGCAAACTGTTTTATGATCAAGTGTTAGTCTGTGCAATTAATAAACAGAGAACAAAGAAAAACAAGTGTCTATACCACACACGTGCATGTACACTGTACTCTTAAAATATTATAATAAATTGACAGGACAGGTTACAGATAGATGTTTCTCCCATTAACAGATATTATTAGGTTATATTTAAAAATAATTAAATACTGAAAGAAAACACACAATGACATCCAAGGAAACAAGAGGTTACTGAGAGACCTTTCATGTTAATCTTATCAACTGACTTACTGCTCACAAGGACAAATCCTGGAAGAGAAAGGAAATTGTTGTCAAATTACAATAGGCAAGGGTGCATAGGTTAATCACAGGGAATTTCTAGTTTAGGAAATGACAAAACATAGACCAAGACTTAAGAAATCAAGTGATGCAATCACATGGCTGAAGCCATGTACTCAACCATCAGTACCTAATTGCCTTTTTGTTTGAGTTAAAAAAACAAAACAAACAAACAAAAACCCCATACCATTCTACTGATGCACAGTTGTCTGCTAAGAATTGCCTTGCTAATCCACCATGAATGTTATCCAGTACTGGAAGTTGAGAAAGACTAGGCAATATTTGCCTACCTATCTTCTGCTTCCTGGCAGAGTGGATTTTCAGTATGAGCACCCAAGTACCATATCCCAGCCAGCATCCATTCTGATAGATCATATCCCTGTCATACCATTACTGAATATTTTTATATCATTTTGTCTCCAAGAAAAAGTCAACTAAGTCTATCCAGACAGTTGATCATCTCCCTTTTTAAAATTCTTTAAGGATAACTGATTATTATTTGGTAGGATAGATTTCTATAATTAGATTCCTTTCTTTAAACGATAATGGGAGAGAAGTGGTATCATATCATCTAAGCTGATGATATAATATAAAGACCTTGATGAAAATCAAATCTACAGAAGATCTTAAGTCTAGATGGACCCCAAGGACAGATGGCACAGTCTAGTTATAATAAGAGAGGAAAGAAAGAAGTAGTCAGGATGGTGCAATATGAGAGGGCAGGACTTCAGTCTGTCCTCCCTCTGTTCCTGTGTAGTGTTTATAAAATGGGTTCTGGAGGTTGAGCCATCTGGGTTCAAGTGCCAGGTTCATATGGCAATTCACAGAGTGAAGAAGGGTGAATAAATAATGTTTCTGATAAGAGAAATATGATAAACTGAGGTGTAGAAACAAGAGTGATCATGGTTCCTTCAGGAAGCAGCAAGTAGTTCAGTAAGACTGGGACACAGCAGTGGGGCAGGGCCAAGGCAAGAGGATGGTGGAGGAGGGCTGGCCTTCACATACTTACAACACCTACTAAGCAATTTGAACTTTAGCCTAAAAGAAAGAAGATATGCAGAGGAGTTTAAATTAAGGGAATGGCACTATCCCGTTTATGATATACTCTTTGAAAGGTGAAAAGCAAAGGGTAGAACACAATTGGAAATAAGAAATGGCATACATTCTTCTTGAGAATGAAGAGAAGTGGACAGAGGCTACCTTGTCCCTCACCTGTCACTCCCAAGTTCTCAAGGGTTTTTAAATTACTCTTTTGAGATTTTACAATCAAGAACACTGTAGGTTCCACTTTTGAGCTTTGGCTTCTAAGAATCCAAAACTTGTGGCAAACCCCCTTTGCCTGGGCACCAGTTGGATTCACTCCAGTCTCTTATAAAGAAGTGAGTTTCACTTAGTGGTAATTATTCTTTTCTTGTTGTTCTCCTCCTCCTCCTCCTCCCCCTACCCACCTCAATTGATTTTTGTACTTCCTTTCCCCAGTAAAATAGTATCTCTAAATATGACTAGACATTTATGGGAAGCAATATTTTTATGATGAATTTTGTTTATCTTCATTTTTCAAAGGAAAACAGAAAGCACATCTGGTCTCCAAATAATCTACCCACATCAAAGTCAGTGAGTAGTTTCCTAGAAGACCATACCTAAGTGGGAGATAACACAGATAAGTGATGTTATTTTGTACTTCACTATTACTACCTAAAACCTTTCCCATTCACCAAAATGCTTTTTTGGTGAATCAACCTCCATAAATAATACATTTTGTGGATTGAAAATGGGAAGTAGCCAAAACAGGATACAAGATTGTGTTTCCCACCAATATTTAATGACAGAGATAAGCCCAGGCTCTTTCCCCCAAGAGTTTTTAGATGGCAGAATATTCCCCTGGTATTTTGAAAGCAAGAAATGTGTGTGGTTCAGAGAGAACAACATGAAATCTGGAATCAAGCCATATGATCAAGATTCTAAACTGCTTAAATCTTCAGCATTTACATCTATTAAGTTTAATAAGAATTTTACCTTTTCCACTGACCAAAAACTCTGAAATTGGAAATGCCTTATACATATTCTATCTAATCAAGTGGCCAATAACCACACATACTTACTGAAAACTTGAAATATGGCCAGCTCAACAGAGGAACTGACTATTCATTTTAGATAATTTTAGCTAATTAAAAACTTTACACATGTGACTAGCAATTACCTTATAGAAGGTATGATTATTGAGTCCTATTTCAGTTGTTCTGGAAATCCATACCTAAGTATATTGCCTTTGTTTGAGAAAGAATGTTTCCCCTTTTGCTTTCATGTGGACATAGGTCTGTAACCATCTTAAAAATATAATCAATGAGATAAAATAGAATGCAACTTTGCTTTAGTCCACCAAATTTTTAAAAAAATATTCAATGGAGGAAGTTTTTTCCAATAGCATTGATAAAAAGTCCCTAGTTGGTCCCATGTCTCTTCTGACCACTCTCAGATTAAAAAAAAAAAAAATCCTGTGGTTTTAAGTTGCAAAATGCAGTTTCCATCAGCACTCCAATCTCCTAGCCTGAGGCTAACCCTCCTCCCCCATACCATTTGAGTCTGCAATCTTGGGGAAAGGGGGATTGCATCTTCTCTTTTTCCACCTCACCTCTTCCATCACCCAGCTTGCTATAGTTGCTGTAACTGATGTTTCCAAAGTTTGAGAGGATAAGTAGGGAAGAGTAGAAATAGAACAGAACATTTTTACTCTACTTATATGATTGAAAGCTGGCTTTGACTGTCATTTCTGGACCTGGCTAATGTTTATTGCTTCTATTGCTGCTAATGTGGTCTGTGTGTGTGTGTGTGTGTCCCTGTGTGTACTTTGGGGGAATCCTCAGATGCTTTTCGATGCAATGCCTGGAAGGTAAGTAATGCAACCAATTCTTCAGTCCACTATGCCTCCTTGAGCTCTGGTTTCCTAACAGGGAAACACACCCACCTTTCCTGGAATATGCAATGAAGTCACTTCCTCTGTATAGGACCTGAGAAAGTAGCATGGCTCATCTCTACCCTTTTGCACTGGGATTGCCTTTCAAAAGTCTTTCTCACAAAACCCTGTGTTCATTCTCTCACTTTGGTGTTTCTTTTTTTTTTTTATGGTTTGGTTTGGTTTTTTGTTTGTTTTGATTTTTTTTATGGTTTGGTTTGGCTTTTTTGTTGCAACTGGAAGTAAGTGAGGAGCTAAAGAATTGTGAAAATATTTCCAGTTGCAGCCATGACATCCTGACATTCATGGCTCAATCGAAGTTCAAATGAAGAACAACACTTCCTGTGTAATTGACTAGCTCATTTATAAATACCAGTCTTTGGAAAACTGAACATAATAGAGAAGATGGAATAAGGGAATTTGTATTTTTCAGTAAAAATAGCTGAGCTGTAACAAACATACCCTTTTTTTTTTAACAAGAACTGACAGAAAAAATAAGTTGAAATATAGACATGACATAAAATTGCATTCATAATGTAACTTTGTGAGCTATGTGAAAACAAGGAGAAAATAGCCTTTACATTTAATAATGATCTTTTATGCTTGATATTAATAAACAAATGATATTTTACTGCTTTTCTAGGTCATTATAATCATCCAAATAGAAGACAATCCACTTAGCAAAGAACTTTTCCCTTTAATGGAAATATCCTGATTTTCATTCAGCAAAGGAGAGGTTCCTTCTAGCACCCAGTTTGAACATCTAGAGGTAAATTTATGTTATGGTTATCAAAGAGCACTTATCATTAAATAGGAAAAATGTTTTGATATATGAATAAATACTTTCTTTGACATTTATTTGACATTAATATCTTCAGAATGGCATATATATATATATATATATATATATACACACACACACACACACACACACACACACACACACATACACACAGAAAGTTTTACCCATCAAAATTTTGAGATGCCAACATACAGGTTAGTTTTGAGCATTTCAGTTTGATCATTAAATATTTCTTGTGGTTGCAGTCAGAAGAAAAAGAAATTGAAAGCTATCTTACAGAATTAAAGTTTTTTTGCTTTTTTGTTTATTTGGGTTTGTTTGGTTTTTGTTTGTTTGGATTTGCAAGGTTTTAATCAATCTTTAAGCTTTTAACCCAATACCAAAAATGTAAAAAATGGGAAAAAATAATTTGGAGACAACTTAAATCACAATATTATAGTAGATAGCCTCTAAATGTATTTTCCGGAACAAATCGAGAATTGGAAGAAGCCAGATCCTAAACGGGTTTGTTGTTCCTTTCCTGCTTGATCTGTGGATTTTGTCTGATCTAGCCAAGATCTTAGCTTCCTAAAACTACCCATCCTTTGCTTTCCTAAATTAAATCCCAGTGTTCCTGCTGTTGCTTTGATCATCCCTTCCTTGTTACCTTAAGTGGCTTCTCTAATTTTACCTACTTATTTAAACATTTTCCCAAATTTTGTTGTTTCAGCCTTACTTCTGATTTCACATCCTGTTTTTGTGGGAAAATCCCAGTGATCTTTGTGTTTGACCTGGGTCCCTCCCCTAAGCTGCAGAACTACTGTAACATTCACCTGCAGGATGTCTGTGTGCGAAAACTGCCCACATCTGCATGCATCTCCTTCTGTACCCCAGTGTCTCTTCCCTTCCTTACCTCCTCCAACAGAGTTCTGTTGATGGTCTCACTATCTTCATTTCCCTCTTGAGCTCTGTCCTCCTCCTCACACAGCAAATCCTGCCACAGTCTTTTCTGACTGATGCTGTGGCACCTGCACTGATTTAGTTCTTATTATTTCCTTTCTGATGCCCTTTGTATTGCACAGGTCTCCCACTTTCTTGTCTCTTTCTTCTCTAAGCCTTCCTACCCACTGTCTAGCCCTCTTCCTGGAATACAGGTGTAAAACAGGGCATTCCAGCACCTATTACTGCCACTCTACCAAACACCCTTTGGACAAGACTCTCCATGAAAGTCAAAGGATACCTGTCTTGTTATTTGGCCTCTCTGTGACATGAGACACTGTTAACCTCTTTCTTCTTGAAATGTTGTCCTCTTTTGTCTTTACTTGCTCTGCATTTATTGTATTTCTTTCTATTTCTCTGGACTTTCCTTTCAGTCTCCACCATGGCTGCTGCTTCTTCTGATAGAAGGTTTATCTCTGCTTCTTCTAATAAAAAGGTTTAGCTATTGTTAAATACTCTATTAAAACTTTGCTTCTCTTCTGTAATACGATCAGGGGTTTTTGTGGGTATCATGACCTAGAGGTCAAGATTTAGAAATTTGTTTTTAAAAGTAATTAGCTATATCTTAAGATTTTTGTACAATGTTGCACACCACAGCACTAGTGAACACAAAATTTCTGCACTAATAACAATAGCAAATGCTGGAAAAGACATATTTTCATCAGAAAGGATTGGTCAAGTTATACTACTACATACAAATGAGCAATCTAAGATGTCATAGTAGAATATATAATAGCGTGAAATGTGTGATACATGGTTAAGCAAACTAAAATAATCACATAACATTTTTGATAAAATGTGCATTCTGACCATCTATTTTAGGCATAAAAAGGCTAACAGGATAATGCACACAAAACTTTAAGATGTGCATCCTCAGTAAGTATGAGAGTAACTCCTAAATATGAATATGCAAAGTCAGGGGAAAAAAGAAATAAGCATTATTTTATAAAAGACTAAACCCAACTTCTTTAAGTAATATCCTTTATCCCAAAAAGCATCTTGGAAATCACCTGGTTCTCCTTTCCTCACCCCACTTTCCCAGCCTGAGTTAGATACCCTTATATTTCTATCCTGCAAACCTCTGCCTTAGCTCTGATATCCTATTAAAAATTTTTATATGTATTTGTCACCTCCAATGCTTGAGTGTTTTCCTTCATTTCTATACCCCCTGTTCTATAAGCATAGTGCATGTAGTAAACATTTACTTTCCTACTGCCCTCAGGGAAGAAAGTGTACAGCCCTTAGACAGATACTTAAAAATCCTTTACAATTACAGGCCACCTATCTTCTCAGTCTTTTTCCTTTGTATTTTTGCTCCTGTCTCCCCAAATACTGCATCTGCAAGCATACCCAACTAGGGAAGGCCTGGTACCTTTCTTACTCTCTGCTGTATTCCAAAACAGCCAAGTTCTCAAAGAGTAGATGTTCAGAAATTATTTGTTGAATCAATGATAGGGTAAATTAATTCACTTTTTCAAATATATCCTGTACTTGACACTTCTCCATATTCTCTAAAGGCCACTCTCTCCAAGTTTTCCCTCTTTAACTTCCTCTCTCAAATCTCCAAGGCTTAGTAATGTTTGGTGATCTTTAAGAATTGTTTCCCTATCTTCCTAAGCAAAATTAAATTCTCTTCAGTACAATATTGCACTTATTTTACTCTTCTCATTAATTATGCTCTTTTGATGTTATTTAAATGTTAACAAGATTCTAAGTTTGGGGAATTTAAGGACTACCATACTTTAATATCTCCCCAATTTTTCCCTTCTATTCTTTCCTACCTGTCTTTGCTGGAAGACACTGACTATATACAAAATCCACAGTATCTACTTAATACTTACACAATAATTTCTGAGAATCACATTCTTGATCTCTATGAGAGTTATTATATTATTATTTGCCCTTCAAAATTAATTAAATCAGATCACATAATTAAAAGTGCTTAAAATATAATAAGTACTCAATGTTAACCATTGTTATCAACATTGTCATTGGTGCCATTATTAATTTCATAAATACTAAAACACATGCCCATTAAATTGAAAGACCAGTCAGTCTCTAACACCTAAGTGTAGATACAAGAGAACTTGATTTAAAAAAATTTTAAGTCACTATAGTTTTAGAAATTGCAGTGGTCCAAACATGTCTGAATCTCCCCAATGCTTCAAGTGCCTAGCTTTCCGTGGCATCTGGGGAGATCATTTGATTACAATATTTAAGATTTAAAAAGTGTTCTGGTAACAGAGAGAAACAGGAACTCTCATTTTGGTTGGGGTTATAATGTGGTATAAATATTTGGAAAGTAATTTCTCAAATATCTCATAAAAATGCATATGGCTCAGAAATGTTATTCCTAGATATGTTCACTAGAATAAGTCTCATATTTTTATACAAAAAATGTAATAGAAATAGTGCTACTTATGAGAGTAAAATACCATACAGTTATGAAAATTTATAGATTGTTCTACAAGAGTCAACACGGACTGATCTCAAAGTATAATGTGGAGAGACAATAGCAAGTTGCAGATGAATAATGTATACTTTATGGTTTATATAAAATTTTTAAACACACAAAACAATATTATATGCTACTCATATGTACCCTGCAGTGATATCTACACAGAGGATAATGGTGATCTCTAAGGTTGGCAAGAGAGAAATAGGGCAAAGGAGAATATTTTTTATCTTTAATATTCATCAGCTCTGTTTTGTATGTGTTAAAGAAATGTCTAAATTAAATGTTTTCCCATTAAAAAGAGAAAATGTGTACAAAACTCCTCTATTATTTCTGGAAATAAAACCAGGTGTCTGTTATCTTGGTTAGAGATAAAGATTATTTTTTTCATTCCAAGAAAATTCCCTATACCGAAGCCTCGTATCTCTGGGAAAGGTGAAAACAAGCCATAGTAATCAAGAGAGAAACCTTCAGAGAAAAGAAAGCTTTGAGAAGGAAGATCAATATGCCATTCCTTTGCCATCCCGTACTGAGTACCTGAAGGCTCTCTTTCTCCAGCTGTCTCCCCTAACACCTTGAGTGAGACAGAGGGGAAGCACAGGACTGGGCTTCTTTATTAATAGGGGTGTACTTGCTCTCTCTTTGGTGTCTCTGTCTGTCCCTGGTGACACTTCAGGTGTTCACATTGATGAACAAGTTAGTTTCCCTTTTTGCTTCAAGATCACTCTTATCACAATTTCAAATGGCCTGAGGTGCAAAGCATCTTTTCCCCCACAAGAACTAACCTCCCAACTTTCGCCTCATTCTCTCAGGCTACCAAAAGCTCAAGAGCATCATGGCTGAGATTACTATTAGTCATTGTTCTTTCTTACTGTGTGACTGCTCTCTCTCCTTTCTCATTTTAATTCCTAGCACTGCTCATTTATTCATGCTCAGAGTTTCAAAACCTGTTTCCGAGGTACTCTTCCTGCCTTCATATTCCCAATTCTCCAACCCACCTGAACGTTATTGCCTGGATGAATCTGCTGAAGCATGCAATGCTTTCAGCATATCAGTCCTGGGACAGGACATTTTTTTAAACCTCTGCTATCTTGAAGCAAAGTCCAAATCCCTGTGAGGCTTCCACAACAAACCATCTTCCAGTGTCATCATCCAAAATCCCCTAGAATACCCTCCATAGAAAACCCAGTATCCCTTCTTTCCAGCTATACATAAAAACAGCCTATTCAATTTCACTTCCTAATTTCATACTTGACATTCTTCCTACTTCAGTGTTTCCCAAACTCAGGCATTCAGGGACCTTGTATGAATTTTTCATTAACAGACACCATCTGAACTATCTTTTACTCACTTTTTTTTTCCCCTGTAAATTCACTCTCACTTTAGTTTAGGTAAATATTTTTAAAGTTATTTTCTATCATTGTCATAAGTAAAAAACACAGTATCTATTACAATATACAAGTAATGCCTATAAACACAAAAAACATTTTCAGTTATTAAACAAAATATTATTCTCCTGCTAAAATCTGTTGCTAACACGGTTGTTATAATAGTGTCTTAAATAAGTGATTGAAGAACTTTTAAGTCTTATCAAAAACAAAATTCATACTTGAAGAATTAAACGTATGCTTAAAATATTGAACAAATAGTAACTTTCCTGGTCTGTTATTTCAGTATTATTGACTCTCCAGTCCAAATGTTACCTAAAATAGTTTCATGTCTGCAAAGTTTGGAAAACGCTGCTGTATGTGACATATTCTCATCACTTTTTCTGCTGATCTCAGCTGTGCACATCCTTCCATCCCTGGCTAGAGTTCCATCACTTCCCACAGTATCCTTTTAAAATTCAGCACACTATGACTGTCCTTCCTCTGGGCCTCCTAGCTAAGCTTCCCTTTGATGTTTGGTTTGGGGAGGTCACTCCATCCTGCTTTTGCATGATGCATATACAAGTTTTCAAGTTTACTTTTTCTGGTCTCCAGTGATCATAGTTCAAAGATTTATGGAGGCTTCTTTTTATTTGTTTGTTTGTTTTTGGTCCTGGGGATTGAACACAGGGCCTCATGCATGTTAGGCAAGCACTCTACCACTGAGCTACATTATTAGACTAATGGAGGCTTCTTTATAATCCCAATATTGAGCATCACACTTCCTATGAAGTGTGATTAATGAAGGTGACTCCATGAACCTCCTAAGTGATTGATTAATTAATGCTTCCTCCCTCTGTGTATGAACACACTATCCCATACAGGTAAGATCCTCTCAGGGGCTAGGCTTGATCATCCTTCTCAGTAGACTCAACCCAAGAGGACCACTTAGAATTACTAGAAATTCTCATCAAACTAATAAATTGCACTTCCTAGAGAATCTCGGCCATCTAGGCCATAGATGGCATGTGACAACAAGAACAAAGCTGCTCTTAGGAAACCTGCTATATGTCCTCAGAGTTTCCGCAGCTGCCCTCCACCTTTGTTTTCATTCCAGTGTCATCCTGCTCTTACTGACAGAGCTCCTGAAAGTTTACATGTATAGGACATATCACATACAAAGTGCATACCAATACTGGTTGTTATCACTTTTGGTTATCACCAAAGAAAATGCCTGGTCTTATAAGACAGCTGGTCAGATGTAAGTTTTTTCAAGAAAGGATTCTCTAAAAATTTAACAGTGATATGGCTTCAAGTTCAAAGTCAATATAATTTCAAATTGTCTTTTGAATGCATTTTAACATAAAGTGGCTTTTAATGAACTCGATCTTGATAGTATTTGCTATCTTTAAGACACAGATAAAAAATATCCTGTTTATGAATTAGCAACAAAGAAGGTGTGAAAACTGGAATAAATCCATTTGCCTTTATTTTTTTTTAATTTTATTAGAGCCTCTTAGCTATATGTGACAGTAGACACCTTTAGTTTTAAAAATGACTTATAACCAACTTTTCAGAAAACTTAATAGTTATGACTTCATAAATTCTATATGCTGTATGCTACTTAAGAAGTCATTATAAATCACCAGTATGAGTTTAAAATAATCATGTAATTGTGTTAAGCAGAGCTTAAAGGATCACCACTAAAGTTGAGGCAACTTTAAGAATATACCTTAAAGGGCCTCATCATCATTTAGAAACTATTATTATTTGAAAACCCAACTCTAACATAGGTGACTTCATATCAGATTTAGATCTTTTTAAGCAATCTGGGAAAACTTCTTAAGTAGAAGGCACCAGAATTTTCACTACATGCTCTTTGATCTGACATTTAAAATTGTGGTGAAAAGAACATAACATTACCATCTTCTCTCCGTATAAGTCTACAATTCAACAGTGGTAAGTTTATTTATATTGTTGTGCAAACAATCTTCAGCATGGTTTCCACTTTTAAAACTGAAATTCTATGCCCACAGAACAGCTGCCATTTCCCCCTCCTCCTAGACCTGAAAACCATCATTCTATTTTCTACTTTTGTAAAAATTTGACTAATGTAAATATCCCATACAAGTGGAATCATATAGTATTTGTCTCTTTTATCTGTTTGTGAAGCATAACTGAAACTTAATTGGGATGAAGCCAATTTGCCTTTCATTGGTTATTATCTGTCTATTCAGTACTGTGCATTCTGCCAGTTTCATTCTATCAAACCAGTGAGGCAGTCTATACTCACTTAACCAAGCCTTCACAAGGTGAAACATCTGGTTACCGGTCACACATCCAATAAGAGTGGGACCAATTCTTGCCTTTATCTAGCCTTATAGCTCACAGCCTTCAACATGCCAGGAGGTCTTTTGAAATATTTAAATTTTTCAGAGGATTTCAAATGTAGACATCTTTGAAGCAAGTCAGAGTGGTTCTTTTCTTACATTTGACTTATTGCTCCTTTATTACATGAACTACTTTATTCTAAACCCTATCTCAAAGTCCCAAGGATACCAGTTACCTTCCATGTTTCCAAGTAAGGCTTGGGAAGGAAGCAGCAGCTAGTCTATTCAATTTTTATGGAAATTATACGACTTGCCAGTGTGTAGCATATACCAGCAGTGAAAGGAATATTGTTTTTTAAAAAGCAACTTACATCTGTGGAAGTGAGCCTCAGCTTCTTCAGTTCAGGCACATTGTTTTAGTGAATGGAAGTCACTCTATCCAAGCCAGGTGCTCTCTTCAAAGGCGCCCTGCTCAGTGTGTGGGCGAGACCTGCATTCCTGCCTACAGAGCCACCTGGGACTCGAAGTCCTACCAGTGTGACACCAGTGTTGCCCAACCAGAAACCCTGAAAGGCATAAGAACTACAATACCCACAATTCAGGCTCCTCACCTGAAACTGGGAGAACAGGGCAATGTCTGGAGTTTCACTCTAGGAATAAAGGAAAAACAGTGGGAAGAACAATGGGGGACAGGGGACTCTGGCGTTATATTTAAAAATGAGCAGTTTACACGGTCCTATTTGCATAAAAGGCAATTAAAGTGGTTTGATATTTGCAGAGGAGTAAGAAGGGTTTTTCACTGTTGGCAAGAACTGAAAAATTATGCAAATGAACTCTCTCTCCTGCAGCTGTGAAACCTGCCCTGCCAGATTCTCTTTCGGTGATTCAGAGGCAAGGGCGCCTGGTGCTCAGAGAAGCAGGTGGAGGAAGACTGCTGAGGTGAGGCCTGGCAATCTCAGTTCCTCTTACAGCTATGATATGCCACACCTGTAATGGAGACCTTTGATCTTTCATCTTTTCAAACACATCCTGATATTTAAAAATGTGCTTTTAAAAATATGAGCAAGAATAAGTATTTTTAAAAACATGTCCTTCTGCTTTCCTTTCCATTTCTGGGGTCGTGGTTCCTTCTTGCATATTCCAGCATTATTTCCAATTGTTCAAAAGTCAAGAAAGAGAAAATTGAGGGAGGAATTTTTTAAAGCTTAGCAAAATGAAGGATACAATAATCATTTCAGTTCTTTGCAATATTCGCCACAGAATATGAAAACAAAGCTAAAATTAAGAAGTGTGTTTTCCTTATTTGCTTGTAGAGCATCTTCCTCTGGGCCTTTTATTTCCTATTTGACACAGTCCAGAAAATGGAAAGAGGCTAGCCTTGGCTTGGTCTGGGCTCAATAACACAATAGGAGGACTCATCTAGAGTAGGCAGATGGCAGAGTAGTGACAGAGGAGCATTTCTTTCCCTTCCTGCCCTCTCTCCACCTCCTTTCTCCATGCCTCTGCCTCCTTGATGTGTCCTGTCTGAGAGTGCTGCCACAGTCACCTAACCCACCCAGAGTCCCACTGGAGTTTCCCCCTGAGTCATCCCACAATCCAAATTAGCCTTCCAATCCCCTTTGTCACAGGTCCCTCAACTCCTGACTAGAATCTAACTTTCCTATGCCATTTATATTCCTTCCACAAAAAGGCACTCCTCTCCCCCAGCCTACTGGTTTGTTCTCCATGTTGTTTCTTCTCCCTGAAATCCTCATCTTTAAATATGCAGATCTTTCCTTCCTTTCAAAGTATGATGAAAAGACTCTTTTTCTCCAGGAAGCCCTCCCGAGTCTGCTTCATCTGAATCCTAATTAATTCCATAATATTGTGTCTAGTCCTTTCATAACATTCTGCACCTCGTTTCATTGTTTTATGTGAGTACAGGCATACACATGTAGGCTGACCTTCTATTTTAAGGCAAGACTTCATTTTACTCCTACCTAATCATGTAGATGTTTTGATAATGGATGTATCAAACACCTGCAATATTAACTCTAAATTGGATTGTAACACTTAATACCATCTGTATCTATACCAGAGTTTTAAATGTAAAGAACTCTCTAAATTTCAGGATAAAATCCTGATATGAGAATCCTCCATCGTCCATTTTTCTACAACCTTTATTTTCAAAAAAAAAAAAAAAATGTGGTATTAAATGCAGCAGCTCAAGCCCAGACAGTACCTGAAATGCAGCCTCTATTGGATCCACAGCTCCCCCCTCATGCTGGTTTCTAACAGCTTCCTAGGGGCTGGTCTCTTTGAAATCCTCTGTCCCATGACTACCATATTTAGACCTGCTCTGCCTCTATCTATAATTTTAATTTTCAGTTCCAGCAGCAGGCTATGTTTCTCTATAATCTCATCTTCCTGATCTGAAGACTAAGCTCTGTTCTCGAAGTTCTTTAAATAGTTTGTAGTCTCTGATCTCTCTCACCCAGGGAAGGGAATTCTCAGCAGCTGTTCACAGGCCTGTTTCTGCAGGTTTCTGCTGGCCCTCACACATGTTGTGTCACACATGTTGTGTCTTCCAGCTGTCAACCATTGTGGAGGGCATGAGTGAGACCAGACTGATTTGTGCAGTGAGCTTTCTTTGGACGCTCAGACATAAAAGCTGGCGGGTGAAGATAAGAGTTGTCTGACTGGTGAAAACAAACCTCACCTTCCCAATGTTCCTCTGATCAAGTCAAATAATCCCTAACCCCTTAGCCTGCCTGTGTGAGCACAATCTGCCTGTGGCCTAAAACTGCATCAATGTTCATTCATCCTTCATGCATGGTTCAGGGCCACTTTCTTCCTTCACCTCTCTTCCATACACAGAAATCATGATCACTAGAGCCATGAGATTTGTTGTACTCAAGAAAAAGAGTAAGATATGGACATTTGTTATTTCCTGACAGATAGTAGAAGAATATAGAAACTCAGACCTTTTCACCTCAGTGAGTGAGAAGAAGAAAGCAAGAGGTTGAAGGGAACTTTAAGGGGGTTTCCATAGACACATGCTAGAAGGTACTAAAGAGTAGATGTGTCAGGAGCAGGGTGACTGTAATCAAATACACAATCTGAACCACTGTATGCTTAACCCAGTTGAGAAGGCTAATGGGGAACTAGCTATTTCCACAACTCTCAGGGCGGGATCATGAAGGTGCCAAGAATGTTAGTAGACCTGCACAGGCTAGGGGTACAGACAAAGAGGTTATGCTATACCTTCAGGACTTAGGAAAAACGGTCAGACTCACCCATCAATAAATGTGATGCTATGCAGTGCACCAATAAGACCTCTAGTCCAAGCATTAAACCTGTCTTCTCACAGCAAGTAATGCATTTGGATTCATTACATGAGCTTCAGAACTCCATCTTGTCCTCATACCCCAATCTTATGTTCATTAGAGGAGGAGAAACTCAAACTGCGAATAATTTTTAAAAAGTCATCAGAACTTTTAAGCCAAAAGAGACAGATGCACTTAATAGTCAGTTAAACATCTATTCCTGCCCTCCATCCATACACTCCAACGGTAACATCATCGACATAGAAGCTAAAATTCCAGTGACCCACTTAAATTTGGCCGTTGTAGATAAGGGAGAGGCAAAGCACTTACAATAGCTAATCAAACACAGCTATCTGGGACCAGGAATTAGGAAGTGGCTGGAAAAGAAGCAGGGACAAGAGAGAGTCCACTCTTGTGGTGAAGGGAGACAGCTGTGCAAACACCGCCCTCCTCTGGGGTGTGATTGTGGCGTTCATGGAGCACAGGGTCCAGGACTCACAACCCTGGCTGGTCATGCAAACTGTGGTTTCTAAGGCTTGGCAGAAACAATGAACCTATTCAGTGACATCGTTTTGGCTGCTAATGTGGTTCTTTAATCTGTGCGCCTGATTGCCCAGCCTTCCCAGCAATTCTGGAACTGGAATTTGGTGTTACTTTTTAATTAAGGTCAGCCACAGGCATGTTCTGTTGGTTGAAGCTAAGAGTTATGGTACAAACATCTAACAGAGTTCTCTCTCATTTTCGCAGGTATTACCTCTGCCCATCCCAGCCTATTTAAACTGCAGGAGATCAGAGAATGGATCTTATTCATTTATAAATAGATTAAAAACTCACAGTACTTGGCCATAGTACATATTTGTTGACTTAAAATGAATGGATCAGTAAAATGAGGAAGTCTTAATTAAACTTCCTTCTCATGTAAAAATTCTCTGACCACATGGAAGCTATCAAGTTCCTTATTAATGCAGAGGTAACTCTTTTCTTCTAACGTTGCAAGTGGTTTAGAATTGTACTTTCCCCCTTCTCTGTGTCTAGGAGGGAGCAGAACTAATGATTTCCTATACTTAAGGGGGCAAATTAAACACATGAAAAATGGTTTGAACATGCCTAAGGTGTTGCTTACTGTTACTTAATAATCAAAGGGTTTTTTTTTTTTTTTTTTTTTTTTTTTTACTTTCATTGACCTATGTTAAATGTCACTAATGTTTGGTACCTGAAGTTCAAATACACCAATGTGATAGGAAACAACACTTTCCCCACGTTCTCAGATTTTCCCCACTTGGCTGTCTTGGAAAGAGAAAGGCATTGCAAGTTCAGAAGAAAGTTCCCCTTGGAGTTTTTTTTCCCTCCTGTTCTGTTTCAGTATGCATAGACTTTCAGACACTGGTCTGCTGTGACTTTAATTTCTGGGTCACTTTGTCCCTGAGTCATGATCACACTTTACCTTTCCAAAAATGGTCAATAACAGAGCCATTTACCAGTTAATTTAAGTGAATTACTCAAAACTTACTATAAAATGTTAGGACTAGAGTTTTAGTTCAGATTGCTCTTATTTCCCCAGATTAAGAAAGTAAGTCAAGTTGTTCTCATAATTTTGTATTTCCAATATCTTTCTGGATCCTTAGCCATAAGATGAATCATGCATAAATTAACCCCAACCAAGAACCATTTTAGAAAGTCATTGTTTTTTTTTTTTTTAATTTATTGCTTTCATGATAACCTTCAAGAAAACAGGGGTCAACTCTTCATGGGATTGCAAGACATATCTATTCTTCCCTTTGTCACTATTCAGCACCAGAGAGTGCTCTGTGCAGTTTTACCCAGAATGCCTATGGATTGCTTGCTTTTTTTCTATTTGTTGACCCCTCTGTATTTTTATTGGTATAATTGCTACTTTCATGCCAAGAACACTTTTTGGAAAAAGTCTTTTCATGTGTCTTTATATCAACTTCCCTGGAGCTTAAATGAAAATTTCTGAGGCATATTTTTGTCAATAATCCCTAGGAAGTTGGAATGTTTTGTGCCTCTAGGCAATGATTTGTGTGCGCGCGCGCGCGCACGCGCACACGCATGCACAATAAATCAACTACCTCGCTTTGGGGGCAAAAAGTTTACTCTAAATCTTTGGTACACCGCATGGTAAGCTTAGAATAGAATATCAACTTTAAAGAATATTTTATACAGTTCACAGTCTAAAAGCCAAGACAAGGGGTAATTGGTATACTAATTTATCTGTCAATGCAGTTTAGAAATATGAGCTATGTTTTTTATTTTAAGTGTCCTCCAAAAGCCCATGTGACAAAGGCTCAGTCTCCAGCATGGTGGTATTGGAGGTGGTGGAACCTTTAAGACATGGGCCTCTTGGGAGGTCTTCAGGTCATTGGGGGTGGGCTCTTGAAGGGAATAGTGGGACCCCCGCCCCTTCATCTGCCTCTTTTTCAGTTTCCAGCCACAAGTCAAGTGGTTTGCTCTTCCAGGAGTTCCTGCCATGATGTGCTGCCTCATCACAGGTCCAAAGGCAACAAGGCCAACAGTTCATGGACTGAAACCTTCAAACCTGGGAGCCCCAATAACATTTTCTCTTTATAAAATGATTATTTCCAGTATATGTTACATAACTGAGGGCTGGATACAAAACTATGGTATAGACATAGATATTTATTTATATACAGAGATAAAAATATTTCTTGCACATTTAAAATTTTACACAAGAAGACACACACACAAAAATATTTAAAGAAAGAAAGGATAGCATATTTCCAATCCTGAGAACACTGAATCTTATTTTATATGTTCTCAATAAGTATTATACTAGAGTAAGCTCTATCCTCTAACTTGAAGCAGAAAAATACATTCTATGGAGACACACACAGTTTTACCCAAGAGACAAAATCCCAGTATTCTGTGACAGAGAAGAGGAGGGCCATAGTCACCCATCCAGTACCCTGCAAGGTTTCCTATCTGGAACAATAGAGACTGCAGAGGCTCTAATCCATTCTCCTAGGGGTAACACATTCATTCCTGGTATGTTCATGTTAAAATGTTCATATAGCAAATTACTACAGGCCGTGCACATTCCTGGGCATGAATGACTTCATCCATCTTCAAAGCCAGCAACAGCAGGTTGTGTCCTCTCAGATCTCTCGGATCCTTCTGTCATCATGTCCCTCTCACTTGTGTACAGCAGGAAAGCTCTCTGCTTTTAAGGTCTCATGATTAGATTGAGACCATCTGCATAATCCAGATCATCTCCCATCTCAAAGTACAGACTTTAAACACATTTAACAAGTTCCTTTTACCATGTCAGCTAATATATTCACACATGCCAGGAATTAGAGCAAAGACATCTTGAAGGAGCTATCATTCTGGCTACCACACCAGGTTTCCTTCTCAGAAAATATTCTACACAGCATTATAGGGTTGGAGTTGGATCCTATATAGACTTCTCATTTGGATTGAGAGAGGTTTTTGTTTTTTGTTTTTTGTTTTTTTATACAAGACCAGGCTTTGAAAATGTATGATTGAAGAGATATAAAGAAAGGCCCTTTGGGGCTGGGGTTGTGGCTCAGAGGCAGAGGCTTGCCTTGCATATGTGAGTTACTGGGTTCAATCTTCAGCACCACATAAAAATAAATAAACAAAGTAAACATATTGTGTCCATTTATAACTAAAAAGTATTTTTTTTTAAAAAAAGAAAGAAAGAAAGGCCTTAGGTCTCCAAGACATCACCTGCCTCTGGACTGTCACAAACAATTTCATTATGATGTTCATGACTCAGTTCCCAAAGTGATTTTCTCTCAAGAATGATTGAATTGAACTAGTTAAACAAATTCATATTAAAATGGAAAACACGTCTTAAAGAGATTCCCACTGCAAAGATTCCTCAGTTGATATTTTAATAGGGGTAAGTTTATGGAAAACACTGATGGGGGAGAATACGAGGAACACGAGATGGAGGAAGAGTAGTTTTATCATGGAGACCACATGGTTTGCCTCGTGTACCCACAGTTTCCTTATCATGAAAGAACCTACCCACAGACAAAAATTTTCATGTCCTCTAACATATGACTCTTCTGTCCTGACTAACCATGATAATAGTTGCAAACTGATATCCCAAACAAAGTTGACCAACTGCAAGCCAGATCAGGGTTTTTTTTTTCATTTTAATTACATATTTGGCCAGTGTATAGATAAATCAATTTATCAACATTTTAAATAAAATAAATAGAAACTGAATGGATGTAATGGAATGAATAGAATAGAATAGAGTTCATTGCACTAGAAAAAGTTCAATGTAACTGGATGAGCCATTCATTTCAATGTGTATTTAAATGTATGTGTGCCTCTGTGTGTGTATGTGTGTGTGTGTGTGTGAGTGCGCACGAATGTGTTAACATTGGACCACTTATACAATGATTTCCTTTCAGTGGAAAATTTGAAATCTACATAGCTAGATAGTAGTCTTATTGGGTAGTCAAACATGAAAGCTATGCACTATTAGTGTATTTTTACACTGGGAGGTAACTCATTAACTAACTAACCAATCAAATCATCTGTCTTTGGCAAACACATGAAATACTTCAAATGGAGATCAGGAGTGCAGCAAAACCACAACACCTTGACAAGACAGAAAGCAGAAACCACAAGCTAGTCAAAAGTTTGAGTAATTTTCAGAGACCATGGGAGTAAAGAACAGAAGGGTAGAGGAGGTGCCTAGTGGTAATAGAAGCAGCAGAAAAAGAATAAGGCAGAATGGGAGACAAGCTAAGCCCAGGAATAGAAGAATCACAGAGTTAGGCATATTAGACCCCCATGTATAATGGCAAGGCAAGATGAACTGTCATTCTTACATTCAGCAAATATTTATTGACTGCTTGTTGTATATCAGGGACTGTCCGAAGAGCTGAGCACACTTCAGTGAAGAAAATATACACAAACTCACAGCTTCATGGAGCCTACATTCTAGGGATGTGTGCTGAGTTATATCCTAAAGTAAAGGTAAATTCTCCCTGATTGTATAAATGTGGTGGATTACCTCCTATGCTTCCTCACTTTATCTACTATCTTTTCAACATACACTCATCCTCTATTTCTTGCAACATGAAAAAGCCTAAATGATAAGGCTCGAAATAAAAGTGGATTACATAGAGTTGTGCCTAGCACCAGTTCTAGGTATACCAAGTCCCATTCTGACGGGAAAGAAGCAGGAACTGTTCTTCTCTTGGAGATGCCATTGGGACCAATTGAGAAGAATCCTGTGGCTCTTTAAGCTGAGGCAGGAGGAAAGAGAGTTCAAGAGCAGCCACAGCAACTTAGTGGGACCCTAAATAACTCAGAGAGACCCTGTGTGTAAAAAAAAAAAAAATGCTGGGATGTGGCTCAGTGGTTAAATACCTCTGGGTTCAAATCCTTGTATCAAAAAACAACAAAAAACAAACAATTAAGTAGTTTAAATACAAGTTTTCATCATTTTTTGATTAATTGTATAAGAATTAGCTTATTTATTTATTTATTTAAATAATTTTTTTTTTTTTTTTTTTTGGAAGGAGGGCAAGGAATACTTGGTGAAATTTTGCCTAGCATGGTTAAGGGCGCTCAGGCATAACCTCTGGTCTTTTCAAGAAATGGGCAACATCCATCATCTCTTGCTTACCTTAGTATAACTCTCTTTCTCATCAGAATCCTTCCTCTCCACACATCTCTCAGGCCTCCCCATCTTGTAAAACACAAACTTTCACACCCCCTCAAGCAAGCTCCTCACCTGTGCTCCCCGTCACTGATGGGCTTCTTGACAGAATCTCTCTCCATAGTTACTGTTGGTCTCCTCATCTTCCCAGTCTTCAGTCCTTTCTGATCTGACCCATCCCTTTCTCAAGGTCTCATTAAAGCTGTGTTTTTAAATCTTATGGATTGACATTCTATTCTTTCAATCTTTATCTTTCTCAATCAGTCAGCAGGTTCTAACATTTGTATCAGTCAGAATGTTTTAAATTATGCTACAGTTAAAAAAAAAAAAAAAAAAAAAAAGCAACAACTCCAAAACCTCAGGCTCTCAGCAACAAAGGTTTCTTTCTCACTCACTCTACCCATCCAGTGAGGGTTAGCTGGAGGACTTGACTCATCTTATCACTAAAGGTTTAGATATTGGGAGTGGCCCCCGTTTTGAACATTGTTGCCCTGTAGAGGGAGAGCCCTGGTGAATGTTACCCAGGCAATTGTAAACTCTTTCCAGAATCAACACACATCCTTTTTGCTCACAATTCTTCATGCAAAATCAAATACATGCTCACACCGTCCCACAATGGGCTAGGACATAGATATTGCCGTATATCTATAAGCAGAGAGCTGGCAAAACTTGGCTGTAATTTCTGCAGTGAGATTCACTGATCTTCTCTATGGAAAGGACTCTCCCCCCACATCTGAGCCCATACTCTCTTGATGCCATTCCTCTCCCTCGGGCTGCTCTTTCTCTGTCTTTGCAGGCTCAGTCTCTTTCTTGTACTCTATTTGTACTAGCACCTCATCTCTTTCCCTGGGCCAACTCATCTCATCCTTGTCGCTTGTATTACCTCCCGACATTAGTGATTTTTGATTCATGCAAGAGCCCTCCTCTCAGCCAAAACCAGATACCCAATTTTCTTTATTTTGACCTGAGTGCCTCAACCTAAAACTGGACTCATAAATCTGCCTGCAAATGGTTTCTTTGCCATGCTTCCTGTCTCAGGAAGTGGCACCAAAAGCCATTCCATTTTGAAAGCCAAAATTTCAAGATACAACCTCGTACCTGTTCCTCTCACCCATTCTGTCTAATCCAACACCAACTACTGGCAGGTTCACCTTGTAAGTAGATTTCACCCTGGATTCCTATTTTCATGTGTACTGACCCTGGCCTCCTACAAATGTCCCACATCCTTTTCCTGGAACACTGTAAAGGATTAACTGGCTCTTAACCTATTGTTGATGCTCTTCAATTGGTCCTTGACCTTGAAAATGGAATGGTGTTTTCAAAATGCTTTTGCTTTGAAATTCTTACACAGTTTTCCATTGCTCTCCAGTAAAGCTGAAATCTACCTTGGGTTTATAGGACCTCCAGAGTCTCTTGAGTCAATTCCTACCACACCACTCTCATAATCTATCACTTTTAACAATTTTCTCTGTTCCAGAGGAGATATATTTAGTTCCGTAATTTTCCAAGTTTTCTTCCACCAGAGACTATACATATTCCCTTTTGGGATTTGCTCATTCATAAATAAGGCTTCCTCAAGACATTCCTATAAAGTTTAAATCTCATGATATTTTTTGTTCTTCAGATTACCTCTGTGAAGCCATGACCTATATTTGTGTTTCTTTATCTTTATTTTCCCAGTGGCTAACATGATGTCTAAGACACATATTTGCTGAACATACTTTGAATGTATGACTGAATGATAAGTACTATATTCCTTTTGTATAGTAGATTTTAATAGAAATAAAATGTATATATTTGTTTAAAATTGCTCCAAAAAAGAAAGACTCTGTGTGTGTGTGTGTGTGTGTGTGTGTGTGTGTGTTTCTTGTCATTAGAGGAATTTATAAAGACATTTTTAGGAATAGATGAGGTGTTTGCTAAAATGTGCTTGCTAATGAGAGGGTTAGTGATGACCTCAATAAAATGGAAACAGCAAAATTTCTCATCTTTCCCACTGATGTTTTACAGACTTTCTTCTTACATGACATTTAAGGCAGTGACCAAAAACCTCCAGATGTGTGTAGCCATTGCTAAAAATGAGCAATTAACTACAGTATTATTACAGGGATTTCTCCATTTCTAGCTCAGAAAAAAAAATTATGAATCACCAAAGTCAGAGTGCAAAGTCATAGAGCCACATTAAATAAATAGATACTGAAAAATTTCAATGACTTTTTGGGAAATGAAATTAACTAGTCCTACACACAAGATATTGAAGTAATGTGTCACCCTAAATTCCAAACTAGTATTTTTATGCAGTCATATTATGGACTGATGTTGCTGGTAAGAGGGAAATAGTTCATCTCAATTTGGACATATATTAAGTCTTTTAAGTTACTAAGCTTTCTCTGATGGAATTTGAAACACTATTTTGCTCATTCATAAATAAAGCTTCCTCAAGACATTCCTATGAAGTTTTAATCTCATGATAATTTTCATTTCTTCATATATTCATTTCTTCTTAAAGGGCATAATTTGCATTCTAGAATTGAGCTATCAATTTCCCAATAAAAGAATAGGAACAAAAAATTTAAAATTTTTAAGGTTAAAAATTGGTATTCAAAGCCCATGTATAATAAAAGTTTTTATAATGAATGTGACCAAAATAATACATAAAAATATGTAAGAAAAGAAAAAAATATATCAAGCGTGTTTAACACTAAAAGGGAAGAGTACCCTTCACATCAATTTCTGTGGGTGATTAAATTATTGTGAACTTTCCATAACATTTTAAAGCATTAACTTCTTGAAGACACCTAAGTAATGAAATTTGATGCTACTTTAAGAAAGTCACTTGTACCTATGAAAGAGAGAGTATCTAAATCTATAAAAAAGATTTGTTCTTTTTCCTCTCATCTTAGAAGACTTAAAGTATACTCTCTATTTTTATGTTTAGATTCAATGAAGAACATACAGTCATGTAGAAATGTGTAGTATTCCTTTCCAGGCCAGGTATGTGGTAGGACCGCTCTGGAGTGAGGGCCTTATGACCTACTTTCAGCCAAGGTAAGTCAAAGAATTCTCTTATGACTATGCTTCACACACAAAGAGAGGGGAAGGTCAGAACATGACCTTTCTGGGTCTAATAGTTTGCTGTGAGAAGAGGAATTCCAGTTTCTGTGACCCACTTTGGGGGAGTGAAATTCTAGTTTCTATGGTCTGTTAGAAGGAGAACTAGAAGAGGAGAAATGACGGTGGGCAAAGGTTAGAGAGACTTTGCTTTGGAGGCCCTCTGAATCAACTTTAGGTCAAAGTTCTCAGCATGTCAAGGTGCCTTCTTTTGGGGTATTTTGTACTGAGCCTGGAGACATATAACACACAATGATACTGCAACAAGTGACACTCATAGGACTTAAAAGAATGATTTTAGTGGGCTGCACCTGAGGTTCTTGGTGCCTATCTCAAGTTCTTTCCATTTTACCATGGTGACATTTAGTATAATCTTTTCTTGAATCATCAATGTCTCAACACTCTGGAAAGAGTGATCCTGCATACTTTAAAATAAATGGTTGTGTAAGAAGTTAAAAGGAACCATTTTAATAAAAAGAAAAAAAGTGATTTAAGAAAGCATTTAAGGACTGGGGTTGTAGCTCCACAGAGCTCTTGCCTGGCATGTGGAAAGCCCTGGGTTGGCTCTTCAGCACCATGTAAAAATAAATAAACAAAATAAAAAATATTTTGTCCAAATACAACTAAATATATATATATATATATATATATATATATATATATATATATATATACACACACACACACACACATATATATATTTTTTTTTTAAATGAAGCGTTTAAGAATTTAAAAACACACTTTAGGGAAATACTTTAGGATTCCAAAGAAGAAATTAAAACTGAGAAAAGTCCCTTTCATTTTCACTAGTGAGTAGGTGAAAGTAAAAGTTATGAAATATGAAAGAGCCCTGGGACTCATTTTGGATACATTTGTTTGCATTGCCCAAAGGTAAACCACAAAACAGAAAAGATTTCTGGCCAATTGAAGAGCCTTAGAAAGATAGTTTGTGGTGTTACCACACAATTTCCTTTCATATTTATGCTGCTGATATTGATTTGCTTGTTGGTCTCTTTCCTGGTAGATTTTTCCAACATCATGGAGACTGTAGGTGTTTCAGAAAAATACAAGATTTAAAAGGGATTTCCAAAGAATCACTCTACAAAATCTCTCTCTCCCTCTTTTTTTTTTGTGTGTGGGGGGGTTGGAGATAGAGAACTGACAGATTACTGCCTGAATATACTATCATTCATGCCATTCTTCAATAATTTAAAACTGTAGAGTGTATGGCTATTATCTCACACAAAATCAGAAGCATCTATGCTAATACCGGCATGGAACAGTTCAGAGAGAATAAAAATGCAGACCTTCTCTGACTAATAGATGACCCAGTGAGTAATGGGTGGTCTCTCTATTAACCTCCAATCTTCCTCTCCCAAATGTACATTGCTCCATTGCTTTCTTTCAGATTTCCCTAGAAAGCAAAATCACCTTAGGTAAATCCAGAGAACTAAACAATCATTAGAATATAATGACTTCCATGAACATTGTATTTCTATGACCTAAATGTTAAGAATATTGTATGGACTATTCTAAGATGCTAACCACTGTTTTGCTCATTGTTTCCTTGGGAAGCTGCATTCTTCTCTCAGAGTTGAAATAGATTTTTTAAAGTAAATCTAAGTCATAGAATAACATGAATGATAACAGTAAATTTGAGTGGTTTAAAGGTTTAGATAATATTTCCAACCATTCTTTAAGTGCTTGTGGAATTTTGTAATGTTGCATAGTTTAAAAACAAAGTAGGAATCCAAAAATCTGGATTCATATTCCAGATCATCCAGTTATTAAGTTGTAAGACATTGATTCAAAATACTTTAACTGAGCTACACTTTCTTTACCTGGAAATGGTGTAATCTCTACCCCATCACATCTCAGGGAGTGAGGCAGGGTAGAACAATCCAAAGACATGAATTTATACGAGATAAATGCATCAGAAAATATAGATTGCTATGTAAATGAAGGAATAGAGCTGCTGTTTTTTGAGAGCAAAGAAGGTAAATGATACAATGATTAAAGACAGGGCCCTACCCAGCACTGCCTCTCTCATTCCCTGCATCATGAATCCTGTGACCTTATGCCTCAGTTCCCTCGTCTTTAATGAGCTGGTAAGAATAACACCTACATTGTTTGGATTTCTCAAGGTTTGAGAACACTGACACATGCAAAGTTTCTACAACTGTGTCTGGCATATGATGATAATTTCTTAATAAATATTACTTATTATTATTTATTTAAAAAATTGGACCATATGACTGAAATATAAATGTGAGCTTTTCTTGCCTCCCTAATATTTTTTCATACTCTGTAAATTCTTCTTAATCCATTTCTTTACTATTTGACTTCTTCATTCATCCTTCAAGTATGACTGTCTTCTACCCTTATAAATAACTCTTGATAGTCCCTATTCCACATATTCACGAAGGACCCTAAGATTCTCAAACACATAATAATTTGTCATTTTTCTGAGCTCTGTACCTGCTCCTGTGTTCTTTAAAGTAACCAGATGTTCAGGTCAACATGAACCAGTGGTTTTATATCTCAACCTAGATGTTTGTTCTCTATTGTTCATTATCTAAGTAGTTATGCTTACTTAAGCTCATTAAGTTTTCCACTGTGTTATAATGCTTTATGGGAGGATGAAGGCTTCACTTACCCAATAAATTGTTATTTACAAATGAGAGTTTTCAAAAAGAAACTTTGAAATCTACTACTGGTGAATGTGAACAGTCAACTTTATAAGTAATATTCTTTAGGTCTGAATTTTTATTTTCAATTTTTTCTAGAACTTCTTACCTAGAGTTTTACTGGAAAACTTAATTGTATCATTAGAATATCAGCTACTTTCTCAATATTGTGTCTTCCCCTCTGTCCTCTGTCTTGGTAAAAAATTTATTCTTCTGGCAGTGAACATTTCAACATCATAACTTATTCCTCTCTTTTAATCCACATATGAAATTTTCCATGATTTTTTAATTCTATCTCCAAAATATCTCTAGTACTTTAAATTTTTCCTTTTTTATATATGAGGCTCTTGTCTTTTCACATGTGGATTGTTGCAAGTAGCCACCTAAGTGGGCTACTTGTCTCCAGTACCTTACACACTGGCCATTTCACCTCCCTAGCAAAACTTTGAAAGCTCTTTTCCACCTGAAGTTTAATAATAAAGTTTAGGTTATGAAGCTCCCTGGATGCCATAATCAGAAGAAAAATTTTTCACATGGAGTCAAGAAATCGATATTTTACTCTGGAAAGCCTAATTCCAGAGCTTCCAAAAACAGTCACTAAACCATGACAACTGTTCTGAAGAAGAAAGCCAGATCTATAGTTGATGATGAGCATTGTTTGCTTCTTTGTTTACTTGACAAATTCACAATCACTTTAGCAATCTCCTCTGCAAGGCCTGTGTCAACACAGACCTGCACAACCACCCTCAAACCCACTGCAGTGCAAACACACCCTGACATTCCAGTCCTGAGAACTCACTACTGCAGGGTACAGCTGCATTTTCATTCACAGATTGAAAGAAGACAATAGGTCAAAACTGTCTCTTCAGATTTAAATTTTTGGAGTGTCTATGGAGTGACTTGTCTTTGAAGTCACAACTGGCTTCCCATTTTTCTGAGAAATGAGGATTACATTCAGCTTATGGGTTTCTGCTTGGAACTGAATGACTATAGTGACCAGGTATTTCTTATCCCCTTTCCTCCTCAGAGGATGGCTGCTTAGAGCCCCAACAGAGACTTCTGGCCTGCCTGAAATTACATCACAAAACTTTTGCCCATTATATAAGAAATATAAAAGTGTTCAGAGAAAGCCTTTTTTGTTGCTGTTGTTTGTTTTTATTTTTAATAAATAATACGCTACATTCTGGGACTGAGTGATAACCAAGAGCAAATTTCCAATCTCTCTAAGTTTCATTTAACTCATCTGTAAAGTGGAAATAATGAAAATACCTATTTTTGTAAGAATCTTTTCTTATAAATTCTTAGGGTGTTTGACTCATAACTATTAGAAAATCACCACATAAGTAGATATTAGGGATTCCTTGATAATAACACACTTGACTTTGATCTCTGTTTTTCCTCTCTCAACAATGTTTATGAGCTTCATACAAGGAATAAAACAAGGAACTGAAAATCAACTGAGCATGAATAAAGACTTTAAATAAAAAACCAGTTTCTAGCTGAAAAGAAAAATTTTGAAGTCATTCATGTAGAAATACTTGTTGAAGTTCTAAAAATTCAAGATATCTCTGAAGTAGAAAGATGAAAATCTTACCCAGAAAGTCCTAAATACTAAACAAGGACAAGAAAGAAATTCTTTGAGAATCATTTTAAAAATCATTAGAACAGAATGAGATGAAGGATTCTAACGAATGAGAGATTCTCATAAATGCTTGCTCATATGGATGAGTTTTCTTCATCCATATGAGCAAGTATTTATTGATTATGGAATATAATTGATCTCCTTATCTGATAGTTCTGCATCTGTGGATTTAACAGAGGTTGGAAAATATTCAGAAAAAAAATCATATCTCCACTGAAAACATATACAGACCTCTTTGTTTCTCTTTCTTTCTTTCTTTCTTTCTTTCTTTCTTTCTTTCTTTCTTTCTTTCTTTCTTTCTTTCTTTCTTTCTTTCTTTCTTTCTTTCTTTTTTGATATTCCCTAAACAATACAGTAGAACAGCTATTCACATAGCATTTGCATTGTATTAGGTATCCAAATAACCTTGAGGTGATTTGAAATATATAGAAGATATTCATACGTTATATGCAAATACTGTGTTAGAGAATTGAGCATACTTGGATTTTGGTATCCATATAAGAACCTGAAACTAATCTCCGTCATGTGTAAAGCTCTGGTCAAGCAATATGATAAAAATCGCTATTTAAGAGAATCTCAATACCATGCCAGGTATACACAGTGAGAATATGTGCAAGGGAAGAGAGGCCCAGGGGAAGAAACATCTCATCTGCTTGGTCAGGGAGTGGCTGTCAAGCCAGCCATAACAACGGAGAAAAAGGGGTGGGGATGGGGCAGTGAACTGGAAAGATGAGTAGAGACTGACTGGGCAGAAGGAAGGAGAGAACATTCAAAGGATGCACAAAGCCACAAGGGCTTAAAACAGCTGGCATGCTTGGGGAACTGCAAATTTGGAGTGGAAATAAAGCATACAATGTGGATCAAAGAGTGGGAGGTGGTTCCCCCTTTGGGACCTTGGTAACATCAGTGATCCTGTCCAGAAGTTTCACTCTGCAGTGCTTCATAAGTCTGCTTCTAGTCACCCAAATGTCACTTGTGCAGGAAACCTTCTCAGATCACACAACTTTATTTAGCTTCTCGTGCCTTCTCTGGCCAGTAACCTATTTTCATGCTGTGAATAAACAGCACTTACTAGTATTTGTTTTTTTCAATTTATTTTACTGGCTTGTCTCTTTGTTTACTGTGTCTTTCCAATAGTTCTTCGGGAACAGTACCCTCTCTCTTTTTTTTTTGATAGAGTATCCTCACTACCTACAATTTTCTTGCCATAAAGCAGGCACTCAGTCAATATTTGGTGAATGAGTAAAGAAGTCTAGACTTATAAAAAGGGACAAGGCATGAAGGGATTTTCAAACTCTGATAAGAATGGTCTGTTTTCTTTGTTTTGCTTTGTTTGGAACCAGGAAATGAACCCAGGGATGCTCAACCACTGAGCCACATCCCCAGCCATTTTTTATATGTTATTTAGAGACACAGTCTTGCTGGCTTTGAACTCCCAATCCTCCCGCCTAAGCCTCCGGAGCCACTGGGATTACTGACATGCGCCACTGTGCCCAGATAAGAATGATCTGTTTTCTATAGGTGGAAAGGAAATGATTTATTATAAAAGAATCGAGTTAGTTTCATGTTAGGAAGTCATTTGCATGATTATATACAGATTGTATTTGTAAAGAATGAGACTATTTTGAAATGCACTGTCCTGACTGAATCAGAACATCTATACTAAGGCAGAAGAAGATGTGACTAATGAAAACAGTTCTTCATTAGAAACGCCTAAAAGTGAGGAAGAGACCCAAAGGGGGAGGATTAGACTAGGTTCACTCTCTAGTTTATAACTTGTTCTAATTTATAAGGAAGTCAGTAACACTAAATGAAGAAAAGAACAAAAAAGAAAATGAAAGGAGAGGGAAAGTTGTGACAATTCAGAAGACATCAGTGACATTTCAGAGCAAAGATGGAGCATGTGCTTCCTGAGCCACCAACATAAGTGAAGGCTGGTGACTTCTTTCTTCACCTCCTCCTCATCCTGCATCGTGAGGGGTCTTACACAGAATGGTATAAACTCATGTTCCAAGAAGGTACGAAAAGTGGATTTTGGGCAGAGTAAGGGGAAAGGAGGCTGACAGGTAATGACTATTAACATTGATACTGTGACTAGAAATGAAGCCAGCATGTTGGGTGTTATGGGGGTGGGGGGCAGAGACAAAAATGAACTGGAATATATAAAGCAGCACATGTAAGTCAGGCCTCAAAAAAAAAAAAGGAAGAAAAGAAAAGAAATATATAATTACATCCAAGAAACCTGAATATGGTCTGATGATAAGAGAATAAGTTTCTCAAATAAGGGAAACTTGATGCATGTCTGAATGTGGAAGAGAGAGTTAAACTTTAAAATGCAAAGCGTACTTCTGGTTAAAATGCAGAGTGAGATTCAGCAGGTCTAGGGATGGCCCTTACAAATCTGCATTTATAAGCAAGCTCTCCAGTAACTCTGCTGGCTCACCTCACCTTGACAAGCAAGAATATAGAGAATTAGGCATCAGAGGAAGAATGAAACTGAAGCTATGGCAAAAAAAAAAAAAAAAAAAGTAGGATGAAAACATCAAGCCATGGACAGTGCTGCTCTCTGGCTTCCTGTAATAAGCCATTTCCCCAGCACAGAGATGCATTGTGGAGTCATGTGAGGACATCCCAACATTCTTTGAAGAATGCTAGAAGACTAATCTGGCCAAAGGCTCATCTAGTGTGAACATGATATAGGAATTCTAAGCTTACCTTCTTCCTTCCCATATCCACAGAGCTGCTGGAGTGTTGGAGTGACAGCTGTGGTCATACTCAGGGTATGTGACATCGAACCTGGATGAGTAGCTGGAAGTTGCTTTGCTACAGCAGTCTTAATGAGAACATGACGTTTGTGTGTGTGTGTGTGTGTGTGTGTGTGTGTGTGTGCATTTGTGTATGTCTATGCACATGTGTTGTGTGTGTGTGTGTGTTTGTGTGTGCTGGGTTCTTTTGACAACCTTGCAGCCAACCGCCGAGTTTCAGTCACATTGTCAGTGGTTCCCTCGTGATTTAATATTTAATCAGTCATATAAATAGTGAAACTAAGTGGATTAGGGATGTCTTCTTTCTGTAACTCAGAGATCTAAAAGCCATGCAAATTTGCCAAGTAATGCCGTATCAGCATCTTAGAATGACATTGGTAAAAAAAAGTACCTTGTCAAAATAAGGAAGTGAAATTTTATTAGTGAAAATTTATTTCTGTAATTTTGACCTGAAACAAACAAAAAAAAATTATGTCATTTTTTTTCCATAGCTATTGACCTTAACAGTGATTTTCCTGAAACATTAAGTGGAGTGTTGTCATGACAAACATTTTCAATAAAGCATTTTAATTTAAGATTTCAAATACTTCAGAAACAAATTAGCATTTCCCATGTCTCAATTTACTGTTGGAAAGTAACATTTTTCTAGAAGTATAGTGTGTTCATCCTCAGATTCACTCTTATTATATTATTTATTCTATGGACAGTTATTAATTCTCTGAAAATGCAATTTATCCCTTAGAATCTTCAGGACCTGCTAACATTTGAGTTCAATATTTTCCCTACTTCTTTAAGGAAATCATTGGAACAATTCTCTAAAACCCTGGCTCATTCTTGACTCCACAAGTAATATCTTTTTTTAAAAAAAGTCTGTATTAGATAGCAAAATTCATCTCTTATTCCTCACACTTTGCATGGTAAACCTTCCAGTTTCTCCGCCTCACTTCCTCCATTAGGTCTGCTCTCATAGTTTCATATCAACTGTCTCCTTAGAGTGCCTAGAGCATAAGCTCTGGTAGACAGTTTCCCTTGTTTTTGCTTGGGAGCCAAAGATCAGCAGCATATGACATAGAATATATGATCATAATATGTGTTAAGTGATTATGTGAAAAAAAAAGCTCTTTTAAGACAGAAATTAACTCTTTAATGTCTCTATTTCCCAACAGCTATGGTTTGAATGTTGGTTTGTCCCCTTTGAAACTAAAGTTCAATTCTGATCATGATGGGCTTTGGGGAGGTGATTAGGATTGGATAAAATCCTTAGGGTGGAACCCCCATGATGGAACAATGGTGTCTTTACAAGAAGAGAAGGGAGGCCACAGAACACACCCATGGACGCTCCCTATCTCTTGCCCTGTGATGCCCTGCATTCCCTCAGGACTCTGGCAGGGAGGCTGTCACCAGATGCAGCATCCTGACCTTAGCCTCTAGAATCATTTAAAAGAAAAAAATTATAGAATTTTCTCTAGGGTTTTTATTTGTATCAATCCGTACTATTAAGTTCAGCATTTTTTCTGTTGCTGTCCTGGGGATCACCATCAGGAAGAGCAGACAGATACTTAGAAAAACCATGGTCTTTTCACCACATTGGACTTCTTTCTTCTTTCGTACTGATCATGACCCGTGACCACACCAGGAAAGTCCATGCCTCAGGTCAAGCAGTACATTCTTTTCCACTTTCCACTTAGAATCTGATACACACTTTATTTATCTCACATAGATGTCTTGTGTTTATGTGCTTAAGAGTTGAGGCTCTGGATTCAATTGCTAGGATCTATACTGATGCCCCTGATGCATTTATAAAACCATGATCAAGACATTAACCTCTTCAGGAATTCCTCCATATAATCTGAACATAATAACTGTTAACACAGGGGTTGATATCATTAAGCTAATTTTATATACAGTACTTAGCCAAGTACCTCTGACATAGTAGAGACTTGATATCAGCTAGGTATTATAGCTATTACCATTATCAACTTCATATGTGCTTTTCAACTAAGAGGGAAACCCCGACGTATTTGAAAACAGAAGGTCTGGGAGGTAATGGGCAGGAAAAAGCTTATGTCTCCAAGCTATTCAGGAGCCATGGATACCATGATCACTCTTTATTTAAAAAAATAATTTTGTACATTTGAGGTTTATAATGTGACATCATGGTATACTATAGATGGTGCAATGATTTCTACAGCAAAATAGACTAGCATATCTATCATTTGAGTTACTAAAATGTACCTATTTAACAAAAATCCCTAAGACAATACAATTTTATTAATTCTATCTCTTATCTTGTACATCACATTTCCAGATGTGTTCATCTTATAAATGTGCTCTTTTATATTATTTGATCTATAACTCCTCATTTCCTTTCTAGTCAACATCTCTATGCATGGAACTCATGGTAATCACTGTTTTATTCTCTGAGTATTTCAGCTCTTCTATTATAAAAAATAAATTTTATGACTGTATAAAGAAAATATATCATATATGTTATTTGTGTATATATATATATATATATATAGTGATATACAGTGTATACATAAACACATACATACAATTACAATGGCATAGTATTTGGCCTTTAAAAAGAATGATATCCTCCCATTTGGAAGCACATGGAAGCACCTAGAAGACATTATGTTAAGTGAAATAAGGCAGATCATGGAAAGAAAATATCACATGATCTCAGTTAGTTATATGTGGATCATCACTACTCTTTCCTGAGAGAACAGTATGACAGGGAGTGTTAATACCACCAAAAAATGTCTCAATCTCACCTTCACTTAAAAAACTAATCCAGCCAAACAATGAATTAATGAAGTTACTAGATAAAATATTCTATCTCCTTACAATCCTTTGCATATATATTACCATATTACACATTTGACAAATTAATTGTTGCCTTGTCTTAAATTCTTACCCCATGATGGCAAATAATTTGTACATTTTATTTATAACAATATCCCCAACATAGAGTAGGTTTTTTTTTTCAGAGTAGGTTCTTAATAAGTATTTGAAAAGAATAAATATTCCTTAAACTCTGTGGAAATGCTGAGGCAACATATATTTATGTGCTTAGAACAGATTCTGGAGGAGATAACTAGCTAAATTCAGCCTAAGTAACAAAGTATTGTACACAAATGTTAGCTTGAAGAACTATGCCTCCAAATGTGAAAGAACTAAGCCTCCAAATGTGAAATGACTTTCCTATGCCATTCTTGATTCAGTTCAATAAAATTAGTACCCTGGTTATTGCCTGTTATCAGATATGGATTAGTTTTGTAAGGAGGGATATGGGGAATGAGAAGTGGGAAAGATGGTAGATGTCATTAAATGAATTTTTACACCCAAGGAGCTATTAGTGATAAGCAAAGAGGAGGACAAAATGAGCACAAGATAATTTTCTTATTCTGTTACCTCTTATCCAAAAATAAATTTCTTATTTTGCTTCTCTGTTTTACAAAATAAAACTGGTAATAACTCAAAGCAGAATGTAACCAAAATTGTAGAAAATAATAAAGTTGTTTACAGTGTAAATATTTAAAAGCTATTATCAATTTCTAATTATAAATGTCATGAATTTAGACTTCATAAAAGACTTTGAAATATAGCATTAAGCATATGCAAATATAGACCTAATGATTCCCATTCATCATTTTATTGACTCAGATTCAATTTGTTTTAATAATGGGTTTCCTTTACTCAAAAGCTCAATGAAATGCACAAGCTACAATTTTCATATATTTTGCTTGCCTAAGAAAAGATTTCAACCATCTTGCTCCCATAATAGATTGTGTCATTATGGCAAGTTTGTGACTAAGTGCTAATGAATTTAGTTGTTGCCTAAGTATTTGGAAATCCAACATCATTTATTCTGAGCTACAGAAAAAACATTGGGAATCCAATAGCAGATGCATCTTTAAAAAGTTGCTATATAGGATTCTACTGCTGAAATATCAATTGCAAGTTCTTTGAGGTAAAATTATAATAATTCCTGATTCAGTAAAGAAGTATCAAACTTCACAGTTGCTGGAATGCATATATCTACTCTTTCTTGCAGCGTTCTCCTAATCTCTTCCCATATGATTACATAAACTACACAATGCTCTACTTTGTCAGCAGAAAACAATGAGATTTATAAAAGCCTTAGTAATAATAAAAAACAACCACAATGATTTAAAAGAATAAAAAGTAAAAGATAATTTCATATTGGAAAAAACAAACAGGACAGAAAAGGGAGTGTTCCCTCTATTTGTTACTTTGTACAATAAGAAAAGCACATGTTTGATACACTGACAGCTGAAATAATTTTTCAAATGTGATTGCTGGTAGTAGTGTTATAGTTAAAGCTTTGTTCCAGGGTTTTATGAACTGACTTTTAGACCACTCATGTATAATTGAATTAAGTTTTTATTGAAGCACACAGGTGGCGGCTGACCAGAACATAACGCTGTTCCCCTGATCATCCCCCAACAATTGCAAGGGCACTCCTTATAAGCCTGAAAACCGCAAACGGGATGTTCAGGGGGTCTAGCCAATGCAAGCAAGCCAGGTTACAGAAGCGGGACAGTGCAGACAAGTGGAGGGAAGCCTAACCAAGCCCAGTCACCCCACTTACAGAAACAGAGCCCCGTTACCCTAGTTACAGAAACAATGCCCCATTAGGTAGTTCCGTGTTCTTAAAGGTTTCTATAGCAAAAGGAAAAGAACATCTTGCTCCAGTCATGACTCTTCTACTTGGCATGGTTGTTTTACAGGATGAAGTCTTAAAACAAAATGGAGTCACACTTGCTCCTACTATCACACTAGTCCTGTATATTCTGTAAATCACCTCATGAAAACTTGTCTCTAACAAGCTTTCCAACCTTAGGAGAGCTAGAAATGAAGTATGCATAGTGGAAGGGGAATCATAGTTGTGAAAAGATACAGCATGCCACAGGGACAAATAAGAATGAGGTTTGGCTTAGAGTAGTACCATCCAGAAGATGGGCGTTGAGTCTTAAATCATACTGCCAATTTCTGTTCAGGAATCTGGGACAAATGATTTCACTTCCCTTAAGATTCATTTTTTTCTATTGGTAAAATAGAGGTATACTACCTCTTTTTTTGGTGTATATTAGAAGAAAGCACGTGGCAAGTAGCACCATTCAGGTACATAATTAATGTTCAATAATATTAGTTTCCCCATTTCCTTTTCTAAAATAGAAAACAATCCAGGAAAAGCCAAGAGTTTTCCATGCCCATTGCATAAAATTTTGAATATTTCAAGCAACAAATTACTTCTGTTTGACAGAATGAACAATCTTTAGTCAGAGGGAGTTCTTTTTTATTTTGAAATTATCATCTCAGGACTTCTATGAAAATAACAATCACTTTCTATTTCCCAGTATAATGACCAGAAACTACATAAACTACCCCACCAAAATGGATAAAAGCCCTTCATTTATACACATAAGTAATAAATGCAAAGTCCTTCACCATTGCCTTAATGAAAAGAAGACATCATATAACTTCTAGATAGAAAACATATTCTATCATTTCTTACATTCTACCATGTAAGAAATCATATTCTATCTTTTCCTATCATGTAAGCTTCTCTCATGAGACGATCCTGATTTCAATATGGCAGACACATTAGATGTTCTAAGTAATAAATATAGAAAAAGGAACATTCACTAAAGTCATGTAAAAGATATCAAATGTTGAATTTTACCCAAGCATTTTTTTCTAGAGACTGGGAATACACAGATAAATACAGTGCTTGCCTTCAAAGAGTTCACAGTCTAATGGAAGATAATAAGCCCGATATAGCCTGAATCAATGTACAGTGTATATATAAAGTAGAGGCAGGTGCAAAACATGCATATATGTACAAAATACTTGGTGCTTAAAAGTAGGAGTAATCAATGTAGCTGCGGGGAAAGGGTGTAAGCAGGAAGGGGATCATTGAGATATGCCTCTGAGGGGAGGATGTAGCTGAGTCTTAAAGATGAGCCAGATGCGATCAGTCATACAAGGTGAGAAAGAACCTTCAGGTGACCAGTAGAAGAGGTGGAACTGCGGTGAGACCCAGAACAAAAGGGGCCATTTTAGAGGAAGTTGAGGAGACCAATGTGATGGAGAACAGGTGACAGGAGAATGGGGTAGGATTAGATAAAACAAGGAGGGCTTTATTGGCCATGTAGATGGATTTGCAGGACAGTTTTTCCAATTACACAGAGTAAAACCATCTCAGAGCCTGCTGAGAAATAAAAGCCATTTAGTTTTTATCTCTTTAGGCTTCTATATTTCCTTTATGATAAACAAAAATTGTATTACCCCTCTCTCAGAGGCCCTGAGCCTGAGAAAGCTTTTAAATTGAAAATAAAAAGAATGCATTGATATTTTAGGGATTCATTGCCTAGATTTTTATCAGAGATGGGAGGAGCCCAAGACCAGATCCTAAGATTAATTAGATTGCCCAGGTCTGAAAAGGGGTGAATTCTCTGGAGGGCTGCAGGTAAAATGAAGAGTGGCTACTGAAACACAGATTTAATGGTTTTAAAAACTCTTCCCTACTTTCCAAGAATAAATCACTAGACTCAGATTAAGAGGAAGATCAGAATTATAGTCCCAGGCTTTAGTTGGTATTTTTACATGTATCAAGGTATTCTTCACCTGATAAGCTATAAAAGAGTAAGATCAGTCTTGGATGCAAATTTTGTGTTTAATTTAAAATACTTATAGCCCATCTAAATAAAAGCATGAATTTGAGGGTTAAGCATAAGCATGTAGGGCAAGAAAAAAGTTTTTTTTTTTTTCAAAAGAAGATACAGCTTTCAGAGTGTGTCTTCAGAAGTAAGCCTGTTGTAGATCTCTCAGGGAATGGGGCGAGCACAGGAGAAATGTTTTATTTTAAGGGAAAGGTGGAGGAAGAGAATGAAATTAAAGAAACTGAGTAAACAGAGTAGGAATAATAATTTTTTTAAAAACCTAGGAGATAGTAGTGTCACTCGACATAGTAGGTATTTCAAGGAGAAGGTCAGACACTGCAGAAAGATCAAATAACACAGACTGAGGAGGACCAGCTGAATTTGACGAGATGCAGCACTTCAGAGACCTCAGCTAAGGCAGATGCATGGGTAGGATGATGAGTTGTAAAATAAGGAATTCATTGAATGGAGAAAAGTTACTAGGATTCCATTCAGAAGTAACCACAGGAACAAAAATACTGATGTGTGAGTGTAGAGTTGGTTAGAAACTTTAACAAAGTCAGCATGAATATAGGGAAATAGCAGTACGTATAAACTTTCCACCACCTGTAAGACCAGTAACACCTATAGGATGGAGGTATTAGTAGTAAGGAGATTTAAAAAAAAAAAAAAAAAAAAATTAAGAAACTTTTTTTTTTGAGTGAGAAAAAAGAATCAATAGACTTCAGGTCTCATAACTTGTTTATACCTTTGTTTATGTATTCTGTATCTATTCCATGTGTTGCCACAACTATAGAAACTTAGATCACATTAATGAGAAAATCCAGATTCAAAATGCTGTTGACCATAGCAGCAGCATTGGTGCCAGGAATGAGCCCATCCCTGTGTGCTGTCTTGAAAGAAGAGATGAAACACTGTAGCATGCTAAAGCCATAAAGCAGGGCAAAGAACATGTAAACAGCTGTTTCCCAACTAGGGAGTAGAAGAACACCATGGCCATTCTAGCATTAAAATGTGATTTTTTAAAAAAAAGTTCAAGGGCTAACATATTTAGTTAATTTGTTGAGAAAAGCAATGACCTACTTTCTGTAACTATGCTCTCAGAGAGAGAGAACAAGTGAACTTTGCTCTTCAAAGATGTTTCTTTCCTAAGAAGAAAAGAGCTTATTCAGAGAACACATTTAAAAAATAAGGATATAATTAAAGGTTTTTGCATCCTTTAATCATGATGAAAAGACTGAGATCTTTCTTTATGAACTAAACAGGTAAAAAAAAAAAGTTGTATTCTTCTAACTCTGTTTTATTTAACTGGTTGTAGACTCCTCTACTCCAATCCCATAGTTCTCTTACTGGATTGTTGAGAGTTGATTGTTATTAGTCGGAGAAAGTCTCTAAGTTCCTTGACAGCAGATGGCTGTATCCACAGGACTTCATAGATGTTACATAAACTCTTAATGCACTAAATAAAATCACATACAAAATAATATTTGCTAAAAGTTCACTCATTTTTGAGATCACCCTAGTGTAAAAAAAAAAAAAAAAAAAACGCTTTTCAGCACTTAATGACTCAAAAAGTCAATAGCTAGCTGATCTTGAAAATAGATTTTATTGGGACCTACTTGATTAATTGACAAAGTTATCATTACTTATACAAATAGGAATGATGTTATAGTTTGGATATGAGGTGTTCCCCCCACAATTATTGTGTTAATGCAGCAATGTTTCGAGGTGAAATGATTTGATTGAGAGAGCTATAATTTAATGGTAGGAGGGACTGAGTGGTAACTGGAAACTGGTAAATAAGCAGGTGGGGTGTGGCTGGAGGAGGTGGGTCATTGGCAGCATGCCCTGGAATGGTTTCTCTCCCCTGTGGCCTCCCTCACCCCATGCTCTCTGCTCCCAGGCTGCCATGCCCCGAGTGGCTTCCCTCTGGCACTCTCTTCTGCCATGCTCTTCTCCCTCACCATTGCCCAGAGCAGTGGAGTAGGTCCACCACAGACTAGACTTCTGAAACCAAACTGAACCTTGAAACCAAATAAATTTTCCCTCCTCTAAGTTGTTCTTGTCAGGTATTTGGGGCACAATGACAAAAAGCTAAAAGATACTTTAGTTTGAGGGCAAAATCATGGTGTGGTGACTAGAGATACTTGTGAGATATAGCTACCCCACTTCAGGATTATGCTCCATGAGCAACTGGTTCAGATCACCTGATTTTTCAAGAGAAGTTAGAAATATGAAGTTTGATGCTGAATCTCCCAGTTTAAAAATGTCAACCCACTTACTTTTTAAACACAATCTGATTGAGACCTCTGCTTTTGGTAGAAAAACTAGCAATCAAAATCTTCACACAGTAAATCCATTAAAAGGGGTGAACATTTATAAAGAATGGATTATGTGTTCAGCCTGAGATATCTGAATCACAAATAAACTTTCTCACTGATGAGCATATAAAATACATTCTGAACAGCTGTAAAAACTATTGACAAGGATATAAAAACATTCTGTACAGCTGTAAGAACTATCATCGGATTCTCTTTTCCTCCTCTCAGCTGAAATAGTCTAATTCTACCATAATCTGAAAGTCAAACATCAAAATAATTAAGAAGAAAAAAACACTCAGAAGCTCTCATAATTGATCATTGCAATTCAATCTGAAAGATCCTTTGTCCTGTGGCATAAACATGTTACAAACTATAACATGCAATGGAAGTTCAGTTAAAATACACAAGTGAAAAGATGTAAAATGTAATTCCTTTCATTATTGGAAACAAAGTTCATTCCTGCTAACATAATTGGGCAAGTGACTGTTTAGCTGTGTTTTATGGAGTAGCTTTGTTAGACTGGGGAGGACATATTTGTGCAGTTCACCCGTGACATATTCATTCCACATGGCTGGATGGTAGGTATTACTATTGTTCCATCACATGAGAAATCCTGGGCCAAAACCGCCTTGCAGTAGAAATACCACATGTGGTGCCAACTTTTGTCACACTTCAGTAGAAGGATTTAGAATAATTTACTTTTCATATGAATCTTTCCCTAATGAAGACTGTCAGTCTGTACCATGCAACACTTTCAAGACTAGATTTTAATAACCGCACATTTAGGTGAGTGTGTGGTGGAGGGGGAGTTGCTTCTCAGCACAGTGAAAGACAAATGCCTGGGAGGCAGACAGACCTCCACTTGAATCCAGATCTGCCACTCATTAGCTGAGTAACTGAGTAATCTTGGACAAATTACCAAAACCTGATGGAGCAGAAATTCTGTTTGTTTGTTTAAAAAAAAAAACAAAAACAGAAATTGGGAAAGAACTTTGAACTTCTGAAGTCCAACTCTAGTTTTATGTAGCTGTGGCTGTGGTTGTGGCTATGTCAGTGTTTAGAGTGAAATATCAGCTGGAGGATCCTCAAAAAGCTCAACTCAAAGACAGGTTGGAAAAAGAGTCAAAGGTGCAGATATTTTGCCTTACTACTCCTATTCTTCATCTTATTAAATAATTATGTCAATCTCCTGTGTTTAAGAAACTGTAGTTATTACTTTCATACAGATTCCACTAAATTTCACATTAAATATAGCAATACTGCTGACACTATGGTTTGAAGTATAGACCACAATTGACTTTAACGAAGAAAATGCTCATTTTAGAATGTAAATAACTTCATAATATCTGCCTTGCAGAAAACAAGTGTTAAGAAATATAGTATTAAGACATACTTCATGGGAAGGAAAAAAACAAGTGATCAAATAATTTTAAGAAAGCAATATCCTGTCCCTATTGCATATTGGTTATTTGTATTAGCATGTTTAATATTCTAAGAAGTCCTGAAGGAAGCAGAGTAATCAGCAAACACTGTTTTTCTCAGGATTAGATGAGAGTTAACTTGCATGGATTTAGTCAAGAGGCAGAATTTGTGTTCAGTGAGCTTGATTGGTACCCTTAAGTTTATTATTTTCAAGGGAAATCCTTGATAACATGATTAACAGAGATTTCAACCCCTGTACACTATCATATAAAGATTAATTTATCCATCAAAGAAACTAAAGAGATTACAACCATAGTTTGCTATCTATGATTTTTACACACTGTATGTCAGGAGCCATGACCCTTTCTAGACAATAGCATACACCCCTAATATGGAAGAAAGCACGGTACAACTACAAATTTCTTATACAAGTAAGATTCTTTTTGCTTGGGAGTTATACTAAATTTTTTGCCTCTTAAATTAGTAGGGAGTAACTTGTATATTGATGTCCCCAAATTCATGAAAAGTAGCTAGTGATTTGTTGCCATGAAATCCAAATTTCTTTCCAGAGAAGAGTTATAAAAGAGGTCAGGAGGGCTGGGGATGTAGCTCAGAGGTACAGTGTCTGCCTTGTACGTGTGAGGCACTGGGTTGAAGCCTCAGCACCACATAAAAATAAATAAATAAAGATATTGGGTTCATCTGCAACTAAAAAAGAAAAAGTCAGGAGCCTCTCCTTACTTGGTAAGATTTCCTGTCTCTGTTTTCAGGACACCATGGGCAAGTCTATCATCAATGGACTGCCAAGTGAGCCATGCCACCTGTCAGGTTCAGGACTTTTCAGCCACTTGGAGAGAAATTTATCAAGCGAAGGGTAATTTGTGCCAGGTGTTAGAGGTATCTCTTGATCCTGAATTTGATAGGGAATAAAACACAAATGAAAGCCCCATCTAATCTAAAGACAGGCTCCCTAAGGATCCATTCCTCAGCCTGACAATAATGCACACAATGTTTTGCATTTTCTACCTCATTGTCAAGAAGAAAATAATTATATGTCTTTCTGAGAGAAAGGAAGCATCCAGAATTTTTTAAGATACTGGAATACCTATCTACCTTTTATATAACAGCTTTATGATGAAATTTAGAAGTATCTATAAGAAAGAGAGTCACATCAGACTTAGTCAGTCCTGAATCTCTTGAACTTAGTCTGATGTCTTTCATGGAATGCATGATCAGGAGTATTTATGGAGGAAGAGTGGAAAGGAAGAAAAGAGTGGAGGCTTAGACATTGAATTGAACATAAGGCTTTCACTTTTGGGGAGCAAACGTCTAACACTAGCTGTCTTAAAGAAGAAAACCAACAAAATTTTGTAAAACAAATTTTTATCTGTTTGGAAGAATTTATTTCTTTTGCACTATTTGGTACTAAGTGGAGACCTTGACCTACTTACACAAATATTATCTTGCTTTTCTTTGTGTGATACTAAACTGGGACATCAGCATAAGTATTGACAGATCTGGTTAAAGTTGGCCATAGTTGAATATAAAGAGTCAACTGGTATATACACAGCAACATATTTAAAGCCTTTGTGTGTCCTTAATGTTCAATGTAACTTCGTGAAATTTTCGGGATTGTTAACTTTGAATACAGAGATAATGAATCAGTTAAATGTTGGTCATCAAATCTATATGTTTTATATTAATAAATAATTTTTCAGTGACAAATATCATAAACCCACATCAGAAAGGCTTGTACAAAAAAAATCAGATAAATAAAATAAAAATAAATGGGGCTGTGTAGTATTGCTTTACTAAAGTCTGAAAATAAAGCTGGCTACAAATACCATTAGGAAAATACATTTTTAGCTTTTATTTTCCTGTGATGACTTTGACACTAACAGGCTCTCCTGCAGCAGCAAGGTTGTCCACAGCTTCAGGCTTAGTTTCTTCCATCTTACCAAGCCGGAGGAGAGGAGCTCTGCTTTCCTAACAGCACCTAAAGGAGTTTGGCCAAGCATGGAGTGGCCACCACTAGAGCTTGGACTAAAGGTAGGATGGGTATCTAGATTGGATCCACAATTTAGCTATTGTGAATTGTGCTGCTTTAAACACTGATGTGTCTGTGACCCTCTAGTATGCTGTTTTTAAGTCCTTTGGGTATAGACTGAAGAGTGGGTATATAAGTCCTTTGGGTATAGACTGACCCAGCTGGGTCAAATGGTGATTCCATTCCAAGTTATCCAAGGAATCTCCATACTGCTTTCCATATTGGCTGCACCAATTTTCAGTCCCACCAGCAATGTATGAGTGTACCTTTTCCCCCACATCCTCACAACACTTATTATTTTTTTTCTTCATAATAACTGCCATTCTGACTGGAGTGAGATGAAATCTTAGAGGAATTTTGATTTACATTTCTCTGATTGCTAGAGATGATAAACATTTTTTCATATATTTGTTGATTGATTGTATATCATCTTCTAAGAAGTGTCTGTTCAGGTTCTTGACCCATTTATTGTGTTGTTTGTTTTTTTGTTTTGTTTTTTTTTTATTTTTGAGGTTTTTTTTTTTTTTTTTTTGGTGTGTAGCTTTTTGAGTTCTTTTATACCCCAGAGATTAATGCTCTATCTGATGTGTGAGGCGTAAAGATTTCATTCCAAGATGTAGGCTCTCTATTCACCTCACAGATTGTTTCTTTTGTGGAGAGGAAACTTTTTAGTTTGAATCCATCTCATTTATTGATTCTTCTAAAGTTCCTGTATGGAGATGCGAATTTGTGTGAACATACTTTATATACAACCAGAGATATGAAAAATTGTGCTCTATATGTGTAATATGAATTGTAATGCATCCCGCTGTCATTTATTTTTTTTAAAAAAATCAATAAAAAAATAAAATTGGTAACCAGAAAAAAAAAACTTAAAAAAAAAGTACAGTGGATAAGAGAGCAAAATGGCAGTCTTCTAGGTTCATAGTCTTCATGCCTGTGGGAGGAGTCAAATGTCAGAGCCACTGAAGTACATTTGGATTGTTTATAGGAAATTCATCATCTATTTGTTTGAATATTACTAAGAATCCTTTTTATCCTCAAACCTGAGTAGTTAAAAAATCCCCCCAAACACATACACACACATACACACACACACACACACACACACACACACACACACACACACAAAAAATGTTGAGTTGGTTCATAAAACTTTTGATTGAAATGAACAAAAATACAGGCAGTTAAGCCTTTCTCTCCTTTGTGTGATACTTGACTATGTTAAATTAACTTACATAGGTCCATTATTTAAATATTAACAGTGGCAAAGATCAAACAATCTCATTTTAGACACAATCAAAACAACAGGGAGATGTGGTGACTCTGAATGTTCATGAGTACAAGCAGTAAATTACCAGCTAGATAATAAATTTGAACAAAAAACAATTACTTAAGGAACATAAATGTTCCTTTTTTTCTCTTTTGTGATACTGTGGAACTCAGGGCCTTCATTCATGCCAGAAGACAAGTGCTATACCAATGAACCACATCCCCAGCCAAATTTTCTCTTTTTAAAAGTGAATAATCCCTTGGTTACATAAGCAATTATGAGTCTGTGTCACTTTCACTTTATTTGACATAGTAAAAAGAACAGTATATACAAAGTCATAATATGTTTTTGGTTTTAGTAAGAAGCCTTATATATTAAAGCCATGTAACCGCAGGTAAGTAGTAATTTTTTAAAAAATTTCCTAATAGTCAAAAAAGAATGTCTTGTGGAAAGACATTATAAATATAGACTTAACAAAGCAAAGGTTTTTCTTTATATGTATTTATAATTCTGCTCTTCACATGAAAATTCTTAGCTACCTAATGTTCTTTTATTATTATTTATTTTGGTCTGATTAGTTTACTCCTCTTTATTACTTATTAACTTTTTTTTTTACAAATGTTTCATTATGTAACCTGTTCATGACCAAACTAAAGCACAGACTACCCTGAAATATTTAACATATTGTCCTGTGGATTGAGTTTTTTTGATAATACAGAGAGAATTATAAAAATTAAGAGATAAAACTGTTATGTTACTAACATTTAGAAAATAAGATGAATGTGGTAGTGCAAGTCTATAATTTTAGCTGAGGAAGGAGGATTGTAAGTTTGGAACCAGCTTCTACAACTTAACAAAGCTGTAGGACCTAACTAAAACATAACAAAAGGGCTGAGGATGTGGTTTAGTGGTTAAGCAACTCTGGGTTCATCCCTGGTACCAAAAAAAAAAAAAAAAAAGAAAGAAAGAAAGAAAGAAAGAGTTGAGTGAGGTTTCACTTGTCATTTTAACTACATTTGATTGACTTAACTATATTTTTTAAATATCTATGGTTATACTTCTAACATTTTGTATGAAACAAAAGTCAATTTTCCAGTTAAGGGGGGAAATTATACAAAATCTTTCCCAAATTAAATGTTAAAAATAAGGTCCTGCAAATTAAAATATCTTATATGCAACATGGTTACTTGTAACAGTGTCAACACACCTTGGCATCCAACCATATATTGATGCCCAAATTGAAATAATTATACCTGCAGAAACAGTCCTTATAGAAATGCATGCCTTCTTTTGAGGTTTCTTGACTTTGTACCATTTCATGTTAGCCACAAATAAAGACGCCACATAACATATTATTTTCCTCTTCAAAGGGTTGGAAGATGTGCTGCTACTTGCATTTCCACAGGAAAACGTGTTAAAACATCCATGTTCACTTTTGGGGGAATATATGGCTTTTTTTATTATGCTTTATTTTCTTTTCAAACAAGATTAATTAGATGTTTATTATGTGTTCATTTATTTTTCTATTTAACTATTATCTGTGATAATAGATACATCTTTACTATCTGTGCTAATAAATATCCAATGGAGAAAAAATCATTCTCAGTGAAGGAATAAGTAGTTAGTTATTTCCATCATGCTCGGTGTCATTTTAATTTGCATTTTGAATATTTTTAGAGTTGGAATTTCTGGAGCTTCAAGTTTATTTTGACATCTGCTTAATTCAACTGCTTAATAACCAAATTACAATAAAACAGTTGTGCTGTCAGAAGAATTAATCAGTGTGGTACTATTCTTAGTCACATTGCCTTCTGTTTCTTACCTTCTAGACTTTCATAGAAATCCAACCAACAAAAGATACAAGCAAGTATAAAATCATAAAATAAATTCTAGATCATCTTTCTGGTCAGTTATTTACCTATTTTTAAGATGTCAAAATATTGGATGAAATGAGAAAAGTTCAGTATATAACCTTACTGTTTCCCATTTTTTTTAAATAAAGCTCATGCAAACACCAATCTTTAGGAATAATTGGTAAATGGAACTCTTGTGTTAATATTCCAGTTGGTGAGAGTTTCAAAAAAAGGGATTTAAAATCAGCATTTATGGAGGTTATTATTATAATAATTTTACAAGGAGATTAATGGAAAATTAAAGAAGCATAGACTCCTGCCCCAGGACCCCAGCCAGTGAGTGGAGTAGAGAGACTCAAATGCAGGATAGGAAGGGAGCAGAATACAACATACACTAGTATGGCAGTATGTAAAAAAGTGGATGTGTAACCGCTGTGATTCTGCAATCTGTATATGGGGTAAAAATGGGAGTTCATAATCTGCTTGAATCAAATGTATGAAATATGTCAAGAGGTTTGTAATGTTTTGAACAACTAATAATAAAAAAAGAGAGACTCAAATGCAAGATTCTAATTTAAGAACAGCATTATTTTCTCTCTACTACATTTAATACAATAAATAATAAAAAGCATGCATACTCGACATTGAGCATCCATTATATGCCATGTATTTTCTATATGTGTCTCAAGGCAATGCAATACCTTTATTTTTCAGATAAGTAAACTGGTGATCAAAAAGCTGAAGCAAGAGCTCAACATCATCCAGCAGATACAAGGTGAAATTAGGAATTAAATTCAAGCCCCCCACCTACAGCTAACATTTAATCTCTTCCTGTTAGCACATAGACTTCCAATTGTAACCAAAACTTGCAAAAATTGCAATTCAATCTATATGAGATTAGATTATAATGCTAGAGCTAACACTTCAACTCACCATTAAGGATATCTTCTTTTTTCCTTTTTATATATATATTTTTTTAGTTGTAGATAGACACAAACCTTTATTTTATTTGTTTATATTTTTATGTGGCACAGGGGAACAAACCCAGTGCCTCATGAATGCTAGGCAAGCTCTCTACCACTGAGTCACAACTCCATCCCCAAGGATATCTTTTCTGTTGTTTCATATATGATAGGGCCTGGTTTAAGAATTTGGGGGTTAATAGAGAGCCAACAAATATAAATGGTTCATTTCAGTTTTCATTTTACTCACATAAGAATATTTGGCATTATGCACTGTATTTTTCCAAATTTGAACAGTTTTTCACAATAAGATTAAAAATAGTTATACAAATTATTTCAGTCCAAAAAAGAAGACAAGACAGACAAACTTAAGAAAACACTAAACAAGAAAATGTATATATTTGAATTTTTTGAAGTAAGCTAGGCTATATATAGGTAAGAATACAACCTCTTAAATAAATTAACATATCATTATAAATGTATAATTCATATATATATGTAAACATATATATGCATACACACGTATATTCAATGTATATATCAACCAATCAATAAAGGCCTGTACTCCCTATGTAGTAGAGACTTAAACACAACAAACAGTATATTTTTAATATAATGCATATAAATCTGTAAGTACCACCACAACAAAAATATAGAACACTTTTTGGTCCAAAATTTCCCTTGCAACCACTAATCTACATTATGCCACTGGATTAGTTTAACTATTCTTGAACTTTATATAAAAATCATATGGCTTGTGCACTTTTTGATCTGGCTTCATTTAGTTACCATAATCCTTCCAAGACTTACGCACATTGTTGAAAGCATCACTAGTTTATTCCTTGTAATTTTTGAGTGATATTTCATTGTAGATCTACCATGAATAGTTTATTCATTCACCAGTTGATAAAAATTTGGATCATTTCTAGTTTTTATTTTTATTTTTTATTTTTTTTATTATTGTTGGTCGTTCAAAACATTACATAGTTCTTAATACATCATATTTCACAATCTAGTTTTTAAATATTAAAAATAAAGATATGAACATTCGTATGCAAGTACATTTTCAAGTCTTTTCTTAAATGTCTAGGAATTGAATATTAGGTTTGGATAAGTATATACTAATTTTACATGAACTGTCAAACTATTTTCTGAATAGTTGTGCCCTTTCCTACTATACAGGTGGTATCTGAGAGTTTCAGTTGTTTGATATTCTAATCATGTTTGGTACTGTCATTCTTTTTAAATTCTATTAATTTTAGTAAATATGTAGTGGTTTCTCGTTGTGATTTTAACATGCATTATGTAAGCAGTTTATATATGAAGAGGATCAACAACTGAGAATACTAGTTACAAGGGTTGACAGTAGTCATTTTTTACTCTAAACTCCAGATCTGATATCTGTTTGTGTGACCATGAACAAGTAATTTTAGTTTCTCCATGCCTTCATTTTCATCTTGGTTAAGTCTTAATAAAAATAATACCTTCCTCCCTCAATTTTTGTTTTGAACTTTGAAGAGAAAAAAACCATAAAGTAATAAGCATGATGCCTACATCATATAAAGTATAAAAGTTAACTAAAATTATCATTTGTGATTCACGGAGTATAGAGTATTATAGATTTTTAAAATAATAATTTTATTACTAATGGACATAATAATAATGCTATGCATTTAAAGAAATTATCTCACCCAACACAGGAAAGTATTTATAATAATTCTTAAAAATTGATACATCTATTCAAAGAAAGCAGGTCATAAATATTAGAGAAGCATTACTCTAGACGTATCTTTGTACACTTTATTTATTAAAGTTTGTTTTATTTTTAAATTGGGGTTGGGTTCAGATAATGCATGCAGTAGGCATTTATTGCATAGTCTTGGCCCTAGAAAGTAGCAGTAGTGAGTATCCAAATAGCCTATAATAGTTCATGAGCATTCTACCTGCACTATTCATTCTCTGTCCAGGAGCAATCTTTGTGCTGTAAATAATTTCTAAATTTCCAAATTCTCTCCTATCCCAATATCAAGTAGACCAATATGTTCTCTTTTTCACTGGGTCAAATTCTCTACTCAACTGCTCCCTGTATAATTCTTCTGCCCTGTCCTGGTGACACTTCAGTTGGCTTTCCTTACTCTTGTCCCAGGGCTGGATCTCTCCTCCCATCTGACAATTCTGCCAAATCATCCAACTTTTGTGTCTGTGTGGTCCCAGAGAGCTGGCACAGAAAGAAACACTGAGTTCTGTGACTTCCTGTGGGATTTTCTTTGACAATTAGTAAAGAGGGTTAAGAGTGGTCATTGACATTTATTTTAGGAAAAGTGTCTTTCCGAAAAACAGAGATGGCTTAAAACTCTGAAATGTTGAAAGAGTTTAAACAGATCATCATTCAGTCTAATTTATTTGGTGACCCTAAATGTTTACCACTTGAGTCCTCAGGTTTTTTACAAGTTTCTTTTCACAGAATTAAAAACAAAAGCAAAATATTACTTCTACTCTGTTAACATGATGTAGAAATTAACAAATTTATGTTGCTTTACTATTCTCTTCCTTTCATATAAAAACTGATTTGAATGTCATAGTTGGTGAGTTTGAAAACATTAGGTAACAGGGCATGTCACCACTAGTACCAAATCCAGAACAGCATCAGACTGCAGTTTCCAGAGAGACTTTTAGCAAGAACAAAATAGAATCCTGGTTCTACAAGATAGCTGGGGTAAGCATCTACTGGTAAGAGACCTCAGGAGAGCAAACAAGTAGGGGGCTATCAATCAGCTTGGGACTGGGCCTCAGGCCAGGAGCCAGTTAACAAGCAGAGTGTATGAGTGTCAGAGTTGCATGCATTTATCTGGGCAATGGATGGATCACATTGGTTCTGAAGAGTGATGTGGAGGTTTGTCTTCAAGTGAAAAGCAAATGATACAACCATGAGGAGTGTGAAGTGAGACAGGTGGAATACAGCCAGCATGCCGTCAGACAGGCATCATCGGGATAAGATAAGGAGAATCCTTTTGCCATATTCACAGAATCCTCCATTTTTTATGCTTCATTTCTAGTCTCTTCATTTCTCAGTCTCTCTCTAAAGCTGAACAAGACGCAAATTGCAGAATTGCAGTTCACTGCTCCCTGCCACCTTTTACTTTGTATGAGTTTCAGTCTATGCTGGCTATTTAGACCTCTCATCTAGATTCGAATCTATTGAAGGCTGGACTTCCCTAATACCTGGCTGTCTCTCCTTGTCTTAGCATGGCCTGCTGGGCTTCACTCTGTCTGCCCACACTGGCTTGTTGTATCTATGCCTAACTAGGCTTAAGTAGTGGCTCCTCCTGTTTATCTTGTGGCCAACCCTGATAACACTAACAAGTGCTCTTGGCTTCCCCTCTCCACTCACTTGGAAGGCCATGGTGGTTTGGCTAGAAAAGACACCAAAGAACACCTTCCACCATAGCCACAGAGATTATTAAGGAAAGACTTCCATTAATAAGCAGCATGCAGGTCGCTTCAAGACTGAGTAGAAAAGAGCATAGGAGAGTGCATGGGTGGAGAACTTCCTAGGGTGCTTCTGTAAAGTATTAGCACAGTACCAGAATTATCTCATTTTTATCCCCACTCCGAACTCTCTTGCAGCCCCTAAGAAGATGATACACCCATCTTTTAAAATCTAGGTCTCAGCTAACCTGTCACACAGAGCACATTTAAAATTCCAAGGAAGAAACAAAGGAAATCAGTTCTAGAAAATTCAAATAGTAAAAGCATGCTGTTCCATATTTCAGGATAATATTCTTTTATCTTGTCCTAAAAGAGGTAGCCCAACTTTATAGGTCTCTTGTCTGTATGATAGGTATGAATTTTAATAAGCATGCATTCATATATCAGAATACAATTCCATTTCACAACTAATACCTCATTCTATCTATTCTAGAACCACCTTTTTCATGAAAGATGGAATAGACTTTTTTTTAATTGTGCATTTAAGATGTTCTAATTCTTTCATTGTTTAAACCTTCCTGTTCTCCTCATGGATATAGCATCTGGGTGCACAATGAAGCTACCATGTCCTCAGATGTGGAGGTGAAATATACAGGCCTCTAGATGATCCACCATATCATGCTTGGTCTCTTTAGCAATGGCCTCTGTCATGGTTGCTTCTGTAATAGTACAGCCATGTGGCCAATGAGGATCCTTGAGAGTGGGTTGAGATTATGCCGTTTGGTCTTTGGAATGCTTCTTGCTACCATTGTTGATGTACATGGACTTTGTCTTAGTCTCCAGTCACAAGCATCCTACATCTGACTGGCATGTCAGAGAAGTGGAACTTCTTTGTGAAACTTTCCATTCCATAGGCTAAGCCCAGGAAAGCAAAGCATCAGCCCCTGTGACCTTGGTGTCAACGAACCTGCCTAGTTGAAATTTATTCCTTTTTGGGGGGAAAATAGAGGACATCACAATGCTAGGCATTTTTCTTTGTCTTTTTCTGCCTCCATCTCTCTACACCCATCTGGGATTTCTTCCTCCAAGAAATTTCCTTGCCTTGCATGTTTTTCCCCCTATTTCCATGATGCCACAATTTTAATTGCTTTATTCTCTTCAAGTAGAATGTTCCGCTTTGGGAGTTCTAAGAAAATGATCCCCTTCTCAACTGAGGCAGGCATTTTCAATGTTCAAAAAAAAAAGTCTACTTTTAAACTCAAAGCCAATGATTGATTCCCAGTTTATAGAAGGACTCTACTTATTTGTGAAGCAAGGCAGGCTATTGATGCAAAGGTTTGGAGAACTAGGAACTGAGGATGAAAGGAACTAAGACACATTAATTTATTGTTTCAGAATTAGTATCTCTATAATCCCTGCCCACACATTAGTAGAGACACTTATCTTTAATCATATATATATATATGATTATACATATACATACATATATATACATACTCAGCTGTCAGGACAAGGACGAAGATTAAACCGCATCCCCCTGAGACTCTTCCACACATTGGCAGAATTATGGAGGCTGAGGTTACAGAATTTGTCCCATCAAAGGCATGTGGCCTTGTCTATTACAAGAGCACAGCTTAGTAATAAGGGAATTTCTTAACTGAGTTATTTCACAATAAAAATTAACACATAAAAATACATATTAATAAAAAACACACATATTGAAGGGTTGTTCTGCTACACATGGACTAAAATGAAAATGAAAATGATTAAAGTCTTAATTATTTATAGGAAAAGGAAATACACTGTTCCAGAAAGAATTAATATAAGTTACTGGGAAAACTCTGAAAGGATTGCAATTCTACTTTTCTGTTGTCAAAGAACAATTCACTTTCATCATTGCCTCAACAGTTAGGGCTAAAGTGTGCTTTCTGATAAACTTTTTGGAATCTAAAAGGAACCTCATTGTTAACTGAATGCCTGCTAAATTCTCTTCAGAGGTATGGGTTTAATTTTCATTATTCCATTTAGTGCTCATAATAATCCTGAAAAGTGTGCATTATTAGCTTCATTTTAAAAGGCAAGGCCTCCAGTCACCAGCAGAGCTATGATGGGCCTTATTGCTGACTTGAAAATGCCCTCCAAGTGATTAGTTCATGGAATTGCTTCATCCATTTCCTGAGGGGAGTGAGGAATTAGAAACCTGTCCCTAGCCACATAACACTGTGCCAAGAAGAACTGTACTCTCATGTCTATAGGTATGCTTGCTTGCTTGCTTGCTTGCTTGCTTGCTTGCTTGCTTGCTTGCTTTTGGTGTGGTTCCATGGATTGAACCTAAGGCCTCACACATGGTAGGTAAGTGCTCCACCACTGAGGCCCTCTAAAGGCATTCTTTAAACTCAGCATTTAGTCCCCATTACTGGAAATTCAGTAGTGCGTGTCTCCTACTCAAGTCAACTGGTACTTCAGTCTACTGACTGGTGAGTAGACAGACTTACAATAGAAAATTTGCCTCTAAGAGAAGGAGCCTCACAGTGTATAAAGGCACCAGGGAGCAGAGCGCTCCCCTTTCAGAGAGCAGTGACTAAGGTGACCCCTCTCCTCAGTCTCCAGGCAACTCTGAAAGGAACTGAAGTTGAAAGCAAAAGGAGAAGCAGAAAGAACTAGCCCAAAAAGGGACCCGCAGTGGTGTTTTATCTCCCTTTGTGCTTTCTTTCCCTTTCACAAGGAGCTGTGCTCCTGTGTCTCCCGCTTTGCTAAAGTTCATTTTGAATATGCTTTGGTCGTTTCAATAGATTTTTCAAGTTCTATTTGATTTTTGTGTCTTTAAGTGATTTAAAAGATGGCACTGGGAAAAGGCTGTTCTGTGGCCTGTTATTCTTGAAGATCCAACAGGGAGCCAAGATAATACTGTTTCTCATGTTTTGCTTTTTATTTTATTGAACCTAATAATATCCCCCTCAGAGGTTGGAAGAGGTCAGGTTTTAATATTTTCATTTACAGGCTGGAAGTAGAGGAAAGCTTAGGTAGGTGTTAAGTGTCATACTAGAAGCAAGTAGAATATACAGGATATATATATATATCTTAGGTCTCTGTCCAGGGTAAAATACACTAAACCAGCATTTCTCAAAGAATTATCCAGGGGGTCTAAGAAATAATTTCTTTGGGAAAAGAGTGTCCTAGTTAAGTATATTTGTGTAACCATTCATACTAAATGTGCTTGAAGTGTCACCATTAAAAGTTCCGTGAAATCCTGTAACCAATGACATCAACAAACACTAGAATTCAGCATTTCATGTAGTACTTTTTGTTTGTCTAGTTGAGTATCTGCTTATATTAGCAAAACACATTTTGGAAAAATGTCCCATTAAACCATACCAGCTCTCCTTTACCTTATATTACAATATAAAATTAAGCAACTAGATCAGCATAATGTACAGATTATCACCAAAGGGTGGAGAAGGAAATGAAGTGTGAGTGGGTTGGCTGCTTTTTGGTTAACGTTGTCATTTCTGTCAGTGACTATTTTCAACTCTAACCTTCTCCTATCCCAATCCTTTGCTTATTATTTGGTCTACTCCATAGCCCCTTGCTCCCATTAATTGGATTATATTCCTCTGCAAACAGAAAGAGCAACCATTAAACCAGGCACTGCGTCAAAAACAGGAAGACAAAAATTGCAGCAAATTTCCTGTCTCAGTAAACCTCTCTATTAAAGAGGAGGCAGGAAAGGAAAAGCAAAACGAAACACAATGCCACGATGCAGGCAGAGAACACAAGCCCAGAGGAAGCGCCTCCAACACAACCCAGAGGAAGGGAGCCTTGCTGAAGGAGCTGTGACTCAGCTCGCTCTGGTGTCTCAGTGGTATTAGAAGAGAAACTTTGGCCCAAAAAATTTAGAGAACTTATTTGAGCAGGTTCATGCTCATCTTCTGCCTTGGACTTCAGAACTCTATGCTTGCTGCTCTTGGGACTCCAACAGCCCATTCCTGGGTACTCAGGCTTTCAGACTTGAGTGGAGTTTACACCATTAGTGCCCCTGGTTCCCAGATCTTGGGACTTGTCCTTAGCCCTGATTCCTTCATCCCAGTGTCTCCCATTGACAGAAGACATGTCATGGGACCTCTCAGCTGTTGGGGTCCCTGTTAAAGTCCCTCTCCTACATCCGTATACATATCCTGCTACTTTTGTCTTTCTAGAGAACCCTGACTCATACACACAGAACTGAAAGGCACAGAAGATGCAGTCAACAGTGAATATAGCTGTTTAACCACATTTCACACCACTGATGCCTTTTTTCCTTAGAAACAACAGCTTCTATAGAATGATGAGGCTGAGAACATTGGCAAGGAAATCAGTTAGGTGCTCAGGGTGCCTGGGACTCCCAGGCGCTAGAGAGGAAGCAAAGCATCTATTTAAAGGAACAGGAGGAACCAACTTTTCCATAAGTGGTTACCATGGATTGCTCTCTTGATCGAAACCTTTCTCACATGATTCCCTACACTACAAAAGTTTTGTGTCACAAGGGTGTTCCACCTACTATCTTATCTGGGATGCTTTCAATTCCAGGAAAGAGAGTGAGTATGTGGAATACTACCACCAAGTGGGAAAAGGCTGACTAAACGAATTCTTTTTAATATGACATATGAAAGCAAGCCAGTACTTATATAATTTGAGTAGAATGTTAAACTCTATCTTAAAACTGTATAGCATAAAACTTAAAAGATCTTCTGGTGGTAATTTAAAAAAAAAAGAAAGAAAGGAAAGTGATACATAAGAAAGAAGAAAAATGGAAAAAATAATGGTACAAGACAACAAACATATAACCCCACCAAACACCACAACTATTTCCATAAAAAAGAAGCAAAATAGATTGTCCAGGGAACTCCTAACTATTACTATTATTCTCATAATCATCATCTCTAATGCTTAATTTATTATATTTGTACAGCATATTATACAGGACACAAAAGAAATCTGTTATTAATGGGGAAGTTAGCATCCATTTTATTCTCATGATAATAATGTTAAATTGAAAAGGTTTCATTTAACAAAGCAAAGTCAAGATCATTAAGCCAGTAAAGTAGAAGAACAGAGAATAGCATCTATGTCTACTAATATTCAAAACTGTACGGAGCTGAGAAGAACCGAATAAGTCAATAACTGAATGACTTGCCACAGAGGAAAAAGACATTCTAATTTAGTGACGTTATTAAGAACTAAATTGTAACAGAGAGGAAACTAAAATTTAGGTGGAATGACAGAACTTCAATGAAAAGACTGATTTAAGCAATTATTTGTGTAGGACTGGTGCTATGGTTTGGATCTGGAATGTCCCTCAAAGGCTCAGATGTTGAAAGCTTGGTTCCCAGCTGGTGGCACTAATGGAAAGTGGTAGGAATGTTAGTAAGTGGAGCCTAATTGGAGGAAGAAGGTCACTGGGGGCATGTCCTTGAAGATTGTATCTTATCTGTAGGCCTGTTCCTCTCTCTCTCTCTCTCTCTCTCTCTCTCTCTCTCTCTCTCTCTCTCTCTCTCTCTCTCTCTCTCTCTCTCTCTTCCCAGCTATCATGAGGTGAGTAGCTTTGCTTTGCCACACCCTTCTTCATGACCTCACCTCAGGCCAAGAAACCAGGAAACCAACTGACCATGGACTGAAACCTCTGAAACCATGAACCAAGGTAAACCTCTCTTCCTTTAAGTTTATTTTCTTCAGTATTTTATCATAGCAACAGAAAATGGGCAAACAAACTCAGGTTAAAACAGTTCCACTTTCCTTTTATGTCCTGTTTCTTTGTGTATGAAAAGCAATGGTAGGAAGTGAGTTTTAAGATAAAATTGAAAAACTCATTATGAGCTGCCTCAGTGAGTTATCCTCAAAAATAGAGGAAAGAGTTGACTAATTAAATAATTTCAATGAATCATGAAAGCTTCCTCTAGCCACAGCCATGTGTGAACTATGTAATCTACAAAAAAATGATCTTAGGTTGCTAAATGTTTCAGTATTACAAGTAGCCAAGTTAAACCATTTCCTTGAATAATTACTCACTTAATCACTCAATTTCCAGCTAATGAAATAACTGTCATCTGGAGAATTTTTGAAAATAAATATTTCACATTTTGATACTATACTATAGTTATGTGAAATGTTATCACTATGAGAATTGGCTGAACTATAAATTTATAATTATTTCAAAATAAAATTTTTAAAGATAGATAATTTGTTCTAGAACTTTATCCCTCAAGACCTCATTTGGTAAATTTGAAGTGGGATCCAAAAATCCATGCTTTTTAACTAGGACTTTGGATGATTCTGATGTCTATCTAGGGCTAAGAGTATATATAGCTCAATGGTTGAGTGCTTGCCCAGCATGTGTCAGACTCTGGGTTTGAGCCCCAGCATTGCAAAAACACACACACACACACACACACACAGAGAAAAAAAACAATATACGACTTGTCCAGCAATACCTCGATTCCACAATATAAAACTCGTAAAAGAGAAGTTTTCAAATATTTTATTTTTGATTTAAAAAAATTTCTCCATTATCATGACATTTCTGGAGTTAATAGGGGTTACAGGCTCACTAATATTCATCTCCTGTTCTACTCCTACTTCTCTAGCAGGTATAAATGAATATGAGGAGTCCTGTCTTGCATCCTCCTACTCATTTCCTTGCCCTGGAAGTCTTCAGCTCTCATAGAGAACCCATCAGCACATTAGCTTCATAGCTTCCGGGTCCCCTAAACACCACTTCCATGATTGTCTCACTGATAGGTATAACTGTCTGTTGCAGGAAATGGAAATGAACAACACAAACCTTGCTTCTTACACCCTCACTGTGCAGCTCAGCTTCACCACTCTCTGAGCCTATTAACTTGAGCCTCCAGCTTAAGGTAATTAACTTCCCCTCAAAACTTCCCAAATCCCTTACAACAAGGCATGAGTGTCCATGATCAGACTCTGATCTAGTGTGTGCTAGGATCAATGGAAAATAGCTTTTGGGACTTAAGTTCCCATATTAAAATGCAAATACTTATCAGGGAATAACACTATAAATTGGTGGAAGAATATTTGTCAGAAATGCTAGGTTCTGGATCCCAGCTCTCTCAGGATTGTGATTCAGCAAGTCTAGAACGGAATTCAAGAATCTACATTTTGATGCCTTGTATGCTGACCACATCCAAGGAAACCTTAAGCTGAGGCTTCAAGGAGGGTCAATTATCTGCTAACCAATAAGAGGTGCTACAGAGATAAAGTTTCTGAAGAGTTTTTCAAAGACCGTCCACAGTGAGTGAGTGAAATGAGGAACCTGGAAGAATGCAGCTTTAAAAAAAAGAGAAGGGAAGTCAAGGAAATCTCAGTCCTAAAAACTTTCCTTTGGCCTGACATTGTGTCTGTGGGGTTGGATTGGAGATGGGGCTGTGGGAAGCATTCTTCTCTCCCAGCTGCGCGACTATCTGCTTTTCTACATGGAGTTGGAACAGAAGAGGGAGGAAGTCACAATATTCTCATGAAATGATATGGATAAATCTAGCTAATATGTACAAGAACGAAGATATAAACAGAATTCAAGATGTTCAAAATAGAAGACCCAAACTCTCCAAAACTCTCTGAAGTTTTCCTTTCCTGCTCTTGTTTTTATAGGAGATTGAGAGAACTATGAATTCAGGGATTTTCTCTGCCCCATTGTTATTGCTGACATTAATTCCCAGGGGTCCTCTCACACACCAAAGGGAACACATTAAAAGTAGAAAATAATTCAGTAATTTCATTTTAAGTCTTAGTCAAAAGTCTATGCAATCCCTGAGCTCTTTAGACATGCGAAAATTTAATTTGCCTACCAGATGAAATGTTTTAATAACAACCCTGGTCTTTGCTTACCTCTCAGCTGTTTCGTTATGTTTCAATCAGAAGACAGAAACCACACTACAATTTAAACAAGGAAAGTTTAATATAAAGAAATAGCAACTGGGAATTGAAGTCATAGGAAATTAAGTAAAAGTGGAAGGAAGGAGTAAACTCTGAAGGACTGTGGAGGGGAATTCTCAAGGAAGGGATAACTCTGAGGGAGAGAATCCTCCCCAAAGATGGAATTCAGATCTCACTGAAGAAAGCTGAAGTCCACTGGATGCTGGAAAGTTTCATAGGTTGTTCAGGGCCAAGAGAGTACCTAGTTTTCAGGCCACCTGAGAGCTGTCTGCTGGGATACTGCTGAAATTCACTGAAAACATCTGCTTGGGTTGCTGCTGACTTTGTGGAAAGCCAGCTGGGGCAGCAGCTGAACCCATGGGGATGCCACCTGGATGAAGCAGAGGTAGCAAGGGGGTTATTGTTGATTTACCAAGAAACAAGATGGTACACCTCAAAGCTTGTTAGCTGTCCTCAGGAAAATCATTGGACTTGTTGCTGAAAACTGCCCAACATGCGAATTGTACTGGGGAAGTGCCACTTGCTGTAGATGCCATGCATTCTGTACTAGCTCAACTGTAAGAGCACATCCAAACCAGGAAGGAAAAACCCTATCCACCAGAGTCCCTCCACTGATGGTGTTTAGCAAGGCCTATCTTTGTTATCACAGAGCAGGAGAAGAGGATGGTGTGGAGTTGAGAGTCAATAAATAATTAGCACATCTACCTACCAATTGAATTAGGCTTTTATTCTTTGAAAAGTATTTTTCCAACATATGTACCACTACACACACACACACACACACACACACACACACACACAAGGGAAATATTTTCCTGAGAACTAGGTTAAAAATATATTATCTGAATCAGCATTCAGATGATAACTTTTGTACTTTCCCATGTATATTTGTCAAAATGCCTTGGTTTTCAATCTGGACATGTATCTCCACCACCAGAAAAAATATACTTCTTGTTAGTATCCAACATTGCTGCATATGTTATTTATTTAAAATGAACTGGAAATGATCCTGGAAAATCATAGATATCTTTTGAATTCTAACTTTGAGAATGAGGTGCTTGGGAGGCTCATGGTACCCAGAGATGGCAGCCCTGCACAGGGTCATGTCGTGAAAAAACCCAGATCCATCTTCCCCAGTCTCACTGTTTCTTCTACTCCTTTTCTAATAGACTTCCATCTATAGAATCCTTTCTTGGATTAATTAGCTATTCTTAAAGTCTTTAAAAAAATACAGATGCAATTCTAAAAAGAACAAAATAATTATTAATGTGCTTCCAGAGGCAAAGAGCAAGACCGAAGTATACACTGACAACAGAAGGGAAGAAATTTGTTTTTTAAACATAGAAATGGGGTCAGCCAACATTTTCTTTAAATGAACAAATAGTAAATATTTTAGGCTTTGGAGCCATATGACATCTATAGTAACTATTCAACTCTTCCCTGTAAGATGAATGTAGCCATCAGCAGTATGTTTCATTAAAATTTTATTTATAAAACAAAGTAACTCTCAGAATTTGGCATATGACAGGCCATCTCTCAATACCTGAAACAGAAAAACATCCAGAGACTTAGCTGAAAATGACATTGTAGGGAAGAGAAATATACAGCATTGTAGCTGTTGATATCTAAAGATATATAGGCTTCTGAAATTTTGCACAAAGGAAGATGTAACAGAGAAAGCACAGAGTTCAACCAAGCTGGGAGCTTCTGCCTACAAACTAAGCCTCGGTTTTCTAAATTACAAAATAGGGAAATAATATCTTAATCATCCAGTTTTTGTGAAAAACAAATGATCTAAAGCTACACTGCAGGTGCTCATAACAGTTTCCTACACTGTAACAGGTCTCAGTTTCTTCATCTTTTATTAAGCAGTTGGTATTAGTTAAGCTCTAAGATTCTTCCCAAGTTTAACACATTGAGACTGAGCAACAGTTTTGGAAATGTCCAATGTAGGGCATGTGTCATAATTTAACCATGCAGGAAGATCTTTTGTCATCTACCCATCATAGCATCATCTGAAAATTTTTCCTATTTCAAAAGAATCATACGGGGAAACTTTCAAGTAATTGCACTGAACCTTCTGAACTTTGATTCTCAACAGAAGGTTGGTGGGGGTGGACAGGATTATTGCTGTTATGATGCTTGTATGTATCCAAGACTGGGAGAACTAGTAGCATTTAGTGAGTGGGAGCTAGAAGGGAAGCCTTCCTGGAATTCATGGGACAGTCATGCACAATGAATAATCACTGTCTTCTGTATCAATGTTTATTCTTCCACTGGACATTTAGGTTAATTCAAAATTTCTTTGTTATTTTTTAAACTTAGACTCTAATCCACTTTACATATAAATATTAGGCAGTTTTTAATTTTTTTATATATCGAGCTTTCCAGAAATATAAATACCACATAATTTGAAGAAATATATTTTCTTTTTATCAGTACTTTATTAAGAATAAAAGAAAACATTTTCAAGAAAAGCACATAATTTATATCAAGGCCTATCATGACATTTTGGTCATAAATGTAAGAGTATTTGTTTTAATCATGTCCACAGTGTTTTTCTATATGGAAACACATTTTGTGTATTTCAATATACTCTCATCCTCACATGTGCTTCAGAATGAATAAACATAATTTAATTAAAAATAATTATTCCTTTTTTAATTATTAAATCAATACATTAGTTTCTAGCAATACATTAATGTCTGCATTATACATGAAAGTAGGTTATGTTATTATAAACTTTTTTCAGGTTACTAATAAGGATTTGCCTAGCATCTGATAGGATTGAGGACTCCTCTCCAAATTACCCAAAGCAATCATTGTCCCAGATATCTTTTCATTAATGGTAAGTAAATAAGACAATACAGACTTTTTCAAGTTTCCCAGAGCAGACATTACAATTTTTCATCAAATATCTTATATATGTAGATGCCTCTATGTTATTAAGATAAAACATCAAATAAGACTTTTTCTACAAATATTAAAGCAGCTGATTTTTCAGATGATGGGAAAAGAGTGGATTCTGTAGGCCCCTTCATTGTAGAAAGATGATTAGTACCTTCCTGGCCATAAACAATATAGGATCTCTCCCTAATGCTCCTACATTCGCTGAGAATAACATGTGAGAGTAAGGGAAAACTGTGTTATAGCAAGAAAGAGCTAGCATTTTCCCAATAAAGTCATCAGGAGAAATGTCAGTACTTACTCAGTTATCTGTTGTGATTCTTATTGACCTTATTCACAATCTCCTCTTAAGCTTTGAGTTTGTATACCTATAGATTTTCTGATTGAAATGTTTATAGTGGTTTCTCAGCTATTTGAAAAACCCCCTAATAGTACCTCTGCAAAAAGATAAATCTCAGCACAATTTCTTTAGTGATCCTTTTTTCATTTTTATTTGAAACAGAAAGAAGCACTTCAATCTATTAAGGGATGATGTCCAAAATTTTTCTTGCCCTAAGTGAAATAAGATTGACACAGAAAGACAAGGCATGATATCACTCACATGTGGAATCTAAAATAGTCAAATTCATAGAAGCCGACAATAGATTCTTGTTGTCAAGGGCTGGAGGAAGGGGAAAATAGGAAGATGATGTTCAAAGAGTATAAGGTTTCAGTTATGCAAGATAAATAATTCTGGAGATCTACTATGTAGCACAGTGCCTATAGCTAACAATACTGCATATAGTACATTTAAAATTGGCTAAGAGGGTAGATCTTATGTAACATGTCTTTTACATAATAATAATAAAGAAGGCAGGAGAGAACTTTGGTAGGTAATAAAGATGTTTATGGCCTTCATGGTATGATAGTTTTGCAGTTGTATACTTATTGCCCAACTCATAAAGTTGTATAAAATAAATATATCTAATTTTTTATATTTTAATCATAACTCAATGAAGTATATTTAAAGTACTTTCTTGCCAAAGAGAATACCCACATATTGTTTCATGAAAAACAAAAATAAATATAATCTAATCCTCTTGGTTGAAAGTGACTAAACACAGATTAAAAACTCTACCAAATGAGCACATTTTAATTTACCCTTCTTCATTTCCTCTGTAAGAAAATGTGAGTTTTACAAAGACCTCTGTGAGACTCTTGGCAGCTCCCTGATGCCATTTGCAATGATTCACACTGGCATTAGGAATGTCGAGCTGTTATGTGCCTGCATGACCACATCAGAAATTGTAGTCCAGAGTAAAAGTTAATGAACTTGTCCTCCATCTCAAATGAAAGACTCAAGCTGTCAGATCAGATTTTATATTGAATTCCATTGGGGTGGTCTTTGCCTCATGCTTTTCTTTCTTTTTTTTTTTTTTTTTTGATACAGACCAAATGACCAGTTAACAAGGCTGATTTCCAATTTATTTTATAAGTTAGACTGCAACAATTTGTGTCTCCCATTTTTATTTTAGTAACATCTGGGACATTAGATATATCATAGCAAAACCAATTCAAGCTGGGCACAGTGGTACATCCCTGTAATTCCAGTGGCTTGGGAGGCTGAGGCAGGAGGATTGCAAGTTCAAAGTCAGCCTCAGCAAATTAGTGAGGCCCTAAGTAACTCAGAAACATTCTGCTCTAAATAAAATATTTCAAAAAGGGCTGGGGATGGGGCTCAGTGGGGATGGGGAGCCTCTGGGTTCAATCCCTAGTACTTCCCTCACAACTAGAAAAAGAAAAAAAAAGGGCCATTTATTGATTGGGTTATTTGGTTTTTTGGCGTTTAACTTTTTGCATTCTTTATATACCCTAGAGATAAGTCCTCTATCTGATATGTGCAGAGTAAAGATTTGCTCCTAAGATGTAGGGTCTCTATTCACCTCACAGATTGCTTTTTTTTTTTTTTTTTTTTACTGAAAAGAAACTTTTTAGTTTGAGTCCATCCCATTTATCGATTCTTGATTTTAATTCTTGCACCAAAGGAGTCTTATTAAGGAATTTGGGGCCTAATCCCAAATGATGGAGATTAGGGCCTACTTTTTCTTCTATTAGACGCAAGGTCTCTGGTTGTATTCCTAAGTCCTTGATCCATTTTGAGTTGAGTTTTGTGCATAGTGAAAGATAGGGGTTTAATTTCATTTTGTTGCATATGGATTTCCAGTTTTCCCAGTACCATTTGTTGAAGAGGCTTTCTTTTCTTCAATGCACAATCAATAAATGGGCCAAGGACCTGAACAGACACTTCTCAGAAGATGATATACAATCAATCAACAAGTATAGTAAAAAATGTTCATCATCACTAGCAATTAGACAAATGCAAATCTAAACTACTCTAAGATTTCATCTCACTCCAGTCAGAATGGCAGCTATTATGAAGACAAACAACAATAAGTATTGGCAAGGATGTGGGGAAAAAGGTACACTCATACATTGCTGGTGGGACTGTGAATTGGTTCAGCCACTATGGAAAGCAGTATGGAGATTCCTTGGAAAACTGAGAATAGAACCATCTTTTGACCCAGCTATCCCTCTCCTTGGTCTATACCCAATGGACTTAAAAACAGCAAACTACAGGGACACAACCACATCAATGTTTATAGCAGCACAATTCACAATAGCTAAACTGTGGAACCAACCTAGATGCCCTTCAGTAGATGAATGGATAAAAAAAATTGGCATATATACACAGTGGAATATTACTCAGCAATAAAAGAAAATAAAATCATGGCATTTGCAGGTAAATGCATGGAGTTAGAGAAGATAATGCTAAGTGAAGTTATCTCCCCCCCCAAAAATGCCAAATGTTTTCTCTGATATAAGGAGGCTGATCTATGGTGAGGTAGGGAGAGGGAGCATGGGAGGAATACACGAACTCTAGAGAGGGCAGAGGGGTGGGAGGGGAAGGAAGTGGTCATGGGGTTAGAAATGATGGTGGAATGTGATGGCCATTGTTATCCAAAGTACATATATGAAGACACAAGTTGGTGTGAATATACTATGCATACAACCAGAGATATGAAAGATTGTGCTTTATATGTGTAATAAGAATTGTAATGCATACTGCTATCATATATAAATTTTAAAGAAAGAAAAAAAACAATTCAAAGCAGCTCAGCTTTTCAAAACATTTTGCCACTTGTATACATTTCATTGATACACAATTTATATCATTGTTTGGCATTATTTCTCTGGCACATCAGAAAGCTTCCCTGGTGAACTTCTTCTAGTGCAGATACACACTTGAATATATGTCACCTCTGTTTTTATTTAATCAGACTTCAGGTATCCTTCCCTTCCTTAGGAAAAAGACTCTAAGTAACCCTACACATGTTGCTTCTGAGATTCATTCAAGCCTTGAGCACATCTGATAACAGGGACACTTCATGGTGGGTTTTGGCTCAGAGGAAGGCTGAGTGCTTAGATCCTGATAGAAGACTGGGGGATGTGAATGGAGATAGCAGTAAGATATATATCCCCATTTGTGGCTCCTCCTTTCTAAGTCTGGCCCTTTGGGTGCCTGTCTGAAAAATCACTGAGAAAATGGAGAGTGACAAAGGCTGCAGGTGTTAGTGTGGGACTTGGTGACACAATGAGGGTGGGGCTGCTGTGTTTGAATTATGACATAGAGTACAAGAGGTCCTGAGGACCTCTGCATGACTCTGGTGTGGTGAGAACTCTGACTAATGGAGTGTAGCTCTGTCCTCTTGCCAGCATTGAAACAACCAACCAATTGATATGCTAGTCCTCACCTGGGGTACCAGTAGAGTGCCATCTCAGGGAAACACAACTCAACGACAGAGTCAAAGGATACATCATTTGATGAATCATATGCCACTCCTAGGAAATGCCACAAATGTTTTGATGAAATTTATGGGATGATGGTACTGCTGCATTATTTAAAGGGGGAAGAAGAGCCAGTGGTTTTTATTATTATGAAGACTCTCTTTATAACTAAAGATGAGAAAATTCCCATGAATTTCAAATACCATCCTAAAGGCACACCCTCACCTAAGACCACACTTCTGAACTCGGATCATATATTCACCTCCCTACCTCATATCAAGAGTTAGATATCTCACATACAGCCTGACTCAATAAGGCCAAGTAGAATTTATCGTATTTACGTAAAATCCTGGTCCTTTTCCATACATCAATAAGTGGCACATCCATAGAAACCAGTAATTCTCAACCTTGACTGCTACATGCTAGAATCATCTGAGAGATATAAAAAAAAACTACCAAGGCCTGAGCCTCATCCAAACCAAGACTCACTAGGAATGAGACTCAAACATAGGTTCTTTTTAAAATCTTCCAGGTGATTACAATATGTTGCTAGATTGGAGAACAACTACTCATCAGTTTATGCGGGAAACCTAGAAGTCATGCCAACACTTCTATTTACCCATCCACTGCTCTCATCCAATATGTCACAGTAGGTTACTTCTACTTCAAGTATAGTTCATGAATCTCTCCACACTTTCCCCTGACACTAGCACCCCCTTTCTCCATGATCCCTTGAGTGGATCAGCATGTCAGTCTCCTCTCAGCCTCTCCTCATCCCCTCTTATCTACATCTAAGCAATTCTACTAACTTATGGGTTTTCCTAATTCTATTAACACAAGGACTGGACCCTTCCCTATATCTATGCCACTTCTGCTATCTGGGGCTCTTTCCCTTAACTCTTTACCTGATTTATTGCTATTTATGCTTCAAGTTCTAGTTTAATAGAGCACTTGCCTTCTCAGGAGATTTCCTCAAGTTTAAATGAGGCTCAGACCACCTGTTATTCACTACCATAGCATCTTACTGTTTTATTTGTTGCACTAATATAATTAATAATCATGATATTTTGAATTCATGATAATTGTAGTTAAATAATTTATATAACCATTATTTAATTTTGACCCTTTCACTCAACTCTTAGGGTAGAAACTTGACTACGACAAGAATAACAAATGTAGAAAAGAAAAAGTATTTGTTTCTTTTCAAATTAATTATAATTAGAGCTAACATTTAATATTTGCACTGTACTCAGCATATTATATTTATTATCTCATTTAGGCCTTACAACAATTCTGTAAAGGGTATCTATTCATTTACTTATTCATTCAATAAACAATTTACAGGGTGCTACAGGCCCAATGAATTAGGGCCACATTTCTCAAAGTATGATTAGAGACTCTGACACACAGTTTCATTAGGAATATTTATTGAAGATGCAGATTGGGTGCTACCTGCTGGAGGTACTGCATCAGGCTCATTGAGAATAAGGTCTTATAAATATCTTCCCACATGGTTAATAAGCTCCATAGGTCATTCATATTCAGCCTAAGTTTTAGAAGCTCAGTCCCCATACAAAAATTTTGATAAGGATGGCATTAGAATATATAAATGACTTGATCATTCCCTATATCTATTTTTAAAATATTTTTTAGTTGTAGATGAACATAATATCTTTATTTTAATATATTTATTTATTTTTATGTGTTGCTGAGGATCGAACGCGTGAAGCAAGCATTCTATCACTGAGCTACAAACCCAGCCCCCCATATCTATTGAATCATAATTTTCACTGGGTAGAACCCACATAAGTGTAATTTATAGAAATTCTACAAATGATTGTTAAATTAGACTTTTCTGAATAATAATCACTTTTTTTCTGATGCTTAGAATCTGTCTCAGTGGTGGCTACAGGGCATTGAATTTTTCATTAAAAATCACCTCGATAAAAAAAAAATGGGCTTTTTCTGTGGCATTAGCTATCCCACTCCTTGGTTTATACCCAAAGGACTTAAAATCAGCATATTATACTGACACAGCCACATCAATGTTTATAGTGGCTCAATTCACAATACATAGACTATGGAACCAACCTAGATAACCCTAGATGTCCCTCCTTCTACTGAAGACAAATAAAATATACATATTTAGTAAATATGTGAACTGAAGACTTTGGGTAAATGATACATCTCAGGTTCACAACCTAGAATGAATAAAGAAAATGTGGTATATATACTCAATGGAATATTACTCAGCTTTAAAGAAGAGTAAAATTATGGAATTTGCCAGTAAATGGTTGGAGTTGGAGAATATCATGCTAAGTGAAATAAGCCAATCCCACAAAACCAAATACTGAATGTTTTCTCTAATATGCGGATGGTAATTCACAGCAAGGTAGGGCACTAGGGAAGAATAGCATGACCTTAGATTAGGTAGAGGGAAGTGATGGGAGGGGTGGAGAGGGAATGTGGGGATAGGAAAGATAGTAGAATGAAACAGACATTATTACTGTATGTATATATATGACTGCATGACCAATATGATTCTGCAACATGTACACTCAGAAAAATGAGAAATTATATCCCATCTACATATGATATATCAAAGTCCATAAATGTATTCTACTATCATGTATAACTAATTAAAATAAATTTTAAAATTTTTAAAAGATAAATGGACATAAAAGGATTCATGTGCAATTTTGAGTTGGTTGATTCATTAGTACTGCTTGGTATTGTTGACAATTAGAAAAATATTTCTTAGTCCACACAGAATGTCAATGGTTAAGCAAATTGTGCATTGATGAATCACGCAGCACTATCAAGGTCACATCCTGCCATGCACACAGACATGTGCCCTGCCCATGATAAATAAGGACATCAAGAAGAGATGAGTGGGGTGTCATGGTGCATGCCTATAATCCCAGTGGCTCAGGAGGCTGAGGCAGGGGATCTCAAGTTCAAAGCCAGACTAAGCGACTTAGCGAGTACTGAAGAAACTTAGCAAGACCCTGTCTCAAAATATAAAAGGCCTGAGAATGTGGCTAAGTGGTTCAGTGCTGCTGGGTTTAATTCCCAGTACCAGAAAAGGAGGAGGAGGAGGAGGAGGAGGAGGAGGAGGAGGAGAATGAGGAGGAGGAGGAGGAGGAGGAGGAGGAGGAGGAGGAGGAGGAGGAGGAGGAGGAGGAGGAAGAGACGATGATTTAGTCATGTGGCCAAGGAAACAAATGACTCTTGGAAGCAGAGATGGTAGCTAAAATTGCTTTATACACTAGATGGTTTTTTGAAACCGTGTCTCCTTGCAGTGAAACTTGCTTCAGTTATAGGAGTTTTTGAAGAAAACTTAATAACTCCTCCTCTAGAGGAGAAAGGTGAAAGGAAAGGATGAATAAAGAGATATAAATTATTAGTAATAATGTGGAATATTGAAATGTACTTTCAAAGTGAAGATAAAAGTATGTGACAACAGAAAAAGAAACCCTAAAACCTCTCTGGAATCTCCTGCTTTTTCTAACTTAATAACAACAGCCAATATTTCACACTCACTATATACTCAAGGAACTTAATACACATTATCTCATGTAGGCCTCAAAAGCTGAAATCTTCCAAGTGATTATAACAACAATTCCATAGTTAAATATTGTTGAATCATAATGTTTTTCATTCAATAAATGTTTATAATACATCAACCATAGCTGTTCTCTGGCACTAAGGAATGGTAATAGAGCAATGAAAAAAACAGCAAGTTCCTCCTTCTACTGATGACAAATAAAATACACATATTCAGTAAATATGTGAACTGACGACTTTGGGTAACTGATACATCCCAGGTTCACAACCTAGAAGATGCAGAGTCAGAATTTGAACAACTAGCACAGGTTAATTGCACAGCCATTGCCCTTCCTCACTTTGTTATATGTGCAGAGATCAAAACCAAATACTAGTACAACCATAGATAATTGCCATTACTATAGGTAAAAATGTCAGATTATAACAACATTGTAGGCATCAGCCCATGTTCATACCAACTTTTCCATATCTCTCAGATATTTTTTTTTCATTCCTAACAACACCTCACCCTGAAATTTCTCGTAGTTGTTGACTACTCAAATTGCATAGCTCAGAATTAAAGTCCACATCACAAGATTCTCATTGCTAGAAAATGTGTAGGCCAGTGGGCATTATAGTTTAAGGATGACTTGTGTATTCTTTTGAATTTGTGAACTGGGGCCAGCTGAAAGGCGTTCAAGGGGAAGATGGTGGCCTTTAGCAGTTTCAAAGCAGTAAGTTATGTGAAGAAAGGGCTTGTTCATTCACTGCTGATCATTTTTCCTCATTCCCAACATAATATAGATCAAGTCAGACCAGCTGGACTGAGACAAAGATGACTTCATAACAGATGTTTTTTTGCCCAAACCTGTCTCATACACACACACACACACACACACACACACACACACACACACACACACACAGGGTCTTTGAGCACCATGTGATGACAAGGCACCTAGGACACAGCACATTTGGATGTCAAGAACAATACAGCACTACTATTATCTGGACTGGAAACAAGATAACATATTTTATGAGTAGAATAAGCTACTGGGAGAATCCTCAGCCTGTCCAAGAGTGATTGTCTTCTAACAACCTAAAAGAAGACCCTGAAGAGAAAAAACTTCTTGAGTCTGAACACATAAATATTTATATTTCTGTTTGATCTGGGTTTCTCAACCATATCATTAGTAACACATCAGGCCAGATAATTAATTGTTCTGGGCATTGTAGGATGTTGACCAAACTCTGCTAGTAACAATGGCCTAGTTATAACTAAAAATGTCCCCAGAAATTTCCAAGGATCTCATGGCAGCAAAATCACCCCCATTTTAGAATGACTGCTTCTAATATACACAGAAATAAGTACAGTGTGACGTGGAGGCATGAGCCTACAGCAAGGTATGAAAAGGGAGATGTTTTTATGTGTCATTATTGACCATGTGATAAAGCAGAGTTTAGAGTTTGTGTCATTATGAACCATGTGGTAGGCGGTCAAGAAAAGCCCCATTCATACTGACCAATTATAAATTTAGTCAGCACAATACTAGCTGTGAGATTGTTCAAAGTAGAAGTAACAATGGGATTTCAGAGAGTTCTTATAACCATTCTGGAGATAAAGCACATGGCATATTGCTTAACTCTAAGTACTCAGTAACTGTCAGGTCTCATTATTATAGAAGGTCCTGCTAATAATAGTTTTTTCCCCCGATCTCAGGGCCCACATCTTTCTTCATATTGCACATAGGGAAACATGCATACATAAGTGTATGCAACCACATGGAGGCTGAATGTGTAGGCGGACATGTGCACATGCATATGCATAAATGCAGCATAGTAAAGCATACCAATGGCATGCATGAGTGTGAGTGCTGGAGAGTATATATCTGGGGGAAGGGCACAAAGAGAGCATGACTCACGCCATAATACAAAGCAGATGTGAGTCTGTTTGATAATTTTTTTGGCAGATTAAAAAAAAAAGAGGAGTTAAGTAAACTTTGTCTGGCATGTTTGAAGAATAAGGTAATCAAATGTTATAATTAATAGAGTGTTAGCAAATAAAACCAAACATGGATTATCAATTTTAAAACATTTAAAAATATAACAAAATGCATTTAACATGAAAGCTTACTGGGCTAATTCAATCATTTTATTTCAACAACAATTTTTTCTTAGCTCTCTGCTAAGCATTGATTTTTTTTTTAATTTTAGGAACTTATAGTTCTTCAAGGTAATGGTTCTAAATATCTTTTATCTTTGTTGGTATGAAAGATGTAGCGGTATATGCTCACTACATACAGCATGTGCCATGATCTGAAGGTGTTCTGGAAAGTATTGACATCACTGATAATTACTTATTTTCGTTGCATTTGCCTCTTTCATGTAAATTTATAATATAGACTCTAGTTTGAGTTCCCTTCCTTGTGCAATTTAAACTCTCACATCAAAAGTCAAGAAGCTCTTTTGTAAATTTAAATCATCTTATTTTTTATCATGAGAAGACATCTAATTCTGGTCTCCCAGATCTTTAATAAAAATTAATTTCTCCTTGGCATCCAGGATTATTTATTATTTATTTATCAACAAGGCAACCTGTCATGATTATGGGCACTGGAATGCTGGAAAACTCTGTTATATTGAACCAAAGCCTGCCTGAGACATACACATGTTTATTAACTCATCTCTAAAAATGCAAAATAAGTTGAATTTTTTCATAGAGAAATCCTGTGTACACTAGAGGTCAACTCTTACAGTTCTCAATCAGCCTACCCTTCCCCAGGAAAACCAGCCCTGGCCTCTTTAGTTATTCTCACCTTGAATTGCTTTCTAATCCTTAGAATTTTTAAAAATATTCCTCTTCAGATGTGATTATCTGTGGAAAAAAAGATTCAAATGAAGCTGTTTTACATCCTTTCCACTAAATACTCCTTCATTATCTTTACCTTTGACGGCAAACATTGTGTGATTCAAAATGTTCTACATCAATAGCTAGGTCTAAATGTTGTCATCTTCAGCACATGCTAGATTCATTTCAATGGAGTGTGCATAGACAAGAATGACTATGCAACCTCCACTATTTCAAAAGAATGTCATTCCCTCTAATGTTGTCTTCTCCCTCTTCTTTTAATGAATAGTTCTTCATTACTCCTGGCACTGGTGTTTGACACAACAGCAAGACAACCAACTTCAACTATACCATAATTTCTTCAAAAAAGTAAACAAGCCAATTGCAACTTCAGAAAAATCAATTATTGATTGATTGATTGATTGATTGATTGATTTATGTGCTATTTCCTCACTCTTTCAAATTAAGACTATAGAAGATGGCTGCTTCTCAACCACAAGGAACAGCTTAATGCAATTCAGTGATTTATAACTTAGGAGTCAAAAAACAACCCCCAAACAGAAAAGAGTGCTAGTTATTAAACTTTCCCAGAATCAAATATTGTTCTGAAATTATTTCATTTGTAGTAAATAAATAGAAGAAATAATTAAATGGTCTCTCAGAAAAAAATAGCCTATATAAGTATAGACTCATCAAACAGGTATAGATTTATTTAGTTCAGTTTTTCTCTATTCACTCTCTCTCTCTCTCTCTCTCTCTCTCTCTCTCTCTCTCTCTCTCTCTCACACACACACACACACACACACACACACACACACACACTTTTCTCTCTCTCACACCCACACACTGTTTAACAGAGATTCAATACTAGAGTCAAAGGTAAATGTTTTCTTCACTGATACTCTATGTACTAATTAGACACAGAAGAATTTTTAAAGTATTACTAAGGTAACTTTCTAAAAAGGTAAAAATAAGTCTACATTTTGACAAGAGTTGACTCTAAGGGCATGCATTTGTCAAAATTATTTGAATTACACACCTAGAATTTTAGGTATTTCACTAAACACAAATTCTACTTTTAAAATTGCAAAAAAATATTAAACTCTAATGAGTGTTTTTCTAAATGGGATGAATTAGCAACTTTGAGACTACCTTATGTATATATTCTGCACTTAAGCAAATAAATGTATGAAATATAATAGAAGTGAATTTTCTTACAGTTGGAGATAGGAGTTCCATATATGGAATTAGAAAGACTGAAAGGTAGCCTGCAGTGTCAGACTGGAATTAGGAATATCAGAATGAATTCTGAAGGAGAGGATAAAGAGAGTGAGAGCAAAGCACAGATGTCCGTGTGATGTTACCCGCCCCCCCCCCACACACATACATTTCATTTCTCATCTTCACTTACTGAGAAGTGGGTTTCTAAATAATATTTTGCACTAAACACACCTTCATAGAGAAATGGCTGACTTGGCAACTGTGATAGAAGAAATAAAAGAGGATCCTGGGATATGTTTTGTGCAGACAGCAAGAAAGTCTCAAAGAAGAACATACTGAAAAGATAATTGGGCCAGCTTGAAGAAGCTGTTACCAGATAAAATAATAGTAGTGATTACAATTATTGAATGAAATAAGAGTCCATGGGTTGAAACTCATCAGGTTGTGGGGAGAGGGACACTCTTTCTTATGCTGTCAACATATAATACAGAACTATTAAAAAGATAGATATCGAGGATCTCTTGATATTCATGGAGAAGGACAGAACACCTTTTCTTTGACATTCGGGTAAAAAAAAAAAGTGTAACCTGAATGTCATCCAGAATAACACTAAACAAACTCAATTGAGAGGACATTCTACAAAATCACTGATCCATACTTTTCCATAGCTTCAATGCTGAAAAAGCAGCAAAATATAAATAAACAACTAGTCAATCTTCTACAAAAAGTGTAATCTTGAAATTATGTTTCAATTAAAACATTTTGTGAATGTATAAAATTATATAGAAAGATCCAAAATACTTCCAGAAAGAAGTCATACTCTGTTATACTCAGGACTTTTACGCTGAACTTATTATTCCGTCCTTATATCAATGTACATAAAATGGGAAATCATAATTTTTTTGACAAAAATTTTAAACTTATAAATATACAACAATGAGATATTTATAGTGGTATTTATATCAATGCATTTTCTTTCCAACTTTGCAGCCCAAATGAAAAATATATATATATATATATATATATTTAAATGACACTGTAGTCAAACATTGGGAATTTTTAGAGTTGGAATAATTTTGTTTACATAAAACCTTTGGAATGTGTCTTTTATCTGCCAAATAAATGCAAAACACAGTACTTAACCAGTTTCAAGGACTCTATGGTAGAATTGTGAGAAAGTATTTCATTTTGAAACCTAAAACAAGAAGAAATTCAACTAATTGGGAGTCAAAAATACACTGATTACATGTCCCTTAAATGTCTGACAAATTATGAAATACATTTCCACTTTTCTTGCTAGGTCATATTGCATGTATTTGTTTCATTTTTTTTTCTGTGGTGGGTTATTCCTCCTTGTTTCCACTTCTGGTTTTAGATGAAACCTCACCGTTCTGCTGAGAACCCTTGCTTTCATATTGTTTTTGAAACCAGACTTTCATAATGAAGCCACAAAACAACTTAGCAATAGTACACATTAAAGAAACATATTGAAGGTGTTTGGAAAGGAATATATAATAACCATTTGACAAATCAGAAGAGGCCTAGCAGACAAAACCTTAAACTATATCTAAATTCAAAGTGCTTATTCATTTCCAGATTCACAGATCTCTTTACTTTCTCTCTCATTCCCCACCATCACCACTCTCCCTCTCCCTTTCCCTCTCCCTCTCTGCTCTATTCTCCCTTTCTTTTTGAGCCTTTGGTCTTTGAAGTGAAGACTGCGATATAAATTAGAGGAGAATACTTGATTTTGCAACCATGTAGTGGAACCAGAAATTAAGTACTATAGTCAGTTTCACAACCCAATATGGTTATTTTATCATCTGAAATCATAAGTAGGACCTAAGTCATCCTGAGCAATTAGTCACCATCACAAATTCAAGAAAACTCCATATATATCCACAAACACCCCACTAACTTAAAATTAGGAGTACAACACCCTAGGTATTCCCCAGGTGGAAAGGGACACTCCCCATGGAAGCTGGTGAATTCCCACTGGATGTCCCCATTTCTGTTGGGGATCCCAGCCCACATTCCCTGCTTGGGGAGCCCCATGGGTTTCTTAATTGCTTCCTTTGGGGATGGGAACAGAATTAGGAACACTGCCATGTTGGGGAAATCTAGATAGCTCCCCATTACTTAATGAGATATGGGGGAAATTAAAGATTGAAGAATCCCTGAGACACTTTCTTGTATGACTTCTAATCCCTAACTCCTATAAATGACTGGACTTAATCCTTTTTGTGTTGAAGAGACCCCAGTAATATCACCATGAGATTTTTACTGAACATTGCATAAGTAATGGTTATCTCTTCCTGTCTTCTGTTTTTTTAGGAGATTTCTTCCCAAATTGGTGCTGTATTGATTTCACACACTCAGTAAGGAATTCCACCCATATCATCATCACTCAAAGGTTATCTCTTAACTGTTTTGTCATGATTTTTTAAATTTAAAAAAATAGCCTCTTTCAAATACTGGTAAATAGATATATCTTATAATTACATGTGTAAATCTATGCATAAGCCATCAAAAAAAATATCAAAATGCTGGCAAACCATTCATTTACTTCAACTTATTGAGCTTAATGTGTGCTAGCCTTTCAAATATGAGCTTCTTCCTCCTATAGAGCAATTTGCGATTGTATACTTACTAAACTTTTCCCCTTTCCCATGACTAAACTTAACTACAGGTGTAATAAGTCTATATGTTATCTATTGCTGCATAATAAACTATCCCAGGTTTAATGGAACAGTAGTGATCTTTAATTTTTTGCGATTCTATGGGTTGATTTTTCACCCCAGTTAGTTTTGACTAGGGTCACTTATGTGGTCAAATTTAAGCTAAGAATTCAGCAAGGATTGCAACATCCAATATGGCTTATTTCACATTTCTAGTAGTTCTTGGCAGCTGTTTGCTGAGAGGCCTTCTGTCTCCTTCCTATGCCCTCTTGCTCTCAAGGGCCTCTTTCCACAGGCTTTTTTCCAATAGAGTAACCTCAACTTCTTTACAACATGGTTGGCTTGCAAAACAGTGAAAACAAAATCTGCAAAGCTCTTAAGTACTAAGGCTTGGAAGTCACAGTCTGTTGATCAAATCACAAGGCCAAATTCAGGGAAACAGGAATTAGATTCCCCCTCCTGATGGATGAAAAGGAAAAGGCACATGGGGTAGAAGAGATTACTGTGATTCTCATGATCTCATTCCAACTTGCAATACTTCTCCATAGAACTTATTTCAAAATTATATTGCTTCTGAGATTTTTAAATATTTTTAGTTTATAATAAACAAGTGTCATATACAGTTTTCTTTATAGAATGAGAGTTTGACTTTAAGTCCTAAATTTTTATCATAGTCCAAATTGTTAAATTGCTAAAATGCCATCACATATATATCCCAACTGTGTTTCCCCAGTGAAGATCCTCTTGACAATTTTTGAGAGATTTTGGCAGGGCTGGGTGCAGATTATGAGCATTGATTGGTTATGTGGGCTGGTATAGTATGTGAGTTAGTTTATTTCCTAATATTAATGAGAATTACATGTAACTCATTTTAGTTTAGTCTTTTCCTTGACTATGTAGAAGCAGTTTATAATTTCATCAGTAAGAACATTTAAAAATATAAGTATTACTTATTTCATTCATTCACTTCAGATTAAAGTATTTTTGGATACTTTGGGTCTATTTCTTTGCTTTGAATGTAAGTCACTTAATTTTTTTTCAGAAAGTAAGAAAAATAAACTTTAACCAATATCATGTTAATATCCAAAAAGAGAACAGAAGCTTGATGGACAATGAAATTATCTTACAGATCAGGAAACCAGATCTGTGAAAAGTAACACATGTCCTCAAAGCCTTCTCCTATCAGGGAGCAGAGGGAGGTATTTGCTTAGATTTTAAAAACCAAAACTAAACTCATTGTAAAGATTTAAAGTTCTGGAAACATCTCAAGGTGGTAAATTTAAGGCTAAAACCCAGATATGGTCTTTCTTCTTCAACATTGGCACAGGAACAAATTTTTCTGTCCTGTACTTATTAATATGCATGTGCTGAATCTTACTCTTATAAATAAACATATTCTTTTAAAAATAGCTGACAATTTTTTTACCAAAAGATGTTTAAACACATTGTGAAGGAATCTTAGGGAAAATCCAGAGACTGAACCAAATTTATTCCAGGAAAGGGACAGGAAATCAAATCACTAAATAAACTCATTATTTGTGTACATAAAGTGCTGCTGGTTTTATCCATAGTTTGCTCATTGATGATATAGATGTTTACTGAATATTAATGCTGAAATTTTCTACCTGGTCTTATTAAATTTGCTTTGAGGGAAAAATGTTGACTTTCCAGACTCTAAAAAAATCCCCATTGTATTTTACACATCTCAGTATGTTCAATTTTCTAAAGCATAATTATACAGGTTATAAAATTAAAATATAAATAATTACCTCAGCCCCATAATTGATCTAATTCTTTGTTATGGGTAAAACAAGAGGACAATAAAAGAGCAAAAGAGAGCATGACATCACTTGTAAACTATTCAATAGCTAAGCTTTATGTATTGTTGGCTTCAGTTAAATATTTCATTTTTTTCTTAAAACAGTGTCTACTTCTCCAACATCAACTTTAAAAAAAAATTGACTTCAGTATGTATCAAGATATTTGGTGTACTACATTGCTTCCTTTTGTTTTGTAATATGGTATGGTAGTCAGCTTTTTGTCATGGTGATCAAAGTATTCAAGAACAACTTAGAGAAAAAAAAAAAGTTTAATTGGTGGCTCATGGTTTCAGAGGTCGCACTCCAGGTGGGCCAAATCCATTGCTCTGGGCCCAAGGTGAGGCAGAATGTTATGGCAGAATCTGCTTATTTCATAAGGTCGGGAAGCAGAAAGAAAGGGAGAGAGGGAGGGATCCAACTTGCAGTCCTCTTGCCTCAGCCTCCTGGGTTGTTGTGATTATAGGTTTGTGCTGTCATGTCCAGTGAGGAGGGAGGGCGGGAGGGAGGGAGGGAGAGAAAGAGAGAGAGAGAGAGAGAGAGAGAGAGAGAGAGAGAGAGAGAGAGAGAGAACAGAAGGAAGTAGGGATCAAAAATAAACCCCAAAGGTATGTCCTTAGTAACCTAATTTCCTCCAGCCATGCCCCATCTGCCTGCAGTGACCATCCAGTTAGTAGTTCCTTCAAATTAATAATCAACCAAATGGATCAAGTTGCAGGTCTCATAATATAATCATTCTACCTTTGAACATTGATGCAATAGACAACTCATGAGCTTTTGAGGGCATTCCTCATATCCAAACCAAAACATATGGTTTTCTTTGTCAATTTAACAAGTGATAGTAATAGTGGTGATGTAATTGCAGTGGGTAATCTAAATCATCGTTCTTGACAAGCCTCCTTTTCTTGCAAGAAGCAAAACAACAATTAAACTAAAAAAAATTATTGAAGAATATTAAAATATCCCAAATCCTAGAATGCAAAATGAAGTATTTTGGGACTGCTGGTGACATAAGGCTGCAAGTATGAAGACAACTAACTTTTAAGAATTGCCTTTCCTATTTTATCTTCTTTTTCCATTTTACTCTATTATTTTGCTCAATCTGTAATTTTTTATAACTGTCCTCTGCTTATAGATACATCCTCACCACTGCCCAACAGGTCAACCAGTTCACTCTATATGACCGTTAATTCTAAGGCTGAACTCTGAATGATCCACATTCCTTAAAGCCTTGATTCCAAATTCTGAAGAAGAAATGTGATTGTTCCTCTCTTGAATGTTAACCTCAGAGTTGGCTACAACTGTCAAGGATAACTCATCCACCTACAGATTTATGTTAACTGTGACTATAGTGAGGCAGAGTCATGTGATAACCAGAGCTGTGGGTAGGCACATTCCTAATAATTGACATTTCCCATGTAATTTCCTGAAAGTACACCTTAGACTAGTAACATATAATAATCTATTTCTTCATGTGTAAAACCAATAGTATTTACTTTATATTTGCTTTGCTACACTTCAGTTCTATCCACGGGAGCAAATGAGTTAATAAAAAGAAAAGCAGGGTGCAACCATAAAGCACTGAAATAAAACCAATAGTAACAACATTTATATCTATTATCAAAATGTTGATAAGGAGGTCAACTACAGATAAGAATAATAGATTATTAACATAGAAGACTTCATTTAGTTCATTTTCAACTTTCATTTAACTTAAAGGAAATTAAAAATCTGATAGTATTTAAGCATTGTTCTTTCTTCTCTGGTCAGTCAAATTATAATGTCTTTTCTAGAAAAAGTAGACAGTTGAATCTCTCACTTTAATATACAAGGTTCAGGAGATATATGTTGACTTTTAAATCGTGTTTAAGTGATCCTAAATAAATACACCAGATCGCAGGTATATTTATTGGGCTTCTTGGAATTTGGGTGACTTTTCTTTGCTTACTTATTTGTATTTGATATTTCCTTAGCTGCTGTCAGTTCTAGAGACATGTATTGTATACTTTTAGTAGTAGCAAGGATTTGAACATAACTCAAATAAAAGAAAAGGGGAATTTGTAAAGAATTCAGGCCTGGAAGCAATGGGATTCACCCAATAGTTTGCAAAAAAAAAAAAAAGTTCTATTTAAAAATAAGTTACAAAGTTATGGAATAGATGCCTGAGGTTACATTCATTTCTTATTATTATTCATTTGGGGATAAATGGTACATTTACTGTAGATTTAAAAATCCTGCATATTCCTAGGAATGCTGTGAGGCCTACAAGAAACATAATTATGCCTTTGTCATTGGGAGAGATCCATTATTCATGAACTATAGTAATTTATTTATATTTTAGCATCTTCTACTTATATATTATCATCCTTCTTAAATTTCAATTGTATTTGTCTATGGGAAATATTGGTCTTAGCCAATCAGAACACAGAGTCTATTTCTGGGCTTTTAAAAAACAAGTTTCTTACTACTCTCAACCAGCCAAACTGGATATCTAGTCTTTCTTTTCACTTTGGTGATGTCAACTACATTGGCCACAATTTAAATTCTTAGTAACTGTAAAACTCTTAGGATAAATGACACAAAATAGTTAGATGATTTTTTAAAAAGAAAGTTGATATTTATAATATTTATTCAGTGTCTATTTTGAATAAAGCATTAGATTTGTAACAATAAAAATTTAGAAATTCTAAAGGGGTACTTGCCTCCAAAAGGACAGAGATTTAGTGGGGAAGATTCTTATACAGACCTGAGAAGTAACTAATTTTAAGAGGCAATGATGAATGATAAGAGTAAGAAACAAACGTTTTCAGGTGAGAAATTAATAACTGGGGAAAGTGACTAAGGAGCTGATTTTTTTAAAAAAAAGAAAATTAAAATGGACCTTAAAGAATGGAAAATACTTGACACAATAATATTGTGTTTCAGCCAGGATTAATTGCTCAAGTATGGTGCTTAGATGGAAATGGGAGAGTTGGTTCAAGAGCCATGCAAGATCTTCTTGTGGCTGCTTCACATGGGACAAATCACAACCATTACCTTCCCTTTCTCCAAAAATCCTACTTAAATGACAGGAAGAGACAAGTTACAAATAAAATCCACAGAAACAAGGTTCAGCAGTAGACCAAAAAATGTGCAGGGCTTTCTGTAAATAGAAAGTAGATAGGAACATGGAGAAATAAAACAGAGAAACTTACAGTGAACAGAAAAAGATTCCTGTGGAGAGAACTCTCTTCCTAGAGGAGGTCCCCAAAATTTCGAAGTTTGGGTTGAATAAGCCCAGGGATGAAGAATGATTCATGGGTTACTATCCAATCAATCACACTAATCCATAACTAATTATATTAAACATTTATATTTTGACTAATAAATTTAATGACTAAAGATAATTTAATTAACTATGTCTTGATGAAGGTGCTGCTATCCTCACTATACTGGGCTACTACCTGCAGATGTTGCCTCTAGGATAAGTCTGTAATCTGTTCTGAAGATAAAATTCAGGGTATTTTCTGAAGGCATTCATACACAGGTTGAATATCAATGACAAAGGGCAATCAGAACTAACAATGTCCACGGTGGATAAGGAGTATGGTTTGTTTTTGTAGTGGTTTTGGTATTGGGGATTGAATCCAGGGGTGCTTAGCCTCTGAGCTTCACTCCCAGCCTCTTAATTATTATTTTTTTATTTTGAGACAGGGTTTCACTAAGTTGCTTAGAGCCCCACTAAGTTGCTGAGGCTAATATCCAACTTGCAATCCTCTTGCCTCAGCCTCCTGGCTTTGTGATTATAGGTTTATGCTGTCATGTCCAGTGAGGAAGCTATTTTTTAAAGGAAAGACAACTTTACCTGAAAGTAGTATATACTGATGCTTTCTGCCCTCACAGTAAAGTCCTTTTGTGAAAACCCTTGGATTGCCTACCACTCCTGGGAGTACTCTTCTCTCACTGACGTCATGCCCATAATAGCCTGTCCCTCAGCCTCTAAGGGAAATATGCTTACATAACTATAGTGGAAATTCATACTCTCTTACTTCCAATCATCCTAGCCACTCAGTGAAAACTAGGAAGAGATCACTTAGAACCAAAAAATGTATGACAAAAAATAAGATATGCAAGAGAAAGATCAGGATAAATAAATCAAGCATGTTATTATATAAATGTGGAGAAAAGAAATAATACATGTAAGAGGAAGGACTTCCCAATTTTTAAAGCCAGTTTCCACACACAGATTCAGAGATAAATATTATATATATTAGACAAGAACAGGTTGCTCCAGAAAAGGAAAAATCAGAATACTTTTATATTAAAAACATGATGACTGAAATAGAACATTTAATATCCAGGTTGGGTAATATAATGTACCCAAATAGAGACTAAAGAAATAATTCAAAAGATAGAATGGAATACATTTTCTAAATAGTAAAGCAAAAAAGATAAAGAAATAGAAAATATTAGAGAAAAAGGTAAGCAATGTGGATAATGAATATAGTCCCACAACACTCCATTGGACTTTCAGACAGAAAAAAAAATAGAAAAATTGTGGTAGAATAAATAATAAGGGAAATAACGGAAAAATATTTCTCAGAAAGTTTTGTTTAGTGGGCTTTTCTTCAGGGAACATGGACAGAATAATTAGATAACCAGGGACCTCCAAAAGCACCCCTAAGAACAAGGGAGGTTTTCCTTTGGACAGAACCTTACCATCCCACTCTGCTATGATGGTGGTTCTCAACTGAGATGGGCTGGGGGTGAACTTTTCCACCAGGTTATGTCTAGAGATATGTTTATTTGTCCTAATTAGGGGTGGAAGACTACTAGAACCTTGTCCCTTCAGAACAAAAGTGTTGCTAAACATCCGATAATGCACAAAAGAATTCTACACAACAAAAGATGTTCAGACAAAAATTCAATACTGAAAATTGAAAAACTCTGTGCTAGACCATTTCTCCCCTAACTCTGAGTCCTTAATGGTCTCTATTATCTTACTCTTTTCGTTCCATAGAAGCTCTTTTTTTTTTTTTTTTTTTTTACTTCCAAGGTACTGACATTAGTTTTAGAAAACGGTGATCTCAAAATTTTGAGAATATCCTGAGTAAACACCATCTTCAACTTGTTGATAAACCTGTTTATATCACACAACACTAGGCATAGGTATTGTTTTGTCATTTAATTGTGAGAAAACATAGGAGGCTGGTGGCTTTTGAGTAGTCATGTATTAGCCAAATCGTCTAATTCTGTATTTAATGCATCTGCTGGTCTATTTACTGATTTCTTAATTAGAAGAATGTTAACAATGGAATTGTATCAGTTGTTTTGTTCCATGACAGAGAGGGAGTTGTATAGTAATCCAAAATGAGTCTTGTAGTAGATGTTCTCTCTTGACCTCTCAGTAGATGCCAGCTACAGAGCCCTGTTAACATGAGTATCTCACTGAGTTGATAAATAAATGACAATGGTCATGAGTTAGAACAAGTTTGAAGAAATCTGAAGAACCAGAAGCAGTCAAACCTCACTCCTGGCATATCAGATCAAAGAAAGAAAATAATTTAAAAATTTTCCCCCTGTGGTTCAGATCATGTCATTTTGTGTGCACTTCTTCCTGGTATTAAAAACCTCAATTTATTTCCTCTGATTCATTATTTGCTTGCTGCCTTCATTCAGTACTAGGGAAGTTAGATAGTTTTTACTCTCAGTTCTTCTACTCTTTTAGAAAGTCAAAGCTTCACTCATAGATGCACTGATTTCTAGTAAAACTATGGATTCACTTTGAATCCCATTGCCCTTGGAAATACAAGAGCTGTAATTTGTCTCCAAGAACATGAACTAAGATGTCTTTTCTTCCTTCTTACTTGCTACAAATAGTGCCTCATTTAGCCAAAAGGAGATTCTATTTTTCCTTGCTGGTCATCCTTGGCAATGCTGAGTTGGAGGAGTCTCTCCATCCGCTAACAGAATTTCTCACTTAGGAGCATGCAAGGGCAGAAATGTTGTCCACATGAACCTGCTACGAGGGGACAATGATTCCTGCCTTTCTTTTCCTTATGAGGGGTATTAAGATTGATGATGATAATAATAAAAGCTTTAAAAATCCATTCAGTGTTTATATGTCAAGTATTGTTTTTTTTAAATTTTTTTTATTGTTGGTCTTTCAAAACATTACATCTTTCTTAATATATCATGTTTCACAATTTGATTCAGAATGGTTATGAACTTCCATTATTACCCCGTATACAGATTGCTGAATCACATCGGTTACATCAGTTACATTTCCATTGATTTACACATTGCCATTCTAGTGTCTGATGAATTCTGCTCTCTAACCTATCATCTACTATCCCCCCACCCCTCCCCTCCCCTCCCCTCTTCTCTCTCGACCACCTCTACTGTAAAACATTTATTCCACTTGTGTACTTCTTCCTTACCCCTTACTTCCTCTTGTATGTAATTTTATAAAACCCTGAGGATCACCTTCCCTTTCCCTGCAGATTCCCTTCAAGTATTGTTTTAAAATTAATGGCATGTGTTATTGCATAGCTCTTGCAGAAACCCAGTGAGGGTGGTCTTGTTCTAATCTAAATGAATGAATAAACCTCACTCTGATCTAAATGACACCAGTGAGTGAGAATGAGAAAGGTGCAAAAGTTTGCCTACCAAGTAGTAGAGCCCAGATACAAACCCAATTTGTCCACTGTGGGGCTTGCTCCTAAATAGTTTGATATCTTCATTTTTCATATAAATAGGAATTTTTCTATACAACATCCACTCTTGCCTGTAATGTTCCACATGGAAAGAAAATAAAACACTTCCCCCATATGTGGGTGAAAACATTGATGTGACTTAAGTAACATTACTGTATTTGTTACAAAAACATAGAATAAAAAAAATTTTCACATTCAACATCCATTGGATTTACAAAACTACTCCAAGATTTCATCTCACTCCAGCCAGAAAGGCAGTTATCAAGAATACAAAAAGTGTTGACAGGTTGTGGGGGGAAAGGCACACTCATACATTGCTGGTGGGACTGAAACTTGGTGTAACCACTATGGAAAGCAGTAACGAGACTCCTTAGAGAACATGGAATGGATCCACCATTTGACCCAATTATCTCCCTCCTTGGTTTATACCCAAAGGACTTAAAATAAGTATACTACAGTGACACAGCACATCGATATTTATAGTACTTCAATTCATAATAGCTTAACTATGGAACCAACCTAGGCACCCTTCAACAGATAAATGGCTAAAGAAAATGTGGTGCATATACATAACAGGATATTACTCAGCCTTAAAGAAGAAAGAAATTATGACCTTTGCAGGTAAATGGATGGAGCTGGAAAATATCATGCTGAGTCAAATAAGCCAAACCCAGAAAACCAAAGGCTGAAAGTTTTCTCTGATAAGCAGATGCTGATCCTTAATTGGGGGCGGGGAGTGTAAGGAAGAATGAAGGAACTATGGATTTTGCAGAGGGGAGGAAAGCGGGAATGGGGATGGGAAGGACAGTGGAATGAGACGGATGCTATTACCCTATATAGATGTATGATTACACTATTGGTGTGACTCTGCACCATGTACAGCCAGCGGAAGAAGTTGTGCTCCATTTGTGTACAGTGTGTCAAAATGCATTCTACTGAATGTATAACTAATTAGAACAAATTAAAAAAATTTAAAAAAAACAAGATCCATTGTATTTAGTAGTATGGACAAAGAGCCTGTGTTCTCAGATCAGTTCTTGTAAACAGATTGTGACTTAGATAAAAATTAGTTTTCAGCATTAATCCTTTCATTTTCACTTGTTTTGTTCCTCATAAACTCCCTTTGGCATTCTTGAAGGGACTGTCCCAAATCTCTACCATGTCCTTTAGATCATTAGTCTCCCTGTGATCTTTAGAAACACCTGCTCATGGACCACAGTCCACCCAGCATGGATGTCTTTAGCTTTTCCCTTTCACATTTGTAAACTTCAGGGACAGCACCCAACCTCATGGTCTTCCACCTATTTTAGAGGCAGGAATTTTCTTTATTCCTGGTTTACCCTAATCATCTCTATTTTCAATATCCATCTTTCCAGAGTCTGGTTTTCCTCATTATACAAACATGCTTATGTGGAAACTAGAGAGATAAAAAGGAAAAAAAAAGTGGAGAACTTATGAAAATAGAAGGGAGACTCTATTTTCTCTTTAAGGAAAGAGACCAAGGAAAGAGAGGAGGGAAAGAAAAAGAGAGACACTGGGGGATGAAATTAACCAATTATATTGTTATATTTTATTCATGTATAAATGTATAACAATGAATTCTACTATGGTGCATAATAATAATGCACCTACAAAAACATATATCCTATTTACTTCCTTATATTTACCAAGTTTCTTGTTTTTAAGTTTCTTGAAAGTGTCAGATACTTTATAGTTACCACTTCTTTATGTCCATTCATGCCTTGCTCCTTCTCTCCAAAAATTATCTCTTTCAGCTGACAACGATCTCAAAATCATTCCTAAAATGAATTTGTAGATTCCATCTTATAATTATGTTTAAAATATTCATTTCTTTAAAGTCTCTTTGTTTTATTGGGAGTATCATTCTTTTAAAAAACATATTTCCTAGAATTTTGAAATATTTTCCCTATATTTTAAATGTAAATGTAAATTCAGATATTAATAGAGGTAGAGAGATATTCTAAACTACATTTGTGTGGATTTTTGTTGAATTTCTGTAATGCAAAATAGGACTATTCATACTTTTCTTTACAAAAACAAAGTAAAGTATGAGACTTTTATTGAGACTTTTACCAAAAAAAAAAAAAAAAAACCTCATCCTTCAACTTTCTGTTCCTGTGATTTTTCACTACTATAACAATGTCTTATGAGCGAAATCATACAGTATTTGTCTTTATTTGTACTATTTCACTTAGCACAATATTCTTCAAGTTTATCCATGCTGTTGTGAATGGCTGTTTCCTTTTCTTTTTATGACTGAATATTTTTTAATAGAATATGTGTGACACATTTTGTTTATCATTCATTTGTTGATGGACACTTGGATTTGCCTCCACACTTCAGTCTTTGTGAATAACAGAAGTATACAAATACCTTTTGGGACCTTGCTTTCAATTCTTTTGGTTACATACCAACAAGTGGAATTGCTAGATCGTGATTCTGTTTTATTTTTTGTAAGGAAGCACCACACTGTTTTGTTTGTTTGTTTGTTTGTTTGTTTTACAGTAATTGCATCATTTCACATTCTACCAACAGTATGTGAGGATTTCAATTCCTCCACATTCTCACCAACATTTTCTCTATTACTTTTTTATCATAACTATAATAATGGATATGAGATGGTATTTCATTATACTGTTGATTTGTATTTCCTTAATGATTAATCAGGCTGAGGATCATTTTATATGCTCTTTGGCTATTTGTATGTCTTCCCCAAAATGTACAAGTTCTTAGGTCATTTTTTAATCAAGTTTTTGCTTTTGTTTTTATTGTTAAATTTCAAGAGTTCTCTATATATTCTGGATATTATTTCCTTATTAGACATAGGATTTTCAAATATTTTTACTAATTGAGGTTTGCTTTTTAACTCTATTGATACACATTTTAATGCACATCTACAAATTATCATAAAGTCCAATTTGTTTATTTCTCCTTTTGTTGAAATTATTGTCAAATCCAATATAATAAAGTTTTTCTGTCCTATTTTAAGAGTTTTAAAGTTTTAGGTCTTTGATTGTGGTGAGCCGATTCAGCGGACCGTGGCCGCCATTACAAGATGGCGCCGGTTTCCGCCGTGGTCTGAGACAAACAACTCCTTATTAGGGAGAGTTGGCGCGTCATTGTTTAACACCCTATGAGAAAGGACCACGTGGCGGCTTTGCATTGGAGCTTGGTGTGCTTTATTAAGTGTGGGAGGCGCAAGCGGAGAAAGAATGCTAGAAGACATGTCTGAGTAAAGGCCTGAATAAACTGCTGAGAGAAGATTCCTGAGTCGTGTCTTCCTTGCTGGTGAGGGGTCACGACATTTGATCTATTTTTTGTTAATTTTTGTAAGCATCAAAACCTTGATTTTTTTTGCATAGAGATATTCAGTTTTCCCAGCACTGTTTGTTGCAAAGATTGTTTTTTCCCCATTGACTGGTCTTGGTTCCCCATCAAAAACCTTTTGATCATATATCCAAGGGTTTATTTCTGAGTTATTTATTCTATTCCACTATTCTGATGTAGGTTTTATGCCAGTACCACGCTATTTTGTTACTGCAGGTGTGTAGTAAAGTTTGAGTTAAAGAAATGAGAGTCCTCCAATTTTCTTTTTTTTTCTTTTTTTATTGGTTGTTCAAAACATTACCAAGCTCTTGACATATCATATTTCATAAATTAGATTCAAATGGGTTATGAACTCCCATTTTTACCCCAAATACAGATTGCAGAATCACATCGGTTACACATCCACATTTTTACATAATGCCATATTAGTAACTGTTGTATTCTGCTACCTTTCCTACTCCTTTTATGAGATCGTGTTAGCTACTCAGTGCCATTTGAAATTCCATATGAATTTTTGAATGGAATTTTCAATTCCTTCCAAAAATGTCACTGAGATATTGATAGGGAATACATTGAATCTATAAATCATTTTAGGTAGTGTTAGTGTCTTAACAATCAAATCTTCCAGTTGGTGATATTGGGATGTGTTTCCATTTATTTATTTCTATTACAATTTGTTTCAGTAATATTTTATTGTTTTCATTTTACAAGTCAGCCACCTATTTGAATAAATTGAAATTTTAATGCTATCATTGATGGAATTGCTTTCTTAATTACTCTTCTGAATTGTTCATGGTTAGTATGTAGAAATGCAACCAAGTTTTGTGTTGATTATGTATCCTGCTACATTGCTGAACTCAGTTATTAGTATTAGCAACATATTTTGTGGAATCTTTTGAACATTCTGCATATAAGATTACATAATGTGGAAACAGTTTTATTTCTTCGTTTTCACTTGTGATGACTTTTATTTATTTGCCTTGTCTAATTACTCTGGCTAGATCTTCTAGTACTGTGGTAACTAGAAGTGGCAATAGTAGAAATTCTTGCCTTGCTCCTTCTCTCAGATGAAAACGTTTCACTCTTTCACCATCAAGTATCATGTTTACTCTGGGTTTTTCATATGTGACTTTTATACTGCTGAGATGGTTTTCTATCATGAAAGATTGTTGCCTTCTATCAAATGCTTTTCTAAATCAATTGAGATGATTGTTAGAATTTTATCCTTCATTCTAGTAAGGTGATGCAGGGCCTTGATTGATTTCCATATGTTGAAACATCCTTTCAAGGTACAGAAAGACAAAAACAGCACATGGTCCCACTTATATGTGAAACAAAAGAGGCTGAGCTCATAAGAAGTGTAGAGTGTTTATCGATAGTGGCAGGTGGCAGCAGATTAAGTGGAGATAGGGATATATTTATCAAAGGATATAACATCTCATTTATAGACAAGTAGAATAATTTCAAGAGGTCTTTCGTAAAAGGATTAATAACAATGTATTGTATAGTTGAAAACTGCTTGGAGCCTGAATTTTAAAATTTCTCACCACTACTAAAAATGATAGGTATGTGAGGTAATGCATTTGTAAATTACCTTGATTAGCCATTCCACAATGTATCTGTTATTAAAATACCATGTCTACACCATGAATATATACAGCTTTTCTTTGTCAATTAAAAAAAAGGAAAAAAATCCTTTCATTCCTAAATGATTTTTCATGGTGGGTAATCCTTTTAATATGCTGCTAAATTCAATTTGCTAGCATTTTGTTGAGAATTTTTGCATCAGTGCTCGTAATGAATATTGGTTGGTAGTTTTCTTGTGGCGTTTCTTTTTAGCATTGGCATCATTGCTTTATAGGATGAGTTAGGAAGTGCTCTTCAGTTTTGAGGGGAAAGATTGCTATTATTTTTTTAAACATTTTGTAGTATTTATAATATTTTATAAGCATTTTTTCCACATAAAATCAATAGTGATGCCTTTGTTTTAACTTCTGGCTTTAGTAACTTGAGTCTTCTCCCCCAAGCCTTTTTTTCTTAATTAGTCTAGCTACAAGTTTGTCAATTTTGTGGATCTTTTTGAAGAACCAGTTTTAAGTTTTGTTGACTTCACTTTCTTCTATTTTCTACTTAATTGATCTCAACTGTAATCTTCATTATTTCTTATATTCTTCTAATTTAGGTTTAATTTTTTTATTAGCACCTCAAGTTGTGAAGATCGGTTGATGATTTGAAATCTTTATTCTTTGTAAGTTTGTTTGTAGTTATAAATTTCCCTCTTAGCATTGCTTACATCCTGTCCCAGAAGGTTTATTATGTTGTGCTTTTATTTTCATATATCATTAAATATTTTCTAATTTCCCTTGGGATTTCTTCTCTGATCCTTAAGAATTTTTTGTGGGACTGGATGTGTGGCTCAGTGATAGAGACTGTCTAACATGCAGGGCTTGATCTCCAGCAATAAAAAAAGAAAGAAATGTGTTGTTTAATTTCCACAAATTTGTGAGTCATCTAGTTGTATTTCTGTTATTAACTTGTAACTTCATCTTATTATCATCAGAGAAGATATTTTATGATGCCTATATTCTTTAAATGTATGAAGACTTATTTTTTAGCCCAACATATAGTCTACCCTAGAAAATGTCATGTGCACTTGAGAAAAATGTTTATTCTGTTGTTGAATACAAGGATCTTTATATGTCTCTTAGACCTAGCTGGTTTATTGTGTTTGTGAAGTCCTCTATGTTCTTATCTTCTGTTTGGCTGCTTTAATCATTATTAAGAATAGAGTATTCATGTCTCCAAAGATTATTATAAAAAGCATTTCTTTCTTTAGTTTTGTCAATTTTGATTCAAATATTGGCATGGTCTGTAATAAAATACATATGTTGCATATCTTCTGCTATATTGGACATTTTACTAACATATAATGACTTTCTTTGTCTCCTATAATTTTTTTATTTAAAGTTTATTTGTCTAATTTAGTATGCCCCTCTTGCTCTCTTGTGCTTACTAAAGAGTGAGAAAATGTTCTTAAATTCATTAATTTGCAACTTTTTTGTGTCTTCATATTTAAAGTGATTCTCATAATAACCATCATATAGTTGAATCATGGTTTTTGTTTTGTAGCTTCAGCCCATTCTGTCAGTCTCTTTTACATTTGAATAGTTTAATCTAAAACTTAATTGCTGCTAAAGAAAAACTTCTGTCATTTTACTATTGTTTTCTTTATGCTTTATAACTTTTTGTCCCTCATTTTCTGCATTACAGTCTTCTAATTAATTTTCTGTAGTAAAAAGTCTTAATTACTGTCTCATTTTCTTTTTGCTTTTTTTTAAGCAAAAAAGGAAAAAGAAGATTTTTTTGTTTTGTTTTAAATATCTTTATTTATTTTTATATGGTGCTGAGGATTGAACCCAGTGCCTTACACATTCAAGGCAAGCCCTCTACCACTGAGCTACAGCCCCAGCCCAGAAAAAGAAGTTATATTGCTTTGCTAGCAAAGGAGAAGCATACAGACTCCTGTCCCAAAGACTGTGACTCTTTCATTTTCTTTTGTTTGTGTTCTATAGCTATTCTCTCTTGGAATAGCATGAGAATTACTTCAAAATCCTAAAGCTATAACACTCTAATTTGAATTTATACTATATCACCTTCAATAACGTGCAAAGATGCTGTTCTTCTATACCTCAGTTTTCTCTTCACTTTTGGTTTTTGATAATTTGATTATAATGTATCTAAATGCAGATCTCTGGGTTTGTTGAACTTGGAGTTCATTGAACTTAGATGTCTATATTCAAATTCAGGACAATTTCAACCATTATTCTTAGAACATTCTCCCTATCACTTGTTCTCTCTCCTCCATCTCTCAGCTCCACCACGTATGTTTTATTGGTGCTTTTCCATAGGTTCTTTCCATCTTTAGTCCTAAAACTCAGTAATTTCAGGTGTCCTATCTTCAAGCTTTTTCATTATTTCTTCTGCTGCTCAAACTTCTTTGGAATCTCTCTATAAATTTTCATTTCAGCTATTGTGTTTTTCAGCTCCAGAATTTTTTGTTGTTGTTGTTTCTTATTAGGTTTTCTTTTTTTTAATTGTTCTTTTATTGAAGTTTACTTATATTTAGAAGTTTACTTTTTTCTTTTTTAAATTTGTTTTAATTAGTTACACATGACAGTATAATGACCTTGACATTTCATACATTTGAATCAGATGGTCCAGCACTTGACCAGCATGCTGGCTTCATACAAGAGGTTCGTAGCATAGAAGTTAACTAGTGAGATCAAAATAAACACACAAAACTCAATTACCTTTTTCTTTTACCAGGTCTGAGACGGCCCTCCCTCTGGCTCCTGCCTCGAACCACCCAGTGGGACTGCAAGGCTTACTCAGGACTAGCAGGAGAGAGAGAGAGAGAGAGCATGCCAGGGAGTGGCCTTTTATTGGGGAACAAGAAATTCAGGGGAAAATTCCATCCAATGAAGGTCGATGGGAACAGCATTCCAAGGTCAGGGTCAGTGATTGGTCTCAGGGTCAATGGTCAGTCACCCCCCCCACACGGACAAGCTCTCGCACCTGGAAAGGGTGGGGATTAGTTCCGACACAGTTTAGCCAGAATGCCTCACACCCAATCAGGGAGGTGCCCAATCACTTGCGAGAATGGCTTCCCACAAGATGGGATATAATTTCTCCTTTTTCTGAGTATACAGGTTGCAGAATCACATTGGTCTTGCATTCACATATATATACACAGTAATAATAATGTCTGTTTCATTCTACTATCCTTCCTATCTCCCCATCCCCCTCCCCTGCCCTCCCATCACTTCTCTCTACCTAATCTAGGGTAACACTATCCTTTTTTTTTATCCTCACATCTTCATACATGTATTTTGTGTAACAATGAGGATCACTCTGTAGATATTTCAAGTTTGCTCATTAATTGATTTTTGTGACTTTCCTCATGTCTTTATTTAGTTTTCTGAGCACTGTTTTAGACAACTATTTTAAAAATCTTTGTCAAATAGATCTGCCATGAGGTTTTCTTTTATATTATTTTTCCCTTTGAATGGAATATACTTTTCTGTTCCTTTTGATATTTTTGTTGAAAGCTAGAAATATTTGAAACTAATGGTGTAATAATTCCTTAAATCGGATTCTTTCTCTTTATCAGGGTTTACTGGTATTTTTAGTTTTGTTTTGAGTTAATTTCTGCAAGCTCTGAAGCTCAGTATGATGAACAATTTTGAGGCCTTTTCAGTTTTTTTTTCTAACCTTCCACCTGTCCATGAGCTTAATGGTGACTATTTATTTAATTACCCTCTAAAGTGTAGTTGCTTTTGAATATTCAATTCTTTTACGCTTGGCTCCCAATGATAAAAAAGAAGAAAAATGAGTGGTGAGAAAAGGACTAGCCCTTTAATTCTCCTACAAGCAAAAGGCTTCTAACAATGGAGAGAGGTATAACAAAAATGGCCACTCACCTCTCTGTTTGTACCTCAATGACTACAACAAGTAAGAAGTGATCAGAACACAGATAACCATTATTTGGAAGAAAGATTCCTCCCCAGCTAAAGTAAGCTATGTGTAAGCTGCTTCAGAAATACAAGAACAGGTGCCTGCCACAGGGCTGTGGAGGTGGTGAATGAGTAGTTATCAAGTTAAGAGCTGACTTTGATTGAAATGATCTGCAATTTTCCATCTAAACCTTTCTTGGGTAATTACGAGATTTCAATAGACTTCAAATTTTCAAAATAGTTACATTAGTCTCTGCCAGTGTAATATTATTTGCAAAAAGAGATAGATTCCTGGTGCTTCTTACTCTGCCATATTCCCAGAATCCACTTCTGTCCAAATAAGCCTATTTAAGGGCAAGCAATAGCTTCCTGTACTTGCAATGCATGCAAAGACTCAGTAGGATGAGAGAATAATTTTCTTATAATACTTTCTAAATTGGACTTGAAATATTCAGAACCATTGCGCTACTGTTTTCTCAATATATTATACAATTTTAAGGGTTTTTTTTTTTAGTGATTCTAAGATAAATCCAAATAATGTGTTGATACTGAAAATTGTAAAAAAAAAATTTCATTTTCTCCATTATTGTAGATTGTTCTACTTTATAACTCTCTATTTCTCCATTTGTGCTTCTTTTGTTGCTTCCATGAATTCCTCTTGACAGGGTTTATTTTTCTTGTCTGGCAGTATCACCTATATTATCCTAGGTATTTGCTCTCACAGTCCCAAGTTAGATTTGGGGAAAAGTAAGAGATCAAAAGCAAGAAGCAAATACTGTCTTAGTCACATCTGAAAAAGAAATGATATGGCCACATAACCTTTTTAAATCTGTTAGGTAAGAATGAAATTAATACACAGAACTTCAAAAAATAAATACCCACATGTAGTTTTTGTGGTGACAAGGTATATGTTTTGGTGTGAGATATGAAATACATGTCCTGCCCTGAGGATTTTGGTCCCTTTCTTTATGAACTGCTGTGGGGCAGAGATAGGGGATTCTCCTTTCCCTTGGAAAATCCCTGCTTCTTTTCTCTTAGAACTGAAAGGGGTTTACTCTGTTTTGAGACTGCTGGGAAATTTCAGCTAACTCCTATGGGGAAAAGGATGGAAACAATCATTCCTCTACAATCCCACTGATCAACCACAGGTGTCTTATGAGTTCTAAGACCCACTGAGGTATAAGTGGTCAAAATAGAATCACCACATTTAGTCCTACTTACTATACTGACAACCACTAACTAACAACTATTCATTTCCCCCAAAGCATGGACCAAACTGGCACAAGCTAGAAATTAAGAAGCAACAAGAGGCCTTAATAGTCACCATAGCTTCCTGACATGCTGGGTCAGTTCAGTACCAATAGGAGAAGGATACCTATGAAGTAAGACACCTGAAACTTACTCATGACACTGGTAAAAGTATTTGAAATTGAATTTCCACACACTTTATGGAACCTCTATATATCTGATTCACAAATCCTTACCTCTCTTAGTCATTATAAATTAATCTACCTTGAGCTTTCCTTCCATGCATTTCTACTTCTGCTCTAATTCCAGACTCTTCTGCAAGTCTTTGCAATACCCATTCTGAAAAACAGAAAAGCAACCCAAAATATCCTTAAGTTCTTGAACTCTCCCAGGACAAATTCCGTATATCCTTCTGTAAAATAAAAAATTTGATGGGAGGTCAATTCTTCTCATGTTGGCTTCTCCTTATCCAAAGATACTCAACTGTCCTCTTCTATCCCAAAGACCATATTTACCTCTGTTCAATTTCCACGTTGTGCTTATCAAGGTATACCATGAATATAGTCAACTCCTGGAATTAACTCACCTCCAGATTTTTGAACTCCCCACAAACTCCTATTTTAACTCCTTTGTCCCATTGAAAGGAAAGAAGAAACAAAAATGACAAGAAAATTCCCTTCATCCCTCTATTACCATTTCCTTTCCTTTCCTTTTCTTTTACAGCCACATTCCTTAAATAGAATTATTTGCTCTGACCATCTTCCTTTCCTCTTTCTTCAGGCTGCTGCAGTACAGCTTCTGCCCCAACTACTGAAACTGTTCCCATTGTCCTCTAAAAACTTGACCTTAACTCACCTTTGGAATCCTTTCTTTGTTGGCATTTCTTGATTCCCCTTTCTTCCACTTTCCTCCCATTTCTCTGACAATTCCTTACTTATTTCTTTAAACTTCCCTTTACCACTGGTCTCTCCCAGAGCTCCACCTGTTTACTCTTATTTATGCATCCTCTACCTCTATAACAGCTTACCAGTGCCAGTCGATCACATATCAGTGTGAATAATGACGGTTCAGACTGTTTACATCAGACTTGTGATGCTCTCCCAAGTTCCAGATGAGGTTTCCTTTGCCCCCCAAATATCTCTACTTCAAGGTACTACAGAAACATTAATGTACATGTGTTCTTTCTCCATGTGTCTATGTAGGATATTATGCCACCCAAATAAGAAACAGACTAGGACCCTAAAGTAAATCTCACAGAAGTCAGAGCTCTCTTTTCTATTTCTATAGCTGCTTACTCAAAGAGTAGTCATTTCTCTCCTGCATTATTATAATATCATCCAGATTGTATATTAAATACTGTCTCTTTATAACTTTATCCTTTATACCCACACACCTTTTCCTTATAAATATTTAGGATACTTAACAAAGAAAAAAACTTTTTAAGTATCTGAAAATAAATACTGATATCATCTAATATAAAATGGAATAGAGTAGTATCTTCTTTTAAACTTCAAATAAATTTTAGTACTGTTCTTATTGGTTAGTAAAAACCACATTTGTGCTAGTAACACAATTCTTTTTATGTTATTCTAGTCTAAAGAGAAGCCATCTCAGTAAAGGTCATTAGAAAATCATTTAGAAATTATCAGGTCATTAGTATAATTTTTTTAAAATAGTTTGTCATAAGATTGCTCAACCTAATGAAACTAGAATTCTAACAATAGAAAAATTTTACATCCAAAATAATGGTCGAGTCTGTGATAAATGAGTTAATGGTTCCATCAGGACTTCTCCCATCATCCCTTCATATCCATTCTCCATTCTTCTTCACCCAGTTCACAGATCTGCATAAGTCCCACCCACACCATAAGTTTGATTTTGATGCTGCAATTTCTCTGATATCTGTAAATTTCTTAAGATTTATTTCATTAAGTCCCTCCCTGCTTCCTTTCCTAGATATGTGCAGTCTGTTAGCCTGGTATGGATTTGGACATGAAACTGTCACTTTTCTGGTATTAAAAAAAAAATCAACTCCCAAAAAACATTCTGTGAGCTAGTAAGTTTATTGGTTATAAGAAATTAACATTATCCATAGAGCGGCTGCCTTATTTCTCCTGCTTTGTTTCTAATCTCATCCCTCTGATAAGACCCCTTTCTGCTCTCCTCTGTCCCTTGTATACCAACAGCCTCATCTCTATGGAACATACCTAATGATTCCTGTTCTAGTGATGCCAAACACATCCCTGCAAGCCTTTACCTCTTCTAAGAAATTCATAAGGAGTTTTCTAAACAAATTCTATTCTCCATCTCCTACACAGACAAAATTGCTCCATCTCATCTTATGTGCAATTCATAGAAATGCAAAAAAAAAAACAAAACCAATATGAGGTAAATTGGGTCTGATATTTTACCCAGATCATAATCTGTCTTGTATTTATCATTATTCATCACTATTTATCATTATCACTCATTTTCACAGATTTTAACATATTCCATCAAAAAATGGATGAACTTGAAGAGAAAAATATTGAGGTAGCTTTCCATCATTAGAATGAAATACCTGAGATAATCAACTTATAAAGAGAAAAAGCTTATTTTGGCTCCACAATTTTGGAAGTTCTAGAGCATGAGTGACTAGACCTATTGTTTGGGCTGTGGTAAGGCAGCACATCATAGCAGAAGGGTATAGTGAAGGAAAACTACCCATGTAACTCGCCAGGGAGGAAAGAAGAAAGACCCATAGCCCCTTCAGAAGCATGTTCCCAATGACCTAAGAATGATCTTCAAGATCCCACCTCTCAAAATTTCTATCACCTCCCAATAATATCATCTTGAGGACCAACTCTTTAACACATGGGACTTTGGGGACATTCAAGATTCAAACTATAGTAAATATGTCATCTGTCTTGTAAGAAGAAAAGATGAGAATATGAATTAACAGATTTGGGAAAAATACAAATATATACTAGGTCACATACTTGACATTTTACAAGTATTATGCTTAATGTGTTTAATTTAGCAAACAAGGAAGTGCTAAACCTTGTTTTGAAGATGAGAATCCTGAGATTTAAAAACCCTGAGATTCAAGTAGGGTAGGAGGTACTCCTATTTATTCTACTAAAATGCTGAGTTAAAAAAATGAAATGGATGCATAAGCTTTTTTATTTTTTTAACATTTTTTTTGTGACACTGAACACAACTTTCTTCTTCTTCTTTGCATAATAAACCAAAATGTTAGCAGAAGGATATGCCTTGGTAAGAATTTAGGCTAATTACAGACCCAAGATGAGTTTTCAAATCCAACACTTGGGATATCATCTAATTCTACTGGAGTTAGTAACAGGGGACACAGTTAGATGTCTTCCTATGACATCAATCACTCTTTCATTAACATGCCTTAATAACACCATGTCTTTAAAGTCAAAATGAAATTCGAAACCAAATGTGGATCCTGTACTCTCACAAATATCTGTGACCTCAAAATGTGTACCCAGACTTTTGCCACTCATAGTCATGCCCCAGACAGAGGAAATGACTCATTATTTTTGTTAAAAAAAAGAAGTATTAAATGCATAATATAAAAATACCATCAAAATATCTATAATATAGAAAGTATGGATCTTTATTTTTATAAATCTAATTCACTTTCAGCCCTTTAATTCTTGAGTATTTCTGTCAAAATTATCAGCAAAAAGAATACCTATTCTTGAGTTTAATTATACCTCCAAATTTTATACAAAATCTTAAATTTTTATTTATTGAAACATATGCATGTATTATAACATGATACCTCTACATACAGCAAAAATTTCAAAATTGTTAAAAATGAGAAACCATGAAATGCTTTAGTTGACCACAAATACAGTATGGTTAAGTAAAAATATGATGCATTGATTTGTACTCGAAAATTTAGTTATTCTGAGATTCAGTTTGAGGTAGTCAATTGAAATTATAAAGTGGCATACTAATCTCATTATAGACGTTCAGTAAGAAAAAGTCATTCTCGTGGAATTGGTGTCTAGTACACTGTATTTTTTGACATGATAAAGCACAGCATTTCAGGAGACAGAGAATAGCTTCAGGTATATGCCTCAAAAATTAGCTCAAAAGGGGAAAAAATCTATTTCAGAGGAAAAAATAAAAGTTGGAGTTCTCACTCCAACAGATACTTGCTTGGGACTACTATTATAAAATTAAAACAAAACCAAAACACAAAAAACAACAAGAAAAACTGAATTGACAGATTTTCAAAGAAAAGAAGAAATCCTTTGGCATTCCTCACTTTGGATATCTTGATGCATGATGAATTTAAAAAAAAAAAACCCAAACTATACATTTCTATGTTAGTCAGTTTTCCACCACTATAACAATATACATGATTAACTTATAAGGAGAAAAAGATTATTTGGGCTCCTAGTTTTAGAGGTTCCAGTCCTTGATCAGGCAGAACCATTGCTTTTCAACCCATAGTGCATCAGCACAACACGGCAGGAGCAAGAGGTAGAACAAAATAGCTTACATTATGAGCAAGGGAGCAAAAGAAAGCAAGAAAGAGACTGAGGTCCAACCATCCCCCTCAAGGGCACACCACAAGTGACCCAAAGACCTCCTTCCAGGTCCCACCTGTTAAAGCTTCCATCACTGCTAGCAATGGGTTCCAACCCTTAAATATGCAAATTTGGGGGACATTCAACATTCAAGCAATAGCCATAACAAAATCAGTGATAAGCCCTCAGACAAGAGGAAGATCATTTTTTGAGAAAGAGAATAAAGACAAGCTAGCTGTTTACCATAGTAATACAGGGACCAGGAGATAAAAAGTTGACTAAGCGAAATATTCTAGAAGTGCCCCAAAGTGAAAGCTGTGAAATAAAGACCTGTGAAAGCCCTGAAGTTTAAAGTCAAAACCAAACTTGACTAAGATGAAACTAGGAACCAAGAACATAACCTAGGGTTAATGTCTAACAGAACAAAAAGTAACCTGAGCGTATTGTGGGTGAAGTGAGGCTGTGAGGTGGGTTTTGCACAGGACAAGGTTGTTTTCATGCTCTGCTTTCATTGGCCGCGTGCTAGAGAATGTGAGGTCATGTTGGATATGACCTTGAAGTTAAGGGATCTTGGTTTACGTAAACTCTGTTGGACATCCAGTAATAACAGGCAAAGCATTTCTTAGTCTTGGTTTTATTTCTCTTTCCTTTTTCTCTGGCTCTTTTCCTATAATTTTTGTCTCAGTTCATGGTTCCACTCCTTCCCCCAGTTGGAGCATCTCAGAAACAAGTGAATCATCTCTACCTTTCCCTTTGCCACTACACTTAATGCTTTTAAAAGTTTTTTAAAAGATACTTCATGTTTTACTTAAATATACTGGAAGAGAACACTTCATATTACTTATTAAAATGGAAAATGACAATCAATTTCTACAATAAAAATTAATTTTTTAAAAAGTTTTTAAATCTTAGAAGAATTTTTTTCCCTATTTTTTAATATATATTAGATGGACACAATACCTTTATTTATTTTATATAGTTCTGAGAATCAAACCCCAAGTGCCTCACGGGTTCAAGCGCACACTACCACAGAGCCACAATCTCAGCCCCCTATATTTTTAAAAGCTGATTAGCAAATATTTCTTAAGACAGATTAACATCAGCCTGACTTTCTTCTTAAAGTAATCAGAGGAATTAAAATATAATTGAAAAGAATTTTTTATCATGTGACAGTATGATTTAACTAAGCTCTATCCGTATACAACCAAAATATCAGATGCACTTTAAGGAATGTTAGACCAAGGGATAAAATCCAAGATCAATAGTCTGATATAAACTTATTCCCAACTACCTTTTAATGTCATTTCCTTTCATCCCATAAGCCTATCCATATTCTAAGCAAAGGCCTTAATATTTAGCCCCAGGTACTTCCCCATGAGGTCTACCAAGAAAACTCTTCATTTCCCTCAAGAGGTTTCCCTGGGGAGTCTTCAGGGACCCCACTCAGGCACTGTTCTCAGCAGAGCAAGGTCCTTTTCTTGACCACACTCTAGTCAGGTTCTTCTGAGTTCTCTCCTCAGATCTCTACTTTGGAGTTCACAGATTAAACAAACACTACCAGCTTCCAATAGCTCACAACTGCATCCTCATGGGGGATGAATGACAGGTAGCTCTAAGCTAGCCCCCACTTGAAGTGGCTGCCCCTATCAAAACAATGTTCTCTTTGTTTTATTCAGCACCTGAAAACAAGGTCCTTATCTCACAGTATCTGAAAAGAGTAGGAACCACTTAAATAAGTGCCAGATGAGTTTTTCAAGGAACAAGCTTTACTTCTCACTTTTTGTTATTTTTAACTTTTTCTGTAGATTAATGATGTGTACTTTTTTAATAAGACTTTTTTTTAAATAACAGACTGAATTTGCATGTTTGCTTCCAATCAATCAGGAATGTTTTCTGTTTATTCTAATTAGTTCATTTTAGTTATGCATAATATTAGAATTATTGACATAATTCTACAAACATGGAATATAATGTGCTCTAATTCAGTCCCTGGTACTTTCTTTTTTTTTTTCCTGCCTTCCTCCTTCCCTGTTCTCTTCCCTCTGCTCTACTGACCTTTCTTCTGTTTTTTATTTTTTTTTTAAGTTAGTGCATTGTGGATACACATAAAGGCGAGATTCAGCACGGTATTTTCACATATGTACATAGGAAAATTTATTCAATCTCATTTCACCAGTTTTCCCATTTCCTTTACCTCCCCCTCCCCCTCAATACCCTTCCTTGCTCTGCTGATCTCTCTTCTAAAGTGATGGAATTTCCCCCTCCCCCCACTTTTTAAAAAAAAAATCCTTATTTTAGTCCAGTCAGTCAGGGCTTCTGTGACAAGTGTCTCTATTTCAGTTCTTGTCACTCAAGTAACACTCATTTAATACCAGCTGTATGTACACACAGCATCATGGGAGAGAGAAAACAAGGAAAGGATAAACCTGATGCTCAATGAGTTGACAGCTTTCTAAATACAGCATGGGAGTGGAAACATATGAAAATACTATAGCAAGACTACATATGGATGTTGAATACTAAAAAAAGTGAAGAAGTAAAAGTATGGGTTGATATTAATAAAGACTCCATGGAGAAGAGTAAATTAATGAATTTTTCCAGTACATTTAATGGAAAAGAAAGTAAGCATTTAGGTTTCAAAGAAACACTATTTCCATTACTTAATGTCAGACTTCCAAAATTATACTATAGCAATGTAGATGCCACAATAGCATTGAACAGTTCCTTTTCTGTATGTTTTCTACTATGTTAGTCAATGGAGATGAGGAAATCCCCTCTCAAACAACTATATAGAATGTTGCTGGATTACACAGAAGGCTGTGCATGGAGAATTACCCAGAAATCACATTAGTTCTCTAGCTATTTATAAGACAAATCTATATAGGAATAAAATTAGGCTGAAGTCCAAGAAAGTTTCATCCATGCTATTTATAAAGTAGAACTAAAATATTTTTATGTTGCTATGAATGTCTTCCAAATGATATTCCCAAAGCCAGGGATAAAGAGAGTTGGTGCTAGTTCTGACTCTTCAGGCATATATGGTAATAAAATTGTGTTCAGGATGCATCCTTTTTTGGGGGGAAGAGAAACATCCTCTTCTCTAAAATGGAAGAGGAGAACGAGATGATCTCCAAGTTTCACCTCAACTCCAAAATATATTATTTTTAGAGAGTAAATCTAGACTTAATTGAATATTATCTAAATAGAAAATTTGGGCCATCTGATGAGTCAACTACCAGCAGAGTTTCCATGAGAATTGCAAAATGAATTAAACTGTGTACAAGGCTCAAAAATGACCCCTGGCATTCTACCGTCCTTAATCTATATGATGTGTGCTATAATTCTATAATTATATCAGTAAAAGAAGAATACAAGAAGACACAGTTTCTCTGTTCTAAAAATGTTATGTAGTAGTGAATTAGTTTCCAACTTTTCTCTCCCAGAACTTGGGGGTTTTAGCAATATTAAAAAAATCTGTCAAATGTAAAAGCAGTTAACTGAGATAAACAGAAAGGACGGATTATCTTAACTATGGTGGGTGTAATTGATAGACCAAGACTGAGTGTTATAAAACCAGTAGCCATTATGGTGCATTGATATTTTTCTCATAGCTTTAAAAGACTGAAAAATTATCAGCAATTCCAAAATAATGAATGAATATGAGACTTTTAAGTGCTTAATAAATGCAATGTAAATAAAAATTTAATTTCAATTGTGTCCCAAATATAATGAACCTGCCACTATGCTAAAGAATTTAGTAGATAAATAATCACAAATAATATAGATATTAAGATATATATATATCTTAAATTCAAAACAATGCATTTGAACCTGAATGAACCATTTGCTTTTATGTGCAATCTGCTAGTGCATACTTTTGGAAATTAAATGAAAATCTATAAAAGAAAGACCATCTAATTCTCAAAAGTTGAAAAAAAAATCAGTGTATGTCCACTTGATGGCAGGGGATCAAATAAAAAACTCAGTTATACAAACTTTTATCATTCTGTTTCTCATATAGAATGACTGATATAAAAATGGCAAGATTACTTCTCATTTCCATCAGCATACAGAAATAAGTAGGAAAAAACTCCTTGTGTCTTGAGTCCATGGAGCTTTTCCTTCAAAAACTGCAAATAATCCTGGTCTAAATTTTTATTCCTCCATTTCCTTGTCAGTCATATAATGTGCAAAGTTATTTTCTCTGCTGTAGTTGCAACTACTTGTGGTGGCAGGATGGATTTACTGGTTGAGTTCTGCTCTTTACAACTTGATTAGGGTGAATAATGTCTGGCGTAAACAAGTACTGGAAATGGCATATCACATTGGTTTTATTTCCCATGAACCAAGCAGGGAACAGAGACTTGTTTTAAAAAAAGCAGTCTGCTACTTAGAATACTATTTTGTAAGGCTAACTTCTAAACATTTTTATATTAAAGAAATTCTTCAAATTGTTTCAATCATAATCCCTTGAAAAGGGTCAGAGTTATTGGGCTCAAACAATCAGAATAAAATGATACTTTACATGGAAAGAGAAAGAAAAGGAATTCATCCAGGGAAAATGCATAATAATTTTAAAAGACAGAGCAAAATATACAGACTTCCAGAGGAGAAAGTACAAAGAAATAAAAGAGGATAAGAATGAAAATAAGATTGAAAATGGAAGAGGGTAAGTAAGAAAAAAAAAAAAAAAGAGTTCAGCCAGGGGAAAAAAATGATCCAATGTAGGGCAGCAACAGCAGGACAGAGTGGGAAAAAGAGGCATTTAAGGAAAAGCACAAAAAGGCTACAGCAAACAAACAAAAAAAATATCAAGTAGAAAGTGAACAAGTGTCCAGATTATAAAAGGGCAGGGAGGTGCCTATAAGAAGCCAGGAGGGAGGATGGTAGTAGAACAAAGGGTCACAGAAGCCCAGGGATTTTATGTCACTTGAATGGAGCTTGCAAATGCATGTGAATTACTTTACTGGTGTTAGAAATCCTGTTGTAATGTTCTTAGGAATTTGGCATAGGAGTGTCACACTTAACTAAAGCTACCTTTTCCTTCCATTAAACCAAAGCAGCATAATTTACATCCTGCTGCAGCTTACAAGCTCTTTTCAATGGCTCTAAGCTAGAGATAGATAGGCAAGGAAAATTCTAGACATCAAGAAAAGGAATGTTTTTATATTTAAAAATGTTTATGCTCATCTGCTCACAGCTATTGTTTTAGTTTGTAAACTCATTTTTAAATGAAGCTTATATAAATTTAGACAATTTCATGAAAATCCCCAAATTCTTGAAATATGGAAATAAAAATTGCTGCTATAAGAACCAGGTTGTTAAAACAAATTACTAAAAGGAGCACTTTGTTTAAAGAGTAAGTTTTAAATATTGCTTTTTTTGGGAAAAAAAAAATCTGCTTAAAGTTGTTACCAATGGCACCAGCATTGATTTGTTACTTAGCAAGTTAAAAAAAAAAAGAAAAAAAGAAAAAAAATCAGAGATGGTTTCTTATCTTTGAACTGGGACTTAAAACCTAGATAAATTTTCTGTTTTTCTGCCTTTTCCTCCTTAATGGACTCTGAGCAAACTATCCATTGAGTGAACTTTGCATCTTCAAATTCAGATATGGTTAATTTTTTTTCTCTATGGGAACAAACACATTGCCATGGAAACTTGATAGTACAAAATACAGACAATACAGGAAGTCTTATACAAATACTCAAGCCCAAACACATTAATTCCACAATGCTTGCTGGCTCTCCTATACCAGCATATTATAGCATCTCTGCAACAATAAACTGCTCTTATGCCTTGTCAAATACTGTTTTCTCCTTAGAGAAAACAGAGTTTTACTTACCATTAAAATTTTAAAACCACCAAATTAACTGTGGTGATTATTTGCATTCACTAAAAAGATTCATTCAGGATTTCCTTTACATAATGAGTGCTCCTTGCACACTGATGTTATCTTATGCACCTACACATGAGCTTGAGATGTGCTAGGCCACCAGTAATGGAAATAAAAGTAAGCAAGAAAAGGTGGTAATGCAGGGAGACCAACAGTCAAGTAGTCAGGGTGAATTGCCAAGCTTCCAAGTCACCGTATCTGAGGGTGGTACAACTAGGTTTCTAAGCCGGAATAATTTTTATGGGATTATAATCTGTAGGGAAGAGATGAAAATAGGAATTCCAGGCCCAGCTAGGGTTTTAGCTCCAGGTAAGGGATGTCAAAGGCCCATTCAGTTGAGAGCACACTCCAATCAATGTCCAGGAAACAGGGTATGAAATTCCAAGCAAATACTAGTTAGAGAGGAGGAGTTCTAATAAATAGGTGGAGATATAGCATAGGGCACCAGTGGCACCACCAAGATTGGAAGATACCTACAAGAACAAGCATCCTACAGTGAGGTTTAGGCAACAAAAGAATCATGGGGTGGGAGAGTAGCTGCAGCTTGTTGGACAGGACACAGGTCCCCAGAAGGAATGGTCAATTCCAAGTTCGATGTACTTACTGTGGATACAGCTCTTAATTCTGTCTGGTTGCATTAGGATTGACTCAACCTGGATGGAGTAGAGATGGAAACAAGAAAAGTTTTAAGTGACTGTGTGGTGCTGTCAGAGGCAGCAACTGAAAACAAAAAGAAAATCCGATTTACTAATAGTGACTCACTATAAGAACTCCATCTTTACTCTTTAGTTTTCACTTCACTGTACATGGCTCATTTGTAATTAATTGGCAAAGGGACTCCCACCCAGGCGCTACACAGCTTTCAGTCTCAATAGTATGCCATCCCAGCAATTATTACTTGTTATCTTAAAGTGAGAAAATATCTGATGTGACATTGACCTCTCTAATAAAAGCAATAAAATAAACATCAGTAAAAATTAACAAATTAAACTTGTGCCTAGGTGCCATCTCCATACCCGTGGTTTTCAGAGTTTAGCAGTGTCTGTTTGGCAGATGCTCAAAGCTACTGCAGGGAAACAATTTGAATTGAACTGTGGTTCATGAAGTCTGAGCTCAACGGACTGGCAAATCTTCAGCTTTCAAAATCAATGTGTTTGTGCTGTGTGTGTCTCATTGCACATTTGGGTTATGGCTAATTTAATTTTATGGAATAAAATAGGCCTCCACGAAAAAGTAGCATTCTCACCTTTTAAGTTAGAAGCAAATAAAGCACAACTAATTTTAAAGTAAAAACCCAATATCTCCTATAACTTGTATGTACATTCCCTGTGCTATCAGGTCAGAAATACCTTTACTGATTTAAAACAAATGGTGTAAATATTAATTGACAATTGTTATTTAAAAGGAAGCAGAAATAAAAAAGAGAAAGGTATGAGGTATGATGTAAAAATTGGAACTAAAAACATTGCTATCGGGAGGCTGAGACAAGAGGATTTCGAGTTCAAAGCCAGCCTCAGGAATGGCAAGGTGCTAAGCAACTCAGTGAGACCCTGTCTCTAAATAAAAAAATACAAAATAGGCCTGGGAATGTGGCTCAGTGGAAAAGTGTCCCTGAGTTCAATCCCTGGTATCAAACAAACAAACAAATAAAAAACAATAATGCTATAAAAACGTATCAAGAAGGAAAAAGTAGGGGCTGGAAAAAAAAATGGCAGAATAAAGGAAACCAGTGCTCACCTGCTTCTTCACAAAGAAGAACTGAAGCAAAAGGTGAAAGGTTGCATTTTGAAGCCAATGACCACAGGAACATGTGGAATTCAACAATAGAGAAATGGAAACCTTGTAAAATCCAGAGACCAGGACAGCAACATAGCAAGAGAAACAAAATGTCCCAGTACTCAAGTTCAACAGCTGAGGGAGGGGGGAATCTCCCCTCAGCAAGGATAAATGTGAAAGAGAAAGTCCCAGCAAACTATCAGCATTGATAACCTGTAATCCTAGCTGTGGTAATCCTAGCTGTTACAAAGTTTCACAGCCTTTGCATGTCTACAGCCTGAAGAGATAAGAGGCCTGAAATCTGCACCATATTCTGGCTTTGAAAAAAGAATGGACTTTATTTCCCAGCACCCCTCCCACCCCCGCAGGGTGCTATATCCAGGAACCATTTTTAGAAGGGAAGTATTATCTGAATTTGGATTGGTTTAGGAACCTGAAGCCCCTGTATATTCCCATCTCTGGGACCCCGTAAATATTCCACTGTATTGGTTGATCAGGTACAGCCTCAGGAACCAGACTGGTCTCAGTGGAGAGACTCTGATACAAACTCTTAGAGTGCTATGCTGTGAGGAACAGATGTTGCAAAGTGGAGAAGAATAAGGGACCCCTCCCACCCACACCAGGAACTCACAGATTGGGGAGGTTGCCCTCTGAGGCCGGGTCATGGCGAAGGCATGTGGTTTTACGCAGATTTGGCAGTTACCAGGACACAAAGCCTATAGAAAGCCCAGAGAGAAAGGTTGCTTCATGCCAGCTGCATCCTGTTCTTGCTCACTCCTATAGGCAGCTCAACAGAGAGGAATTTTGTGTGACTCCAGCTGCAATCCACTCCTGCTCAATCCCTGATGAGCACCACGACTCAAAATATCAGCCAGGTACAGAGGTGCATACCTGTGTTCTCAGCTACTCGTGAGGCTGAGGCAGGAGAATCACAAGTTAAGGGCCAGCCTGGGCAACTAGGGAGACCTTATCTCAAATTAAAAAAATAAAAAAGGGATGGGGATATAGCTCCGTGGTAGAGCATTCTTGTGTTAAATTCCCAGTATGGGTGTGTGTGACGGGTAGGAAGATCCTGAAAACATCTGCAGGAGAACAGCCTCTGGTTGTACAGCTAGGATAAGTCCGAGGTCCTGCTCCAAGATGGGCAAGTCCCATTAGAAACAGAAAGGAGTAACAACTTTTGCTGCCACTGTACCTATACGGGTGCCCTGCATCAGTTGTGACTACATCTTTTCTGCTCCTGCCCTGCTGACAATACTGAATAAGTGTCACCAACAAGGTGTTCTGATTTCTATATCCACTTCTCCCCATGAAGCCCTTTGAGCCACACAAGTATCTAATTAGAGGACAAATGCTTCAGGCCACACACCATTACTGGGACAGCCAGGACCAGGTATCATCTGCTCAAGTAACAGAGCCAATATCAACAGTGCCTGAAGAAATCCCCATTTCTGTTTAGGGCAACCGCTTCCATTGTAGGAATAACCATGAGGACTGCACATCACACAAGCTACTGTCAATACCACATCTGTCTGAACTGGTAGAGGGTCCTTAGTCTTGAAGGACCCACAAAGACTGTGGGTCTCTCTGAGTCTGGTTAAACCATATCCAAACTAACTAATCATAGCCAAAGAAGCTACAGGAATATTCCAGCCATTGGTACCTGAATGGAAATAAACTTAACATTGCATGGTAAATGGACACCCTAAGACACATTCTTAGCTGGAAGCCACTTATTAAGAAGACCATCCCATGAGTGTGGTACAGATATCTATTCTTCCTAATGTATAAATCTCAACATAAGAACACAAAAAAATATGAAAAACACAGGTAAAGTAACATGTCTTAAATATTATAAGTCACTAGTAACAGATTCTAAATGTACCAAAATAGATGAGTACCTGATAAAGACTTCAAAAGAATGATTTTTAAGTAGCTTGACAAGATCCAAGAGAATACAGAAAAATAGTTTATAAGGAAAGACAATGCTGGATGTGAATGAGAAATTCAGCAGAGATGGAGATTTTGAAAAGGAACCAAGCAGAAATCTTGAAAATGAAAGCCCAATATGCCAGATAAAAAATACTGTTTTTAGGATTTTTAGGATTTCAACAAAGCCTCAACAACAGGCTAGGCCAAGTGAAAGAAAGGAAGTTAAAGCTTGAAGACAGGTCTATCAAAATATCACTTCCAGATAACAACAACAACAATAACCATTCAAGATCTTTGGGATATCATTAAAAGATCAAATATCCAGGGTCTAGGATTATGGCTCATTGGTGGAGTGCTTGCCTAGCACATGTGAGGCACTGGGTTCAATCTTCAGCACCACATTAAAATAAGGGCATTGTATCCATCACAACTTAAAAAAAAAAAAAAAAGACCCAATAGCCACATCATTGGCATATCCAAATGGGAAGAAATTAAGATTAAGGTCACAGAAAACTACTCACTGAAATAAAGGCAGAAAAATTCAAAAGACTCCATCAAAGGAGTATTAAAACTGACAAACAAATTCAGTAAAGTAAGTAGCAAGATACAAAACAACATACAAAAATCAATAGTTTCTCTCTGTACCCTTAGTAAGTTTACTGAGAAAGAAATAATGAAAATAGTGCATTCACAAAAGCCACACACACACAGAGTGTGAGAGATAAAGAGAGAGAGAGAGAGAGAGAGAGAGAGAGAGAGAGAGAGAGAGAGAGACTCATAGATCACATTAACCAAGACATAAAGACCTCTACAATGAAAATTAAAGAACATTGAAGAAATTGCAGAAGATGGTAAAAGGTATAAAATTTTCCATGTTCACGAATTGAAAAAATTAATATTGTTAAAATGTCCATACTACCATATGCATTTTCCATGGAAATGACATCATATTTTTGTAAAGAAAAATCCTAAAATTCATATATAAGCACAAAAGACTTGAAATAGTCAAAGTAATCTTGAGCAAAAAGAGCAAAACTAGAGCATCTCAATACCTGACTTCAAGACCTATTACAAAGCCATGGTGATCAAAACATCATGGTATTGACATAGAAACAGACACATAGAACAATGGAACAGAATAGAGGGCTCAGAAATAAATCCATGCATCTCTAGCCAAATGATTCTCTATAAAGAGACTAAAAACCTACACTGGAGAGAGAACAGCCCCTTACACATTGTGATGAGAAAACTGGATACCCAAATGTAAAAGATGGAAACTTAACCCTATATTTCACCCCATACAAAAACTGACTCACAGTGCACCAAAGACCTTAGTGTAAGATCTGAAATTCTGAAACTATTAAAGGAAAACATAAGTGAAGCACTTGAAGTATAAGTACAGACAGGACAGGATTTACTGGACAGGATTCCAAAAGCACTGAAAGCAAAGCCCAAGCTGACAAATGGGATCATGTTAAACGAAATTGTTTCAGAACAGAGTAGGAGACAAATCAACAGAGTAAAGAGACAGTCGACAGAATAGGAGAAAGATCTTTGCCAGCTATTCATTGAACAAAGGGTTAATATCCAAAATATGTAAAGAATTCAAAGAACAACAACAACAAAAAAAAAAAAACCTCAAGTAATAAATGTTTAAATGGGCAAAAGATCTGAATGGACACTTCTCAAATAAAAGTGGAAAAATTATACATTTTAATATGTCCAATATCATTAGCTATCAGGGAAATGCAAATAAAAATTACAATGAGATGCTTTTTCAATCCAGTTAGAATATTGATTATCAAAAACAACAGCAACAAAACAATTGATAGTGAGAATATGGAGAAAATGGAAACCTTTTACACTGTTGTTGAGAAGGTAAAATAGTACAGCCATTATGGAGAATAGAATGGTGCCTTCAAAAACCAAAAAACAGAACTCTCATATGATCCAGTAATCCTACTCTTGTGTATATATATCCATAGGAAATGAAGTCATACAAAAATATGTCTACATACCTATATTTATTGAGGTACTATTCACAGTATTTAAGAAATGGAATCAGTTCAGGTGTCCATCAACAGATGAATGGATAAAGAAAATATGATATAACCATAAAGGAAGGGGAATCCTGACATTTGCAGTTAACTGGATGGGAGAGAGAGGGTGGATGAAGCATGATCAATACATGATATATATATGTGTGGAAACACCACAATGAATCCATTACATTTTACAATAAATATGTGTTGATAATGATTATAATGATAAAAAAGGAAAGCAAGCTCATATAGATACTTAAATTACTTTTACACTATAAAATTTAAGGTAATGTGTAATGTCTCATCCTTTGGAAGCTGAAATAAAAATTCAGTCATGTATAAGGTTCTTTCCTCAAGGCCTATTCTGAGTTGGTTAATTAACACAGTTCCCCTTCTCTGTGCATATAGTGATTTGAACTTAAAGATTGCTCCTAAGGAAATGCCCCTTTTTTGGTAGATGGATATTTATTTAACAAAATGTTGTTTATTATTTTACTTTATTAGCCTATGAGTACAAAAAAAAAAAATTCTAATATGGGAGTCCTTTTTACGGACCTGGGCAGCTGGAGTCTAACAAAGAGCACAGGATAGTGAGTGAGAGTGGCAGTTGAATGACTAACTTCAATATAGTGATTAGAAGCAAGAATAATGCTGTCAGAGATGAAGCTGGAAACTAGTTAAAGTGGTAAGGACAGGCTGGGGATGTGGCTCAAGCGGTAGCGCGCCATGCCTGGCATGCGTGCGGCCCGGGGTTCGATCCTCAGCACCACATACCAACAAGGATGTTGTATCCGCTGAGAACTAAAAAATAAATATTAAAAAAAAAAATTCTCTCTCTCTCTCTCTCTCTCTCTCTCTCTCTCTCTCTCTCTCTCTCTCTCTCTCTCTCTCTCTCCCCTCTCTCACTCTCTCTTAAAAAAAAAGTGGTAAGGACAGATTTTGATAAGCTGTATGTTATTATTACAGAGAGAAAGAGTCTAATATAAACTGACCTCAACTTTGATTTGTGTAAAGTTGACTAGCAAATTAAGGGAGAATGAAGGGGTAGAGAAGAGCAAGTGGGGACTAACTCTAAATGTTAACAGAAAGGAATTGGTCTTTAAGTAGAAAACTTTTAAATAAAAATTACCATAAAACAATACCTAACAATTATAATTAAGATGATTTCTTCAAGCAGATGAATGCCTACTGATGCAAAGAACAAGTTGGAACTTAAAACTAGTGAGTGCTATCAAAGATCATCATGCCTACTTTGAAGTGTTTTATCCTTTCCTGTGTTTCTAGAGCTGAAAGAGGAATATGTTGGCTATGATCTAAATTCTCATTTGAGAGCACAATGAAAGAGAGGAAGAGCATACTAGCACTCCAGGAAGACATACCTTCTGCTAGATGTTGCAAGAATAAGGCATAAGTGGCCTTTATTCTGAGGTCTGTGTCAACTTTGAGTGGAGTTTCTAATTGCACAGAAACATTGGACAGTTTTGACATCTTTATTATGCTCTCTGATGTCTTTAAAAGCTATCGTCTTGTTTAAAGATGACTTATTTAAAGATTAGAACTATCTTTACTTTAGTGGCAAAAGTAATTAATCACAGAACCAAAACAGTTATCTTGCCAGGTCTGGTTCTTTCCCATTTAAATCACCAATTGTCAAATTGAATCTAAATTAAAATCTGGTTCTTTAATGATATTAACATTCACATGCTTTTTTTTCTGAGGCCCAATTCTGTTTTTTTTTTGTATTTGCTTTGCACTGAATTAATATATTTTAAATAGGCTGTTCTACATGACCACTTTCAAATAAGATCATAAATTCTCATAAAAGCAGACTAAGGAATTCATAATCATAGCTCTTGGTCGCCACCTAAAGGTTTGTTTCTTGTTTTATTTTACATGAGACCTACTGTGCATTCTTTTTATAATACAATTGTTGTGGTTTCTATATAAGTATAGGGTAAAGAGACTTATTTTAGCATTTTTTTACTTTTATGAATTTAAAGGAAAAGCATATGTAATTGTGTCTACTTTTCATTTTATCTTGTACTAAAAAGCAATTTAAACTAGGTCCTCTAAGTGGTTAAGAATTTTCCATTTGTTCAAGAAATAGTTAGTTTGTCTTCATTATGTACCACACTCACTCTTAGGTCCACTTTTGAAATAGAGATGTAATTAAGTTATGGTCTCTGACTGCAAGAAGCAGGCAATAGTTATTTATGTAAGAAGCATAATTAATCACAGCCTCCTCCTTTGTCATAATCTGTATATAAATTACCTTTAATAGTATACCAGTGAGTAAATCTAAAAGAAGCTTAAACAGAGAAATATTTCTCATTTCCAACTTTCTAAGGTCAGTTCAACTAAATACATGTTTTTTTTTTGCCATGTATAATGTAAATGTTAAATACCTCAACTTCCATAGAGAACATTAATAATAGGTATAATCTGTTGGCTATGTTTGAGAATAGATGAGATATTAGCATTAATGATTCCCTGCCCAAATCCTATTTTCATTCCATTTATTCCCTCTTAAGAAACGTTTGATTGATAAAGCCAGCTATCTCCAACTTCTTACTTGGAATTTTACAAAGTCAAGTTTGGAGAATGGAATCAGGGCTATCTATGATACTATAATGAAAAGTTAGGTATGATTTCTACAAACTTCTCATTCCAAAGTCCATATGGCTAGAACATTTATGTATCACCTAAGTTCTTGTTAAACATGTAGATGTGTTATATGAGCACATGAACTTGCCATTTTAAATTCCAAGCAGTTAGCCTTTGTTTCATTTATAGAACACCATTCATTTAATCAGAAAATATTTATTAGGATCCTACTGTGAGTCAAGCATCTCCATTGACATGTTCAGTAAAGTGCACCAGGCTTTGTTCTAACGAGAGCTTTCGAAGGAAACAGAAAATAAATACGTAAGTAAAAATGTTCTGATATGACTCAAAGAAACCAGAGATAGATAGAGAATAATGTTGGAGTGAGACAGTACCACATTAGATAGGAAAGTCAAGAAAGCGCACTCTGAGTAGGCGACATTTAAACAGAGACCTGAGGAATAGGAGCCAGCTCTGCCACGAACAGAAAGAGCCAGAGAGATTGTGCGTGCAAAATCTAAAATGCTAAGAGAGAACCAAAGGGAAACAGAGAAGAGTGACACAAAGGAGTGTCATGGGATGGGATGAGAGAAGTAAGAAGGAGCCAAACCAGGCATGGGTTTGAAAGCCACAGTAAGAACTTGGGGTTTCATGTCAAAGAGAATGGAAAGCCACAGCAGCGGGTTGAAGAGGGGAGTAATTTGATCTGCTGGCTGCGTGCAGAAGGGATTGGAAGCAGCCCAGAGCACAGGAAAATAGAGCTGAATTACAGAAATACAGAAGAGAGAGAAGGTGATGATGGTGATGGGAAACAAAGATGGTAGTGGTGGAGGCAAAGAGAAATGAACACATTGGAAATGAGTTTGGGAGCTGGAATCAATAGGACTTAGTGGCAGATCATGTGACCCCTGGGTTTCTTGCATTTGCTGCTATCACCATAGCTTTGAGATGCTGATATAGTTTTCTATATTAGATTTAGATTTCCTTGTTAAATTTTATGTCATAAACTTTTAATTTAGCTAAGTTTTGAGGAAATATCTTATTAATAATTTTTTTTAAAGAGAGAGAGAATCTTTTTTGTAGATGGACACAACACAATGCCTTTATTTTTATGTGCTGCTGAGGATCAAACCCAGATCCTGCCCATACTAGGCGAGCGCTCTACCGCTGAGCCACAATCCCAGCCCTTGAGGAAATATTTTAATAAAAAGACCACTTTGTAATCAAGAAGGAAACTATTATTATCTAGTATTTTCTGCACATGCTGTAATACCCCCCCCACACACACACACACAAATCATTTTATAGATAATGGAAGTCTATCTTTTAAGTCAGCAAAGATTATTTAAAATATGTTCAAGGAATTCTGTCTAATTTTTCAACATTTCCCTAATATCTTAAATAGAATTTATTTAGTATAAATTTAGCTTTTTATAAGCTCAAATTAATCCCAGTAACATAATGGGCCCCATAAAAATAGTGAGTTCCCCTATTTTGAAAAATTGAATGCTATTCTGAATTTAAATAATTAAATTTTCATCTTGTTGCCTCGGCTGCTTTGGGGCTCATTGTTCCTCACTGTAGTCGCCGACTTCTGAGCCATTCTTATGTGCTGTTCCCCTATATTGGAAACTAGCAACTTGCTGTCACGTTTTCATGCAAGCCAACTGTCATTAGGCTCCAAGTAAAGGATATAAAGTTTTGTTTTCTATTTTGATTGTGCATAAGTCTTTTTTCATATGCTGATTTCTCAAGTATATTTTAGGATATTGAAGTTGCTTGATCAGCAACATTTTTGTCAGAGAAATGTCCCTATACTAGCATTTTATTTCCCACATTTTCATAAGTCTCCTTGAAAATGGAATTCACATTACCATATACATTATCATTTTAAGTTACTACAAAGGCTCCTCCCTTATGATATAGCTTCAACTACATCATTTTAAATGTTAGTTTCTAATCTTATGCCTAAAGTGTAGTTTTCAAGTGTCATAAGAAAGCATATAATATTTGATCATAAAAATAGACTTAAAAAAATAATTCCAATGCCTTGACACAGACTATAATGTTATCTTTTTTTTTTCACTTTGACATGGCATGGAAACTCAAATAAATCAAATGGTCACAAGACCTTAATCAACAACACCCTTTTCAAATTGTCTTTTGACAAGCAACATGTACATATTATATATCTAAAGGCAACATTTCAAAGTTGCTCTTCAAAATAGGTACATTCTTTAAAACTATCTCTGTATCATTGCTTGGTTTCATAAAAGAAAATGTGTGAATGTGTAATGAAAATATATGCATGATCAAAGAATTAGTATAAACAAAGAACATTCTTAACATGCATAAAAATTACTTTGAGTGCCTATTGAAACAGATCCCAGCTGTCCTTGGCAAACCTGCCAAATGATATCCTTGAGCGAGAGATCCAAAAATTGGCATTAGAAGCAAATATTTCCCAGCCGATTGATACAGGTGTTTCTTAGAAGAGTCTTTAGATGGCAGTGTGATTGACCCAGTGTAAGCAGTCCTTAATGATTAACTTTTTCAAATTTGTGGCGTTTAATTTTCCAAGATGACCCTTTCAATGTATAATTATACTGCCCTATATATTCTTCCTGTAAGATAATATCAACATCCACCAAATGATGAAATTTAAGCTACCTCTCCTTGATTCTGGATAGACTTTGGATTGTGTGAAAGTGATACTATGTGACTGCTAAGACCAGCTATGCAATATAGCTTCCATTGGTTCTCTTGGGTTGCTTGCCCTTGGACTAGCCACCATATTGTGAAAAGCCAAGATGCCACATGGAAGAGAGTCGTGTGAAGGTCTTTGTGCGCTTCAGTAGGCAGTCAACAACCACCAAAATGTGAGTGACTGAGCCTTTAGCTGATTCTAGCCTCTAGGTTTAGGTTATCCTACCAAAACAAAGAAAAACTCCTCACCTAGCTCTGGGAAAATTTTAGGTTTGTGAATATGACTAATGTTGTCATTGTTAGAAGTTAAAATGGTTTATTATGCAGCAAAGCCAGAAAAAAATTTCAAGTACTTCTGCAACTTCTTCAGATGCAATGTAAAGTCCCAGAGAAACCCTCATGCATTCCAGCTTGCATTTAAAGATTTTCTATTCTACCAGTCAGATCCACAGCCAGCCCCAATCAGTTTATTGGATCCTCCCTTATGAAATTCCCTAGATCTATCCTTCTAATCCAGGAAAGATTTTGCTCCCCACAAAACATTTGGCATTGCATGGGGACATTTAAAGACTGTCACATCTGGAGAGAGATATTCAAATAACCCCTAGTGGGTAGAAACTAGGAATGCTGCTGAACCCTATGATTCCTAGCACAGTCTCTCTCCCAGGAACAAAGAACTAAGAAGCCTATAGAGTGGCAAGGTTAAGCACTCTGACCTAGATCTGGCAACAGCTGTGAGCTACTCTGCACATACTCACAATCTTCTTCACCATCCCATATATCTATTGTTCTCAAACCAGGAATTTAAAAACTTGGCATGTACTGGAGATGGAGGAGAGGATTAGGACAGAAGGATTATCAGGGGGATTTTTAACCTATATAAGCACTAGGTCTGAATGTTTGTGTTCCTCCAAAATTCGAGTGTTGGGATTTAATACACAATGTGACAATATTGTGAAACAGGATCTTTGAGAAGTCATATGGTCATGAAGGCCCCCATGAATGGGATTTGTGCTATCTTAAAAGAGGCTTGAGGGAACACTTTTGTTGTTGTTGTTGTTGTTGTTCTGTCATGTACAGCCATGGTTGTAAGCTGCCATCCATGAGGAAGGTGCTTTCACCAGAACTGGGAGCATTATATTTTTGTTGTTTCTACATTAGTCAGTCTAAGAATTTTTGTTATAGCAGTAGGAACGGCCTAAGACAAGTGAAGCTAGGGTACTCAACCACGGCTGCAAATTAAGAGAACCTCTTTTTTCCAAAATACTAGGGCTCAATCCTCAACTCCAGAGATTACAAATTAAATAGCACTGGAAGCCAGTAATTAAAAACAAAACAAAACAAGAACAATGACAACAAAAACCTCTTAGTATCATCCTAATGTGCAATTCTGCACGAGAATTAGACACTTTGGCCTCTACACCTGGACATTATGACTCTTAACTTGAAGAGGAGCATTAGGAAAGTCTAGAAGGTAAAACTGGAAAATCCCAATGGGTGATTTTGACTCTTTTTCCATTCCCCTACTGAGAGCCTTTGCCCTACATGTCCCTCTACATTTAGCCTACCATATTCTGGCAAGAAAAAGACCTGAGTCAAACTCGTCCTTCACTCTTGTGCATGTATTTGGGTGGAAGCAAAATTCTTGTTAAGCCAGTGGGAAGCAACATTTAGTAAATTGTCAACAGCCAAATGATGCACAATGGGTTCAGTATACTGTGTACTTCTCACCAATAAAATCACTTTGTTTGCTAGACTGTCCATTAGTTACCTAAAAAGTATGTAAAACATTAGTCTGCATTCTGAGAATTTCACTACTGGAGTGTCAAGCTAAATCAGATAATTTATGTAATTTACATAGCTAAGAATGATGATAAAAGTTGTTCATAGAACGTGATTCTGCAGATGTCCCATTCATCTCTTTCTAAATAGGACATAGCTTGCCCCCTTGCGATGCAAATGCATTGCCATCTGTCTCAAATTCTAAGCAGATGAAAGTCTGCTCATTAAAAAAAAAAAAAAGATGGGTAGAGAAGGAAAAATGTGAAATAGCCTATTATTATAATAATTACCTCAGCAAAAATGTGTTATTTCATCATGACAATGAGCTTTCTGAACATGTTATTATTACATTACAGTTGTGGTAAAAAGAAACACAATCGAAACTATGTTTTCCTTTCCAAAACATATTCATCAAAGGAAAACACCAATTTAATAAATTTATCAATAACTAACAAGGTCTAACTTTTCTGTTTTTAAGTCTTTACCATTTAAGCCAAAATAAGAATCTTTCATATCACATTTATGCTCACTGACTATCTAGAATAATTTTGAGAGCTACAGTGCATTTGCATATATTACCTAGAAGTCAGCAATGATTAAGCACATTGGTTTTTTATTCAGATTGCCCAGTTTTAAATCCTAATTCCACCATTTATAATGTGGCCTTGGAGAGTTATTTAACTCTTGTGATTTATTTTTCCCCTCTACAAATGGTGAAAATAATAGTACTGAGTTCATAATTCCTTTGAGGACTAAAAGATAAAATGGCTAGAAAATGTTTAGCATATTCCCTGGCACAAAAGATATACTAAGTGAATAAGTATATCTTCATTCCCAAATCCATAATGACAAACTATACTTTTTCTTTAAGCTTCAGGCCTGTATTTCCAACTGCCTTCTGTGTATCTCTATCTGAAATTCCTCAGGCCATTTCAAATTATCTCCCCCCCCCCGCCATAAATATTAGTTTTCCTCTCATATACCCTACAACTCTAATAACTAATGTCATTTTACCAAGATACAGTGAAGTGTTTCAAATGATTTCTCAAGCTATGGAATCCATCTAAATGAAGGTATTATGACAATTATACTTTAAATTGTTATTTTTTTCCTTTTCTAGGGGCATAATTTTTGCTTCAAACAGAGTGTTTAAAATATTTTAAATGACCCTTTAAGTTCTTTATGTACCCTTTAAGTTCTTCAAACCCTTGTTACCTTTTAAACTTTCTAATGTTCTGAAGATTCTTTGTAATGGTTTCTTAATAAAGTGCCTAAGGTGTTCCTGAACATTTTACATAAGTAATAAACCTTGAGGCTGCTCAGTTGTGTGTACACCTTATCTTGAGCAGCTCTCTTATACTATTCTCAGTGTTCATGATGGAGAGTCACATTATTACTTAGCTTCAGGACTTGGACAACTGGGCAAGGTCTATGACTGAGGCCTTTTCTTATAGAGACTGGGAGGGTGAGGTAATGGTGTGGGGTGGATAATAGCCTCAAGTAGATAGAGCTAGGCTAGGCCCAAGTTTGTAGGTTAGAAATTAAATAATCATTTAATAGGATTTAAGAAAATGTAGTTATTCACTGAGATGCCCATTTTTATCTCAGAAGGATCAGAAATACAATAAACAATACTTTCTGAAAACAAAGAAGCACCACTTTTATGCAACTGCTATGAGCACAACATATTTTGGAGGATCCAAAATCAATGGAATATCAAGAAAAACCAAGTCCTCCAAAAACATGAAACTTTCAACTGCAGAAAAGTAAATCCAATTTAATGGGAGAGAAACTGTTATAATTTGAAATTTCTTCCTACACAAAAAATAAAGTACAGAGAGAAGCAGCATAGGAGAGTGCTAAGGACTGAGACCCAGGGCAGGTAAAAGGAATCAGGATGGAGAGATCACTAGTGATATACTTCTGCCACATGCCATTGGTCATAGTGAAGTTCCTATTGCACTGATTTTCATTGTCCACTCAATCTTAAGGAAATTAAGAATTGGAAACTGGACAATGCTCCCTTTGCCCATTGAACCACTAGTACAGGGGTCACAAATGTAAATGATTAGAGGGCTTCTGCATGTAGCATACAGGAGTGAACCCAGCTTGGGTATATGGAAAACAAAAACATCATCATGAAAAATAGTAACTGACTCTTACTAGACAACAGAGAAGGGTGAGGACTATGGCAAACTGGAGAATCAGGACTATGTCTTAAGTGGACAGAAAATATACAGCTCTTGCTTATAGCTCTATGGCAGTTGTCCCCAATATTCTGATTACTTAAGAGCAACTGAAATTAGGATTTTATAAAATCTGATTTTAAAAACTTAGCAAAAAAACATTAATTTTTAAAATCACTCTACGGGTTGATAACTTTAAGAGTCAAAAGACAAGTCTACTGGCAAAATTTGGTCAATGAGCTGCTAAGGTACTAGTCTTCATGATGGGGTTCTAGAACTATTCATGGCCTTTCTTTTTTTTTCCTCTTCCTTCTTTTATTTATTTGATTCTGAGACTTGTGTTTCCCAAGAAGATCCAGAAAGTCCAAATAAAAAGTCAGGAGTGTGTATTTTGGAGGAAAGGGACATTAGTGAACAGCAATCTTAACACTTAATAATTAGTCCAATATGTGAAATTTTAATTAAAGAGCAATTTTTATATTAATTGTGCTAAATTTGTCAGGATAGATTGTGGCTAACTTAAAACCAATATCCTTTCCCTTGGTCATTTGGTCTCCTTTAAACTTAAATGTACTATATGTTTTCTATTCTCCATACCCCTCTCTACTCTCTCTGTGTCCCAGGAACCTAGGATAGTATAGATTGCATCAAGGGACTATTTTTCCTCTGGCTTCCACTGTGTTTGGCCTCCCTGAGGACACTGGTAGGACTTAGGAGGGTAGGAAGAAATCAGGAGTCTGGGCATTCATTGGCCTGCTTTTTTACAGCTGGTCAATGGCTCCCTTCTTCCTATCTGGAGGTCCTCTTTATATAGACCCCCGTGTGTGTGTGTGTGTGTGTGTGTGTGTGTGTGTGTGTGTCCTTTGAAATATTGACTTTTGGGCTGGGAATGTGGCTTAGTGGTAGAGTGCTTGCTCAGCATGCATGAGGCCGTGGGATCAATCCCCAAAACCACACCGAAAGAAAGAAAGAAAGAAAGAAAGAAAGAAAGAAAGAAAGAAAGAAAGAAAGAAAGAAAAAGAAAGAAAGAAAGAAAGAAAGAAAGAAAGAAAGAAAGAAAGAAAGAAAGAAAGAAAGAAAGAAAGAAAGAAAGAAAGAAAGAAAGAAATATTGACTTTTTTTGTCCCCTTCAAGCCAGGGGTGCTAAAGTCTCCATAATTTTATAAGCCTCAGGTGACTATACTATCTTTTGTTTTATTTTTTCCCTTAAAACTGGTCCTACAGACCTCAAAACACCAGCTTGATTCTGCTTTGTTTCCTTCTGGGAGCCTAAATTAAAAAGCCATTTCAAAGGACACAATCATTTCCCAGGGCTGGGATCTTAACTGGGCAAAGTTTTTCATCAAGCCCTTTAATTCTTCTTTCTCTGGGATTTTTGGCTGGCCTTGTCTTCCTCTGTATTTAGACTAGAAAGTCTCCTCCCAACCAGACCAGCCACACCCACTCTTTCCTTTTTACTAGTTGTCAGAAAGCTTTTTCTAAACACCAAACTTTAGGATATAATGGAAGAGATGCTTTCATATTCTTCTGGTTGGCGGATGAGTCTGTACAATCATTGGGGAAGTTATTTGACAGTAAGTGTTGAGAGCCTTGAGAGTCTACCTTTGACCCAGGAACTTCACCTTGGAGACTTTCTTAAGGGAAGAATATTAAATATTCAAGAATTTGTATAAATATTGCATTAGCTTTTCATTACTATTACCAAAATACCTGACATAAACAACTTAAAGGAAGAAAGACATAATTTTGGTTCATGATTTCAGAGGTTTCAGTCCATGGTTATCTGGCTCCAATGCTTTGGGCACAAGGTGAGGTACTTTCTACCATATCATGTTGGAAGGATTATGCTCAGTTTTATGTGTGTGTGTGTGTGTGTGTGTGTGTGTGTGTGTGTGTGTGTGTGTGTGTGTGAGAGAGAGAGAGAGAGAGAGAGAGAGAGAGAGAATATCCTTCCATGACATATCTCCTGTTACCTATTTCCTCCAAGTAAGTCCCACCTCCTACAGTTTCCATCACCTCCTAATAGTCCATTCAGATTATCAATCCATCAAGTGGATTAATCCACTGATGAAACTAGAGCCCTCTTGATACGATCATTTCCTAAAAGCCCCACCTCTGCACATGGCTGCATTGGGGACCAAGCCTTCAACACTGAATCTTTGGGGGACTATTCATACCTAAACTATAACAAATATGGTTGCGAACTATAAATGAGGCACATCCAATTAGAGGATATACCAAGTGCCTTCTGTTTAGCCTATCAGCTTGTCTCTCCAACTACTCTCTGCCCTGAGAGACCAGCCTTCCTAATACTCAGTCTAGGGATTTACTACCCTCTTGACTTTGGGATGAGCTCACCAATGATATGTCTTTGTAGGAAATTAAGCAAGACAAGAAGAGTAAAGTAGAAATAGTTAACCTTGTCCCTATCCTGCAGAAGACCTCAGGCTTACTGGGACCCTTGAAAAAAAGTGAAAGTGCTTGTACAGTGACCCTATCCTCAATTCAGTCTCCCCAAGTTCCAGTAAAGAGCTCTTCTCCTGCCCTTTAAAGCCTAAGAATGGTGAGTCCCCTCCCCCTGTTTTTATTTCAGGGATATGGTACTATCACTGACTCAGTATCTCAGGTTTGTAAATAGTTTCTTAGTTAGCAAATCCTCCCTAAATTATCCAATTTAGATATGTTTCACCACCAAGAATCTGGTGGAATCAATAGCATATTTACGTACATGGGGCAACAAGTATTATCCACAACAGACTAATTCCTAACACAGAAGATATTTATGAGGAATACAACAACATTTATAAATCCAGTATGAAGACAGCTATATAAAAGTAAAGCAAACGAAATTCATCATGAAAATGCCATTAATCTTCTAAGTATGAACATATAGCCTTCTAATGCAAAAAGAAGTAATGACTTAAAAGTGAAGGCATTGTAAGAACATGCCCAGAGGAATCTGGAAAGACCGCAGAAGTGAAATGAGCAATGATTCTTGACGATCACACAGGACAAGTAAGAAAAAGGGGAAAAACATGTCTGGCAGAGAATGAAGCCTATGAAAAGGCAAGTGAAAGTCCAGAAGAAGGCCAGGACTCTGCTCTGGAGTTGGAGTTGGGAAGGGGCAGGGGAATTTTATAGAAAAGGGCACTGGGAATGTGATTTGGGGTCAGAATGTCCACAGTTTCATTGTTGGTGATAAATGTCCACTTTATGGCCTGGGAGAAGGCAAGGAGTGGAATAAAATGAATCATAGGTAGGTTTAAGGATAGGATAACTATTATAGACTTGGATTTGAGAAAAAATGCTCTTCAAGCACACTGGAGAAGGGGTGGTTGGGAGTTTCAGAGAAGGATGACAAAGCCTATACTAAGGAGATTTGCTGAAAAGAGTAGAGAGGCTAGGCATGGTGGTGTATGGCCTGTAATCCCAGTGGCTCGGGAGGCTGAGGCAGGAGGACTGCAAGTTTAAAGCTAGCCTCAGCAACTCAGCAAAATCCTAAGCAACTCAGCAAGATCCTGTCTCTAAATAAAATAGAAAACAGGACTGGGGATGTGGCTAAGTGGTTAAGTGCCCCTGGGCTCAATCCCTGGTACCCCCCCACCAGAGAGAGAGAGAGACAGAGAGACAGACAGACAGACAGTAGAGAGAAAAGATATGGATACTTCACTAAAATGGAATTTACATAATTCATAAACTATTAATATTCAAAAGCACCCAAAAGAATGAACAATCAGAAGACATTAAGAAAAGAGTCATGACTTATGTTCAATATACTATAGTGTTCTTCAAGGAGGAGACAGAAAATCTAACAGGGTTAATCCAGATTCCTAGGTCAGATGTGCTCACCCACTGAAAAGAGATGGATATCGATCTCTGTGATCATGTCTTGGTGCTGACACCTCTGGGCAGGGTCAGGCTGTTGCCCCTGCTTTCTGCTGAAGTCATGGTCCCATCTCTTTAACAATATTCCCCAGGTCATTATGAATTACTAATCACTGGGGAATGGGGAAGTGACTTAAAGGGACATGCTTTTAATGATTTTCAAAATAATACATTGTTAGCCTTTCCACCAAATACTTGTTCCATATTCTATTTGGATGGATTAAAAATTTATATAAATATCCAGCCATCCATTATATACTATACTTACTCATCTATTCTTTCTTTCCTTTTTTTTTCCAAAAAGAAAGTCAGAAATGAATGTCCTGTAATACTCAACTAACCAGGAATAACTAGCATGATGTTTATTAAGCAACTAATGCCAAGCTGTAGTTGTGCTAAGTCCTGGGGACTCAACATAGAATTAAATAAGTTTCTGCTATTTTAGCAACTCCGACTTGGAAAATGAGAAATAGTTTAACTATTGAGCTTAAAGTGGAAAAATAGCTGAAATATAAGCAGAACACATCATAGGGAGGGGCAAATTAGGGACAAGCAAATATACCTTGGAGTAGCAGCCATGCTGCCTAGAGTTGGTGAAGCTCACATTGGAAATGGGAAGTCTTACATAGAATGTGGAGAAAACCACTTTCCAGAAAAGTGTATGGGTAAAGGAGAAAAGGTCAGAAAACCCATGGTGAATTCTTGGAGCAGCAGATGATTCTGTGTAAGAGGAGAGTTGACAGTGTCATATTTCAAAGGTGATTATCATTGAAGTTTCAAGGAGATGGGCTGGATGAGTCTGATGTGAAATAGGCATGGATTTTTTAGTATGATTTAAGTATATTAATTTCAGGGAAGAGATAAACATTTTCATTTTGAAAAGATGACCTTCTATAAGGACCTATAAGGACCAGTTTGAGGTTAACTAAGTGTTAATGGTGGAAAGATCTTCATTACAGAAGGATTGCAGCTGATAAGTCACAGACCAATGTTATCTAGCATATACCCATAAAAGGGAAAAATAATACCTAGGGTATGCTCGATTCTTTTCTGTTGCCTTACCTTGTGAGGATTCTAATGTTAAAAAATAAAAATAAAATAAAAGGTTCCATCTTTCACTGCACTTGCATATCATATTGAAATGCACATCTTTATAAATTCCTTGTATTTCTGGATCATTAAAGGATTAATTTATGTGACCTGGGATGAGTGTTTGAAATATTTTAAAAGATTTTATTACATATGATCAACAGATTCCAAGAAGGTTAGACACAATTTACAATCCCACCATAAATGCATTCTTATTTCAACCCTCTATTGCTAACATTAAGTGTTATCATTCTGAAAAAAGTCTTTGAGCATCTGATGTGTGAAAGTGGCATCTTATTTCTTTTCTTGGGAGGGTTGGGGTTGCAGGGGTACCTGGATTGAACCCAGGGTTACTTTAGCACTGAGCTGCATCCCCTGCCCCCACCATTTTTTTTTTTTTTTTTGTGACAGGGTCTTGCTGAATTGCTTAGGGCCTTGTTAAATTGCAGAGTCTGCTTTGAATTTGTGATCCTCCTGCCTCGGTCTCCAGTCATTGAGATTATAGGCAGTCACTGGGATTATAGGCGTGCATTAGCACGCCTGGCTCATTTCTTAAATTAGTGTTTTTGGATGTCTAATGAAGCTGAACTTTTCCCATGTGTCTTTAAGCATTTGTATTCTCTATCCTTTTTAGACATTCCCTATCCTTTTTAACTATTGTAGACTAAATGTTTCTAATTCATATGTATGGGCATACTGTATGGTTTGCATTTTTAATGCTCCTCTGCAATATTTAGAAGCATATAATTTAAAAAATCATCCAACTTGTCAGTTTGTTCTTTTGAAATTGAATAAATTATTTTTACATTTATAAAGAAATTTTATTCCAGCATTAGAAAAAAAGTGTCACATACAGTCTTATAGTTTTACACTAAACCTTTTATTCCATCATAAAGTAAGTTTCTGAATTAAGTCTCTTTTCCAGAGAGCTAACAATTGTCCCAACATCATTTATTGAATAGTTAATCTCCTCTCCACTGACCACTGAACCATGTTTTTTGTTATGTGAAATTATTACTTATTTTAAGTTCTATTCTTGAGTTACCCTATTTACCAATTCACCAACTGAGTCGTTTCTTTTTCCAAATCAGATTACAACATCTTTGAGAAAAAGGATTAGGTTTCATTGATGCTTTTATTTTCTATAGGGCCTATCACTTTACACATAGCAAATGTTCAATAAATATTTATATGTTTTTTTAAATGAGTGCTTAAATCAAACATCCTGTGCCTCATTTACAAAGAATTTCCTCGCTATGTTAAAAGGTCACATTCTTCAAGGTGAAACATGAAGTAATTTTGAAATTAGAGAAGGGGGCTGAGAATGGCAGTGTTCCAAGTATAAAAATTCCATGTGAATTTGATTAGAATAATTTAAATTTTGTGGTGACTTCACTCTCCAGAGGCCATGTGATCATGAGAAAATGCTCAGAGGGAGAATTGTAGTCTTGGGCTCATTCTGAGTTATTGAGGTTTAGAAAGCCCTTTAGCTGTGCAATGATGTGCAAATCAGTCCACATTCCACAGTGGCTCAGCAGACTTCTGTCAATGGTGAAAGATTGTCTTTATAATGCCTGCTGATACCTCTATTTGAGAGAACTAGATGTAGGGTCTTAAAACCACTATATGTTGAAAGCCATGACATTTAATACTACAAGTTCATTTATACTCCTAACTATACATAAGTTTAAACATGCTAAATTTTAATTAAAAGGCACTATTTAAGTATGCATGCCCCTGTAATGTACACATAAGTGAAGTTGTCATGTAGTTGTATATCAAACTGCAGAAGAATGATTTCAGACTGAAAAAATGACAGAAGAATTTTGTTGGATTAAGTAAACATAAAACTAGATTGCAATAAAGTACGCTGGAGGTATAGACTTCCATATGAAGACATACTAGCTCTATCAATGTGAGTAAAGAATTGTAGAGTTACTGGGAAAAGAAAGGTATATATTCGGCAAAACCAAAGATATTTGTTATTTTTCTGACAATGTACAAGTATGAAAATAAATATTTATGTATTTTCAATGTTACGTATATTGTGAAGCTAAAAAGAATCCTAACTACCATTATCAAAATCCTTGGGTTAGTGCATTGTGAATTCTAACTTGTTTCTCTCATGATCTATCTTTTGATTTTCACAATCATTTTGTTGGGTAAATTTTTTTTGTGTGGTGTGCTCATGTTCTTGTAGACTATTTTTTTTTTTAGATTAGGCTTCAGATTCACATCAAAATTTAAGAGAAAGTACAAACAGTTTCTATACATCCTTGCCCCTATATCTGGATAGCGTTTCCTGCTATCAACATCCCACATTACAATGGTACACTGCTGTAACTGATGAACCTACACTATCATGTCATCACCCAAAGCCCATAGTTTACATCTAGGTTCATTCTAGCTATTGTACATCTCTTTGTTGTTTTCGTCAAATGTATCATGACAGGTATCCACCCTTTTAGTATCATACAGAATAGTTTTACTGCCCCAAGAATCCTTTCTGTTCTACTTGTTCATCCCTCCAGCCTGCCCAGCCTCTGACCTTTTTCTTGTCTCCACAATTTTGCTTTTTCCAAAATGTCACATATTTGGAATCACACAGTCTGTAGCCCTTCCTGGTTGACTTAGTAATGCACATTTGAGATCCCTCCATGTATTTTCAATGCTAAATACTTCACTTTTTAGTGCTAAATACTATTCTATTGTCTGAAGGACATCTTTATTGGTTCTAAGTTTGGGCAATTACAATTAAAGCTGATGTAAACATTTATGTGCAAGATTTTGTGTGATCATAGTTTTAAACTTTTTTTAGTAAATACCAAAGAGTACAATTGTTGGATGGTTTAATTTTGTAAGAAAATGCTACACTGTCTTTCTAGAGCAGCTCTGCCGCTTTGCATTGCTGCAAACAGGAATTTATGGTTTCTATTGCTCCACATCAGAATATGGTGTTGTGAGTGTTTTGGAATTTAGCCATTCCAATAAGAAGGAAGTGTTATCTTATTTTAATTTGCAATTTAGTTACTTCACTATTGTTATCACATAAATGAATAAACAGAAGTATAGGAAAATTATTTTCCCATGATTCTAAGAATACTGAGTAGCTTTTTCATATTCCAAAGTCCTTGTGATTTTTATTCTGTGGTTACCTAGCCAGATAAGAATATATATTCATATTTTCATATGCAGGACACCAGGTGTTAATATCCAGTAACTTTTCTTATCTGTATCAGTTTAAGTTCCTCCAGAAGACCCCGAGACCAGGAAATGCCACAAAGCAGTGGGAAATGAGGAGAGAAAGGCAGCCAAAGAGGAAATGTTTGAATCTAGTTATCACTGTGCGCAACTACGATTTACTTCTCAATACTACTGCTCAATATTACTAACAATGTGATGTGTGACAGTGTGAGTGACTCTTTATATTGTTTGAGACTGGTTCAGGATTTATAAATTTATATATCTACAAAAGATTAAAGTTGTTTAGAAACTTTCATAGCAATTTAACATTTTTGTGTCTTCCCTTTTTCTAATAATTAATTTTATTTTATTTTTATTTTTTAAAGTATCTGTCTGTGATTGGGGAAAAAAAAAAACCTCGCCCCCAAATAGTACAGAACATCATGCCCCAAATGATTCCATACAAAGAGCAAGGGAACTGAGGTATTCATACCTCACTTCTTGTCTGATAGGTATACAGTTGAGACAGTATTCGGGAAATTTCACTCCCCAGCACTTCAAGCGGAAGTGCAGTGGAGCAGTGAGCTGACTCAGACATGAGAAGGTCACCTGCTAGAGGTGAGTCAATAAAGCTAAGAAATCCATTCGAATATCATCACGTCTCTACAATTACTGTGAAAATGAATTAAAGGCCAAAGAAGCATTCATTTTCTGTGTGCTATAAAAAGATATAGGAAAACTGGGATTAGGCTATGCACAGATAAAATGCACCATTTAAAGTATCCGTATTTTTCACTGACCCAGGGAAATTAAATAACTTACCCAAAGATGAAGAGATGGTTAGAACTCATTCTTGTGAGTTAGACACTTACTATTGGGGTTTAGGCCTCCTTTATTTTCTGGTCTTATTCAATATTGGTTTCCCAGTTTCCTGCTGATTCTGTGGGCTCCCAATTTCTTTCTAATAATTTTGGTTTTCAGTTATAACAGCCACAATATGACTCTACTATTTGAAACCAAAAGTCATCACTGATAAAAGAGTGATTGAAAATGATCTGATCTCAGATTCATGCCTCATCAGAAATCCTCTTAAAAAATTGAGTTTTGTCTCTTTGTCATTCTGGGTCTCAGTTTCTACATTTATAAAGTGGGAACAGCTCACAAGTTTGATTCTTGGGAAATTAGTCTGCAAGTTGTTCCTGAAAAAAAAAAAAAAAGTTTCTTTTTCTAGAGAACCTAAAACATGTTGGCCTATTTGAGTTTCTGGAAATTTATCCAGGAAAGGATTTAATTTAACTTTAACCCAGAATTTTCCAAGATTAATCATGGCAGTCTTGTTTCAGAAAACATTAACATTTAATAGGCTATCTTGGCAAGAGACATTGATTCCAGCAGTTCATTTGATTTTTTTTTTTTTTTTTGCATGCACCTGATCCTGGACTTTGGCAGTAAACACACATAGAGTCTCTGTACTAACCTTTTATAGTAAGGATGCTTAAACTTCTCTGCATTTAAGGACAATTTAAGGGGCTTTTTTAATAGTATATGTTACTATAGTATAGGTTACTAAGCACTATATACAAGACCTACTAATTCAGAATCTCCTGAAATAGACACAAAGAATTAAAGCTCAGAATTACTCTGTAGGTGATTATGTTGTAGGCCTTCGTCTTCACTCTGTAATATAATGAGAAACACTGTGTCATTGAACATTTTAGTAGAACGTATCTTTCATTGGCTTATGTCCTTTATCATTAGATGAAGTTAGAAGTCATAATCTCAATAATTTACAAGTGAGACCATTCACCATCTCTTATGAGCAATAGATGAGGCAAGTTCATAGACAACTTGTGTGTAACCACTATAAAGCTACTGAGTAGCTATGATCGCAAATTCAGAAAGACATAATATTAAATGTGAATATAGATGCAACCATAGGATCAATAATGTGAGCAAACTTTGGTTAAAGTCTAGATACTCAATAAAAGAAGTGGGTTTTCAATGTCTCCCTTACTCCTGCTACCTACTTATAGTTTCTTTATTCACTATTAACAAAGTTAGTGAAAAATCAAGGTTAAAGAAGTAGCAAAGAAACTTATGTCATCTAGTTTCATGACTTATTAACAACTCAAAGAATCTGATGATAGGAAGTCTGGAATGAATAGCTAAATGTTATTTTTGGACTATCTGTGAATTTCATTTGCTCTCTTTACCACAAGTGATGAAAAATTAGCTGTCAGAAATTTCAAAATTAGACTGCAAAACATGATAGAAAAACAGGAATTAGTGGTGTCATCATGTCTTGAACAGTTTTTTTTCTCTTCAAGTAATATGATGAGAATATGCTGCAATTCTTCACAATATTATATACATTTTTGAAGGAAAAAAACATGTGTTATAGAGATCAATGATATTTATTGGACATAAGCAAACATTGTGTTCCTAGGTTGCTAGCTATATTCACTGTAAGAAAATCCTATAGCTGATTTTCAGGATTTCACAGGAATTTACTTTTATCTTTATAGCTCAAAATGTACAAATAACTTGTTTATAAATAAGTTGCAGGATTACAACCTAACACCTAGAATATTGTGTTTTATTTTATTTTAATAACCAGAGTTACAAACTCTTTCCAACTGGGAAGTGGTGATAAATGGTGCAGTGCTTACTCTTCAACAACTCTATAGAACTGGCATCCTGATATTTATTTGCATGGGCTTCACATCACAAAATGTGCACACCCTTCTTTCTAAATGGCTTCAAACTTTCCAGAAACAAAACTGTGAGCTTCATTTTATTCCTCTTGCTACCCAGTTGGTTTTGTCTTCTATATAGAATATATTAACACCTAAAAATAAACAACAAATAAAATAGCGCATACATTATAAGTTTCACAAAGTTACAGCGATTCTTATTTGCATGTTTATATTTGATTGAATATTGTAACTGCCATTTACAATGTAGTGTAAACAGGTAAAATTTAAAACTACCATCATGTAACTTTGGTGTGACTGTCACTTTATAGAGTGGACTTACATATCTGTGTAAATTGGGAATTTAACCTTTTTTTCTTAATTGCAACATTTGTATTGTTTCAAGGGTGACTGCATTCCTTAGGCTGTGACATCATCTCTGGAAAACATGCATGCTGCCCAACTGAAGAGTCACTAATCAGATCTAGGGGATGTATGTTCAATTTTTCAAGTCTTCACTCCCATCCCAACTATGTTTTCAGGCCCTTCCTTTGAAGCTTCCAAAAACAAAATCATAGCTATTCAAATTTGAAATCAAAAGAAATTTATTAATGATGTAGAGTTTGATTTAATTTTTATTCAGTGTGCATTGCTGGTAGTAGAATTGAATCAGTTTTTGAGGTTCAAGTCTCTCAAAAGGGTCTGCTTTGTAGTTCTAGACCACTTTTTCCAACTGGGCTTCTGGTATGATGAGCTTGTTTTGTGCACCCCAATATGCAATCTACACCTGAGAAAAGGGGGGTTTTCGATGTTGCAGTGTATTAAACAGGTACTTTCCATTCACTCAGTTAATAATCAGAAAACAGAAAGAAAAGAAAGAGAGCCTCCTACTTGTTTTCTTACTCTAAACAAGGAGATGGAAACTATTAAATAAGGAGGGAAACTCCCGCATATTTCACCTTGACCTGGCTGGACTGGTCTGATGTCTGGAAGAGGTGGGTGTTCTATTAAAGAAAACGGATAAGTTACTAGTGGAAAAGTGAGAGGTCAGACTTCAAGATGGGGAAACAACTTCAGCTCCGAAAGGAAAAGGGAACCTTCATTACCCAGTCTCAAACTGGGAACAGTGTCTCGTTTCCAATTCCGGGGGCTGGGTTCCCTTTCTCTCCCTGGACTTAAATGGGTAGTGACAGGACTCGAGATACTCTGCTTCCCCTATTGCTCCAGCCCAACACCGTTTTGCTCCAGCACCTAAATTTCTGAGCTGCAAGCAGTCAATCCCCTCCCACCTTGTCTCCTTAGCTTCTCTCTTGCTCCTTTGCTGCCTTGTGTAACTTCTTTGTTCCGTTTACTGGGAAGGTGGCGATTAAGGTCAAAAGACCCACTGTAACCAGCAAAAGCCCAGAGCCACAAACAGACCCTGGGGAAAAGCAAGGCTGTCCAACTCAGGGGCAAGGCTCTGCGTAAAAGAGTAGCGAGAAATCTCGGCAAGTAGCTCCGGGAACAGCCCCTGCGGAATCGTCCAACTCTCGAAAGGCTGGGGAGACCCGGGACTGCCTCGGGATGGGACAGAGGGCGAGCTGCAAGCAAAGTGGGCAGCGCACACTCGCAGAGCAGAGCACTGGAGGCGGGGAGAGGCCCCTAGACTCCACTTTGTATGCAGCAGCTGCTGGGCAGTGAGTATCTCTGAACAAAGAGCGCGCAGTGCAGGGGTGAGAGTTCGCGGTTTGCTCACAGCTGCCACTCGTGCTGAGCAAGTCTCCCACCACACCCCCTGGGCGAGCTTTGGGGGTGCAGGATTCCAGGGAAGAGGGAAAGGGAAAGCGGTGTGCTATTCCTGTTGCGCGGCTACGCACCAGGAATTCTTGTGAACGGTGGGAATGGCAACTATCCGATCCAAGGGGGAGAAAAAGAGCTGGAGTGAGCAAAACAAAGAGCGAGTGTGGGCCGCGGTGACTTCATGCCTCACCAATGTCCCGCCCACGCTACTCCGAGCTGTTGCTGCTGCCTCTGCCCGGGCGCCGCCGCCCCTACGGGCAACCCGGCAAGGCGCACTATAGCGTGGGGCGGTTTCCTAGCAACTCCCGGCCGGAGCGTGCCCAGCTAACAGCAGGTTGGGACCCCCTCGGGGGTGGGGTGGGGGACCAGGAAAGGACCACCCCAATCCTCTTCAACCCCAACCTCCTCCACTGCATCCTCGCTGCGAGCACCCCAGACCACGGCAGCTGCCAGGGGTCTGGGCAGCGAGACGCCTGAGCCAAACTCTGGAGCCGAAAGGACAAGGGCACGAAGCCCCCGCCCCGCGAGGCTGGGCTCTCGCACCCCCGCGGAACCTCCCCTCCTGCGCTAGCGCCCTGAGCTCCAGTCCTGGCTAGCCTGGAAGTAGAAATGCCTTGCTCTGTGTTTGGGGGCGTCTACAAGCACTTCTAGAGCGCTCCCGGGGCCGCCTCCCCAGCCTCTGGCACCCAGAGCCTCAACCTTCACCAGTCAGAACGCTTTTGCCTGGACCTTGCCCGCTGCTCCGCTGGCGAGGCTGCAAAGCTGCTACAAAGTGGAGTTGGCCTCCCTGCCCACCTGTGGAAGAAGCTCGCGCAGATTGATGCGCCATCGACATTTTTCCCCTTCGGCCTTCTGGCGTCCCCTCCCACAAATGCGGCATCACCCAGTGAATATACATTAGGGTGATTCCCCCCAGCCTCGGGCTTTGTTTGGGTTTGATTGTGTTTGGCTCTTGGCTAAGCTGATTTATGCAGCAGAGCCCCATCGGCTGGAGAGAAACAAAAGCTCTTTTCTTTGTCCCGGAGCGGGCTTTGGAGCCCTCGATCGCGTCGCCGCCGCTGGCCATCGGCCGTCGGAGGAGGTGCTTTTCGTGGAGACTCCAGGGCTGGCCGAGTGGATCTGGGAGGGCCGCGGGAGCCCTGAGATGCAGAGCAGTGCTCGGCCCACGTACCTGCACAGCTTGCTCGGAGCCGCGAGATCCGTCTGCTCGGCCTGAGGGAAACGTCCTAGAGATTCCCAGTCTTTTGGTCCCGAGGTGCGCCCGGGAGGCAAGAGCGCGCTACAGGAAAGGAGCCTGGCGGCAGGCGCGGGTAGGGCTGCTTTGCATTATGTGCGGCTCGGCCCTGGCTTTTTTTACCGCTGCATTTGTCTGCCTGCAAAACTGCCGGCGAGGTGCTGCCTCATTTCTTCGGGCGGCCTGGGTATTTTCACTTGTTCTTGGACTGGGACAAAGTGGTAAGTTGTTTTGTTCTGTTTTCTTCTCTTTGCACCGAGTCTTGGGCTGGCACCAAGAGTTTCCTGGCCTGAGCATCCTGGCCAGGTAAGTAGGGGATGTCAGTCTATGTCTGCCCTGAGAACACAAGAAAGGGGTGTGTGTGTGTGTGTGTGTGTGTGTGTGTGTGTGTGTGTGTGTGTGTGTCAGCGTCCTCTACCGCAGGCGGCCTCAGAGAAACCAGGTGTCAAGCATTTCCGCCGGGAGTGACAGCAATAGCTAACTATACTGTGTATTGCTCCAGGGTGCTGAGAAAGCAGCGCCTGAATGGAAGTTCCGAAGGGAGGGTGTGGAGAGGGTTGCATTTAGGAATTGGAGTACATCCTTGAGGATATGATCGGTATATAATGTGCTCCACATCTTTCTAGTATTTGGGTCCACCAAACTTTCACTTCCATTTGAGGCAAAGCTGTGGATAAACTGGTTGTTATAGGAGATAGTCTTCCTTTTTTTTTTTTTTTTTCTTTTTAGTTCGTGAAAGGAGACAGCGGCAACACACAAGTTTCTTGTATCATAAGGTTCATTCTGAGTAAATTGAATACTCTTGAGGAATATTCGTGCTTTAAGCCACCATCCTTTCAGCTTTTTCTTCAACAACAACAAAAATACTTTTGAAGCTAATTGATCCTTCACTAAGCTCACTCTCTGACTGAGAAGCAGTGAGAACCCTGGACCAAGGATTGACTTTTAGTCCAGGCAAGCCACCCTTCAGGCAGCATGGTGAACTCCAATCCTGGTTAGGCTGGAAGTAGAAACACCTTGCTCTATGTTTTAGGATGTTAAAATCAAGAGTTACCTTAAATTGGAAAGGTTAGTCCTTCATAAACCTTGTTTTTTTTTTGTTTTTTGTTTTTTTGGTTTTTTTTGTAGTCGTGTGTAAAATAGGGATAAGAATACCTGCCCTCCATAAAGGAAAATCCAAGTCAAATATCATATGAGAAGGGATTGGGGGGCTTTTGATTTATGTAATAAAAATCCAATATAAGATTGAAGCATTGTATTGTTAATAAACCATAAAACAAGATAAGTAATGATAATAGTCCACTTAGGATGAATTCTTATTGGATTCTCATACTGGTCAACATTTGTTTTCACAAATGTAATGACTATTTCCATACTTTAAAGTTTTCTTTTCACTTTTCTCTGTTTTGTCACCAAGTCCTTAAGTTCTATAAGAACCTTACTCTAACTTCTTTAGCTCAAGGAGTATTTACTTAATAATTGTCTAATTGTTTTGTAGACTAAAATTTATTTCTGTGCCTTGAAATGACATGCAAAGTTTCTGCCTGAAGCTAATTAAAATAATCATCATAACCTTATAAATAAGAGTTTATAGTGGAAATATTCAGATAACTTCATTTAATTGTTACATGTATAGTTGTCTAACATTTCTTCCAGGAAGATTTACCCAGTTATCTGAAATGGGGTCAATTAGAGTAAATTTTTATCTTGTGGTTACTTTTTTGGCTTACATATTGATTTCAAATTAAATGAAACTTAACCCAAAGGAAAAGGTAACATTATCAGTTATCTTTGGAACAGGTATTTGTTGCAGCAGATTTTCCACTGTGTTTAATTCCAACCTGTATCAATAAGTAACAGAGTTTTTTTCTACTTTTAGTAAACATACACATATCTACACTAGTAAAATAACCAACAGAGTATATTTTATTCCTAATAAATAGTCAAAGGAAAAAGTCCTACTCGCCTCTAGAATTTTCTAATAATAGTAATCTTTAAAAATTTGATGTGCTTGTAAAGATTAGTCAAGTTCTTTTATAATAGCATTGCATTTCCATCCAGTGACCAAAACTGATTTAAAGCCAATATTATGAATGGGTCCCCCTTGCACCTGCTGACTTAAAAAGGGAATGCTTACCTGAAATCAGAATAAGGCATCCTTTCCCCTGTCTCTGTCAAATACAAAGGTTTCTGATGTATACTGATTTGAATGGCAGTTGAAAACATGCAAAAAAATTTAAATTATAGCCAATACAACACAGAAAATTAGAGATCAGCGTAAACTGTTGTACTTTCGTGATATAGCTACAAGTCTCAAATTATATGTCTTTACAGTGCAAATTAGATGCTTAAAGCAGGATAGAAATTTAGGTATCAGTTACAAAGGAAATCTTATTCCCATGCTCAGTAGTTTACACCAAGAAAATGTTGAGGGCAATAAAATCATACTAAAGAGACCATAAACTGCACAAGAACAACATAACTTTATATGTGATTTTTGAAGTAGAATTTCTAGGTCTCAAATACATTGTTGATTTTTAATGCTGAATGTATAATGAGTGGAGGGTTTATAAGTAAAATTTAAAGGTTTCTGATGCAGAAAATTATTGCATTTAAAAAAATCTTTCCCTGGTGTAAATTATCAGCAACATAGTATTAATAACAATGATACCATGAAGTGGTTAATGAGTAACTGGAAAACATAAAAAATACCTATTGATTAATATTTGAAGAGTTATTGTAATAATGCTGTTACTTCCACATTTGCTTATTTTAAAATAAGCAAATGTGGAAGTAATAGCATTATTAAAAGCTTATGTAGCAATAACAGTGACAGATTTCAAAAATCACATTTTTTAAAAAAATGTGATATTATTACAATGAAATTTCATCTCTTATATTGTCAACTATCAAGTGTTTAGCCTTTTAAATCACTATAAACTGGATTAGCATTAATCTCCCTCAAAACACATCTCACAGCATGAAGTCTTCCCAGAATTCTTCATGCTTTTATACAGTGACCTGATATTTAAGAGAACCAAGGCTTTATTTAAAAGGTGAAATCTAGTCTTGTGAGTTACTTGCATATAAATTATACAAATTATACAAATTAATTATATCTTATGGCAACTGAAAAAATTGAGGATCTATTAAAAGTCATTTACTCTTGCCCTGTGTATGAAAATAGACATCTCATATTATTTGAAAATGCCAAAAAATGTTATGTAACCAAAATATCTTCTTAACCTACTACCAGATCATCTCAAATTTTACCACTTCATAAATTCCTTTGTGTTAACATAGTATTGACCCTCTGTTTCTTTTAGTTTTTAACACTGTGTTATGGACATTTTCAAACACAGACTGATGCAGAGAGAATGGTATAAGGAACCACCCATCAACCAGCTTCACTATTAACTTAAAAGTAACTCACATCTCCTCCCAGTTCATCCCCTTACCCTAACTAAATTATTTTGAAACAAACTTCTCATGACGTTTTATCCAAAAATATTCTGGCAAATTTAAACACTACTGGAGGAGAAACACATTGTCATTTATCTCAAAGCTTGTATTTTTTTTCAATGAAATTTAGGACCATAAGAATGTTCACAAGCTTAAAAGGAAGAGCCATGGAAGAGAGTGGAACAAGAAAAGACAGAAACACAGTTTCAACCATTTACTTTTCTGTTAAAGTTCTGTTTGGAATCTATTTAAAAATATTTGTCTTTAAATAGTATGCATAGGTAACATCTTTTTGGTATGCAAGCATATGAAGAAGAAGAAAACATAACATGAATAAATCTACTTTCCAAGACAAATGTAAATTGCTCTACCCCAGTGGACTCACTGCAGGTACACCTTGCTAAAAGTTTCAGTTTTAAGGATGCTCCTCCCGCCTCATTGGCATTGTCCTCTATTTCTCATTCTCCTGTTGCTGTAAGTCCATAGTTACTTTCTCCAGCCCTTCTCTTCACCTCTCTGCGGCAGCCAGGCTTTCTTGATTACCTCTGCAGTCCCACTCTGTTTAGATCACGTCACTTCCCCACCAAATCTGATAGCCAATTCATAGTCTTCATCTTGTTTGACCTCTTGTCTGTCAGGGACTTGGCACCATGGACCTTACCCTTCTTGGAAACACTTCTACTCTTTGCTTCCTGGACCTGTAATCTCTTGGTTTTGGTTCCTTTTCATCTCTGATGTTGTTTCTTCTTCATCTTCCAAACTCCAAAAGTAAGTGTGTCGAGAACTCAGTCTTTGAAATTGTACTTCTCTTTCTGTACTGAGTCTTGGGTTTAAATATCATTTCTGTGCTGACACCTCCCAGAACCTCCCTCCAGTCCTGACTATTCATTGATCTCAGAGAGTTCAGTCGACTGCCTATTCAACATCTCCATTGTTGAATGTTCCAAAGACAAAATGCACACTAACGTACTCAAAGTCAAACACTCAATTTTATTCGTCAATCTTGCTCTTTTCACACTTCTTATCAACTCAGTTAACGGCAAATCTGTCTCCCAGTAGTTCAAGCTAATATTCTGGTGGTATCCCAATTCTTCTCTCTCTCTCACAGTCCTTTTATGACCTCTTTTGCCAGCACTCTGGCCCATACCAGAGTGGGCCATCTTTTGCTTAAACTCTTGAAATCCATCTTTCCTGCTCCACAGTGCACCCAGACCTACTTTTAAAAGATGCACCATGGGTCCTGTCATCCCCCCACATAGAACTCTCTGTGGCTTTTCATCTCTCAGACTGAAGGCCAAGCCTTTCCATGACATTCAGAATCTCACATGAACTAATTCCTGATGACTGTCCGGCCTCATTTCCTTTCCCTGTTCTCTCTTTGTTCCAGCAGCACTGGTCCTTTCTGTGCCCTAAATGCACCAAGCATGATCTGCCTCCAATCTTGAATGTCCTCATCCCTATCCCTGGAACGGTCTTCTCTGAAATACATTGCTGATCCTTCTCCCTCATTTTGTCCCAGTCCATTCAGATATCACTGTATCAAAAAGGGCTATCCATTCCTCCCTGTCAATCCTACTCTGCCTCTTTCTTTTCCTTTCCTGGCCCTTTGCAGCGCCGGGTACTATGTATTGCTTTGCTTACTGTCCTTCTCTGCTCCTCCTGATCCTGAAACTAGAATACAGTTTATGAGGAAAGGTGCTTTGTTGTCTTCCTTTGATAAATGCCAATCATGTAAATGTACCCAATGCACATTTATTGAGGAATGAAACAACAAATAAGTAAGTTTTGTCTCAATTGAATCTCGTATTGATTCCCTATTCATTCCAAGACAGGGTTTCATTGACTTTCTCTCAGTCTCTTCTTTTTGTAATAAACAGATAAACTTAAGAATCAGGTTATGTTATATTTTAATAGAAAAATAGCAGAATCTTCTTCAAAAATTAATTAAGGTATTTCTACATTTAGCAAAAACATAAGGGGAAAAGAGGACCTTAATGTCAATTTTGCTGTGATATTTTGTGGAATCAATTCCTATAACCTCTGTTTTTTCAAGAATTATAAAAAGTATATGATATTTTCAGGTGGTAGAATTGTTAATAGAACCCTAAAAACACTAACTGGGTAAAAAAAAGTTTTCAGAATAATCCTATCAACTGATAATTCTTAAAAAATGAATGTTAAAGTTTTAAAGATATCATAATATTTACTCATGAATATATTTTCCTACCAAGCTAATCATACTGAAAACAAAGTATTATAATATATCAAGAGAAGTGGAGGGATATAATAGACTGAAAACAAAGTATTATAATATATCAAGAGAAGTGGAGGGATATCTCAGAAAAGAAAGAGTTTTTTTTTCTAATAAGATCTAATTTATATAGGTAATTAAAAAGACAAATTTGATAATTAGTTTTCATTCCAAATAGGTTTTTTATGAGATCTGAGAAATATTGTGATACCATACACTATATGCCTTTCCAAATTTCCTGTACTTCTTTTTAAATGAAACTTTCTGGTAGAAAATATAGCATTTGAAATCGTCTGATCTTTATTCTTTAACAGTTTAGAGTCTTTTCTGCTTCCACTAGGTTAAATTTGAAATATCCAGGTATAAATAGTTTGGTGTTAAATTCCTCACTTTGCTCTTGAACCTCCCCCCAGGGCCGTTTTTTCTGGAACACTAGAGGCTACTGTTTTGATCTAAGTTTCTTTAAACTTTAAAGAGGTGACCCAGCATACTGTTTGCTTTTGATGCAGTCTTTCTCTTGTTTGTACTTATTAAGCCAAGTTGCCCATAGTCTCCTCCTTGAAAGTGCCTGTTATACAGCATCTACACACATTGCAATGATGTCCTTTTTGCTGGTTTGACCCATAAGTAATTAACTTATACTAAAACTGTGTCAGTTATGACATGCTCAAATCTGGCCTTAACAAACTGACACAAGAAAATAGTCTTTTTTTCTTTGCTTGTTTATCCAATAAACTAACAACTTTATAATCGATTTTGTGTGTACTTTCTCAATCCTTATTGTCTTCAAAGCTCTAGTCCCTGTTGCAGCTCGGGTCTACTCATTTAAAGGGTTCTGTTAGCAAAGGACTGTGAGGCCCTTGGTATCATCCAGTTACACATGAAATACTGGCTATGAACCATATATTGATTAAAACATATTGAAAATAAACCATAGAAAAAATTATACTAATTCATATTGGATTGTATTAAACTGAACAATTAAATACTAAATTCCTTATGTAGATGACCTAATTGCTAATCTTTAAAAATGTAACTTTTCCAATTGTATCCTAAAAATATCATGTAGGTATGACTTCTACATACAGTGAAAAGAAAGTGAAATGTTCATACAATTTAACAAACATTTGGACAGCTCTCATCCTATACCATACATTGATGTAAATGATTTAACATCTCAGTTTAATCTTTATAATAACACTGTGAAAGCCAAATTATAATCCTGGTTTTAGAAATGAGGACATTGAAGTAAAGAAGAGAAAAGTGACTTGTTCAGTGTCATCTAGCTAGTGAACAGAACAGATGAGATTTGTTCTCACTTGTACGGACTCACAATTTCTTCAAAAAATTCCTGGATATTATACATTTGGCATGACTGTCCGATAGTAGAGGACCTCACTACACATGCTTTACCTGGTGATTCCTTGGACCCACCCCATAGCATGGGAAATTATGGGAACCTTGCAACCCACAGAGTCACCTCAGAGAGGATTTGGATTTGTGAATCATAAGCCTGGTGAAAACATACCTCCTGTGGAAGCTCCCAGAAACTCTCAACTCACCTTAAGATACTCAGTATGGGAGTTTTCATATGTGAGTGAGAAAGGGAGAAAAAAACGTGGTTTTTGTGGGAGAGACCTGGAGTAAAATTTGGCTTTCCCTGTAACACTTGGATTTTCAATGTGTCATAAATGTGCATGACTTGAGGTTATTGGAGAGAAAGGAAAGAAGGAAAGAATTGACCAACTATGTAACTGGTTGCCAGTTCAATTAAAACCCTTTTGGGAAACATTCATGATATGATCAGATCAACACAGAGCTGCCTGGAGCCATTGTATTATATGTTGAAGTTCTATGTTTTTAATATGTTCTAATCATTTCCCCCACACATCTTTAATAAATTAGGCATTCTTTTGGCTGTCCAGCTTTTGTAGTCTAGTCACCTCTAGCAGGAGAGGTACCTAGATCCTAGGATTTCCAGGATGTCCTGGACCCCATGCATGTGCTACTCCACTTCAGGCAGCAGTGGATGCTAAAAGATCAACAGCTTTGTTGTGAGCCCTGGGAATATAGCAGAGAGCACAGCAAAGTCCCGCTCTCATGAGGCATGTATTGTACTTGAGAAAGACTAATACATGTACGTGTGTGCGCGCGCGCATATATGTGAGGAATGTGTGAGGGATGTGTGTGTTTATGTGTGAGAGAGAGAAGTAAAAAAAGAAAAACGAAGCAAGGTAATTGAATAGACTTGAGAAGGGCAGACTGCTATTATATTTAAAATGGGCAGAATAGATCAATAAGGTGACATTAAACTTCTTTAATTTTTTTTCTATAGACCATATAAGGCATTTCACAATCTCTCCTAGACTTTAACTTTTCCTAGAAGAAGAAAATGGATGATAAAAGCATATAGTTTCAAGTTTGATAGATGGAGAAGAATATTTTTCCTCTTTTTGCTATTAAAGATAATGAAATTCTCACATAGGGCTAGGTAGAAAATTGTTATAACTCAGCAAGAGGGTGACACTAGATAAAATGATTCAAGGAAAACGGAGATTCTTCACATTTCTTAACATGACTTTTTTTTCACAATGGTTTCCACTAAAGTAGAATTTCCCTTTAGTATATGAGCTTGCTAGGCAGGCTCCAACATCTCATCCCTTGCACGCCTACTCCCTCTACTCAGAATCTGCCATGCTTCTCAACTGTCTTCAGGCTTCTCAGCATGGTATCCAGCCCCTTCCCAGAGCACCACCTGCTCAACTCTCTGTGCCTTTCTTATGTCCCATCCCTACACCCACCTGTGACCTTCTTGAAGGGAAACACTGAGCCGGTTGTTTTTGTGTGCCCAATCCCTGGCACAGAGCGAGTTCTCATAACTTATTTGGAATGAAATGACTTCACAAATGAGGTGAGGACAGCAGTGAGGAGTTTAAAATCGCACAGCTAAGCAAATAAACCCTAATCAGCTCTAATCTTTACTAGAATTTGATCTTAAGAGAAATGAAGTTTTCTTTTGAAAGTGGGTCATAACATAAAAGACACTTGTTTCTGCTTTCCAAGTCCACCCCAGAAAGTAATCTCTTGACCTTCCAGGCAAATCTTTAGCAAAGATCAAAAGCTCAGACTTCATATTTTTGAATCTTATTTTTTTAACTTTGTTTTTCTTTCAAAATTTCTGTAGCAGTTAGTCCTATTATAGGTAAATAAGTATGACAATACTTTTGACATTGTACTGTTGGTGTTGATTTTTAAAATGGATTTCTATTTACGTTATAGATTTGTAGAATTTTATAGATTTTAAAATTCTATAAATTTATAGAATTTGTAGTCATTCTTAACCAAAGACTGAAAAAATAGTAATAAAAAGACAAACTGTTGCAACCCATTTAATCATTATTTATTCAGGCTTTTTAAATTGATTTTTTTTTAAAAAAATAAATGACAGCAGGATGCATTACAATTCTTATTACACATATAAAGCACAATTTTTCATATCTCTGGTTCTATATAAAGTATGATGACACCAATTAGTGTCTTCATACATGTACTTTGGATAATGATGTCTATCACATTCCACCATCCTTGCTAATCCCCTGCCCCTCCAATTTCAATAAAAATCTCAATGGCATTCCTCATAGAAACAGAAAGAGCAATCATGAAATTCATCTGGTAAAATAAGAGACCCAGAATAGCTAAAGCAATTCTTAGTAGGAAGAGTGAAGCAGGTAGCATCACTATACCAGATCTTAAACTGTACTACAGAGCAATAATAACAAAAACAGCATGTTATTTGCACCAAAACAGACTGGTAGACCAATGATACAGAATAGAAGACACAGAGACTAATCCACAAAATTATAATTATCTTATATTAGACAAAGTTGCCAAAAACACGCATTGGAGAAAAGATAGCATCTTCAACAATGGTGTTGGGAAAACTGGAAATCCATATGCAACAAAATGAAATTAAATCCCCATCTCTCACCATGCACAAACTCAACTAAAAGTGGATCAAGGACTTAGGAATTATTCAGGTTTCCTTAAAACACCTTCAATTTTATGATAGGCATTATACTGAGCTCTGTAGTTAAAAGGATAAGACTTGCTAAAATTTGGGAAGGATTTCTATAGGCCAGGTACCCTCCTGAAAACATGATATGAAAATATAATATAGTCTGAATGCCACAATCCTCCAAGTTATGAACTGTTACTACTATAAGTAGGCAAACTAATTACAGAGAAATTGAATAACATCTTCAAGATCTCTCAGCTGATAAGTAATGGAATCAGAATTCTGACCTAAGCTCTGGATTTGACTCATCATTCTGAATCTCCGTTATAGACGGCTTCCAAGGGTGAATCCAATTCCTACCCCCGCCCTGGAAGTCCTGCATCTGTCCTCCTCTTACTATGGTCCCAACCAGGGGCAAGGAGTCCACAGAGTAAACCCATCTAGGGTCTGTCACCTGCTTCTCCTACTTCTAGATCATCTCCACAATTCTCTGCCCAACAGCCCCAAGCTACTGTCAGGGCCTTCTTTCTTTTGGTAAATCACATCACCCATGTTTCCAAATCCTGGGCAAGGATGACCAAAGGTGGCTGATGCAAGAGAAGTAGATGGAGCTCAGACATGTGGGCTGGAGTGCCCAGGCTACCTGTGGTGCAGAATAAGTTCAAATGTGGAATAGGAGGGGGATGGATCCTAGACTGGGGAGGCAATGCTCACTGCCAAATTCCCAGCTAGAGATCTAAAGGGATCTAAAGCCAGAGATCTAGCCTCCTAAATTATAAGTGCATAATCTTTCAAGGAAGAAAGATCAACTTATTGAATTTAATGATTTCTTGGCCTAGTTTATAAGTGTTAAATATTTGGTCTTGCTATGCCCACTGCTGTTTGATCTCTCTTGTTCTTAACCCTGAAAAAGTTAGGGCAGTTGAAATATTTCTGGGGGTGGGGCAAACAAGCAATGGAAGTACCAGGTCAATTGTATAAGAGCTACCTGTGTCAATGAGCTTTTAAATTTCCATAAATAAATCCCTATTGGGATGTGTACAGATAAAAGAGTTCCGCCCTCTTATGAAGAGTGTTATAATAGGAGCTAGTGTGTGCATATTCTTAATTTAGTTTTACATTTTATTTGTGCTATGAATTTAAAACTTGTCACGGGCAAGAACATTTTACTGACATGAATGAACTAAATTTGGTCAAATTATTCAGCTGACATGTTTAATATGTATAAATGAGTTAATGTGTTGAGAAACACCACCACACTGCCTTCATGGAGTGAAAGAACAATTTTTCAATATAAAATCAATCTTAATATGACCTTCTTTGTACTTTCACAGTCAGAAATTTGGTATAATTTACACACCAAAAAAACTGTAATGAAAGTCTGAATTATTTCCACTGCAAGTTTATAATTCAATTAAAACAATCCCACCTTTCAACAAAAGTGCAGGGACTAGTACTTGCTAGACAATTATAATATTAAACAGTTATATTCAGGTTATTTCCCTGGGTTAGGGGTACAGCTCAGTGGTAGATCACCAGCATGTGCTAGGCCCTGGGTTTGATCTCCATCAGCACACACAAAATATTTTTTCCATAAATAAAAATAAAATTAAAATGTCTCTAACTGAAATTAACTTAGCAAATAAAATTAATATCATTAAATTAAAATTACAATGTTGAATTATAGTGGTCTTCTAGAAGATCATCTTAAGATGATTTTAAAAGATGCTTTTGAGTGCTGCTATTTGAAGTATTAAAAGTTCATCATGTTCTGAAACATTAGATAAGGTCTTAAAAAGTGACCTTTCATTCTGACCTTATCAGTGAGCCAACTATCATGACTATACTGACTACTGGTTTCAGACATACATTACCTCTCCTTTCAAGATTTTGTGTATGTGTGTGTGTTTTCACTGTCAAATACTGCTCTATTTGTCAAAGACAGATTCTTTGCAATTTCAGATATGCATTGGTGCCATTTGATTATTCTAGAGTATTGCCTAAGTAAATAAATTGTCACAGTCCCTGGATAGTCTACAAGGTGAAACAGGAGTAGTCCTGGCCAAATCCCTGGGGAGGGATTGGGTTTGGAAGTGAGGAGAAGGGCTGGCAATGAAGGCAGGACAAGGGGAGACTAGAAGCATTTTAGCTCTGAAAAACTGTGAAGAATATGTCTTCCAGGAATATGAGGTGTACAGGGGATTTTGTACTACTTTGGACCTAACTTCCATTGATATTTCAAGATATGCCAGTGGTAAATGAAGTCCCAGTTGAACGTAGTGTGGTTTTAAGGTCCTTTCCTTGGAATTGAACTGTTGCAGATACTAGGTAGATACAGGCTTTTGGTGGAATGCATCATCCTTATGAATTAGGGGTGATCACTCTGCTATAAAGGAATTTTAGAATATTTGGATCAAACAAAGTAATTAATTTTTTTTTCAAAATTATTTTACAAGGACTGGGTTGACAGAATGTACCTTTCAGAGTGTCAGACTAGGTGAAAGCTTTTCTAATAGCCTGCTGGAGAGGAGCTAAAAGGCTAGTCTGGCTATGCCTGGTCATGTAAGTTATTCATTGACTGCAGCTGAACAAAGAATACAAGAAAGTTGTGGGATGGCCAGCAATTGCTGTAGAACTGGATGTTCTAGTTGGAAACAAAGAAGTCATTGTAGCAAACTGTATTGTTGGCAAAAAAAGACTTACCATGTCCAAGCTGGTCCCTTTCTTAGCACTAGGCATACCTCCCAAGGTATTGCTCCATTGTCTTTATGCATTTGGTTTGGATTTTTTATGGGGAATTGAACACAAATGGGTCATAACTTGCAAATGAGAACCCTCTACAAATGATAGATAGAGCTCAGGTTCCAAGAAAATTAGTATGAAGGTGGTAACAATGAAAGTAAAAACAAACACAACACTCAAGATGGAAATCACAGTCTCAGCTATCCTGTTTTGATTGAAAACTTCCATTTAAATGAGAATTTCAATTATATAGATAGAATGAGAACCATCAGGTGAGAGCCAGTGTCTAGAATCATAGTGCCTGACCTTTGAGGTTGGTAATAGAAGTGTGAGGACTAAATGTTTAGTAACAGTCCTTAATTCCAAGGATGTACCATATTTGATACCTCATGAAGAATCTAAGCACATGCAAATCCAAGACCTTCAATGTCCTGATGCTCCATGGCATCTGATGGGTCTGTGAAGGGTTGAGAGAAGGAACAGGGACTCTGTGCTGCTGGAGAATGAGGCCCAGCCCTCCTTATTAGGGTGCACATTGACGTGAATCTACACATCCAGGGCTGACCCTGGGCTGCTTGGAGGTCAGCTTAGCATCAGTTGTGTGCCAGAGCTCACAGTACTGTGAGGTTGGATTATCTGGTGTCAGACTTTTCGGGGCAGAGGTTGACTTACGGATATTGCGAAAAATCAGACATCAGGGCTTGTGGGAGAAATTCAGCCTCCCAGGGATGTGTTTGATTTTGAAACAACAACAAAAAAAGACAAGTGTTGCCTCTGACTGAACTTCCTGGCAGTGTAGGAATGTTTGGTCACTCAGTACTATCACTGGATGTTACCCTCTTCTTTCTTACAGATGAACTTCTTAAATATTGATGGCATGAATCTATTTTTTTCTCCTACACCAGATAATTCTAAATCTTTGTGTTTAATTTTTTTTTCAACAAAAACAACAACAAAAAAATCCCAGGTGTGGAATGCAGGTATTCTTGGCATTTTGAACAACTAGATTTTCCTAGGATTGTATTAAGGAACATTCGGCCACAAAATACACCAGAGTTGGGCCTTTGAGTTCTCTAAAACTGCCATAATGTCAGGGGACCTACTAAATGGTCAATCTACTTGAAAATCTTCATTAAAGGAACTTACTGATAAGCAGAGAAGTAACATACTCTGAAAACTTCCAATAACTACTGAAAGACCTTGACTTTCAGAAGCCCATCTCTTCTGGTTTGAATGTGATATGTCCCCCAAAAGTTTCTGTTAATCTAGGTATGTTCAGAGTTGAATGATTTAATCATGAGAGCTATAACATAATTAGTGGATTAATCCAGTTAATGGATTAATCATTTGAACAGACTAACTGGGTGGTACCTGGAGAGGTGAGGCATGGCTAGAGGAGGTGAGTCACTAGACACATGCCCTGGAAGGATACATCTTCCCTGTGGGCCCATTCCCCATTTTTCTCTGCCTTTTAGTTGTCACGAGTGGAGTAGGTTTCTTCCCCATGATCTTTTGCTTTGATACTCTGTCCTACCTTAGGCCCAGAGCAATGGAGTCAGCGGATCATGGGCTAAATATCTGAAATCATGAGCTCAAAATAAACCTTTCCTTCTCTAAGTTGTTCTTGTCAGGTATTTTGGCCACAGCAGTAAAAATTGGACTAACACTCCTCTGCAGCATGGTGTCACTCTTAAACCTGACTTTCTTAGGAGGAATTTGGGTTCCCAAAATCTTTACCCTCAACTGTGCAAGTTCAGCTTTCTAGAGCTTTCAGGGGGATGGACAATAAGTGGCACAAGATAGTCCAAATGCATTAGTCATAGAAATCTGGTTTATTGGATGTCGCCCAGATACACAGTGACCTCCTCTATCCAAAGGATCACAGGAGGAGCAGCACGAATGTTGTGAGACTGGCAGGGAATTTCAAAATTTAAGGTGGCAATTCCAATCATGTGCATACCTGTGGCACTTTTGGTAAAAGATCTTTCATCCATTTATTTTCTAAATTGTTACCATGCAAAGATGAGGTATAGTGGGGTTCTGGGTGCTTCAGATTTGTACTGGAGGCAAAATAAACACAAGCTTAGGCCAAGTTGAGAGCACAGAAACCTGAAAACACTTGAGTTTGGAATTTAGTTGGCATATGAGAATAGTGCAGAGCCTTCCAGATCAGAAGGGATAGATAAATCCAGGCACTTCTGCATGGGTCAATGGATTTGAAACATGAATCTGAAAAGATAGGCATGCTGTAGTCTGTCAAGGTGAGGCAGTTTCTCCTGTAATGCCTCTTTATGGTTGACTGTAATTTCAAAGGAAACTTAGGGATTTAGGCAGAAGTGTTGGGTTGAACCTGAACCCTTTCAAGTGTTGGAAAACAAAAGAGATCTGAGGTCTAATGGGAAGTGGAGTAGGCACTAGAAGAGTTCAGGAATCAAAGATTATACCCAGGGTGTTGGATGTGGGGGAATGATTTCATGTCTCCGAACAGGTTGCTGCTGTTTTGCTACTTATTACTAATCTAGCTGAATGGGCCAGCTCTCAACAGCAGCCTGACAATATGGTGTTCTTTCTAAGAGTCAGAATCTACTGGAGAACCAAACTGAATAGACATGCAATCCTATAATAAAAGGACTGAGGGAATTCCACAGGGACATTTTCTCTGAACCTCCTTGTTTCCCCTGGAGGCAACATCCTCCTGTGATCTGACCCATATACACTGCCTGTTCCTTATGGTGACACACTTGTTGGTTCTGCCTTATGTCAGGTTTTGCTGTTGCTTCATAAGCTTCACACGGGCACCTACCATATCCTTAAGATCCTCCACAATGCCATGAATTAATAGCAAGCATTAAATAATCTTTTTAATCTAGATAGGGCAGAGGGATTGAAGGGGAAGGAAGGGGACATAGGGTTATTAATGATGGTGGAATGTGATAATCATTATTATTCAAAGTATAGGTATGAAGACACGAATTGGTGTGAATATACTGTGCATACAACCGGAGATATGAAAAATTGTGCTTTATATGTGTAATAAGAATTGTAATGCATTCTTCCATCATATATAAATAAAAAAATAAAATAAAAATCATGAATAGAGAAATACCATTGAAGTCATTATAACTCAAAAATCTCATAAGAAGTAGATTTTTCTGCTTTGTGCTCCCAAATAATCATTATTTCTTTTTTGAGTAATTCTTTATCCTTCTCTTCATTCTAACCCAGCAGTTTTTTTTAATGTTTCTTCCTTTTTTTATAATTTTTTTTAGTTGTTGATGGACCTTTATTTAATTTATTTATTTTTATGTGGTGCTGAGAATCAAACCCAGTGCCTCATACATGCTAGACCAGTGTCCTACCACTGAGCCACACCCCAGCCCCTAATCCAGCAGTTTTTAATAATACAAACAGAGCTTCCCATAAGAAGGTGAAGAACAGAGTAAAATTCTGGTTGCCTACAGTATGTGTGAAAGGTAGAGTTATAATTAATTAAATTCTATGATCATTCATATTCTGACTCTTTTCAAATCTTTTTAAGATGAATATGCTCATTCTCATGTCTTGGCAAGCACATTATTTAAATTTCTTTGATATTTGAGAATATCCTCACAGTTATCATTTGATCAGATTTGCAAAACCTCACAGTTACCACTTAGTCAATAAATCAGAAAGTATTGCATGAGCACCTACTCAGAGTACTTGGCATTGACCAGCTGCTGTGGAGACAAAGAGGATTTCTTGTGGACAGTGTAATTTCTTCTGAGGAACTGTGTGGGCACACACTACAGGAGAGTGACGTAGTCTGGGAGGAGTTTTTGGCTACCAGTGCTGTAGATTTCTCAATCAGACAGGATATAGGACAGATGTGTTCTGATGCAAGACAGAACCTCAAAGTCTCTTATAAATATTAATACTTAATTTCTAAGCTTTTTTTTTTTCTCCTTCAGCTAAGAATTAGAGGGCAGAGCCCTGGTTAATGGAAGGTTCCAGCAACTTTGATTTTACAATACATATGGTCTGCCTTTGTAAGTACAGCATGTTCTTAGAGACACCATAAAACCCATCAATATAAAGTGGATCCCAGGATATGCATTCTGCACCCTAATGGTACTTATGAAAACTTGCGTTGTTTTTAGCTATTTGTATACACTGTGAAATGTGCGTGTAAAGACAGGAAGAACAAACGTATGAGTATTCATTTTTTGGAGAGTGGGGATATCAGAGGCAAATTTAGGAAAAAAAGAAATACTACCATGTGTGCAGAGAAGCAGTGCAGAACAGCTCGAGGAGTGAGAGCAGGGTCCAAGCAGAGCTTCTCCAAGGCACATGTCCTGAGTTCCTGAGCTGACTGAGAGAAGGGGAACATGGTGGGGAGAAAGTTAAGTAAATAACCTGGAAATAAACACATCATATCAGAGACAGAATATGCACATAGGGCATTTTGATCACTGCAGAGGAGACATCATTTATCATATTCAATAAAGTCCCACAGAGTCTTTACAATGTACCTGATATTTCTCCAAGCCCTGGGGGATGGAAGTAAACAAAATGGTCAAAATATCTGCACTCTTGGAGCTTACATTTTAATGACAGGAGAGAGACAATAGACAAAGACATAGAGTATACAGCATGCTAGCCAGTGCTCTGTGCCTTCCACCATCTATAGAGAGCACCCCTCGATGGGCAGCAAGCAGTACTGGCAAGGGAGGTGACAGTGAGGCTGTCACTGAGAAGCTGATATCTGAGCCAAGTCCCTGGGCCTCAGGGGCACATATGAACAGAATGGTCTCCATCTCAATACATCACCTTAAAGGAGGAAACTGGCACTCAAACATACATACCATTTAGTAGATACTCCAATTTCCACTAAAATCTAATTCATGAGTTGATAATTTGATAATTATTGTGTGGCAAGCACTGTTCAAGGTGCATTTAAAGATTAGGGAACAAAAGGACAAAAGTCCTTGTGCTCATGAGTCTTAAATTCTGGGAGAGTGGAGACAAAATAAATAATGGATACATGGTTGTAAGCAATTATCTAGTGTGTTCAAAGGTCATAAGTGCAATGGGAAAAATAGAGGAGGGTTGGAGGTTCATTTTTCGCAGAGTGGGGATATCAGAGGCAAATTCAGGGGTTCCCATTTTTGTTAGCAATGGCGAAGCTTGAATGAGGACCTGAAGGCACTGGGTGATGAGCCCATGAATACAGGAGGCTAGAGAAAAGGGATGCCAAGAGCGGTGAGAGGCCTTTAATAGGAGGAGTCAAAGTGAGGCATCATTCTGTTAAAAGGGAAAGGGAACATTCAGAGAAGTGACTGAGAGAGAGGCTGTTCTTTTGGAAATGCACCATGAATTTCAGGGGGCACTAGGGTGGGATTTTGGAGCTGTAAAGGAGATGTGCAAAGAGGGTTTTGAAGAAGCTTAGAAGGATTGGGACATGCGGGGAGATGAAGGCAAGCCTGGGAGTTTGGGGCATCTTGTAGAGACTGATTAAACAACATCAGTGAGATTAGGAACTCAAGGTAGATAGTGGTGAGGGAGAGGGGAGGCTCTGGGGCTCGCTGTCAATTCCTGTGCAAGAAAGGAAAGAAGTCTTAGAAAGCCTTTTTGGCCTCCAGCATGAAAGACTCACTCTGTCTCTTCCCAATGAGGAGATGGGCTTTCTACAGATGCCTTTAGCTACTCTTAATTCCAGGTGATGAAACTGATCCCCTGTAAAGAGGCACAGGACCTGTAGTTATACCTGAAGGTCATACAGACCAATAAAGCTTCCACAGTGAACTGGTCTAGGGAATATTTTCCAAATTACCTATTATTATTTCCTCTTTGAGGATTTCGATTCTTGATATATATACTTGCATATGTATAATATGTAAATTACAGAAGCATGCTCAATATACAAATAAATAACACATAAAAATAACTTTGCAGAAGTGTCAAAATGCAAATCATGTAAGGATTTGATAGTGAAGAGATCAACTCTACCAGAAGAGAGGAAGGAGGATTTGGTGGCAGAAATATTGTGTAAGTGGCATAAGTATCTATTAGCAGGACTGTAACAGGGAAATGCACAAGGTGCCTCTGCTGGCAGGGAGGAACCTTGACTATGACACAGGGCATCAAGAGAACCATGGAAGAAGAGACTGTAGAATTCAAAATAGTAGATTTTTTAAAAGAACATTTTGCTGTGGTCTGAATGTTCGTGTTCCTCCAAAATTCATATATTAAAATCTAATTCTCCATATGGTAGTATTAAAGAGAAGGGACTTTGGAGCTGCCTAGGACATGATGGCAGAGTCCTTATGAATGGGATTACTGTCCTTATAAAGGAGGCCTGAAGAAGTGTGTTTGTACCTTTTGTCTTTCTGCCATGTTAGGAAACAGCAAGAAGCCATCATCTATTAGGAAGGGGCCCTCATGAGACACCAAATCTGTTGGTACCTAGATCTTGGACTTTCCAGTCTCCAGAACAGTGAGCAATAAATTCTGTTCCTAATAAATCACTCAGTCTAAGATATTTTGCCCACAGGACAATTTCATATACTTTTCTATTTCTCCAGTGGTGGAAAATCACCCAAGGTCTTTTTTTTTTCTTTATCAGTAGTATAATAATGTGATCACACTGAATTTTTGGGTACCCTGAGAGGGAGAAATCTGTTTGACCACAAAGATTGAAATGAGTGTAAATGGGAAAATAATGTTAGTTAACAGAAATAGGTCATTCAAATTAGGAAGAGGAACATGACTTTTATTTGAAACCTGTGGATTTTGAAGATGCATCAGGAATCTAAGGGGGATGTCCAAAAGATTGCTGAAAATTCTGGACAGACTTGGGTGCTAGTTTGGAACTAAAGACACTAATTTGGTAGTCATGTGTGAGGAGCTGAGTCTTAAAGTTTTGTTAGCTCATGAAACCTGGAGGTGTGAAGGTGAGGAAGAGGATGTAAAAATAGCCAAAGAGATGAATAAGGGAGTAGTGTGAGAGTGGCTGAAGTAATAGAGTGCCCACTCACTGTTAAAAGGCAGAGGACATTTAAACAGTGCTAAAACCTAGTTGCTAAATATAATTAGGAAATTATTGTTTGCCTTTGAATGAGCAATTCATTCAAAGGCAAAGAGGAAATGATCTTGGCAAGGAAGAGAAATCTCCTTTTCCAAACAGAGAACAAAGATAATTTTGAGTTGAAAAGAATGAAGATCACTTAGGTATTCTCTGTAATATAAAGTAAACCTAAGGTCATATCTAAGTGGGAAGATATGATAAAATTTCTTGAATGATTCAGAAGAATTAGAATAATGAATGTGAAAAAAAAACATGTTGAATAAAAGTAGGGTTTAGGAGCCAAATGAGGTGAGAAAGAAATTTTAAAAGGGTCTCTTTAATCCTTATCTGGCTAATGGCTATGTTCCCCAAGGCACCTCAAGGCAACTTCAAACAGATTTGAGCTGTTGCTTGTTATCCCATTTGTGTCTGACCTACTTCTGTGTACTTTCAACTTTATATTTTAGAGTTCTTGGCGCAGTAGCATGCTTTCTGTTTCATTCTCTGATTCTTCTTGAATTTGTCACTATTTAGCTTCTCTTTGGTTACTTGAGCCTAAATTCTCCTACGCGGTTTTATGATCCAGTGGTCCTCTTAATGGCCTGTGAGAATTCCTGTGGAAGCCACTGGCCTTGGGGATTCTTAGTAGCTCTGTCCATGGTGGAAGCAGTGAGGTGTGGGAGTGAATTGGGTGAGGCTGAAAATCCTGGAGCAAAGTGATAAATCCATTGTAAAAGTTAGAACACATTAAATGTGTCTGGTGATGATAGCAAAATAGGGCCTATTAAATCAAAACTGTGAATTTAGAAAGAAAAAAAAAGTGGATAAGTATTCAGATGAGGGTTGGGGCAGCATCCCAACAGTAGCAGTCAGAGCAAGGAGAGCATTAAAACTGTTTGAAAATTTCTCTAAGTAATGATGGACTCCAGGCAAAGATGAGTTATGATGAAGGGGAAGCCATAGCTGGATTATTTTAGGATTATGGGGACTATGAAACAAGAATTTTAAAGGACAATATGGATAATATGGCATTAATATAAAATTTCCTATGTATACTAGCTCTACCATGTGTATGCATTCACATTCCAGCAAAATTAAATAGGACAAATATTAAATGGAATAGTTGAAGGTAATTTAATTATTATAATAGATTCAGTATCTATCCTATAAGGTACAATTAGGTTAAAATCTTTTGATTATAATTCAGAATTTTCTTTTGCCTGAATACCTAAATAAAATAAAACGTAGAATAGATATAAATATTTAGAATCATTCTTGAAATTGTGGATAGAAGAAATTTTACTTTAGAGAATATGATATAAACTATATTATTGTTTGTGTAGTTCAAATCACATTAGTATTATAGTGATAGTAATTGCATTAATTACTATGGTGATCTTACATTGGTATTACTACATTTCTATTAATAATAGCAGTAATTACTATGATGATCTTACACTGGTATCACTACATGTTCTGTTAATTTCTCATGCTGCTGAGAGTTTACAAAAAATTCAAGTAGAATATAAGAAAAAATTTTGAATTTGAAAATATTTTTATCATCTCAACTGAGCTTAATCCATATGAAAAAACATTTAAATAATTTACCTCTTAATCTTCTCAGAAGAAAATTTGTAAATCAATCAAATACTGTATAGGGATGAATAACTTTAATTAACCATTAAGCAATCTGTAAGCCAAAAGACTTATATAATGTGTCATTGGTTTACTTTTTAAAAGCTATATAATGTAATTTAATGTTTTCTCTGTAGCCTCAGAAAAAGCATGTTTCTTCACTATGCACAGATTGTACAAATAGGATTCCATCTAAGTTTATTTATGGTGTTATTTTAAATAGCTTGTACTGATATAATTTAACCAATAAACTTCATCAGTTTAAATATTGATGTATAGGGTTTGACAGACACATAGGCCTGTGAAACTCTTGCTGCAGTCAATATGTAGAACCCCCCAAAAGTTTGCTCATATCACTTTGCTGACAATGTTGAACATGAAACCATGAATCATCATTTTGCATTGTGGGCAACTGTTAAATCTGAAGTATAAGGATTTTGGTGACCTTTTAAAATAAATCTTTTCTATTTGTACAAGTATCCTTAAAATAATCCATAAACTAACAGAATTGTATGTGCTGTAAAGTCAGAGTTCCCCACCAATCATTTTAACTCATACTCTACTTTTTCAGTGTTTTCATGGCACAGTGGATGAATGCAGCACAGAATGAGGGGCGGGGATCAGTTTCCCCACTTCATCAGCTGGCAGGCACAGTCTCAGCAGAGTTAAATTGTCAAACCAAGGTCAGGAGACTACAGGGTTAGGACGAGAACAAGTTGCCTTCTTCCCTGTTCCAGATTTGGCTTCCAGGGCAGAACTGGAAATTCACAAATGGAAACAGCAACTGTGAACACCATTTCATGTGCTTCTGCCTAATTTGCATGCAGCTCAGAGACATCCCCTGGCAGGAGATGGGGAAACACAGTTGTAAAAGGAGCTGCTCTCCCATGCTGAACAAGCACCAGCCAATCTGATTCATGTGCTCAGGGAGACGTTCAGGCTGGGACTTTTATGCTAAAAACTCAGAGTTTCCTTGTGCATAGTAAAAAAAAATGAATTTTTGAAAAGGGCACTGAAGTATTTGGGGAGGTCTTTGGCACTGTGGGGGTAACATAATCCTGCTGAGGAGAACCTAACATCCCTGTTTTTAGAGTGGGAAAATGAGATTGCCTTGGTAGGGATGATTGGAAAAATAACAACATTCAAGAATTATCTTGAGGTACACAGGAATTATTATTATTATTATTGAGTCATCACTTAAGGACTAATAACAGTAATACCAAAGGGTTTCCAGTCTTAATTTGGAATAGCTGGCTTTATGTTATTCCCTTTTTGGACAGTGTTCAGAAGGAAAGGCTGTATAGTTAAATTCATTCCCTGTACTTGTTAGCTGTGTGACTTTGGGATGCAGTTTAGCCTCTCTGAAGTTTAGTTTTCCTTCGGCAAAATGGGCATTAGTGCTTTCCTCATTGGATTTTTATAAATTTACAAAATGCTTGATATATGACCCATTTTTTAATATTCTCTGATTTTCTCCTATTGTATATATGGATTTCATTTTTCAAGGTGGCAATGTCCAATTTTTTTAACTTGTTTGAATTTTGCAATATAACACAAAGAAAACCAAATCATAAGTGAACTAAAATTCACTTTGAGTTTTATATGTTTATTTTACTTGAAACAAAATTCCTTACAGTTTAGGGCGGTACTTTTCTGCTCTAATCAAATGCACACCTGCAATGGGACGTCAGATTTTAAAGATACTACCTAGTAAATGCATTCCTATTATCCAAGAGCTGTTATTTTTAATCTTTTTTAACCAAGGCACTTAAATTCGACATGAAAAACAGTTGTTGTTGTTGTTGTTCTGTTTGTTTTGTTTTTAAAGTGGAAGAAAGGAAATTCATACCTGCCAAGAGTTGGAGAGGAAAGGAAAATAGGAAGAGCCCCTGGAACTCTTTCAATCTAGTATGTTAAATTGAAAACATTATTTAGAGGAACCGAGTGGGAAACGGTGAATACTTTGGCTTTTATAGAAAGGGAGTGTGCCTCATAAACAGGACAGTTGGAATGTATGGAAAAGTTCCAGTTAAAACAAGAAACAAAGCACATGACTAATATTGCTTTTCCAAGTTAGACAAATACAGCTTTAACCAGAATTTACCTCAGGGGCCTCTGGAACCCTCCTTGAGTCTTGAGATGCTGAGGCTTTTTGAAGTTCCAGGTCTGAATTAGGAAGGACACGTGGAGAGCCCAGAACCCCCATCTTTCCACTTGAGTTTCTCTCACTTTACTTTCTCCCAGATTCCCACCAGGTGTCAGAGGACAAACTGCTGTGCTTAGATAAACAGCCAACTGCAAAACTGAATGGGATGCTCTTCAGGAGCTACTCTTCTATGCTGAGTGACCATTTGGCCCACCAAAGAAATGTCATGGCCTAGGAAAAAATAAGAACTGCCAAGTCATTTTCAAATGCAAATGACAAACTTTCTTTATTTTCCTTCATCTGCTTCGCACATCAAATAATATATGTCAAGATGTACATAGGATGTGATCTAAACATAATCAACTTTCAATCAGATTTCTGCATTTTACTTATTCTTCAAAACCAGCTCCAGGCCAACATGTTTGTATTGACAGTCCTTCGTGGCTAACACTTGGGGTTATTTTTCTCTTTTCATGTTCCTTCTAATCTTTGAATAAAGTGTCTTGGTTATTTTTGTTTTTCATTCCACAACACCAAAACTACCATGAATTTAGGGTGACCTTAATCTTCCACTTGCCTCAGAAGCAACAATTTACATTTGTTGTTCCTGTAGAACTTTTTTTCCTTTCAAGGAAAAAAAAAAAAAGATATTCAGGGTAGAGCAGAAAACGATAAAATGTACAGTCACCCACTATGTGCAACAATTGGAGCATTTTCAGAGCAAAATTGATTACAATGTGTATAAGTGGATTACAACACAAAATTCTGTTATGGTCCCATCTGACCAAGCTTCTCATGATAATGGATTTCAATACCAATGAGTGTCATTAGTGGCTATACAGTGGTTCTTCTTGTAAATTCCATCATGAATTAGAGTTATGATTGATGCCGTCCCAGCCCTTTTAAGCTCTGACTCACATTGGGATTGCCCCAAAGAAGGCAGGGCAGACTAGTGGAATGTGTAGCATTGCTCCATCCTTCCCTAATCTGTCCAGGATCAAAAGGGACTTTTTTTTTTTCTTTTTTGCTCTCTAACGATTTTATGCCAGCATAAACATTATTATAATCACATGAATTATTTGCTGTGTAACAGGAAAGGTTGAAATTTGTCTCTGAAACATACAGGCTGCATATAATCAAACCCTGAAAAACTAAAATTTAGAGAAGCAAAGATATTACTGGTATTTCCTAATACTGGCATTATAAGGAAGTTTTGCTCAGTAACAAATTATTTAAACATAGAGGGAAAAGGGACATTTGCTGAATCAAAATTTGGTTTAGATCTAAGCAACAACAAAATGTAAAGGAATGCAGTAGTTATTTCAATTTGATATCATTTTATTAAATATCCAAAGTGCTTTAGAAAGAAATTTGATTTTCTTAAAATAAATCAGCAGAACTGAACAATATCAGAATACCAAATATAAACAAACAAACAAACAAAAAAGTGTCACTATAGGTAAATTTGTTTTCAAGATTTGGAAGAATCAAGATAAATTCATCCAGATGTATATCATTAAGTAAACATAGTAATGTCGCCTTTTGAAATAAATTGCTTTTGGAAATGAAGGTTATTTAAAAACACGAGTAGTCAAAAATTAGAAAAATCTCAGTAATTAAATTGCTAAATTAACCTCAACATAGAATTCCATTTATTCATTACATTTTTTTCTGAGTGTGATCCAGGTGTGAGTCTCATGTACTGGGAACATAAAGAAAATGAGTTTAAGCCTTTGTGAGGCCAGAAACTGATAGCCTAGTAATCTCAGTTTTCCAAGGGAAAACAGACTAACGAAACATGAAAAATTACATCTCTTCAATATGAGCGGTCTGCTTCACATAGAGTAAAGTTAGGCTTAACAAGTTTTTAAAAAACTATTAAGCTGAATTCTATTTGTCACTCTCTTCTTATCTTTCAAAACTCAGATGAAAATCCATTGGTTAGACATTGTTTTAATCTGTTAGATTTAAGAGAGCTCTTAGAATAGCCTTACCTTAGATCAGGTAGAGGGAAGTAAAGGGAGAGAAGGCGAGGGGATGTTGAGATAGGAAAGATAATAGAATGAAACAGATATTATTAATCTATGTATATATGTGACTGTGTGACCAATATGATCCTGCAACATGTACACTCAGAAAAATGAGAAATTATTTCCCATGCATTCTACTGTCATGTATAACTAATTAAAACAAAACAAATAAAAACATTTAAAAAAGGACAATATCAAGAAAGTGAGAGGGTTCATGGGAGCAGGAAAGATGGTGGAATGAGATGGACATCATTACTGTGGGTACACGTATGACTGCACATATGGTGTGATGCTACATCATGTACAACCTGAGAAATGAAAAGTTGTGCTGTAAGTGCATATGATGAATCAAAATGCAGTCTTCTGTCATATACAGCTAATTAAAATAAATTAATCAATTTAATAATTTTTTTTAAAGAGAGAGCTCTTAAAAGCAGTACATTAAATAGGATTGGGGTAAAATGTCTTCTTCCCATCAGACAGTTCTGAGCGGCAGACAGTGTACCGGGAGAGGCCGGAACCCCCTCGTTTCTGCATCTTTAGCAGTGGCTTCCCTAAGACAACGTCCCTCTAAATATGGCGCTGCAGGTCAAAACACCACCTCTATGTTCCAGGCGGAAAGAAAGAAGACAGGCAAAGGGCAACACTCTTTTTTGAGGAGCTTTCACAGAAGCCCCATTAAGCAGCTTCCGGCTTCATCCCAATCAGTAGAACTAGTCATACAACCAGCATTGTTGCAGGAGAAGCTGGGGATTGTGGCATTTCAGTTCTTCTTAGTGCCATCTTCAATAAATCTAGGACACTGTCAGTGAAAAAAAAAAAATAGCACAGGCAGGCAAATAGCAATTTTCTACCTCAATACTTTGGTTGTTTATCACTTTATGGGGTAGAGCATTGTAGTAGATGTTGTTGGAGCCCACTGGGACTTATTTTATAGGGCAGGCACACCCATCCCCAGCTGCTCTAAGTTATGGCTGTTGATGGCTAACAGCTGCCGCCTTCTCAGAAGAATTGCCCTCCACCAAAAGAAGCCACATTGCTTGGAAGTGTCTGGGAGGTCAACCCTACTCTACCCTTCACCAGGCTGCCTAGTAACACTCAGCTCAGGGTTTAAAGCCAGGCCTCCTTGCCTCAGGGCAGGAAAACACTGTGGCATCTTTTATCCTTAGAGCCCTGGGTAGGATCAGTCTGGTAGCAGACTTCAGTTGTACTTTGCTTAGTGCCTTGTCCTCTCCTGACCACTTACCTCACTTCCTTTCTCAATAAATCACTTTTCAAGGATCTCTATCTAGGTTTTCCTCTGATAATTATTTTTTCTTACAGTTTTATCATTCCTTCACATTTCTCTTAAACTGCAACATCATTATGCCATCTCCTTTCCTTTAAATGAACCTTCAAACCGCCAAACCTAATCACCAGAACCCCAAATTGTGCTTTCACTCAACCTACATACTGTTATATGTTTTTTTCAAATCAAAGAAGAGTGGAAATTATTTCAAAAAAAAAATAATTTTCCCCAGTAAGATACTCATTTTCATTATTTTGGGCTGAATGGCCACTTTCTACAAATTTGAAACTAATCAAACAGTAGTAATTTGTTGGATGATACTATAGAGGGTAGTGGTTTCTAAATCCATAACTTAGGACCATAACTACAAATATCAAGATGAATTTTCCAACCACTTCTCTATGGGCACAGTTGAAATACACATTTATTGCACAGAAATCATTTTAGTAGCTAAAGTTTCACCACAGACATTATGCAATTTTTAAACTCTTCTTCTTTGCCAGTAAAATTTCGTCTCATATATTCTAAATACTAAATAAAATGGCAAATGAAAATGCTATGAAATAACGTGGTTTGTGTTATGTATTTATAAAACACAAGAAAACCCAGAGAAAAAGGAAAACTAGAAGAAGTTGTGTAGATTTTTTGTTCCCTTGTTTGGAGATACCATGCCATGTGCTCATTTGCTGGCCTTCTGTCTTCTTTAGCTCCTCAGAGCTTTCCTGCTCACACCTGGCTTTTCCAACAAGCTTCCCATGCCTCTCCCTTTTTTTCCTAACCCCTTTCCTGAGTCCCCATTAAAATTTAACTTGTGTTTTGTTTCCGGTGTCTGATTTTCAAAGAAGCGGATTAACTACCTACTCCCTCTTTTTATTTTTGTAAGAAACTTTAGGAAACTTCAATCCAAAACTTGGAGTTTTTTGCTAATGGAAAATAATTAGAATTTGAATGTATTTCTTTGTCTTAATTTTTATATCAAATAATAGCATGCATTAAATTTCTGCATAAAAGAGAACTTCAATGATCAGGTACTATATTTTTGAAGGTACTGGTAACATTTAGAGGACCATGATTTTATTCATATATAATATATAACACACATATGTATAACATAATCAATATATAAACATATTCTGTAACATCATAATTATATAGATATATATATAACGTATAAAACAAAAAATTCAGAGTTATAGTTTGAACCTTACGCTTGAGTGTGGCCAGTTTGTCTAGTTTCAACTGTTTTCAAAGTAGAATATGTATTCTTTGTAAATATTTGCTTTTTTTAAATGAAGTAGCTTTATGCAATTATCGAGATTAATTTAATTTGTTTAGTAAGATCAACTAAGAAAGAGATACTGCCTGGAAAAAAAAAAACATTTCTCACAAATAATTCTGTCTAGGCATGATAGGAGACTCTAATTGGTTCTAAATATCATGGACTACAATCTTTATCAGCCTTTATATGTCCCTTCTTCCAGATAACTGTAGATATTCTTTATGTTATACTGAAAGATTGTTATAAAGATTAACAACAACACAAAACAAGGAATGTTTCTTTGTAATTTTCGCTTATCTCATCATTGATTTATGGAAAGATCCCAATGCAAACATTGAAGTTTCCATTGTCTTTTTTTGTTTTGTTTTGTTTTGTTTTGGAGATTTTTGTTTTTGTGTATTTGTTTCTCTTTCTCACTTCTGTAGATTAAATATTTGCAAAGTAATATGAAAAAATTGCATCATCCAAAACAAAAAATAATTAAGCGTACATCATAAATATGTAGTTTCTGATATTTGGGTACTCTATCCTTTTGATGATGGGTATTTATAATATTTTTGACTGGCAGTTAGGTCATTTCACATGTGTCATACACATTTAATTCTGGGAAATAATTTAAAAATTGCTTGATTTCAATCAATGTTTACCTTGCAAAATAGAAATAAAATTAAAGCATTCTAAGAGCATTTTAGGGTCATGACAAAAAGTGTATTTGTAATAAATCAGCCTGATTTGCATATATTTAACTTTCTTGATTTTAAGAGTCATTTTAAACAATTAAACAAAACACAATAACTTTTTATTTAATAGCAATTTTTATATACTAGCTATGTATTTCAAACTTGGTCTTTTTGATCCAAGGGATTTTCACATTAAGGACAGCAAATTATATTTACTACAAATGTAAAGACATATAACATCTTCCTTTTTTCTGAGCCTAGAACCTAACACATGCACACATAGTCACACAAATAGGTAATACATACATAAGTGTATGTATATGTACATGTGATTTATTACAATGAGATTATAACAGCTTCTTTACTGAATGCCCTCTGTGCCCTGAGCACTACGCTTCTCATGTTTTGTCTCACTTCATCTTCATATCAGCAGCTTGGTGTGGATGTAGTTAGCCCTGTGTTGCAGTGTAGGAAATGATGGCTTAGAGACTTGAAGTAGCTAACCTAAGGGCACATGGCTGATAAGCAGCAGTGCAATGGAGGTTTGGAGGTTCCTTCCTAGTTAGTCTGTTAGCAATGCTGCCTCATCAGTCTGTTACCTGTAGTAGTCACATAATGAGAAAAAACAAGCCTCCTGTCCATGCTCCCACACTCGTAGACCAAGCAATAGAATTATTTAGAATGTATGCACTTGTTGTCAATAGACTGTCAAATCCTTTACCACTGTGCCAAGGCAGCACATTTTTTAATAACATGGAGTTCCCGAGGCACCGAGGGCTAAAACAAATGAACACAAAATGAAGAATTCTATGATAGTTTTAAACAATGTCATTCTGCTTCCAGTCCTTATGAGTTTTCATAAGGATCCATAAAAAGTTCCTTCATAAAAATTCAATGCTAGAATATGGAGAATAGGGTGCTTAGTGTGCTATTCCGGGACTAATGGCTGAGCACGTAGCCACCCCAATCACAGAGTGGGAAGCAGAACCAGTCAGGCACATGCTCTGATGAGGTGTCAGGGCAGTGCCCAGGGCTGCTAGAAACCACCACAGGAAAGCAGCCTTCCTGCTGTGTTCTTGCGTCAGAGATGAGAGGGCAAATGAGCTGGGCAAACCCAAAGGCTGATGACAAATTGCCAGTGTCTGTAAACAGCAATTGTGCCTTGAAGTTGATGCGTGTGCTTAGATTCTATTCTCACAGAAAGGTGTGTGAGTGTTCGCATGTGAGTGGAGAGAGAGAGAGAGAGAGAGAGAGAGACAGAGAGAGAGAGAAGGAGGGAGGGAGAGAGAGATTCCTAGTATATGCTAACTGGTAGCATTTATAATACTTTGCCCATTCAGTGACAAGAATTGTTATAATTGATGTGATATTTGCATGTTAGGTATTTTACTCACTTGCACATTTTAAAATTAAAAAGAAAACCTTTAAAATTCTGCCTGTCAAATTGTATTTAGCTTGTCTTCTGTGAAGTATAACCATGACACTCTCCAGAAATAATGTTTGACACAGTTCCCATGGAGTTCAATTTATGGCTTTCCTCCAGTTCTGCAGAACCATACGATCTGCCTCCTCCAGATCCATTTATGGGATTTTTTTCCCCGCTGTAGTTACGTAGAGTCTGAGAAATGTCAGCCCCGGAACCTGGGAAGTATTGACAGGACCGAAGTGTCTATCCCTCTCAGTCAACATCCCTAGTTGTCTGAAGTTTAAAACAGAAGTTGGCACTGGAACTTTTTAAAGAAAAGAGAGATTTTTTTCCTTGTAAATTTGTTATGTATCATGTGTGCTACAGGAGTAGGAGCCCAATCTGAGTTTGAATTTGGATTAACTTGGGACAAAATCCTACAACCATTAGAATTAAGACTAGAGTCTTAGAGTTAGCAGCTTCCTTTCCATGAGAATGCAGTTTTCACTACTGACAAGAAAGCTCTACCTGTTGAGTAAGAAACTTGGTCAAGGGTGAACTGAAATAGCTCTTACTCCATGATCTACTTATTTCAAGGCCAACAGCTTGTAAAAATCAAGTTATATCTAAGTCTCAATCCTTTCATGTTGCTCTAGCATAATACTATACACTGGGTAATTTATAAACCACAGAAATTTATTTTTATTTTGTTGTGTGTGTGTGTGTGTGTGTGTGTGTGTGTGTGTGTGTGTGTGTGTAGTATTGAGGACCGAACCCAGGGCCTCATGCATGGTAGACAAGTGCTTTACCACTGAGCTGCATTGCCAAACTTCACAGGAATTACTTTCTTATAGTGATAGAGGCTGGGAAGTCCAAGATAAAGACTCTCATTCAGAATCTGATGAAGGCTTTCTGCCTCACATGGCAAAAAAAAAAAAAAAAAAAAAAAGCAGTGGGTGGAAAAGGCTGAACAGGTGTGAGGCCTCTTGTCTCAGGGGCCTAGTCCTATTTTCCAAGGAGGAGCCTCAGGTCTAATCACCTCCTCCAGGTCCCACCTCTTAATACTACTGAACTGGAGACTGAGTTTTAACTTACAAATTTTGGGTACACACTGAGATCATAAGACTCTGCCACTGTGCTTGATTTCTAGACCTATATCAATTTTCTTTCGGAGAACAAAACTGGAAAGGTTTTTCACTCTTCTGCATATGTTTAGGGGTAAGCAGATTTCACATTTTGCAGTTAAACCAGATGGAAGATTTTTAGTCTAAGGAGCCTTCACACTTAGGTGGCCATGATTGTAGTGAATTAACTAAAGCATTAGTAAATTTTAGTTCTTGGAATTCTAGGCCACATCTGGAAAGACCAGTGAAGGACTTTCAGATAATGCGTTTAAAATGATGTTATAAAGCCAAGTATCAATGGTATAAGGAGACTCGGAGAGTAAATAACAAATTAGCAGGGGTTCTAGAGAAGGATGTTTCATTTAACCCAAACCAGGCCTGGGACATACAGGGTAGGGTACTGTTGCCCAGTTATCACCTCTGCTGACACTGCCAACACCCATGCTGAGCCACAGCCAAGGCAGGACTGTTTTACCCTGGATTCCAAAATATTGGGGAAGTTGGGAAAGAGAAAGTAAAAAGAAACCAATTGGAATTGTCCCTATCCCTTTTAAAACTACATGTCAATGTGTGGTTATGTACTCAGAACCACACATCTGGGTGCATGTGAGTTTTCTTTAATTCCTATTAGAGTTGTTAAAGAGAAACACAGTTTAGAAGAGACAAAATGAGATGGCAAAGTGGTACCAGATGTCACTGCCTCCAGAAGCCATTCTTAAGGGTTTCCTACTCCCCAGCCCTGCCCACATGTGGAAAAGTGAATCGTACATGATCTTCAAGTGATCCAATCTGAGAAATTGAATTAACTAAAACAACTCATTCATTCAATTAGACCACTTTACTTTTTTTTTTTTAAAGAGAGAGCGAGAGAGGAGAGAGAGAGAGAGATAGAGAATTTTTAATATTTATTTTTTAGTTCTCGGCGGACACAACAAATTTGTTGGTATGTGGTGCTGAGGATCGAACCCGGGCCACACGCATGCCAGGCGAGCGCGCTACCGCTTGAGCCACATCCCCAGCCCCTAGACCACTTTACTTTTGACCACCTTATTTTTAAAAAATTTTTTGACCACTTATAAAATACTGAGTCATGCCATTGTGTCTGGCTCTGATATTTCTCACACCAAAATAATCAATACTGACACAATCGGAATTTCCATTTTAACTATGTTAAATGTCCATCAAGATTATTTCTCTGAGGCTTCATTCACTATGACTCAACATGCTTTTCACGTGGAGAATGATGTCTGCATATGCTAATTTTTATAAGAATAACTCTAGAATCTCTCCACCCAAACCTACTTGGTTCAGAGAATAGGAAACACAATGAGACTTGAACATACTAAATAATTTGGAGGATCCCCTCTTCCTGCAGTGACTTCAAGCCAAACTACAAAATCTAAAATCAATTTCCATCATCTCCTTTCTCCCATATAAAACTAATACCTATCTGGGTATCTGATAGTTACAATTAAGTTGACTGTTCCTAAAGAAAATATACATTATTTGATGTCATGTATTTAAAACAAAAGGTCATCTTATTTAAGTTTTCAAAACCATTCTGGTTAGGGTTGGGGCTGTGGCTCAGTGGTAGAGTACTTGCCTAGCCTATGTGAGGCACTGTGTTTGATTCTCAGCACCATATAAAAATAAATAAAATGAAGGTCCATTGACAATTTTAAAAATATTTTTTAAAAAACATTCTGGTTAGAATTGCTTACACTTCCTAATATGAGATCAACCATAACAGCTCATTTTATCCTTCATTACAGAAGACAATAGATGCACATCTTCAGACGCAGTGTCCTGCGCCAGGTGCCTTGAGCTGGGTCCAGAATGTGGATGGTGTGTTCAAGAGGTGTGCCATTTTTCTTCTTTTTCTTCCTTGTTTTTCTTTTCATCACAGTTGACTTTCTCTCTAGGATGATTTCATTGCCTGACTATTTTGTGCCTTGAAGGTGTATCAGGAAAAAAAAAAAAAAGATAATGCTGACAGGAATTTTTTATTTGGTTTTATGCTTGGAAATGGCATATTTGGCTGAATATAAAATCAAATATAACTTTTTACTGGGAAAATTGTGGTAATTTTGAAATGAAGTGAAAACCATTTCATGTTTTCCATCTGTTCTATAGAAAGAAATGGCAAACACAGATAATAACTTTTGATAGTTCCGTAGGATTCCGTGTGAAATTCTTGCTGCAGCTTGAGGCACAAGGTCGTATACTCAAGTTGGAGTGTTAGCTTATGCTTCCAAATTAAAGAAAAGCAAGCTAATTTGTTGGTCCATTTTATTTGTTTTTATTTGAACTACTTGAAGATAAATGATTTACTTCATTTTCTGACATTGTACATTAATTTATTGGTTACATATGGAAAATATGATGCTTTTAACATGTGACTTGTTCATGAAATATTATGTACTATGTTCTATGGAATAGAGAATAATCCAGAAAATGTTATTTTTCAAAATTAGTGTCTTTGCATTCTATAAGAGAAAAAATCCTAATGACAAAATTCTTAGTGTAATAATTATAATGTATTTCTTCTTTCTTGACTCTAAAGTTGTTTTGAAAGTTCTTTTTTCCTTTGTCAATTATATTCAATCAAAACTATCTATAGATAATAAGTTGCACTAAAGAAATTGTCTTTTACATTGGGGTTTCTTTTGTGGTGAGATTGTCTAGGCAATTTTATATTTACTTATGAAGCTCCTGGGAATTGGAACAGATAGGGTTTTAAGGGCCTTTTGCTTGATATGGAGATAAAACTGTGGCTTTGATCTCCTCTGACTTAACTCAGCAACTACAATTACCATCATCTTTCCACCTTCTCTTGTTACTGCTTGTTCTGAGGCAGCCCCCAGCAGGAAAAATTAATCAAGGATAGTAGGCATAACTATTCTCGATGAAACAAGTCAGGGGAGAGGCAGGGGTGGGGTACACAAGACAGAGCCACATCTGTAAATCAACAGATTTCTGCCTGACAGCCTGAAGCTCCCCACCTGCACTCTGGGCTCCACCAGCAAAAAGATGAGATCCTTTCCTGAGTTCAGAAGGGCTTTACACAACCCATGGAGCCAAGCAATGTGACAGACAAGACAATTTGAGTCTTAGGGTGCAATCTCATGACTTCTTATGAGCCAAAGACCAGCAGACTTCATTCCATTCTCTGAGTCTGTCTTCATCTGTAAAACCTTGAACTTGGAGTTTACTTATTCTCTCTGTTAAGAATGTTTCTGACCTAAGCAACATCATGCTATTTTAGATTCTTACTTCTTCGCTGAGAAAGATCCTTAGAGCCCTGAAACTTGGCCACCTGACCTCCAGTGCTTTCGGGAGGGTATTTGGAGAAACTTTCCAAGATGGTTCTGAAGTCCAGTTGTCAGCCAACTGGAACAGCAGATTCCAGAGGAAGCCCCATTCCATCTCACAGTTCTGACTGACACAGAGCATCAGAAAAGCCCCAACTCTGTGAAAACAATCAGTCCTGACACAGAAGGAAGGATCTGGGGTATTTAGAAGGATCAGTCGTCAGGTGGAGGGAGGGCTAAGGGATAGAAAGGTGGCTACCCACCCAGTGAGGGATGGTGGGGGACAGGTCCTTTGTCCACAGTGGGCAAACCCTCAGGTGGACTACTCAGGGAAACGTGTTAAGAAATTAACTTGACGGTTCATGTCACTAAATTTTCTTCTGTACAACGTGATATAGTCTGATTTATATATTGAAAAACAGGCCCTAGAGAGAGACTGAATTGGACTCAAATCCCAGTTCCACCAGATTCTAACTCTGTGAACTTGTATATGTTGATCGCTTTGAACCTCAGTTTTCCCTACCTCCGAACTGGGATTACTATCTGCACCTGCCTCACAGTCTTTGAAGACATAATAAAGCGACATGTGGCATATAGGGACTGCTTAAGAAATAGGAGTCATAATTAAGAGTAGGAGTCATAATTCTATAGAGCTCTGGTGAGGCTTAGAAAACGAAGATGATGGCCTGTGTTGATAACTACCTCAGAGCAAGCACCCAGTCTTAGGGCTCTGGCCAGTGTTGGCAACGTTTTTGAGAGGAGCTGTCCACTCCCTTCAGGCTTACCTGACATCATCGGGAGACAGAAAGCATTGTTGAATTTTGGAAGATCACCCATCATTTAGGCACAGATGCAACGGGTGTCTCTGATTTTTCAGCCAGTAAGCTAAAGGGAAAGGGAAGGATGAGGTTTTGTTTTTCCCCTATTCATGATGAAAACATAAACAATAATAAAATAAGCCTGGCTTATGTCATTTTCAAGGCTGGGAGAAATTAAAAATAACAAAATAACTAGACAGTGGATACTCCCTTGGATTGTTTTCTTATGTAGCATTTTTATCTGCCATTCCATGTCTTTTACTTTCTCTTTTCTTCCATGATACATAGAAGTAATCGGAAAACAATTGGGATACAAAGGACCTCATCAGTATTAGGTTTAATACCTTATGTGTCTTGTTAATTAATGTCTATGAAAGACATGTTAAGTTTTGAAGAATTATCCTCCTCCCCTGGCTGTCACTCTGATATATAGTGTCACAGCACAGCCAGAAGCTTAGAGGAGCATAGTTATTCTAAAATATGATGTGAAGGACATTCGCTGTCAAAGGAAGATGATAGAATTTTTCCATTTCTGTTCAGGTTGCCATGTTTGACAGTCAAAAAGACTCAGACATTAGTAGGGGGGAAACTTGAGCTATTTATATCACCAGAATACTATCTGAAAACAGATGAAAGTAACAACTGATAAAAAAACTTGACAGGGTAACTTCAACCTGACCTTTTCATTCTCAGAGACATTTTAGATGTAGAAACTTAGACTATGAATTTGCTTTTGTTCTTCTTGTAGGAAAAAAGTAAAGCATAAAGATTAGAATAAGTTAAAATGACACAAAATATCAAAAATTAAAAGGGTGTGGTTTCAAATTGCTTTTCTTTTGTACAAAGTGAAAAGTAGGCCACAATGGGCAGGAGCAACATTCCATTCTTGAGTATGATGCCACAGTCTTTTCTTCCCTTTTCAAACCTAATTGGCCAATTGGCAATGTTTTTCTGACTTAGTTTTTACAGTGGGATAAAAACAGCTGTGCTGATTCAGATATTGCAAAATAATAGAGAACATTTTGCCGATTTCAGCAAAACTATTTGACATTTAAAGGTCACATGGCATAAACTGATGTATAGTTACAGTAAATGACACCCCTCCTTTCTTCTCCATTCTGTATGCACAAATAACAGTCTATGATGGCTGAAAAGAAGAAAATAAAGCTATTTGTACTTTATTTCCTTTCCATGACTTGAAGTCTTAAGTTTTTACATCTGTAATATGCATGTGGTCTTTGTCTGTAACATGTCATCTGACACATGATCAAGCACACATGTACCAAGCCTTGTGTACTATAAGTATCCCCTACTTGGGAGAAATGAGGTCCCCCACTTAGCCTGTGGGGAAGAATGTGACACATACTATAGCAGTTATTTGCTACCTCCCTCCAGGAAACTCCATGTTGTTTATAAATTCTATCACAATGCATAGAATGTTTTAAGAGTACATAGAATAAATTCAGATAAAAGAAACTAAGGCTTTGGCTATTTTCAATTTTTGGAATATGATTAATCAACAAAGCAAACTAAATGTTTCTGTTTCCATAATGAACTAATCAAATGTCACCTGGAGATTTTGATTGGAAAGAAAGACATGTTCCCTTTTGCCTTTTAGTTAATGCATGTATTACAGGATGAGGCAGGCTCTAATTCAGGACGAGCACTATAAAGGACTACATAATAAATTTAGACTCTGTGGGTCACACACCATCCCTATCACACATTTTTCTTTTGTTGTTATGTTACAGGCTTTTAAAATGTATAAATAATTTTTTGGCACTTAAACCATAGAAAAATAAGCTGAAGTCTGGATCATCTCACTGACCCTAGTTTGCCATGCCCTGCTCTATTTGAGAAAAGAATGAAGATTTTGTATGAATGTGCCATGGCTGTCCCTGGTTATAATTAGTGACCTCATATTCAACACTCAATGTCCATGTCAACTTGATAATCCCCTTCTTCCATGCCCTGTGATATTCTGTGTTCCCCCTAAATTTAATTCCCATAACAGTTATATTTACTTTCTTAATGTGTGAATTCACCCATAGTCTGTTGATTTTGATGATAAGAGCTCTATCTGCCATCCATTTCATTACCCCTGCACCTACCAAATTATTGTCCTTCAGCACATATTCAATCAACATTCTTTAATTTAGTGATGAATGTATTAAAAATCCAATTCTTTATATCATCTTAATTAAAGGAGAAATGATTGAATGATGAATCTATATAGCCATTGCTAGGAAGATTGCTGAGCAAATACCCAGCTCATTTGTAATCAAATACCCCAAATAACTCAGGCCAATGTTATACATAATAAAATATATTTTCATATTTTCAATACACTTTCCATTCTTAGGAAAAAATCCCAAATTTTTACATGAAAAATAAATATATAAAATTTTTCCCCTCAGGATAAATTAATAAGGTTATTGCATTAATTCCAAGTTTATTGCATGTCTCTTAGATAACTCTCAACTACTCAAGGCTAAGTAGTGAAAATTTTAGATTCAGTTGCAAAGTCAGGAGAATTTGATCTGCAGTATTATATCTCTCCACGTCATCATGAACATCTCCATTAGTTTACTGAATTGCTTTTAGGCTGTTGTGTGTATAAGAGGCTGAACAACTTTATGGTCTAAGAAATTAGATTTCCAATTTATTCTTTTATGAATTTTTGGCATTTAATTAGGCATGTATTTCTAAGGACTTGCTTTCATATTCCAAACATAACAGTATATAATAAACATACCAGTTGAGTCCTTTGAGAACTGAGACTCACATTTGGAACCAATGAGTGGTCTATTTTGGCTGAATTTTCTTCTGGATCTGTCTTTCCAAAGTAAAATATTTAGAAAGAATTAAGACAGTATAACTTTACAGTGATCAGTTAACAACATTTAAAGTGCTTGAGTTCAATCTCCTCTTTAATAATTCATTTTATTCTTTTAAAATGAGATTTAGAAAGTAAAGTTTTATTTATGACAAATATGCCACTGTTCTTATTGGAAGCATGCAACTAATTTAAACAGTTGCATAATTTGTTCTGCCCTGAAAATGGCGTATTTGAAATATTTGCTATGTATATACTTTCTTTGGTTATAACTGAGATGATATAAACTGAAAACATCAGTGATTTTCTTTTTTTTAAACAGGATTTTATTTCAGGTGGATCAAGAAGTGAACGTTGTGATATTGTTTCCAATTTAATAAGCAAAGGCTGTTCGGTTGATTCGATAGAATACCCATCTGTGCGTGTAATCATACCAAGTGAAAATGAAATTAACACTCAAGTGACGCCAGGAGAAGTGTCAATTCAGCTGCGTCCAGGTTTGGTGATTTTTTTCAAATAAACCTATGATGATTGAAATTACAATTCATAATAATTTGCTTGCATTTAACATTATGTGGCAGGCAGTATTATTGTAGAGACCACAGTGAGCTCAGAATCAAGAAATTAGAATTCTGGGTTTTATTATGCTTCTAGCTAGCTCTGTGACCTTAGATACCATGCAAACCTGACCCACACATCTAATAACTATGTTTTCTGATCCTATAATTCAATCACATTGTGATGTAATTGTGTTCCTTCTCCCCTGCAAGAAGGAAATATATTTGTACTCATTCTTCCATTCTTAGCTGAGAGGTGGTATATAGTAAAAAAAAAATCTATAAATGTTTACTGGATTGATTGATTGATTAATTAGCAGATGTTAAACTAAGTACTTAAAACCTTTGGGATGAATTTTTCAACACAAAACATGAAGTCATGATTATCATTATTACCTTGACCAGCTTTGTAATACCCCTGACATTAATGTATACCTTTGTTCCTATACTTCTGTAGGACTTCCCCTTCCATCACAGAGTTTACCACAATTTGCATGTGTTGTAGGCTTCTGGAAAGTATTCATTTCCTCCAGATAATTCCACTATACAAACTACATACAGCAGATAAGTCAAGGTACACGAGTATGCATCATTGAATTAGATAAATTGGTTTAGCTCAGTATGAAATTACTTTCAAGCCTTCATTATTTTGGTGTGCGTGGTCATATCTTGTCATTAATTTTTTGAATAATCATTCTTGACACACTCCATATCCCATTCCAAAAGCTCAATATTTCTTCCTGACTCTTTGGTTACCAGAAAAACAAAGTCCACTTCTCTCTTGGCCCTAGGCATGTTCCCAGCTTCCAATTAAAACTGTGCTCTTCTTCAGATAAAGCAATGACATAGCCCAGGATGGACATACATGAGTAACAGTTGGAAAGGTAGAAGGGTGTACACAAAAAGGAAAGTAATTAGGTTAGAGAGATTGCAGCTCTTGCCACCTTTAATTGAAAAAAAAAAAGTGTCGTTGAGTTCTTAGAAAGAGAGAGGGAGAGAAACAAAAATGATGTGCTCTTTTTAACTCAATATATTCATTAAAATCTTCCCTTAGATATTCACATGGAGCTCTATTGACATACAGCCTTTTAATGCTATGGTTGCTCAATGGTCTTTAGTGATTTTTTTTTTCTTCCTGTTATTCTAAGGTTCATCAGCCCAGTTTTCTAATCTATATAAACTGACCTAGGTTTTCCCCTAAACTCCTTCCAAAATCCCCAATTTCTTAAACATTTCCATATCCCCAGTAATACTCTCATCTGGTGGCTTTTCTATTGTTCATAAAAGACTTCAGGGTCTTAATCCAGGGAGTTGCCTTTTTCAGAGTGTATCAACATCAAACAGTAACATCCACTTCATTCAGTTATATTTTGACTTTCTGATGTGTGTCTGGGCATGTTCCCCAGAGCATACTTGAATTTGAGGACAAGTTGTTGATATTTATCTCTATTACAAATCTTTCTCCCAGTATTCTAGCCTCTAGCCTTTCCACTCTTCGTTTTCTTTCAATAGGTGCTCATTTTAAGAGAATTTTAAAATACAACTGGTAATATTTGCAGATAAAGTACATAGGAACTATATAATACAGCTCAACAATTAAACATAATCAATAAACTTGACACTTTAGTCTATTTGGCTGTCATAACAATACCATATACTGGGTGGCACAAACACTAGAAATTTATTGTCTCAGAGTTCTAGATTGGCTACAAATCTAAAAGGCTTAGAAGTCCAATATCAAGGTTCTAGCAGATTTGGTTCCTGGAAAGGGCTTACAGTAGGCCACCTTTTTGATGTGTCACATGGCACATGTCAGAAAGAGGGAGAGAGAATATCTAGTATCTCTTCTTAGAAGGTCGCTGTCATGACCTCACCTAACTAAACCTAATTATCTTCCAAAGGCCCATCTCCAAATATCATCACACTGGGTATTAGAGCTTTACCATATGTATTTGGTGCAAATACAATTCAGTCTGTAACACTTGATATATAGAATACTATTTTATAAAGTCCATGGAATATTTTTAGACATTAATCATATTTTAAACAAGAAAACTCAGTTCCAAAAAACAAAAACTATTTTTATAGGCCAACATCTTTGAGCACACTGCAATAAAATTTGAAATCAATACAAAAAGATAAATAAATATTAAATAACATAAAAATTAAGAAAAACTTCTTCTAAATAATCCCAACTACAGAATAAATCAAAACTCTAGTTATAGACTAATAATAACAGTAACAAAAACATTAAAATATATGGATGTGACTAAAATTGTTGTCAGGAAAATTCAAAACATTAAATACTCTAATTTTTAAAAAGAATAAGTAAAGATGAACTTGTATTCAAACAAAGATAGAAAAACAGTAAGAAACAAAATATCCATAAAAAAAAGAGTAAGGAAGTCATAAATTTTAAAAAAGTAATGAAATGTAAAAGAAAAAGAAAAATACAAAATGGATGTATAATCCAACAGCTAAAGCCCAATAATAAAATAAGTAAATTATTGGCAAATCTAATTAAGACAACAAAAAATGAATAATCTATTTATGTAAACTATAGTCACAGAAACAAATATTTAAAAAGAGAACAATAAAATATTAAGCATAAAATATATGGTAAAAATTTTTAAATTTTTAAAAAATGTTAACATTTTTCAATAAATAATTATTTATTTATATTTATTATAACATATTTTATATAATATATATGCCTGTATATATTTATATATATAAATTAGGCCTGAATGTTTTTATGGTAATAAATGTTTCATGTACATTCAAACTTTCAAGAAATATATTATCCTATTTCGTATAAGCAGGTAAATTTAGGTACATCCTGGAAGCTTCTCAATTGTTATAAGGTTAGTATTATCCCACTATCAGAGTCATAATGGAATTTTAGCAAATAAATTAGACTACATATGCTAAAAATAATATCATCAAACAAATAAGCTTAAGGTAATAAACCAAAGATAATTGATTCTTGGAATTGATGTATTTTTGCAATCTCAGTCTGGTAAAAATAGATAAAATGTATTCTTATCTCTTTAGTTACTGAAAAATCATTTAATAAAATTTAGTGCCCATTCCTGGCATTTAAATTAAAGAATACTTACTTAATGTATATTAAGGAATATATATTTATATTATATATATTTATATTTATTCTAGAAGTTGTACAAAGACATAATTAGATATGAAAACCAAATAGGAATTTTAAGCATTTTGTAAAAATCAAGCAAACTTATCATTATGTACCTACCTGAAAAATCCAAACAAATCAACTAAAACTATTAACTTTTTTTTATTGCGGCATGTTGTTTTTTACAATATTCAAACTCAATTTGCTATGCAGTATCAATTATGATGATAAAAGATGAACTCATAGGAAAAACCTTTAAATATGAATTATCTAGGAACAAACTTTAAAAAAAAATATATGGCAGAATCCATTGTACTATGTAAAGCAAGTTATGAATAAATAGAAAAGAATTTTATATACTTAAATAGGAAGATAACATCATAACCAAGGCAGTTCTTCAAAAACATATTCCATAAATATAACAAAATTCAATGCCAGGCATGGTGGTGCATGCCTATAATTTCAATGGCTTGGAGGCTAAGGCAGAAGGATCAAGGGTTCACAGCCAGCCTCAGCAAAAGTGAGGCACTAAGCAACTCAGTGAGACCCTGTCTCTAAATAAATACAAAATAGGGGTGGGATGTGACTCAGTGGTGAGTGTCCTTGAGTTCAATCCCTGGTACGAAAAAAAAATTCAAGGAAATCCATAAATATCAGACAATTTCAATCAAATTCAAATGTATTTTAAACAAATATTTATTGAAACTTATTATTAGTGTGTTTTGATACATAACAGCATATTTCTTCTGAATACATTTATAGAAATACATTTGGTGGGTGTATCAATCAGTTTTCCATCACTCTCAAGAAGTACCTGAGATAATTGACTTAACCCAGTAGACCCCAAATTTTCAGTTTTGTGACTACTTCAATGAAATTGACATACATGCATTAAAATATGTTGGAAATAATAACCAAGAGTTTATATATTATATCTACTAATATTAATATAATTTTAATGGTTACATTATAACTATATTCTCATTATTATTTAATTATATTTCATATACTATATTTACATTTTTATACATGTTTCACCTCTGAAACTAAGGACAATATGAGTTAAAGTGAGGAAAAATTTATTTTGGTTCATGGTGTCGGATATATCAGTTCATGGTCACTCTGTTGCTTTTGGTCAAAGCAGAACATTATGACAGAAGAACATGTTGCACAAAACCTGGTCACATCAAATGGCCACAGAGTAAAGAGGAAAAGAAGAAAGAGCAGGGAATCCCAGTCTCCTTCAAGAGCATACTCCCTGACCTAACTTCCTCCATCTAGGCCAAGGCTTCCCCACTTCCCAGTAGCACCACAGGCTGCCTTTAGCATGTGGGCTTTTAGGGGACATTTAAGATCCAAACCATAACACTAAGTCAAATATATGTAAATTTATTTAGGTTTTTAATGTATATTATCATATGATTCACAAGAATATTTGAACTCTAGTTTGGACGTTCATGAATGAGCATTTCCTCTTCAATTTTTTTTAATGTGTTCAGTTTATTAGATATTACTTGTCTCGTTATCTGTTTTTTTTTGTTGTTGTTGTTGTTGTTGCCTTTCTCCTAGTACTAAAAATTCCAAATACCTTTCCTAAGCTTATTCTCTCTCTCTCTCTCTCTCTCTCTCTCTCTCTCTCTCTCTCTCTCTCTCTCTGTTTTTGGTGTGATCTACCTCTCTATAGAATTTCTATTATTATTATTTTTCTAATTAAATACTAATTTTTAGCAAGCTATCATATATGAAGTTTATTTATTATTTGCCTCTAATGAATGTAACCAAATCCTTAAAATGGCTTGCTCTTTGGAAAATATGAGATTTGAAAACTAAATTGCATTTTTCTACTTGTGTGTTACATTAAATTTATACACTATAAGGAATTTGGCTTTTTCCCTTTTGAAGATATAAATGTGTCTGAGTTTTTCTCAGACTATAGGTTACCAGTTGAAAAGTTGGGAAATGGCTTCAGTGCTGTACAGAAATAATGATAATAAGAATGAGATAGGAGAAAGCTGGATGGACTTGAGGGAGGATGGAGAGTGGAATCCACAGGTTTGGTGATTGTTAAGCTGTGAAGGACTCCAGGGATCTGACTCAAGCAAATAGTTGAGGTAGGATATGTAGCCCCATATGGAGGGCCTGGTGTTGAGTTCAGTTGGGACCATGTGAGGCTGAAGCTCAGGGAGGAGAAATGGGTTAGAGATAGAAAAGTGTCAGAGACATCCATGAGAGATAGCAAGTGGAGGAAATATGGATAAGATCAGGGGAGTAAGGGAACAAAAGGGGAGATAGGCATCCATTCCATTCTAATCACTATGAAGCTTGATTTTATTCCATGAACCACTACTATTTGAATTTCTGTGTACAAATTAGCCTAATTGTCTAATATGTATAAATCATTTATCCAACAAAGCTCTGAGCTCCTTAAAGCAGAACTATACATTAAAATCTTCATATATAACAGGTATTTATTAAGTTGAAATGTTTGTATAAATAATGAGTCTTATCATCAGAGACATACCAGATTTGGGGTGTAGCATAGATAGTTGTAGTTTACTACCTACAGATAGAAATGTAACTGTACAATGTAAAAGTCTTTTCCACCATGAGACATATAAGAGTTGAAGACTTGATATTACACACACCTAAATGTAAAATGTTTATCACAGTATTAATTTTGATTTGTTTATAGATTATCACTTTCTTCTTATCTAATAAAAATTCAAAACTTGAAGCACAGTCATTATTATAAAATTTTTATGGATATTTTTATTATAACACACTGACTAGAGTCCTTAAAGAATCTATAGTTTATAGGACTATATTTAAAATTGAGTATTTTAAATGAGGTTGAAAAAATGACATTTTCTTTTACTTTTCATTCCTTCAACTTTACCTTATTTTTACATATCAATCTTATGTAAAAATAATAACAAAAATAAACTATTGATTCTAGTTGTTGTTCTCTACGGACAATGAGATTCAAACTTAGGAAAAATGAGAGAAGGGAATTCTCTAATTTTAATTCAGAAATAATACTTGTACGTGATAAAGATTACACTTCTACTGATTTAAGAAAAATTTCAACCTTGATTTATTTTAATATTATAAGGGGAAAATTCCTGTAATTTAGGGAAATTTAATTTTAAAAAAATCTGGAATGTTTTATTCTTTCTTAATTTCAAAGTTAATCTCCCTCCCCACAAAAAACAGAGACTCATACATTTCCCCGACCCTGGCACATATCCCCATTTAATTCCCCCTCCCCCAAATTCAGAAATGTGCTCCAGTCTGTGTCTTTCTGTTTTAAATCCAATCCTGTGTCAAGAGACCTTCTCCTTCCTCTGCTCAAATGTAATGAGTAAACTTTGGCTTCTTCTTCCTCCTCCAGTTTTGCACATTTTCTTGTGATTTTTCAATTTCATCTTATGCAGAACATTTTTTTTTCAGTTGTCTTTTCTTAGTGTCCAGCCATGTTTATTGTAGCCAGAACATCAGAGATGCTCACATTATTATTGAGTAGTTGAGAACACATTCTAACCTCTTTTGTTTCTTGGGGCTATTCAAACCAGTCACTGGCAATATGTCTAAGTAGGTCATCAACTTTCCTCCAAGTCCTTTTTCTCATTCTATGTCACAGACTCACTTCTCCCCTTTGAAGTTCATTGAAGAAAATAAGGATTTGATCCTTTAAAATCTCAAAAGAGATGAGGAGTGAGCATCCCTGGCAATAATAAAGGTGGCAGTGTGAACATTTTGGGGCCAGGTGATATTTTTCCTCTTAAAGAAACTCCAAACTCTCCCTACATTATGGGAAAGAAGTTCTAGATACTAGCTTCTTTCTGTTCCTTTAGATATGGTGTCCCCAAAGTACTTCAAACACAATGTAGTCATAGAACATGGAAAAGAAAAGACTTTTACACTGTACAGTTACAGACTATGCATGTGCCAAACACAAAGACTTCAGAGACGAAAACAGTTCTTACCCCAATGTTGTTTTTTAGAGTCTAGTAGTAGTAATGGTAATAACTACTTACACATGTGTATTTACCATGTACCAAATACTGTAAAATATTCTATGCAAGCTATCTTGTTCAGCTCTTAGCTACTAAAGAAGATAAAGATGTTCTGTATGGAATCTCATAATTATATGGTAAACATTGTAATGGTTGTATGATCTGGTTGTTATGGAAACACAGGGAGGGATAACCCCAATCCAGGGAGGAGCAGATTACTGAGCAGTGTCTCCAAGCAGTAATTACATAAAAAGAGGGAGGGTAGGACACCACAGGCAAAAGAAGTAACATAAACAGGGAATAGGAATATATATTTGTGGCGTGTATGTGGGCACTTATAAGCAGTTCTGTTTTGCTAAAGATGTAGATAGAATCAAAATTACAGAGGCACTTTAATATACCATGTTTAGCCATTTGGACATTAACCATCTGATGGAGAGCTACTGAAAAATTTTAAGCAGGGAATGACAGAGCAATTTTCAGTTTTAAAAAGATGGACTCATTGGTGTTATGACTGTATGAACGTGACACGCTAGAGGAAGACAAATGAAGAGACTATGGGAAATAATCCAGGCAAAATCCAAGAAAGGCTAGAATGAATAGGAATCTCTTCTCATGTTGTGATATACTGTAGGAATTCATTTCAGATATTTAACTCAATGAATTATAAGGAAATTGACTCAAGAAGAAGCTACAAGATTTCTACTCTAACTCCCCTAAATGTGTCAGCAGTATGAGTTTATGCTAAAAGATTATAAATAACCTGATTCCACCTTGTATTTAGAAGTCTAGATCCATAAAAGAAAAAAAAAGTACACAAAAAAAAACCAAGGAGGAAATGTCATGGTTAGCCCCAAATTATAGTCAGGTGTAACTACTTTCTTCATAGTTGGCTTTAGCCAGTCTTCAGCTATGTTTAGTGGTAAGAATGGGCTGTTTAATGATGGAAAAACAAAGTCCTAAAATTGGTGAGAAACTGTGATTTAAATCCCATGGGGGAAAAAGGGAAAATAGTGCTGCATCCAGAGGAATCTGATGATAATTTAAAGACATACGCATAAACACACACCCAAATAGATTTTTAACATTTACCTATTTTACAAAAATAGAAAACAGTTGAAAATAAGGATGTATTTGTACCATGGTAGCAATTGGCATGGACAAGTACACAACTTAGTCATTGCCAGAATCTCAATCCTTATTGTAGAAGTTACTTGGTACTTTGTGAGATTGGTTAAAAAAAAAAGATCCCAGAAACATAAATAATTATCACCCTTCTTTTTCAGCAGCCCAAACCCCTAAAATAACAAGAGCAACTATAATTAAAAGGACATATTGACTTATATCTGCTATTAAAATTCAATCTAAATATTAACCCATCATACCTTACGACTGAAAATATTTATAGAGTACACTTCAGATCAAGTTTATCCTTATTTACATAAGAATTCCAGCTGAATATAACTATTCAGTAATATCTGATATGGAATACTCTTGGTAGTTTTAAATAATGGAAAGGTATTGAATATGGAATATGGAAAATTAATATCATTCTTTGGATAAAGTCACCTTGTAAATCAAATATTACCCATAAGGAGGCATGAGTGTTTAGAAGAAGAGTTATTCTTGTAGAAGAAAGATCAAGAATGGGAGCACTCATTTCCCCTCCTCCCCCAACTTCCCCTGTCTCTTTGTTTTAAACCATTGGATGTAGCCTTAAGCATTGATGGACTCATTGCTCTTTCATGGCAGAGTGCAGTGGTCTATCAGGACAGTTCTTCTGTCATTTTCATGTGGCCACAATACCATGCCAACTATAGATCCTTTGATCACAATCCTGGAGACACATGGTGGGAAGTAAAGATTTGCCTAAACATCCTGAAATCATGAATTATAGCACTTCCTCAATTAAATAATTTCCAGATTTCACACTCTATTTCTCATTTCAAATTATGCCTATGGACCAATATAGTTTATAAATGGTACCATAATGAGACTACATGAAAAGTTTAATATAGTCAAATAACAAAATTCTAAAATGCCACAAATTACAACAAAAAAAATCATCATTACAAACTTCTTAAGAAATTAGAAATTTGACAACTAAATTTATTTGTTTCTGTTAAAATTCAAAGTTATCCAGCATTCACCTTCTTTAGTGAAAATTCAAAGGCTGATATCAAATATCTGACTATGTGAGTTAATTTTTTAAAATTTAAGTCCCAAATTTGTTATCCCCTACTTTTTCATCTCAGGTGAATTCTTGATGCTGTGGTAGGACTCGGGTTCTTATTTCAGTTAAACTTTGACTTTTGCCTTTTATTGGGATGGAATAATTCTGTCAAGATTTAAACAGTTTAATGCAATTTCAGTTTCACTGCAGAGAATTATGTCTCACTTTGTGAAGATTTTATAGTGAATTGGATGCACCAGGTTATCATATCACTGCCCCTTACCAACCCCACTTCATAAACAAGTCAATTTCAAGCCATTTAGTAGTTTCCATAAACTAAATTATATTCTCAGAATTGAGTGCATATTCCAATTCAAAGGCAGTTCCCAAAGACTTTGGCAGAAACTCAGTAGTTTAGAGGCTGGATAGTAAATTTTTTTTCTTGTTTTTAAAAACTAATCTATGTCAGTTTTGTGGAATACACAAGCACAGTCCAGCTCTGCATAGCTCCTCTCTCGGAGTAGCATCTAAGGCACTGCTGTCTTCTTTAATAGCCTCATGATGATGGTAGTCAGACATTTCCATATTTTTAGGTATGTTTCTTTCTGTGCCAATATGTTCAATCCTTCTCTAATGTCACCTGGTGTTTGATCCCTGTGTTGGTAGTACCCCAGTATGAACTATGTTGGTGTTTTACATAGGGCCACAGTACTCACCCTGCCATAAATAGGTACTTCTGCTGCCTCTTACAGTGGAATACTAATGCCTACAAAACATGTCTTCAAGACTTTTCTCCCTCATATATAATTATCCAATCTAAGGCCAGCTTGAGAGCACATTGTGGGGAATGTTTTAAGCTCCCGGGCAAGATGTGGTAATCCAAGTTTGACCTCTTCAATTTCCTTCTTAACAAACAAAGTGGGATTTGGGGTCAACCTATCTAGAGCTAACTACCTTAAGCTGACTACTTAAAGCCAGAATGTTACAGGAAACTCAGGAGCTTTGCCATGTAAAAGTAGCAATTATTGCTCTCTCTAGCAATGACTAAAAGGCCTGTGTATGGAAAGATTCTCTTTTCTCATTCTTATCTTGAAAGCTCATCTTATTGAGCTTTCAGTCCACACTGAAGAGTTTGGCTGACCAGGGCACCTATGTGAAGGCTAGCATCTGTGTAATCTAAAATCAAGCCACGGAAACCAACACCCTTAAATCCTGAGCATTTGATAAGACTTCCTTATAGCTTCTTCTTTCCTGAGGCCAAAAAGACAGGTTTTGCTTCCTAGACCATTAACAGATGGCATTTGCTGAGGTCCCCATGTGGCTAGTATTTGGTTGGAATGCTCTGAATAGCACAGGACTCCAAGGACTGTCCCTTTGCTGAGACTACACAGACTCCTCCTTTCTGCTAAAGTCACCAACCCACACCTTAGAGACCCCTGTGCAATATGATGAATATCTGTTGCATGTAGTAACACCTCTTTGAAAACAAACAGCCATTCATGTTTAGGCAGTCACCATAAACTGCAGTGATTCACCAAAATAAAATTACCACGTGGCCAGTGCCTCAGGCCTTCAGCAAGACACCTAAACCAACAGTTAAAAAAAATCAACTAAACCGTTTCTACCTTTTTGAAAAATCCTGACCACACACCACGCATGATGGTGCATAACCTGTAATCCCAGCTGACAAGGAGGCTGAGGCAGAAGAATCAAAAGTTCAAAGCCAGCAACTTAGGGAGGCCCTGTCTCAAAATTAAAAAAATAAAAATAGAAAAGACTGGGGACATGGCTTGGTGGTTAAGCAATATAATCCCCAATATAAAAATAAATAAATTTTTAAAAAATTAAAAATAAATCCTGACTACACATTAAAGTGCAAGTCCCTTCATTACATACTCAAGTTCAAGTCCCACAAACTATGCTTCACAGTTGTGCTATTTCTCATTAATCTGGCCCTGAATACCAGTTTCTAATATTCTCCTAAATTTAATTTCTCCACCCAAATTGCAGAACACTTCACAGGAACAGGCTTGTTCATAAGAAGTCCCAAAACTGAGCAGAATAAATGTTCTCTGGAGACAGCTCAGAGTCTAAAGGGAATTGGTGAGGGAATGGGCTGGGCTGGACTACACAAACCTGACTTCTCCTTCCAAACTCTTGAGCTACAACCCTAGGAGCATTACACTAAAGGGGTTTTGAAAACATTTGATTCGTGAAATGATTTAAAAGAAAATACTGCTACTTTACATTCATTAAGATTTGGTCAATCTGGGGATTCCTTTAATAAGAATACCTGTCTATCAATTATGTATACTAATTCAAATTTATGTTTAAAAAAATGCTTTCTACTCAAAATAATCTCCAGGAACAATTAATTAATTAAAAGTATTTCCTTTATTGTTTAAAACTATAAACAATTACTTTTCCCAATATATTTTAAATTCAAAGCAGACCTGCCAACTCTAGGGGAATGGTCCAAGTCCTTGAATCAAATGACGCAACAGAGAACTAAATTAAACATTACAGACAGTTGTCCTTGGGAATCACTCCCCGTTTCTCCTTGGGGTGACTCTCTTTTCACATCCACTTATATTTATATCAAGGCCAAAGCCATATTTATATCAAGGCCAAAGCCTCACCTCAGTGATCCCTCTTCAGTAAGTATTTATTTAATCCCTATTATGTGTTAGGTGGACATCTTCCAGGTCTTCAACATGGTACCACTTGGTATGATTCTTTAGGTCACTGTCTCATTCGCTAACTGATGAGAAGAACTTTATCAATTAATTCATTCATGAAATACTTATTATTTTGAAAAGTTTAACATACTGTTCATACAAGAGTTTCTCATCTCATATATAAATATGCCTTAACTCAAAAGAATGAATTTACACCTGCATCATTCAATCATCTTAAGTTATCTTTCTGGTTTGCCTCAAATCATTCCATAAGCATACCATCTATACCCTTTTGAGACACTGTGCTTTTTTAGCTACTGAGGGCAATAGGCCACACAGGTTTGTGTGGTGGTATCCTGTTACATTATATCGAGCTGGTCTATTTGTTATCATCTTTGTCAAGCCTATAGAACTGTGAGAAATGCATTGTAGAATTTGGAGTCTAATAGATTGATTTTTGAAGTGCCTTATAACTATTCAAGCATATTCTAAACTTCATAATATGCAAATTTGTGATAATTGTTCATGGTGCTAAAATGCAACTAAATTATTGACAGCATATCCTGCGATATATAAAATGAAGACTATATCATCATTTTCTTTCTTTGAATTAGGAGCTGAAGCTAATTTTATGCTGAAAATTCATCCTCTGAAGAAATATCCTGTGGATCTTTATTATCTGGTTGATGTATCAGCATCGATGCACAATAACATAGAAAAATTAAACTCCGTTGGAAATGATTTATCTAGAAAAATGGCATTTTTCTCCCGTGACTTCCGCCTTGGATTTGGCTCATATGTGGACAAAACTGTTTCACCATATATTAGTGTCCACCCTGAAAGGATTCATAATCAATGCAGGTATCTAATGCTTGATGTTGTTAATAGTAAATGTATTTTTCCCTGTAAAATCTCATTTGTTTGTTTCTATATAAAGAACTTGGCAAAATTTATAATTTTTTCTTATTAAGTAAGAATAAAAAAATTTTCAGGAAGAAGTTTGTTCCTATTTGAAACTTTTATTTGTACCTTGGGTTTTAAATTTGTTATTTCTTCAAATATTATTTATCCAGTATTTATCACCACAAAAAACCCTTACTTTTTATTAGTCACTTTGCATTAATTTCCAATAATCATGCTGTCACATATAGATTACCTGTCTGGATATTCTATATTTCTCCTTTCTGACTATTCCACATTGGTGAAATTAAGGTTTGACACACTTACAGTCTTTTTCTTATCAGTAGTTCATCTATCTGACTATTGCTGTCGTGATTGGGTTTAATTATGTTCCTCTTACATGACCTCAAAGAAAGTTCAGTTATCCCACAGAAAAGTGTCAAAGGATGGAATTGATGTCTGAGACTTTTTTCTTATCATTTTGCGATTTGGATTCTACAGAGTACATGCTTAGCGTGAAAAGAGAACTTACCTAAGTTACAAGTTCTCATACATAATACCTTTGGCCTGCTGAGTATTCAGAGAAATAAATCTGTATAGTTCTGGTTTCAGAAGTCATTTTATTTTGATACATGTCCTATTTTTATAATTGCTCCACTCATCGTACATTGCACATTCCAATGTACCAAAATAACTCTGTTATCTGTTTGACCAGAGGAGGGCTGATTTATCTCCTAATGAAGCTTCCTGAGTCTCTCCTTGAAGGTGAATAACCCTGAGGAGTGGTTCTTACTTTCTGAGATATCATGGGATTGTCAAAACAGTTTTAATGAATTTTGATAGCTCATCAATAATCAACAACAAGCACCACTTTAAAAATTAGTGCAATGCTGTATTTTTAGAAATTAAAAAATAATATAATATTTCAACTAAATTTCCAAAAATATTTCCCCAAACATATTTCTCAGCACTCTCAAAGAATTTAGGATTTTTACATTTTCTTTGATTTCTCAAGTGAGAACATATTATAGAAGAATGTATTCTTCTCCTCTCTCTTCCTTGTCACTGATGTTTGCAAAGTTATCAGTGGCAAACTCTGATAGGAAATTTCTGCAAATTCTTATGCTCCTCTTAGGAATTCACAGCATAGCAAAAGCCCTTAGTTGTCCTACATTAAAAAAAAATTAAACCTTTTTGTTTTTTTGAACATCAAACCTTATAACTCTATTTCCTGCTCACAAGGAAATGTTCACCAATGTTAAACTTGTATCTAATTTGATAGATTTTTGAGTTTTAAAATTTCTCTGGCAAAAAATATTCTACTTCTATCTCCTACCATCTCCACAAATTTTACTGTTATTAGTATTCTGAAACTTTATGAAGCAAAGCAAAACAGACTTTGCACTTCTTCTTTTCCCATTTAGTGACTACAATTTGGACTGTATGCCTCCCCATGGGTACATCCATGTGCTGTCTTTGACAGAAAACATCACTGAGTTTGAAAAAGCAGTTCACAGACAAAAGATCTCTGGAAACATAGACACCCCTGAAGGAGGGTTCGACGCCATGCTTCAGGCAGCTGTCTGTGAGGTGAGAAGTTGCATCGTTGTTGTGTGTTTTAGTGCTCAGATGCCACATGTTCCAAGAATCAAGGTTTTTATTTTGTCTTTGATTTATGGAGTGAAAACATAGTACAGAAGAATACTTTCTCCTCTTATGGTCCCCAATGTTACTAATTTTGGTATGTGTTTGGGACAGAGGGGCTAAATTGGGAGAGGGACATACATATACAAAGGAAAGAGTAGCTTGCGTACATGGCTCAGGCCTTTCTGATGAAGCTGCTTTTCCCTGCTTCACACTCCAAGAAGTCATAAATGGCCTGTAGTCCCATTCACACCACGCTCTGGCCCTGCCTTGTAACTTGGCTTTTTCTTTCTCCAGTGGAAACTAGCAATCTCTAGCCAGGAACTAAGTGTGGTCCAATGACTGTGGTGACACAGAGGCTAGAGAAATAAACGTGAATGCTATTTATGAAGCAGCATTGTACATGGGCACATCATTCTAGCCTGACTTCATGTTTGTCAACTCAAACATATCCTTTACTTGAGGCAAAGACCACAGTCCAGATCCATGTTATTGTACAAGATCTAATTACATGTTTATTTTAAGAGTCACATTGGATGGCGAAAAGAAGCTAAAAGATTGCTGCTGGTGATGACAGATCAGACATCTCATCTTGCTCTTGATAGCAAATTGGCAGGCATCGTGGTGCCGAATGACGGAAACTGCCATCTGAAAAACAATGTCTACGTCAAATCGACAACCATGGTAATGTAGCAAGAGCTCCTCCACAGCTATGACTCTTTGGATTAAAGTACAAGTTTAAATTGGCAACTCAGCTGTTCTTGTGCCAGCAAATAAAGAAGCAAGACACAGAACCAAGATAAGCCAGGAAAGAGGACATATGAAACCATAGAGTCTATAAATGTTGCCCAATATGGCTTAATTATTTTGACAGTATCTAGTAGTGACTCTTTGATGAGCTGCAAGCCACTGTATAATACTTTAGAATAAAAGGGATACATTTTTATGTAATTTATTTAAAGAAAAAAACACATGCCTTTACTTCTTACTGGTGATACATGTTTGCTGTCTACAAACATACTAAGGAGTGCTCATGAAATGTGGTTGGCTGAAGGAATCTTCATAGTACAATAGGTAGAAGCTAAACAGAAACCAGGACAATGAAACAGCTAACTAAACAAGGAGATTAGTCCAGTCTGTATGTCACTTCCTCCCTCTGACACTCATCTTTGTGTAGGGCTGCTTCTTAGATCAGCAGGTGCCTAAGTTGCTTCCTGAGGGGTAATATAAGCTTTGAATCCTATGTGCAGTCTTTTAGTGCCACAACTTCCCCAGCATTATAGATATAAAAATGGACAACAAAGCATCATTTATTTCTGACGTTGACACCTATTTATACATTCTTGAAAATGTTATAACAGAAATTGTAAAACTGTCCAGTTCATGGGTACTGATGTCTGGGAGGTTTTTCCTACAATACCCTTAGGCCGAAAGAAGCTTCATTAAGAACCTAGATATAAATACCTTACCTATTTGTGCCTGACAACTTAGCAATCAGTTAAAAGCATTACACTTGATTGAATAGAATATATAGATCTATATTTATGTCATTTTTTAACAAGTTACCCATGAACAGGAACTTCCTAAACTTTGTCATCAGAATGGATATTGCCACACTAATTTCCAGTTCCAGGTTGATATTTGTGTTGACCACCTTGGCCAAGGTCTGATGTAAGGTCTGATAAACTGTGACCTACTTCCAGCCAGTAGTGTATGTCTACTTGACAGATGCCACCACTATATTGATGCCCTTGGAATTTTGAAACATTTTGTCCACTTCTATGGGTATTCTGTGGTGCTTGGAGACACCTTGCCCATAGTTTGGGAAATGCAGTAGTAGAAGCATATGAACTATGTTTATATTTGTGGGGTTCCCATATATAAACTTTAAATAGGTCATTAGTTAATCTAGAACGTTCTACCAGACATGTTGAAAGTCAAGGGATACGAATGTATGACCAGACAAAACAAGTCCAACCCTTGGATAGCGTATCTAAAATTTGGAATTTGGAGTTATCCCAACACAGCCTTTCCCTTTGCAAATTCTCTTCTACCCAGGCTCCTTTCACTTTGGCAGACCTGCCTGCTTCTTTGTAGTCACTTCTTATCTATCTTTTCTCCTGTTTAACCTCTTTTCATCTGAGGTAGAATTCTTATTTACTTATTGGGAGTAGAGAAGGAGACAGGAGGAGCCATTCTATTGAGACAAAAAGAAACTTTTTTTTTTTTTTAAGAAAAGGAGAAGTAACAATGGCATTATTCTCAAATTGCAATACTCTTTTGAAGTTTTGCCAAGTTACTGAAGTCATCTCTTCATAAGTGTATTTGAAAGGATGGTGATGCCTCTCTAGGGAGGATTGCTTAAGCAAAAAAATAAAGAAAGAAAGAAAAGAAAAAAGAAAAAGATAGGCAGTGAGGGAAAGAGAAAAGAAAAACTGATGTCGTAAGTTTAGATTTACCTCACGTCATAGATAACCTTAAAGAAGTAAATTGCAATTCTGGTGGAATTTTAGACAGTGTTTGGGGTTTTCCATGTCAGGAAATTGGATCAACTACTGTGAACTTCTTTTACCTTCTTCGTCATCATTTCACCTGTTTAAGAAATGACCTTTCCATGTGTCACTCAGTGGTGAGATTGAGGAATCCAAAAAGGAAAGTGCTTGTTAATAACATGGAATCTTCTTATTTCAGTTGTCTCAGGTCTGTGTTTTAAAGGATCCTCTTCCTAAGAATTCTCATTCCTCTCTTTTCTAGAGATGCATCCCTAAACCAAAAGAAGCTAAAACATTTTGATGGATCCCTTGGCCATGTATTTATTCATACATAAAATATGTGCAACTTCTCTACACCCCCCTGTATCTAAAGCTACCTTGATCCTGACTCTAGACATAGTTACCTACTTGTTTTGAAATGACCCTATTCCTTTCCTATTTGTCTATTCTGAAGAAATGTCAAACTTTTTATTAGTTAAACAAGTAATCAAAAACTTTGATTCCTGGCTTTATCTCCAAGCCAATACAGGTAGTGTTGAGTAGGATCCAAGCTTCTTGATCCAACACTCTGGTTCTTTTATTTCTGAGGTGAAATAATTAATAAAATATCTTTTGTATGTCTAAATTATAGGGGCTAGAATTCTAGTCTTGAACACGTAGCTATTTCATGAAGATCTTTGTGAACTCCAGAGTAACAGAAATTTCTGTTTTGAGTATGTATTAATTGAAAGCACCATAGCAAACTTTTTTCATATAGTGTTAAATTTATCTGAACAACACTATAGGGTGGTCATATAATCATCCTCTTACAAACAGAATTATTGAGGGTGAGAAAAGTTAAGTAAAAGTTGCCTGAGGACAGAGAGCTTAAAACTTAGTAATTGCAAATCTGGGGCGGGGTCCATCTCAAATTTTATTTTAAAATCTTTACTCTTAACCACTTTGTCAATGTCTCAATCAAAAAGAAGAAGAAATAGGGAAACGATGTCTTTGGAGTCACTTCTAAATTCTAGTGTCCACTCTTAAACTCTTGACTCATGGAACTATAAATCAGATGATTTGGCTGATGTAAATTACATAACAAGATATAATTTAAAGTAACTTCTGTTTACACCTTTTTCATATTTGTACATGATTATTGGCAAATGGTATTACACCATTGAATAAATTATATTTTCCACTGCTTTTTCTGCAAGATTAAATGCCAGAATATAAAGCTTGATTAATAATGTAGTTCTATAATTTGTCTGGTTAAAATGACAGTTTCAAGTACGGCATTGCTTCTGAGATGGTAGATGTTAATTTAAAATTGTTAATAGTGTAGAAGCTAAGGGCCTAGAATTTCATCCTGTCTCCCCACCCACTCCTCCAGGGTTATTCCCATCCTTTGTCAGAGCCCTCCCAGAAACCAATCACCCCACCCTTGGTAGAGACCAAGAATAGCACAATGACCTTCAGTCACACTGAAAAGAGACCAGGGAGCAAGAATGTGGGGGTCATCCAGCGAACCTCATCAATGGGATTTTCAGATGTTGATAAGACTCTTGGTACTGAATAGAGGGATTCAAATAGACAAGAGCCTACCTTATCCTTATGGTATGTACAAGTGCATACAATGTATTCACTCCTACTCCCTAGATTAGGCCTAATGTTTCATTTTCCACAGGGCTTCTCTTGTGCCCCATCACTCTTGGTCACTGAGTCTTCATTTTCTCCCACATACCTCCTTATAATTCCCTACTGCTGGCTCCAGAGCTCATGCCTTTCCTTACAGTGTGTTGGGATAGACTAGTAGCCAAGTGGATCAGCATCTTAGATGATGAGGCAGGTCGGCAGAGGGCATGTTAGGCATTGTTGTACACTTACGTTTCCTTGCAATGCAAATAGTCAACACTGTGCCTCTTTTCCAGCAGTTTTTTAAAGATGTGCTGGACTTTAATATACTTGTTTAGGGAACTTTGCTTGTACCATGAATTACACACAATTTTTCTAGAATTGCTGATAAAGAGAGTTTGGGAACATATTGAACTAATTTCATCCATAACTTTGCTATGTGAGTTAACAAACGTTTATAAAGTTATTATATTTATTTCAGGGGATTTTTTTCATCTGATAGAGGCATTTTTTACATTGTCAATGATATATATAATTAATATTGATATCAGACAGAGTTCCATTTAAGGGGATAATTGTAATCTTTTAGTAAAGAAACGTGTTAATTTTTGTAGCTCCATGACCAAGAATAGCTTCTTTAATTTCAGAAAGTGTTAAAAAAAAATGATTTGCTTTAAACTTTTCAGCTCTAACTAAATCTCTGCTATCTCTTTTCCTGTTTCTGGGCTTTTGTGTCTTGAACACATACTATAAAAATGCTAATTCACTAAGCACTTGTTTTGAGCCAGGCACTATATATATATATATATATTTTTTTTTCTTGTAATCCCAGCTATTGGAGAAGATAAGGCAGGAGAATCACAAGTTCAAGGCCATCCTCAGCTACTTAGTGAGACTCTGTCTCAAAATTTCTTAAAAATTTTAAAAAGACACACACATACACACACAGAAGCAAAACCTGCCTCAAAGAAGAATCTGAGGGAAACATTTTCATCAGGATGTCTAACAGGATCACTAGGCAATGCTGAGCTGACGTGGATCTGGGACGAGCAGTCTGGGCCTCTCAGAACACACACTGAACCTGGATCGGCTGAATTCAAGCTCCGGTTCGCCTGCTTCCCGCAGACAAACAGCTGTGACTCAGCACTAATCCATCCGGCTGAAACAACCGGTCAGCCCTTCTGATCCTACGGAGGTAAATGCCAACCGAGCCTTCACAGGTAGTGGCCACAGGTTTGAAATGGGGCTTGGGAGAGACAGTAAGGACCCACCCGTTGCATTGGTCACCCGGCAAAGGGAAACGAACTGTCGCCATTTGCAAGAGATACCACCATGGCAGACAAGTGACATCATCAGACTGCGGCGGAGGAGATAACTTCATTGAAACCGGCGGCTACAGGGCTCCCGGGAGCAGCAGACCTGGCGTGTACCCAGTATTGTGGTGAGCGGCACCCGTGAGAGGGGCCTGGCTAGAGGAAAAGTGGGGAAGTGACTAGACACAAGAGGACGCCCTAGGCACCCAGGATTGGAGACTCGCCCAGTCTGGGAGGAGGAGCTGCTGCACAGTGATTGGTTTCCGCGTATTGATAGGAGAAACTTGGCCTGGTGGTCACAGCGCCACCTACTGGAAGAGAAGTTAATCAAACTCTAAGACTGCATTTATTAGTTTTTTTCCTTTTCTTTTTTTTTTTTAATTTTAATTTCGGGTTTTCTTTCATTTTCTTTCTTGTTTTTTTAATTTTTTTTTACAATTTTTTTTAATTTTTTCCTTCCAATTTTAATTTTAATTTTTTTTATTATTTAAAAAAAAATTTTATTTCCTATTTTTTTTCTTCTTTTGTCTTTTCATTTCTTTTCAATTATCTTATCCCCCCTTCCTTGAATTCTACCTGCTTACTCTCATTCTCTTTAGTGACTTTTTCCCTTCCCTTCTAATACCTTTCCTCCCAAGCATCAAATAAATTTATAGGCGTAATCAGTAACTCAGCAGTCAAACAGAACAAGAAGTAACATGAGCAGCTTCAAAAAGCAAGGAAGAAAAGGAGTAAAAACAATGCAGGACAGCCTAAATATTCAGGAGGACCTAGAGTCATCAGAAAAATGGTCATATAAAGAACTCAAGGAACACCTTAGACAGATGGAATGGAACCTTAAAGAGGATACGAGACAGCAAATTCAAGCAGCGAAAGAACACATTGAGAATGTATTACACAAACAGATAAAAGAAGAAGTTAAGCACCTTTATCAGGAGATAGAGATTATAAAAAAGAATCAAACCATAATCTTAGAAATGAAGGAAACTATAAACCAAATTAAAAACTCAATTGAGAGTATCACTAACAGAGTGGAGCAAGTAGAAGCCAGAACGTCAGATAATGAAGACAAAATATTTCATCTTGAAAAGAGTCTAGCCAACTCAGAAAGGCTGGTAAAAAATCACGAGAAAAACATCCAAGAGTTATGGGATAACATAAAAAAACCAAACTTACGAGTCATCGGGATAGAAGAAGGTACAGAGATTCAAACCAAGGGAATGAGTAACCTGCTGAATGAAATAATTACAGAAAACTTTCCAGAAATAAAAAAGGAAACAGATATACAAATTGAAGATGCATACAGGACACTGAGCACACAAAATCACAGTAGACCAACGCCAAGAACATTGTTATGAAGATATCCAATATACAGAACAAAGAGAAAATATTAAAAGCTACAAGAGAAAGGAGACAGATTACATTCAGGGGTAAACCAATAAGGTTAACAACGGATTTTTCATCACAGACACTGAAAGCAAGAAGGTCATGGAACAATGTATTTCAAACACTGAAAGACAATGGATGCTAACCAAGAATTCTGTATCCAGGAAAATTAAGCTTCAGGTATGACAACGAAATAAAAATCTTTCATGATAAACAAAAGTTAAAAGAATTTGCAGCCAGAAAACCAGCATTGCAAAACATTTTGAGCAAAACACTACACGAGGAAGAAATGAAAAACAATAACCAAAACCATCGGAGGGAAGTGCCTCGGTAAAGACAGAGGGCGAGGGGAAAAATAATCATGGAGAAACAAACTAAATTTAAAAAAAAAAAAAAAAGGATAAATAATCAAACATGGATGGAAGTACAAACCATATATCAATAGTAACTCTGAATGTTAATGGCTTAAACTCTCCAATAAAGCGACATAGGCTGATATCATGGATTAAAAAAACAAATCCAACAATATGCTGCATCCAGGAGACACATCTGATTGGAAAAGACATACACAGGCTGAAGGTGAAAGGATGGGAAAAAATATACCACGCACACGGTCCTCGTAAGCAAGCAGGGGTGGCCATCCTCATATCGAATAAAATCGACTTCAAGTCTAAGTTAATCAAAAGGGATAAAGAAGGACATTATATACTGTTAAAAGGAACCATTCACCAACAAGACATAACAATTATCAATATTTATGCACCAAATAATGGCGCTGCAACATTCATAAAACAAATTCTCCTCAAGTTCAAGAATCAAATAGATCACAACACAATAATTATGGGTGACTTCAACACACCTCTCTCACCATTGGACAGATCCTCCAAACAAAAGTTGAATAAGGAAACTATAGAACTCAATACCACAATCAATAACCTAGACTTAACTGACATATATAGAATATATCAACCATCATCAAATGGATATACTTTTTTCTCAGCAGCACATGGATCCTTCTCAAAAATAGACCATATATTATGCCACAGGGCAACCCTCAGTAAACATAAAGGGGTGGAGATAATACCATGCATTTTATCTGATCATAATGGAATGAAACTGGAAATCAATGATAAAAGAAGGAAGGAAAAATCCTACATCACATGGAAAATGAACAATATGTTACTGAATGATCAATGGGTTACAGAAGACATAAAGGAGGAAATAAAAAAATTCTTAGAGATAAATGAAAATACAGACACAACATATCGGAATCTATGGGACACAATGAAAGCAGTTTTAAGAGGAAAATTCATCGCCTGGTGCTCATTCCTCAAAAAAAGAAAAAACCAACAAATAAATGAGCTCACACTTCATCTCAAAGCCCTAGAAAAGGAAGAGCAAAACAACAGCAAATGTAGCAGAAGGCAAGAAATAATTAAAATCAGAGCGGAAATTAATGAAATTGAAACAAAAGAAACTATTGAAAAAATTAACAAAACTAAAAGTTGGTTCTTTGAAAAAATAAATAAGATCGACAGACCTTTAGCCATGCTAACAAAGAAGAGAGAGAACTCAAATTACTAACATACGGGATGAAAAAGGCAATATCACAACAGATGCTACAGAAATACAGAAGACAATTAGAAATTATTTTGAAAACCTATATTCCAATAAAATAGAAGATAGTGAAGACATCGATAAATTTCTTAAGTCATATGATTTGCCCAGACTGAGTCAGGAGGATACACACAATTTGAACAGACCAATATCAATGGATGAAATTGAAGAAGCCATCAAAAGACTACCAACCAAGAAAAGCCCAGGACCGGATGGGTATACAGCGGAGTTTTACAAAACCTTTAAAGAAGAATTAATACCAATACTTTTCAAGTTATTTCAGGAAATAGAAAAAGAGGGAGCTCTTCCAAATTCATTCTATGAGGCCAACATCACCCTGATTCCGAAACCAAACAAAGACACCTCAAAGAAAGAAAACTACAGACCAATATCTCTAATGAACCTAGATGCAAAAATCCTCAATAAAATTCTGGCGAATCGAATACAAAAACACATCAAAAAAATTGTGCACCATGATCAAGTAGGATTCATCCCTGGTATGCAAGGCTGGTTCAATATACGGAAATCAATAAATGTTATTCACCACATCAATAGACTTAAAGATAAGAACCATATGATCATCTCAATAGACGCAGAGAAAGCATTCGACAAAGTACAGCATCCCTTTATGTTCAAAACACTTGAAAAACTAGGGATAACAGGAACGTACCTTGACATTGTAAAAGCTATCTATGCTAAGCCTCAGGCTAGCATCATTCTGAATGGACAAAAGTTGAAGGCATTCCCTCTAAAATCTGGAACAAGACAGGGATGCCCTCTATCACCACTTCTATTCAATATAGTTCTCGAAACACTGGCCAGAGCAATTAGACAGACGAAAGAAATTAAAGGCATAAAAATAGGAAAAGAAGAACTTAAATTATCACTATTTGCAGATGACATGATTCTATACTTAGAAGACCCAAAAGGGTCTACAAATAAACTACTAGAACTAATAAATGAATTCAGCAAAGTGGCAGGATATAAAATCAACACGCATAAATCAAAGGCATTTCTGTATATCAGCGACAAAACTTCTGAAACGGAAATGAGGAAAAACACTCCATTCACAATATCCTCCAAAAAAATAAAATACTTGGGAATCAACCTAACAAAAGAGGTGAAAGATATATACAATGAAAACTACAGAACCCTAAAAAGAGAAGTAGAAGAAGATCTTAGAAGATGGAAAAATATACCCTGTTCATGGATAGGCAGAACTAACATTATCAAAATGGCGATATTACCAAAAGTTCTCTATAGGTTTAGTGCAATGCCAATCAAAATCCCAATGGCATTTCTTGTAGAAATAGATAAAGCAATCATGAAATTCATATGGAAAAATAAAAGACCCAGAATAGCAAAAGCAATTTTAAGCAGGAAGTGTGAATCAGGCGGTATAGCAATACCAGATTTCAAACTATATTACAGAGCAATAGTGACAAAAACAGCATGGTACTGGTACCAAAACAGGCGGGTGGACCAATGGTACAGAATAGAGGACACAGAGACTAATCCACAAAGTTACAACTATCTTATATTTGATAAAGGGGCTAAAAGCATGCAATGGAGAAAGGATAGCATCTTCAACAAATGGTGTTGGGAAAACTGGAAATCCATATGCAAAAAAATGAAACTGAATCCCTTCCTCTCGCCATGCACAAAAGTTAACTCTAAATGGATCAAGGAGCTTGATATCAAATCAGAGACTCTGCGTCTGATAGAAGAAAAAGTTGGCTCCGATCTACATATTGTGGGGTCAGGCTCCAAATTCCTTAATAGGACACCCATAGCACAAGAGTTAATAACAAGAATCAACAAATGGGACTTACTTAAACTAAAAAGATTTTTCTCAGCAAGAGAAACAATAAGAGAGGTAAATAGGGAGCCTACATCATGGGAACAAATTTTTACTCCTCACACTTCAGATAGAGCCCTAATATCCAGAGTATACAAAGAACTCAAAAAATTAGACAATAAGATAACAAATAACCCAATCAACACATGAGCCAAGGATCTGAACAGACACTTCTCAGAGGAGGACATACAATCAATCAACAAGTACATGAAAAAATGCTCACCATCTCTAGCAGTCAGAGAAATGCAAATCAAAACCACCCTAAGATACCATCTCACTCCAGTAAGATTGGCAGCCACTATGAAGTCAAACAACAACAAGTGCTAGCGAGGATGTGGAGAAAAGGGTACTCTTGTACATTGCTGGTGGGACTGCAAATTGGTGCGGCCAATTTGGAAAGCAGTTTGGAGATTCCTGGGAAAGCTGGGAATGGAACCACCATTTGACCCTGCTATTGCCCTTCTCGGACTATTCCCTGAAGACCTTAAAAGAGCATGCTACAGGGATGCTGCCATATCGATCTTCATAGCAGCACAATTCACAATAGCTAGACTGTGGAACCAACCCAGATGCCCTTCAATAGGTGAATGGATAAAAAAAAAATGTGGCATCTATACACAATGGAGTACTATGCAGCAATAAAAAATGACAAAATCATAGAATTTGCAGGGAAATGGATGGCTCTAGAGCAGATTATGCTTAGTGAAGCTAGTCAATCCCTAAAAAACAAATACCAAATGTCTTCTTTGATATAATGAGAGCAACTATGAACAGAGCAAGGAGGAAGAGCAGGAAGAAAAGACTAACATTAAACAGAGTCATGAGATGGGAGGGAAAGGAAGAGTAAAGGAAAATTGCATGGAAATGAAGGGAGACCCTCATTGCTATACAAAATTACATATAAGAGGTTGTGAGGGGAATGGGAAAATAAACAAGGAGAGTAATGAATTACAGTAGATGGGGTAGAGAGAGAAGATGGGAGGGGAGGGGAGGGGGGATAGTAGGGGATAGGAAAGGTAGCAGAATACAACAATTACTAATTGGGCATTATGTAAAATTGTGGATGTGTAACCGATGTGATTCTGCAATCTGCATTTGGGGTAAAATTGGGAGTTCATAACCCACTTCAATCTAATGTATGAAATATGATATGTCAAGAGCTTTGTAATGTTGTGAACAACCAATAAAAAAAATAAAAAATTAAAAAAAAATTTTAAAAAGGGTTGAGGCTATAGCTTGGTGGTAAAATCCCCCATATTTAATCCCCAGTAACAATAGTAACAGCAACAGCAAGACTAGCAAAATGTCAGACTTCAGCTTGCTGAATTCACTATTTGAAATAATAAATGCCATGAGAATATTTCTACCTTTATTTTTTTGAAACCTAATTTGAATGCTTTTCATGTCCTCAGTAAAGTAGCCAGGAAATGATCTCTGCAAACAATATTCATCTGGATTTCTTTTTCATGGAATGCAAAGGTTATAGGCAGAAATTTCTTATCACAGGCTCAGAGGAGCCTGACGATTTTTATTGCACCTCTGAAATAGGATAAAATGAAAGTTCGGAAAGGTAGCCCAATAAAATTCAAATTTGACTTGAAAATTTATGGAAAGAAATATTCTAATTAATTCAGGTGTTCTGATTAAATCATATTTACCCAGAAAATTGTTTCCTTTAAACTTTTCAGCTCTAACTAAATCTCTACTATCAGATTGCTTGCATGTTATTTGTCTCTCTCCTAAGATACTCTACTTACTTATTATTTAATTTTTTGTCATAGCTTTATTGAGGGAAAATTGAAGTACAATAAAATACACATATTTGAAATATGCAATTTAATCAGTTCGACATGTAATGTAAGCAATACAATCAATATAAAAAGCATTTCATTACTTTTTATTTTTAATTTGAAATCATGCAGATTGTGTTTCCTGCATGACTTATTACACTAGAAATCAATCACCTTAGCCAGGCGTGGTGGTGTGTTCCTGTAATCCAACAGTTTGGGAGGCTGAGGCAGGAGGACTGCAAATTCTAAAGCAGCCTCAGCAATAGTGAAGCGCTAAGCAACTCAGTAAGACCCTTCCTCTAAATAAAATACAAAATAGGGATCTGGATGTGTTTCAGTGGTTGAGTGGCCCTGAGTTAATTCCTAGGACAAAAAAAAAAAAAAAGAAAAAGAAAAGAAAGAAATCAATCACCATAAGATATATAAAACCCCATCCCCACATGTCGACTATTTCAAAATTAAATGACACACTTATAAGTCTCTCAGAGGTCAAGGAAGAAAGCACAAGAAAATTAAAAATGCTTTGAAGTAAGTGATAATACGAGCTTAAAGTATCAGGATCTGTGGGATGAAACAGTACTCAGATGAACGTTTATAACTTAAAGTACTTGTATCAGAAGGAAGCTAGAATAACAGTCAAATTATTTTCAATCAAATTATGTGGTATGAAGGAAAAAATAAGAGTAGGATCAGAAACATATGAAATAGAGAAGAAATAAAACAGGTAAAATTTGATAAAAATAAAAAAGTCTGATCAAGGAAGTAGAAAGAACACAAAAATTAATATTAATGGAAAGGAAGCTATCAAAATAACCCAACAGATGCTAAAAATAGTTTAATTTGTAATATAACAAATGTATGGCAACATATGTGATAGCTTATATAACATGGTCCATATTAGAGAAGGATCTGTGTGCTGCTGAGAAGGAAGTGTATTCAGTCATTAATGGAAGAAATATTCTATATATGTCTGTTAAGTCTAAATTATCAATTATATTTTTGACTTCTATAGTTTCTTTGTTTAGTTTTTGTTTGGAGGATTTATCTAGCGGTGACAGAGGCATGTTAAAGTTACCCAGCATTATTGTATTGTTATGTATTTGATACTTGAAATTGATAAGGGTTTGTCTGATGTACACAGATACTGCATTTTGGGGGGCATAAATATTTACAATTGTTATGCTTTGTTGACATACAGTTCCCTTAAGCATGTATGAAATGTCCTTCTTTGTCCCTTCTAATTAACCTTGGCTTAAAGTTCACTTTATCTGAAATGAGGGTAGAAAGCCCTGTTTACACTGTCCATGTGAGTGAGATGTTTTTTCCCATCCTTTCACATTCAATTTGCGGACACCTTTGCCTATGAGGTGACTCTCTTAGAGAGAGCATATTGGTGGGTCTTGTTTTTAATCCAGTCTGCCAGTCTCTGTGTTTTGATTGATTAATTTAGGCCATTAATGTTCAAGGTTATTATTGAGATATGATTTGTATTCCTGGTCATTTGGGCTTATTTCTAGTTTTTGATTTGAATTAGTTTCTCCTTTATTAACTATTCCATTAGTGTAATTCCTCCCTTTGCTAGTTTTAACTTTTTTTTTTATTTCTTCTTCATTGAATTTTTTTTGTTGAGAGTGTTCTGTCGTGCAAGCTTTTTAGTTGCAATTTTATTTAACTTTTGTTTATCATGGAAGGTTTTTATTTCATCTTAAAATCTGAAACTTAATTTTGTTCAACATGGGATTCTTTGTTGGCATCTATTTTCTTTCAGAGCTTGGTATAGGTTATTCCAGGACCTCCTAGCTTTGAGAGTCTGGGTTGAGAAATTAGCTGAGACACAAATTGTTTTCCCGCTATATATAATCTATATTTTTCTCTAGAAGCCTTTAAAATCTATCCTTATTCTATATGTTAGGCATTTTCATTATAATGTGCCTTGGTATGGATCTATTGTAATTTTGCACATATGGGGTCCTATAAGTCTGTTGTATTTGATTTTCCATTTTATTCTTTAGGTTTGGGAAATTTTCTGATATTATTTCATTGAAAAGATTGTGCATTCCTTTGGTTAATATCTCTGTGCCTTCATTTACCCCTATAAATCTTAAATTTGGTCTTTTCATGTTATCCCATAGTTCTTGCAACTTCTGTTCATGGTTTCTTAACATCTTCTCTATGTGATTAACTCTGTTTTTAAGATTATGTATTTTGTCCTCATTGCTTGAGATTCTGTCTTCCAAGTGGTCTAGTCGTTGATGATACTTTCCATTGAATTTTTAATTTGGTTTATTGTTTTTTTCATTTTAAGGATTTCTGATTTTTTTTCCCCAAAAAAAAACTCTTGCCTCTTTATTGAAGTAATCTTTCACTTCCTGGATTTTTTCTCTGATTTTATTTTTTATACCATCCTTTACTTCTCAGATTAATTTAACTATGTACATTCTAAACTACTTCTGTGACATTTCTTCCACTGTGTTGTCCAATGGATTCTGTTATTGGAGTATCTTGATTTGTTTGGGAAAACTTATTCCTTTGCTTTTTCATGTTATTTGTGGGTCCAGTCATCTAACAGTATGGATCTGATGAAGTAGAATTTCTACATTGGGGACTTATAGTGTCCCTGAAGGTTTCCAGTACCTCACTGTTTAGGGGGAGACAAATAATAATAACAACTAATGCAAACAATAGACAGCATTAAGCCAAATATTTCCTACTGTGATGTCTACTTACTTCATTAAGTAGAGTATATGGCTACACTTGGTACCATTTGGAGCAAGTACCACAAATTCAAACACCTGAGGGATCAGTTATGAAGAGTTAATAAGTGAGATGGGTCCATTAAGGCAAATCCAAGGACCATATCTAGCATATGTAGTAATGTCTCTTATTTAGTGTCTTTTGTTAAAACATGTCTTTTATTAATCAGTGTGTGATGTCTGTCCCTTAACTTTCATGTAACAGCACTCAGCACCCCAGTGAGTTGGAGCTACAGCTTTACTTGTGTCTTATAAATGAGAAAATTGAGGTACTAAGAAATCAGTCCCTCACCTGTAGTCACTCCCCTCATAGCTGTGGATGCAAGCAGAGTGACAAAAGGATAGAACCCCCCACACACTCAACTTTAGTTTGGGCTTGGTAATTATGGAAAGACAGGTGAAAGCCTTTATGCATTCACCCACTTATCCCCACTATCATTGTGAGAGGCAGCTATGCTATTTCTATCAGTTTATGCACATGGAAACTGGATCCCAGAAAAGTATAGATGCCCAGTCACATAGTATATTAGTCACCTTCCTGTCACTATAACAAATACTGAAATAATCAACTTATAAAGGCAAGGGATTATTTTAGCTCTTAGTTTTGGGGGTTCTAGTCCATGATAAGTTGCTCACATTGCTTTGGACCGGTGGTGGCACATAATGGTGACAGCAAGTGGTGAAACATAACCTCTCACCTTGTGGTCAGGGATCAAAAGAGAGAATGTGGAAGGGGCCAGGGTACCACAATCCTCTTGGGAACACACCTCAGTGATCTCTCAGAAGGCCCCACCTATTGCAGGTTTTACACTTCAGAGGACCTTTTCCATATCCAGACACATTTTGGTGGTTGCAATCAGGTAATGGAGGTGCTACATTCTACTGGGTGGATTCTAGGGTTGCTGCTAGACATCCTATACTGCAGAGGACAATCCCCCAAACTAGAAAATATCCAGCCCAAATGTTAATAGCACTGCTATTGAGAAACCCTGGTCTGTGCAGTTAGCACTATGCTGCCACTCAGAAAGGACACAGGCTAAGGCAATGGATGTGCACTGAAAATGTATGCTTCAAACTTTTTATCTCCAAATAAATCTCTGCTATCAGATTGCTTGCATATTATTTGTCTCTCTTCTCTAAAAAGTGAACTCTAAAAAATAAACCAGATAATTAAATATTTTATTTAACTAAGTTGTTAAAATATTACAATATCCAATACTACAAATTTGAAATTATTTTATAAACTTTTAATTATTAATTTTGTTGAAGGTTAAGGGTTTCTTAAACATTTCCCTTTCATCCCCCAGGTATACACATTTTTTAAAATTCTACCACATCTCCACAGTTAGCTCTTTAACTGAACTTGCTCCTAATGAACCTTTCATGCCCCTCTTGCCTTCTGACATTTATGAGTCACTTCCCACTGCCTTCACTATCTAGTAGCTGTTTTGGCATATTGCTTTGCCTTCTCCCTTTTGCCCCTGAAATGCCTGTTATCTCTATTAATTATTCTCAGAGTTTGGAGAAACAATGTGAACCAGGTTAGACAGAGGGGGAGTGAGACTTGAGAAGTAGTGACATCATCGAACAGCACAGCTGGCTAGAGGGAGTGTATTCTCCTGCCAGCAAAGTTAAAGACATAGGAGATAAGATACTTAAAGGAATGCTTCATTGAGGAAAGGGGAAGGGACTTTGGAAAGGTGTATTCATTTAGAGGTCTCTTGTCAGCAGTGGTTTATTTAAGCATCTGTTATACATTTGTAATAAAGAAAAAATCTGCCTCAAGGTACTTGGAATTTTCTTTTCAAACTGATTTAGCTTCAGGGTTCAAAAAACATGTTATTTCAAACTTTAAAAATCTGTCCTTTTAATGAGCTTCTGACCAAACTAGAGCATTCTCGATTTAAATTTTGTATACTTTTGGTCAATGTGACTTCCTGTTTATGGAAGGAAGGAGATTAAGAAGGCTCCAAAGGCTGCATACACTCATGACTGTTCTTTAAATGTTGATTTTATGTGATTTAAATATAAACTGATTAAAATTATATGGGTTAAATTTTTCTCAAAATATGAATGGTTTTATAAATTAAGAGGAGTAAGTTCTTAACGAGTTAGAATTATTTTTCTGAAAGCAAAAATATTTGAAAAGTAGTTTTTGCCATCAAGACAAAAATCCCATACATCAACACTTACCTTGCATTTACTTGTTCTCTTTAATTTACTAAGCATTATGCAAAGTATCATAAATCTATTTTAAGATTATACATTTTGTTAGGAAAAGGAATGAGAATTTAGCTGGCAGAATTTATATGTGATGAATTTTTTTTCTATTGCTTTAAAATTGCATTTTTAAGAATTGCTCTGGGTAGAATTTTTCTTATGCAAACCATGTGGTATGCTTTCTAAGCTCGTTATAAATTAGTTTCGTATCACATTTAAATGCAACTCATGAAAATTTGGGTTGCCTCTATCACAGTAGACAATATAGAAATGAAAGTATATTTGTTATGATTTCTCCTGGATTTAAACCCAGGGCTCATGCATGCTATGTACATGATGTACCATTGAGCTACCTCAAGCCCTGATAGGATTTTTTGAACACTACTTCTTAGGTCTATATACATAAATTTAATATGTGGGTCACAGAACTTGGATTATAAGGAAAAGTAGTTAATTTAGCTTTTGTACAAAGTTTGTGTCATTACAAAAATACAGAGATATTCACCAAGTTGATTTAGTGAAATTTTCTCTTAAAGCAAACAGTTAATATTGGATAGTGCAACCTGGAGCAAAACCTTGGAGTGATTTGAACTTGAATTATATAATACTGGTTAGGTTTAGTCACAAAACCCTTGGTTCATGCAATCAGCACCAACAAATAGGCAAGGCTACTGCAAGTGGAGTTTGACACCATCTCTCTGAGAGATGTCTAGTGCGAACTTGTTAGTTGAGATTATCACTTTAATTCCTAGAAGAGAATTTATAAAAAGAAAAAAAAAAGCTACTAAGTCTAACTGTATAACATTGCATGGCAATTTCTATGGTTGTCAATTTCTCATATTTTCTAAAATAAATTTTATTCCCCTCCTCCTCCTCAACCCTAGCTTTCTCATCGCCACAAGGAATGCCACAAACAGCTCTGCATTATGTTTTAGTCACCAAAGTAAAACAGGTTTATGATATATATCATCTGACAAGAAAAATTAAGTATGATAATAAATTGAAAGATCTTTAATCTACACTTTGTATGAGAAGTTAGAAATGAAAAGTCACAATGGCTATTAGTTTTGAGTACCTACTAGATGCAAGAAGCTACACTAAATAGTTCACATATTATTGTTATCCCTTTAATCTTGCCAGTAGTCATAGATGGCAGATAACAGTCACATGATACAGAGGACGGAAGTGAGACCTTTTGTCATAAAGTGACAAACCTGTGATTTGAGCACAGAATTTTAGGCTTCTAAAGAGAATTTATTTGAATCAGGTTACAAATCAAATATGTGTGTGTGTGTGTGTGTGTGTGTATACACCTGCACACATGTGTTTACAGGCATATACATGTACACAGCATTTTGCATTTCAACACATGCTGCTGAATTTTGCCTCAGATTATGGTTGTCACTAATGTGTCTCTATTTCTGAATTTTAAATTATGTTTAAATTATATCACTTTGAGTCCAGTGTTAATCAGAAGAGGTCCTGGTCATTTTTTGTACTACGCTGAATGAGGTTTTTAGGGAGCTTTTTCCTATAAATTGTCCCTAACGCATTAATATTTTTTAGCATGTTAGCTTATTCTTTTTTTAATTTTAATTTGTTGTATATGACAACAGAATGCATCACAATTCATATAACACATATAGAACACAAATTGATGTTATATATGAAAAGAATTTAAATATCTCTAGTAAAACCATAACCTTTGCCTAGTGTATGTTGTTGCATAAGTCACAAGGCTTTCTTCATAGAAGCTATTTGGATGTGTGTGGGGCTGAGCTACAAATTTTCATTCCTTTCTTTATTTCATTATCCATTGCAGGAACATCCCTCGCTAGGCCAACTTTCGGAAAAACTAATAGACAACAACATTAATGTCATTTTCGCAGTTCAAGGAAAACAATTTCATTGGTATAAGGTATGTCAATTCCTAAACATACGAATTAGAATGTTTACATTAGTAGTCGAAATTAGGGCACTTCTTGGAACCAGAGATAAGAATTTGAAATTATATAATCTGAATTTAATAATGTATTAACTAAAGTACATTCTATTGTATCTTAAATTAGCATTTAAGTACAAATTTGACCTAGGTTTGTAACACATAGAAACAAGTCATGCACTAAATGCTGTTTGAGAATTATATCTAATATACATAGGCATAGCCTAACACTGAAGGACATGATGGATGTGACAATAACAAGAAAGATTCTTATCAGGTGAAAGTACTTCACACTTCATATCTATACCTTTCATGTCCAGATTCCTGCTTATAATCTAGCCACGGACAGATTCTTACCATAGACTAAAGTTAAAGAATTATCTGCTTGATTGTCCATAGCACCAGCACATCTAGCTTTGGTGTATATTTTCTACTAAAGGACCAGGAAGAGCATGAGAAGTGACTGAGCCAGCCAAATTCCCTATGCCGGTGTGGTTTCAGTGGTGTCCTGAATCCTTCGGGGCAGTTGCTCAACATAGAATTCCTCTTCTGTGCCTTACTATAATTGTCTTTTGGTTTTTTTAGGGTCTGTCTTCTAGAATCTCTTTTCTTCATTTCTATAATGCTGTGGTGTCCTTGTTTCCAACATGCATCGCTATCCATCAGATCTTCATCTCTTTACTATCTTTATTTCTTCCTTCTACTTTCCAACTGCAAACTTCTCTCACTGGCTAGCTGCAAGCACCCTTACTTAGTTTTTAAAACTTTAGAGAAACTACATTATCTTTTGGTTTCAACGGATACGTAAAATCATTTTCATCGTCCATAAACTGGTGTTACATTCTCTGATTTACCTAACACCTAACAGCCACATTTGTCATCTGAAAGTGCCACTTTAATCATATCACTTATTCCTTTAGAAATATGTAGTGAAACTTTAGTCCCTCCCTGATTTCCATATACCATGAAGCCACATTTTAAGGTGATAACAAATTAACATCCACAGAAGTAGGGCTCTGACCCAAATAAAATGGCTTTAACCATTTTAATAACAAGAGGAACAGTGTCTACTGACTGAGTACTTAACTATTGCCAGGTACTGAGTTCAGAAACACTAATGCATCTGAGATCTTACCATCTCACTGAGTGAGGGCAGTTTTATCAGTCTGCTCATTTTAAGATGGGGAAACATTTTGAGAGGATAAATACTTGCCCAGAGTTCTCTAACAACTCAAATCTTGTGATCTTAACCTGTAAGCTGAATAGTTGACTTTGGAATACCATGTAGCTTTGGATAGCTTTTGCTTCCTCTTTCTCTATTGTTCAGAGTGTTACTGGTTCTCCCACATTTTCCCTTGTCCTTTACAAATTTGCCACTGACTGATAAACCATAAACCGGGTTTATTATTAACTGAATTGTGAGCAAAGTAAACATCATCAGGCTCCAAAAGCCGAATATGAGCCCTGCTGAGTCCCACGCGCGTCATTGTAGGCACCTACTTTAGCTGCTCATGGATCTTTTTCTATCACCCATCTTTCATTTTTTTCATTTTTCTATCACCCTAACAGCATTGAAACTCATCCTCCAAATCCATTCTCCACATGGTGCAAGATGATGCGTTGAAATCACAAGTATGTCCACAGTACTTTCTGGAGCAAAATATCCTAGGGGCTCCCTATGATTTAGAGGACTGAGTTTCTAATTTGGCACCTGGTTCTATCTACCTCTCTCTGGGGCCTCTTTTCCCTAACTTGCCCTTGTCCCTCCGGCAATGTGCCTGATCTTCCCCTGCGCGCGCACACACACACACACACACACACACACACACACACACACACACACACTCACCAACCTGCTTCTTTCTTTGTGCTTTTGTTCTTGCTGCCCCCACTGTACCCCCATATGTGGAAGTCATTCTCTCTCATGACTGGGTTCACTCCCACTCAGCATCCTCTACGAAGAGCTTATAAGTCAGCTCCTTAAAGAATCGGCCCCTGATAACTTTCCCCAGCTCTGCAGTCCTTGCCAGGCATCCTGCTTAATAGCTTCTGTGCACAAATGCTTCATGTGGCTTATATTTTGTGGAATTATCATTTATAGACCTGTGAGATCCTTAAGGACAGAAACTATGTGGTCTAGTAAGTTAGCATTTCCAAAGTAGTATGTAATAGATGCTCAATAAAGGCATCTGTTAATAAATGGATTTTTTTCTTTTTTCTTTTTTTTTTATTGTTGGTTGTTCAAAACATTACATAGTTCTTGATATATCATATTTCACACTTTGATAAATGAATTTTAAAAATCTGTGATACATTTTTCCTATGACTTGAGATAATAAATTGTTGGTGTTTAAATATGGATAGTATATGGAAGAAAGTTAATGATGCTTGTGAACTGAAAAAAAATGAGTGAATAAGTGGATTTCAAGACTTTCATAATCTGAATTCTTATAAATATGCACCTTTATTCTAGTCCAACTGCTTTTTTTCCTCTTGTAGCCCTTTAAGCCTTTGCTCATTCTCACATTCTCCCTGGTAATAGCATCTTCTCCAAAATTAGTAAGCATTACCCATCACAAACTCCTCTTCTTTGAAGCTCCACCTGTAACTCTGATTTTTCCTACTGTCTGATACAACATGCCCCAAAGGTCATTTCATGGATCAGTAGTTCTATAAAATATATATATTATGTAAGAAAAGAGTTTGGCCTTTAAAGAAGCATTGGGGAATGCTGCATTAAACTGAGTCAAATCATTTACAAATTACAGGACTGCTCAACGTTTTAGTTTGAAAATGTGCAAATTTGGATCTCTGGATAGAATAAAGATATGCAGAACTTCCAAAACTTATTTGCCCTTAGAACATTTTTCATGTTCTAAGTCTCTTAGGGCTGTGTTCCATGGAAGATGCTTTGGAAATTCTGATATAATTCTCATGATATATTTAGGTCATCATGTAATTCAGGATGCACACACCCATGCTCATGCATATTTATTTGCATTTGTACACACACACACACACACACACACACACACACACACACATACACACTACCTTTTCATGGGTATAAGGGCTTGCAATCCTACCAGGTTGCTTATATTTTTCATGTTTTATATTTTTCCTGCATATAATGTCTCATCTTCCATTGGTAATGGAAAAATATTAAATATTTGTTGATCACTGAACTACTGCAGAGTTTGCCATTATGTAAATTCAACTGATGTGTTTTCTAGGACCTTCTACCCCTTTTGCCTGGCACCATTGCTGGTGAGATAGAATCAAAGGCTGCTAACCTCAACAATTTGGTAGTAGAAGCCTACAAGGTATGTATATATCATATACGATTTTTGCCAAATAAACTTTAACTTTCCAAATAAACATTTTTGTGACAACATACCAACTAGTGCTATATCATCTTGAGAGGAGTGGTAGAAAGAACATAAAATTAGGAACAGGGAATCTGGCATTTAGGCCTGGTGTTAGCACAAACTACCATGGTCCCTTGGGAGACTATGTGGTCTCGTTGATAGCCATCCAACACTGGGCCTGAGACTTTCTCAGTTTCCTTCCAAATCCAATGCTCAATGAGTTACCTACTCATGGCTACAGAAAGCATTTTGTTACCAAGAAATTGCATAATTTCCCTTTTTCATGAATTATGAAATCCACACTGTTATTTAAAGAAACAACCTGCCAGGGGAAATGAATTATCTGGGACATAGAGATTACTAAGATGATTTTGTTCTCTATGATCAATTATTTGATTGTTCAGTCAATTATTTGAGCACATTCATCAAAATAGTTTGAGTAAAAGAATCACCTTGACAAATATGGTCTGTTATTTATGGTCGTATGCTCTCATCAATCCTGTGAAGAGTGGGCAACTGAATGCAAAGAATTTAAAGAAACATCTGTTCTCTCAAACTGGGTCATGGCTTCATGTCATATGTGCTGTAATGTTGTAATACCACTAAGAACCAGACACTTTTCACACATGACTTCGTTTAATCCTCACCTAGGCAGGTGTTACTACTCTCATTGTATATTTGTAGAAACAGAGAAGTGAAGCAAATTAACCAAAGGTCACACAGCTAATCAGAAGAATTAGGATCAGAATCCAGGTGTTCACCGTCATGCCCCAGGTGTTTCCTGCTTTGTGATATCACCTATTTTTCTTTTGTCATTTTTATGTAGTATCAAGCTTGCTGGATTAGACCTTGAATTTATGGGCCAGTTATAAAGTCTCATTTTGCCAAATTCTCTGATTCCCTTCCCAAACATGTAAGAGTTGAATAGTGTAAAGAACAGCCAAAACGTGGAGAAAAATCTCAGATTTCTCTAATCATCTTCAAGGAGCACCTGCCTTCAACATGAGTACAAAAGGGAAAGGCAGAAAGTAGACACTGGATATACAATGAAGAATTATTGAAAGTTATAAAGAATAACTTTTAAAGAAAAGGAAAATAAACCTTGCTAGATTATTTTTGCCGAGAACTTTTATTTTGTGTCTGAAACTGTGTAGAATGAAATAAGGAAGAACATCTTAAATGACATCTCTCACTTACAAAAGAGTGTTATGACTAGGGATTTTTATCAAGAAAAATCAAATGTGCATATAATTTTTTCCCATCAAGAGTGTGTTTCTGAGAAGAATCCAAATAAGAAAGGAATTTACACTGTTAGGACTGAATTGCTATAGTATGAGACCATTTGTTACCCCAAGCAAGGAGCATAAACTGACAACTTTTCACCTATGTGTCAAGGAAAGGAGACCAAAGTATCTGCTTTAATTTCTTTATTTGTCTAGAACAGATATGGGATGTCTGATCCCACTGTGGTTCTGACTGATCTTACAGTGACATCAATTAAAAAGCAAAACAAACTCAACTCTGGCTAACTACCTTAGGTTGAGATTCTGTCATTTTTTATGTGTCTATATTTTCAAAATTCTTCTGAAATTTTATCTTGTCTTCACCGTACAACAGAAACAATTCCCAATTCATTGAAGAATCTTAAAACAGAAAAAATAATCTGTCTCATTACTGATTAGATATTAAAGGAGAAGCTTCAGATTGTGTCAGGAGATTAATTCCTACATCCTAAAACTGGGAAATATTTTAGAGATCTATCTTTACACATTGCTTGAAAAACATGGGCCTAACTGGCTTAAAGTCTTAAAACAGAATTTCTGAAGGGTAAACTGAGCACACTCCTTGAATTAAGTAGTTCCTTCTGATCTGACATATTATTGCATATCCATCTTTGCATATCTTTGAAAGTTCCTTTTGGTTTGCCAAAATTATTCAATTAACAGTTGCAGTGTGTGACTTCTCTAACATAGTGGTACAGGCCTGTAATTCTAGCTGCTCAGGAGGATTGCAAGTGGGAGGCCAGTCTGTGCAACATAGTAAGACCCTGCCTCAAAATGGTGCTGAGATGGTCTTTTTTAATCCAAATAATACTCATGAATTTGAGGAAAATATTTTGTTCTAAAGATATGCTACCAGAATTCCATGCTCAATTATTAATCAGTAAGCCCATGTACCTTTATTGATTATACCGTTGGAAAAAAAATTATTCACGTAAAGGATTAGAATCCTCTGAAAGTATTTTTTTCTTCCTACACTGCCACTTTTCTTCCTCTGTTTACAAGTATAAGCTATGAGTTTTTGCATTTAGTTGACTCTTCATTTTATGGGATAAAATGCACACAGATCTGAAAGACATAATTAAAGTAGCTAGATCCTTTGGAACTTAAGAGATTGAGATAGAAGAAATTACTATATATCTAATACATGATAGCCACTAAATCATATACTGAATGAGCATATAAATGAGTGAGTAAATCAATGAATTTTTTTCTGTCTAGTTTAGAAGCCCTAGTTTGGAATGAAGGCTTGGTACAAATTTGACTAACAAAAGCAAGCCCTCGGGTCGGGTCTGGTCTTAACACAATTTATAAGCCATTCTTAAAGGAACATGTCTGTCAGGTCATTCCTTCCAAAACTGTACCTTTCAACTCTGTATCAATAAGGCATTTTAGCTTTCATGATAGTATAAAGTGTTTGAAATTAAAATGTTTTTTTAATAGCTGTTATCTGTCAAAAGCATGTTTCATGTTTTTAGCTATGGAAATTCACCCTTTGTGATATATGGTCTCAATGTTTTCCTTAAACTGTATCATAATATGTAAGTAGCACTGGATTTTGAAAGATAATTTTCATAACAGGTTGAGTGAGAAATAGTTTTGAAGTAATTAAAATGCACAATGGGGAAAACAGAACCATTTAAATGCAGAAAAATCTAATCTTTCAGTATTTCTTACATATTTTAAACGTAATGGTCATTATGTGGAAACACTGTATTTATTCATCCTTTTACAGAGACAGACTCTTTGACTTAGTAAAAAATTAAACCTAGAGTAATTGGATAAGCTTGACTCTGCTTCATTGCTTATATTTGAAACCATTACAGCATTTAATTAAAAGATGATGTCTCCACAGAAACTCATTTCAGAAGTGAAAGTGCAGGTGGAAAACCAGGTACAAGGTGTCTATTTCAACATCACAGCCATTTGTCCAGATGGGGCCAGAAAGCCAGGCACCATTGGATGTGGAAATGTGACAAGCAATGATGAAGTATGTGGGTGTGCATTTTTCTTATTTAAAATAAGCTAAATTTGTTTGGCACGATTTCCTCACAGAAAAACCAAACCATTCTGAATAATTTTACTTAACTGCTGACTCCAGGAATTTTATTTATACTTCAAAGTAACTTCCATTGTCTCTTCTCAAAGTTACCTTCTTGTTTTAACTCAATTAACTATTCTCTTGAACCCTCAAGTTAAAATAAATAAATATGTATTATGTTGAACACTTGTTTAATAACAGTAACTTCCAATGTAGGTGACCCAATTGGTATAGAAGAGGAAATCACATCTCCTTTTGGATTCAAATCTGCTTATTCTCAAGGGTAAATGTGATATTGAAAGTAATAAGCTATAGGGAAGAATGACACAATTGATAAAGTCTAAGAATTTCAAAATCTTTCACTTTGTGTTTGCCTCAGTCCATTCATAATCAGGTAGAGAAATTGACTGAGAACAATAAAAAAGGAGGAGTTGAAATGAGATGTAAAGAAAAGAGGTATAAATCACAGTAGCATCAGGAAACAGGACCAGAGGAGCAGGGATTCTCCAGAATTGGCACAGTAGAGAGGCACAGCAGAGAGACACACACAGGGATCCTTGTGGGGTAAAGATATCTCCAGTGAGTCGTTTTCCTCTTGGGACATGACTTATCTCATTTTTTAACAGATGGCTTAGACTAGAAGACTTCTCATCTCCCCGCTAACTCCAAGGTTCTATAATTGCATTTGTTTTATTTATTATTATTATTGGTAGTAGTAGTAGTAATTTTTTGTGGTGCTGGGGATTGAACTCAGGGCCTCACTTAGGCCAGGCAAGTGCTTTACCCGTGAGCCACATCCCTATCCTCCTCTATAATTTTATTAATCGCTTACATGTCAGGTCCTAGAGAGAAAAAGTGATGGAAAGAGGTAGAACATTCTCAATAAAAGGAGAGTTTTCTGTAGTTAGAATATATTTTCCCTCTTGAGAATTTTAGAATCTGTGGGTAGTATAATTGTGCCTACAAGCTGTACATTTTAAATTAATTACTGCAAGTTTCTAATTCTGTAGTTTCCTCTATAATCAGTCCTTGGATTTTGTTCAAAAGCCATCATACAGCAGTTTACAAAATACACATTTGATTTTCATTAAATATAAAGAAATTTTTTTCTATCATAAGATAACACTAAGTTACTTACTGAAGAATGAAGCACTTCTTTCAAAAATCTCAATTTTGGAGCAGTGGTTTTCTTACATCTTAGGGTTTTTTTCTTTCTTTCTTTTTTTCCCCTACATTTCTTTTCCCCCTTGACTTTCAACCAAGTTGTATAAACAACGTGACTCTAAGGAATAGTCATTTGACCTCTTAATTACATAAACCCCAAGTTTTGCTCTAGGATTAATAATGGCAATGTCCACATTATCCTACACATCTGTTAATCCTTAACATTCTTAAGACAAAAACATTTTGAGTACAGCACCAACACCAACTTTATAATAAGACTGAGTCAAACTCCTAATACATGTTGAAGCCTAAATTTAGTTCTTTTTATATCATGATATATAACATAATTTCCAACCAAAAACACAGATTATTTTTAAAATTGTAATGATTTTAGTCCAACTTGAAAATAGGAAGGTGGAGTAGGCACTTCATATAAGCAGGTCAAGTCTGTTTACTGGTGTATTATAGACAATTAGCAGTCATTGGTTCCTCTAATTCTTTAGTTTATTAATCAGAAAATAAAAGACACTGTTTTATTTTATTTATTAATCAGAAAATAAAAGACAAAATCCCTTGATTTTGCATCTTCATGTGAAAAAACTTGCCTGGGTATTTTATAAACAATTACTCTAAGATGTTATTGTATTATTGATTGAAATATACTGACACATAAAATATTAGCAATAAAAATATCAAAGGATGTAATTATATTTCCTTTTTCTTCCTAAATTTAGGTTCTTTTCAATGTAACAGTTACAATGAAAAAATGTGATGTCACAGGAGGAAAAAACTATGCAAAAATCAAACCTATTGGTTTCAATGAAACCACTAAAATTCACATACACAGGCGATGCAGCTGTCAGTGTGAGGACCACAGAGGACCTAAAGGAAAGTGTGAGGATGAAACTTTCCTGGACTCCAAGTGTTTGCAATGTGACGAGAGTAAATGCCATTTTGATGAAGATGCATTTCCATCTGAGAGTTGCAGGTTACACAAGGATCAACCTGTTTGCAGTGGTCGAGGAGTCTGTATTTGTGGGAAATGTGTATGTCATAAAATTAAGCTTGGAAAAGTGTATGGAAAATACTGTGAAAAGGATGATTTTTCTTGTCCATATCACCATGGAAATCTGTGTGCTGGTGAGTATAAATTCATACAGGTAATTTTTACTAACCACTATCCTGGTAGCATATAGTCTCATGCATCTTTAAAAATATGTTACAAATTGCCATCACTGAATCTGAATTTAATACTCACAGTTTCATAGTCTGCAAAATTAGGTCACCGCAACAGTCACAGCAGGGGTTTTAATATTTATGCTTAAAGTATACAGGATATACTTCTAAATAAAAACCTAAAATTAATTGTAATTCTCAAATATTCTTTGATCTTGGAAAGAACATCCCAGAAGGGGAAATTACTGATGATGGCTGACACGTTTTCCAAAAGAATGAGGGTATTCTTCCACAAGGGTCTGATTCATTCTGGCAAAAGGTTACTCACTCCAGATTGCTCAGAGGATTTTATTTCTGTCAGGATGAGGGGGGAGTGACTATAAAAATATACTTTTCATTCATTGGAAAATTCTTAAAGCATCATTATAGATGGTATTGTAAGTTTGTGGTAATTTAAACCTCAGCAGTTTATTTTTGGACCACCACCAGTAACAGAATTGCCAGAGGACAGCATTCTTCAAGAAAATACTGGATTATTAAGCAATCTAGAAGATTAGTCTTTGTGGCCACACACAGACCACATTTTTAAAATGAAATGAATTAAAATAAAAATATCAAGGTTACTTTGTGTCTAATTTAGCTTACTGCCACCTACAGGTTAGAGTCCAATAACTGTGCAACACTTGAATATTAAAATATTATTGTTAAATAATATTTTAAACTCTCTGCCATCTGAGCTCATAGAATAATTTCACTTACTGTGAAAATGCCTTTTTAGCATTTGCATTGTAGTAGATAAATATTTGTTAAGTTGTTGATGAATGAAAATATTTCATTACTGTAAGGATATGGAAAGTAACAGCCTATAAAAATAAATTTTATATTGTTACAAAAGCTAAAAATTCAAAATATGTTACCTAAATGTGTGATGGCAAATTATCTTTTTATTCTATTATATACACGGAATGTTTTGTATTTCAAACATTTATTCAACTGTAGCTGGAATCATAGAGAAGATGGATTATAGATAACTTTAGAATAAATCAGCCATTGTTTACTATATTTTATAGGGAAAGGAAATGCTATTTTACAGGGAACAGAGAGACTTTCTCCACAGCTGTCAGTTTCTCAAAGACATTTCAAATACATTGAGAATCCCATTCTCTGCTGCAAATATCCAAAAATCATGTACTGACCCTTCCTTGTGACTATGATACTACTGACCCTCAAGCACTTGAGAATCTGTTTTGAATGGTTGTATGTAAAAGAAAACTGTAGGGCTGACATGCATCATCTAGTCTCCCCGAGGAATTAAAGCACATGTTCCCAGGTCGGCTGGCCAGGACTCGACTTGCAGGCTGTACGGGGGAGCAAGGTCTGGAGGACATCTGTTTGGCCTGGACCTCATTAGTTTTACACTTAACAAGCTGAGCTGATCCAGCAGTGGACCCTGTGGGACAGTTAACTTGTAAGGTGCTCAGCAATAAAAGAGAGAAAGAAAATGAGGAAAAGAAGGCAAGGAACAGAAGGGAGGGAAGGAAGGAAGAAGGGAAGATTAATTGACTTGTAGCTAAAAAAGCTTGAGAAATACTGCACAATCCTGTAAAATGTACCCCTTCTTGAAGATTTCTAATTTGCATTGGCAGATTAAATTTTGGACACTTTCAGCAATCAAAAATTCATTTAATTATGTGTAACCAATGTTTCCTCAGCTTGTGTGCATAAAGACCTCTTGTGCATGTGCACACTCCCCACCCCCAACACACACCATCTTCCTTTCTTCTTGCCATTTGCCACCTAATCATAGCTCGAAGCAGAGATGAGAACAGCACTGATAATCTACTAAATACTATTCTGAGGATATGAGAGAATTATTTCAACTCCTCAGAAAATCTTATCTTTAAACATAGCCTTCACCACACTGAAGCACTAAGAGGGTTTGCCTCCTAGTCCTTCCAAGTCATTCCCAGCCCTTAGCAATAGTGCAACTATGAGAATAGGTTATGGAAGTCATTAATCAAATACTCTTATTTTCTGATTTCATGTCACATAACATTACTTTAGCTTTTGTAACTTCTTTACATTTCTGTGTCTTAATTTAAAACTGAACGTATGACACTTAAGAGAGTTGGGCAGCCACCACAGGAGGGACTTCCTTCACATTTGTTAGCACAGAATATCAGTATGAGAGATTATCTACAGTAGGACATCTTTCCTAAATTCTGGCACTCTTTAGGTCAGCCGAATAGAAGATGATGCTGTTTCCATTCACTTGACTGCCTTTCATTTCTGTGGAGGTGGGAAGTGAATCCACACGTGGAAACTCTTCACAAGTCAGTGGTGTCTCTAATGTGGGTCCTGGTGTGTCTTGGTTGCAGGGCATGGAGAGTGTGAAGCAGGCAGATGCCAGTGCTTCAGCGGCTGGGAAGGGGATCGGTGCCAGTGCCCCTCAGCATCATCTCAGCACTGTGTCAATTCAAAAGGCCAGGTGTGCAGCGGCAGAGGCACGTGTGTGTGCGGCAGGTGTGAGTGCACAGATCCCCGGAGCATTGGCCGCTTCTGTGAGCATTGTCCCACTTGTCACACAGCCTGCAGTGAAAACTGGTATGAGCTCTCTGACTTCCGCAGTCGTAAAGCAGCCCTGCAGCTGCTGTTTTTGTTGGTTCTGCCTTTCTTAATCTCAGAGTTGCCAGACAAATTGTTACCTTCATGCTAAAAAAGAAGTGAATGCAGACATTTTAGAAATTAGGGGACTAGAATTCCAATCTCAGCCCAATAACTAGCTGTAGAGCATCACAATAAATCCAGACACTCACTACCTTAGTTTTTTTTTTTTTTTAATAAGTTTTGGAAAATAGAGGCTGTCTGCTACAAAGCTGATGACTAATTAATTGTGTAAGACAAGTTGTTAAAAATCCTCTATGTCTCAGTTTCCTGAGTTTGAAAGTAAGGATGATGATGAATAAAAATAATAATGTTAAAATTCTGTGGAAGAATTATCAAATTAAATTAAATGTGAAAAGCAGAATAAAAGCACACCTTTGTATTTGGTGCCTGATGGTTGTAGAATAAATATTGACTAAGTTATCATTGTGCTTTACTTTTAATATTTTCATGATAAAGAATGATGGTGGCTATGACTTACTCTAGAAATAAGTGATAAATAAACAAAAGGTGACATGCTAAATGAAAGCGACATAATTGTTTTGTGTTAGTAATTAATTTTCCAATGACAGTCTGAGACCTGCTCACAGACCACCAATCTAAACATCAGTGTACCTTCCAGTTTGCATAATTCAGATTTTTAAAATGATTTCTCTCTCAAATCTGTAATTCTATTATGCAAAGTCACTTATTTAAATTATTTGGAAATGCAATACTTCAACATAATGATACAGTTATTTCAAATGGAAATAATCTAAATTTGCAGTATCTATTTGTTGTTAAGTTGTTATTTTATTTTTCCTAGAAAATATTATAGACTATCTCTTTTTAAAAGAACTAATGTTTTAAGTTCCTCTCGCAGGAATTGTATGCAATGCCTTCACCCTCACAATCTATCTCAAGCTATACTTGATCAGTGCAAAACCTCATGTGCTCTCATGGACCAGCATTATGGGCATCAAACATCAGGTAAATGAAAGACTCGTAATCAAAGCACTATAGTGTATCTGTGGAGGACCACATTCCCCCAAAGTTCTCATAATTAACCATACTAAGGAAAAGACTAAGAACTTCAATTTTGGTTTCAATATGAAACACTTCTTTATTTTTTAATACAATTTTATTGAGGCAACATGGAAATACAATAAATAAGTCTGCACACATTTGTGGACAAAATGTAATGAGTTTGTGATTTGCTTTTTGAAATCTCCCAGAGATGATGTTCTTGAGTAGTTAATGTTTTACACCTCTGCTTCACTGCTCTATTTCCGTGCCATGTACCTCCATGGAAGGGCATCCAAATAAATTGACTAGAAAGATCTCCATGAGCCAAAAAATACAGGTTCCCAACAGAGGATCCCTTCACTGAGAAATAAAGATTGTGGAGCCATAATTTTCCTTCATAACCCAAAGTTGCTTCCAGTTCAGAACTGCTAAAAGAGAGATCCAGCATGGCCCTCATCTTAACAGGGCATTTCTTTCCCCAGAGAATAATTAATTATTTGTCTTTGGAAAAGCACATAATGAATTTTTAAAGGCAAACAGATTTGGTTAACAGAGAAGTAAAAAGTAAATGAAGTAAAACTAAAGCAAGAGATTTGTGTATTATCCCAAATTGGACACTCCTATTTCCTTTAACTCACACTTACTCTCGTGTTTCAGGTGAAGCTATAAAATTTCAAGGAGCAATGAACTGCTTTTGTAATCTGTGTAACATCCAAAGGGTCATTCCTTGTACTTCTCATTCTGATAGCATGCAATTTAGTGGGGGAATGATGATAAATGTAGCACAATGAAAACAATATGGAACTTTTAGTCTGAAGACCTTGGCTTGAGCCCTAAGCATTACTTGTAAAGAAATCGCAGTCCTCCTGAAAAGTTTCCTGAGCCTCAGTTTCCTCATCTGTTAAATAGATATATAAATAGTATCCACCTCAAAGGGTTGTTGTGACCTTAAGGAGCCAGTGAACGTGAAACAAGTATCTAAAACAAAAGATGATTCATAAATGGAAAACCATGTGAGAGTTATGAGCAAAGTCTGTTTTTAAATAAAAAGTTCATTAGAACTCAAAAAGCTGGAACCCCATTTTTGCACAGGTGTTCAAAGGAGTTAGAAATGAATTCCTAACTCCATAAGAGCTAAAAATTAGATCTTTATAGGAAACATTTCCATTGCTTCTATTATTTCAAGTTTCTCCTCCAACCTGTAAGAAAAAATCCCAGCCCTTAGAGACTGCCGAGAAGAATAAACATTCTCCAGGGCTTTGTTTCCTTTTGGTTTCACATCTGCACTGATCTTAGCTCATGATGAATTTGGCTCCAAACAGAGTCCCATGTGCTGCCAGCTGGGGCTACAGCAATCACTCCCAAAAGCTAAGTGCCTTTCTAATAAATAGGGCCCTTCCTATCAACATGTCATTTATTATGTTAAGTAAACACTACTGTGACTGAAGGGTGGTTACAAATAGTATCCCCTTAAAGCTCCTAGGAAAAGCTCTGACCCAATCTCAACTAAGAAAAGCATAGGCTGGGGGTAGATGTTTGACCATCCGTAGCAACCTTTCAAAATACAGGCAGAGTTGAGCCCTACAATTGCCCTACAACTGCTAACTTGATGAGGAGCTAGAGGGTTTCCCCTCCCCTTAACCTCTATTGTGCAAGGACAGGGAAAGGGCATTGGTTAGGCACCTCTGTTATCTATCCTCTCAATCACACTTCAAGGGTCTTCTTTCAGTCTCTCTGGCTAAGTGCCCACCAGGCAAGAAGCCAGGAAGTGGAATCAAGCCACGTGTTCCCTCTGAGGACCTGCCTTAGCTGGTTTGAGTAGCCAGATCATCTAAGGGAAATGGCAATCTGTTGGGGGAGAAAGATTTGGGGAACATTCTCCTGTGGAAGACTCAAAGGTGCCACCTTCCAACACAGCATTTTGGATTCTGTCTCCCTGAGGTCTGTGACAATGGAAGACTTGCTTTGGAATCTGGTGTTTCCACTTGATGAGTAGCCCTGGGGTCTGCCTCTGACCTTTTGTTCAAGGCCCCTTATTACTGACCAAAAGAATTGGGGGCTTCATTAAGTTTTCTCATTCAGAGTGGCCCTTGTTATAGAGTTCTGGCCTTATTTGCGAGCATACTTGGTCACTGCTAAAAATTGGGTCCAAATCACCCACGATTGCATAATACATTGGCAGGTCTTCTTCTTAGTGGCCTTCTCCAGGGAGACTCTAAAATTAACATAAGGTCCCCAAAGTCTGTAAAATGGGCAGAGGAACACAATGTCTTTTCCAGCCCGGAAGTAATTTTATGAATCTGGGGCAGCTGTTGAGTTCTGTGGAATACTTGCTGTTATGCAACCATGTTCCTCTACGATAAGGGGGATGCCTCTGGCAACAACAGAGGCTGCAGGTTTTCCAATGAGAGTTTGCCAAAGGCCTGGTGCTAAAAGAGAGATCCAGCATGGCCCTCATCTTAACAGGGCATTTCTTTCCCCAGAGAATAATTAATGATTTGTCTTTGGAAAAGCACATAATGAATTTTTAAAGGCAAACGGATTTAGTTAACAGAGAAGTAAAAAGTAAATGAACTAAAATTAAAGCAAAAGATTTGTGTATTATCCCAAATTGGACACTCCTATTTCCTGCTGAAGCCATGCATAATAATAATGAAATCTTACACTGCAATTTCAGAGGCAATATTTATTCATCTATTAGAGTAGTACTGATTTCAGCTTCTGCAAATGTTTACTTTATTTTCCATTACTGGTATGCAACAAATGAAGAGAAAGCATAACAAGAGGAACACATGCTGATGCCCAGAGCTGTTGAGCAGTTCTTGAAATCTGATTTTCCACTTGGTGTTCAAAAGTACACATCACAAAAGCTGCCCCTCTCTCTGTCATGGATATAATTATATCTGGGTAAGGGACTTGGACATATTCCAGCTAAGACAATTATAGAATCAGGCTGGAAAGAAATGATGTTATTAAATATTTTCATTGTGTCTGTTCCCAAAGGGAAGTTTTCTTTTGAAAATATTTTAATAATAAATGTGCAATAAAAATTACTTTACTTTTCTGAGTCAACAGTAATGTCAGTCCCTTGTTTTGAAAATGCAAATTTGTACAAGTCTCTGGTTCTATTAATTATAAGATGTGAACACTGTTTACTTGCTAGAATTCTTTGATTGACTGGCTTTGTTTAATGTTAACTTGTTTACTTTATTACAGAATGTTTATCTAGCCCAAGCTACTTAAGGATATTTTTCATCATATTCATAGTTACATTCTTGATTGGGCTGCTTAAAGTCCTTATCATTAGGCAGGCGATACTACAATGGAACAGTAATAAAATTAAGTCCTCATCAGATTACAGAGTGTCTGCCTCAAAAAAGGTCAGTGAATTTTTAAAATGTAATTATCAGTATTTTATTGTCTAGTTGCAATACTTAGGTCTTTAATTGATAACAATATTTCTTCTCCATCAAGGATAAGTTGCTTCTGCAAAGTGTTTGCACAAGAACAGTAACCTACCGCCGTGAGAAACCTGAAGAAATAAAATTGGATATCAGCAAACTAAATGCTCATGAGAATTTCAGGTGTAATTTCTAAACAAAGATACAAGAAAACTTTATGGAAAACTGGATTTTTAAAATAATTGCTCCTAAAAAAGTAAAATTTTAAAAGTCACAGGAGGAGAAAAATTGTTCAAGATCATGCCAGTTCCTGGTTGTATACTCAAATGAAGACTGACAAGCATCCTCATTGTCATGTGACTCACACAGCTGCTGAACTTTTCAGAGAAAAATGTGTCTTACTACTGTTTGAGACTAGTGTCGTTGTAGCACTTTACTGTAATATATAACTTATTTAGATCAGCATAGAATGTAGATCCTCTGAAGAGCACTGATTACACTTTACAGGTACCTGCCATTCCTACACGTCCCAGAGAGACACGATGCTGTGAGACAGGCGAGCCTCGTGTCCCTACAAGGGTGCAAGTCATTCCTGCCAGAACATATGGATGAAAAACATAACCTGGTAGTTACATACCGAAGTGGCCAAATGCTTCAGCAATTGGTGTTTCATTCATTCAGGAGGTGAACAGCATAGAACCTTAATCATAAGGGATACTATTTTGAGACTGTTGTAGTTTGATGCATGTGTGTTTGTTTCCTTCTTTTCACAAAATGGATACTAATGCCAATGTTCTTTCTTCTTTGCATTTATATTTTGTTTTTCCTCCTTCCAGGATAAGTTTATATATATTGCAGATGACTGGATTAAATAAGTGCTAAGTTACTACTGCCATAAAAAACCTGTAATACAATGTCACTTTATTAGAATACTGGTTTTAAAAGCTGAATGTTAATAAGGGACACTGTAAAGTAGCATGTAAACCTGAATAGCTTCATTGTTTGAAGATGTGGTATCTTCTTACCTGGTAAACTGGATGGATTGTTTCACTATTTCATTTGCCTGATCTGTAGGTTGGAATTCACAAGGTATTTAGAAACTCTGCCTCAGCAATGTACTACATTTTTGAATGAGTTTTCTTAGATTTTGAGTCCAAGTTGATGTCAACATTTTTCAGATGAAAAGCTATATTATTTTGCCTTTCAGTGCAGCCTAAGGACATTCTTTCTCTAAATTGCCCCAAACCTATTCACTAGGATTCATAAGAATATAAAATTGGAAGAGGAAAGGTAATATCTTAAAAATAAGATAATTCTCCATTTTAGTTAGTCAGGGAATTGAGGCTTACAAAATTTAAGTGGTTACTTAAAAACCACCCAGGAGATAAAAATGGCAGCATTAGAGAAGGAGTTCTGACTTCTAATTGCAGGCCAGTGTTCATTGCATGATGTTATGCTACCTCTCGAAATTTAAAATATTCAACTGGCAAATATTTTTAAATGTGATTTACTGAAGTCTTAAATATATGCTCCTGAGAAATTTTCAGAAGTAGAGAAAAGTAATTCCAATTGAGTTGTCCATAATGGGTTCTAGTCTTTCCTGCTAATCAGCTTCTGAGAAGAGACAGCAATGTGGTGGAAATATGGGGAAATTCTTCACATTATAAATCTGTATGAACAGCACCCTCTGGGGTTGTACCCTACTCAACTCAAGACCTGAATACATCTCTACCTTCCCCAATGGAAACTTCTTCACAATTACCATATCCCTACAGACTTACTCAGTCTGAATCATGGACTAGCTGTCCCACTATCATCTGAGCAGTCCAGAATTTTACCTATGACAACCAAACAATATATTTAAAACATCTTCTTGTAATTCCCAGATTTTCTGTCTTCCAGAACTTCAGTGAAAGTTCTAGATGAAGACTCACCTCCATCCTATATTCAGCCCTAAAGAGAACTGAAAAACATGTTTAGTTTTTCTGGAGCCAGCGGACAGCAGCTCCATGAGCTGTTCTCTGCAGCCAAGCAATTATAATACTAAAATGAATGCATTCCAAGTGAGAAACTTGGGAACATTGACATAATTCAATACTGGGACTCATGTAAGAAAACTTTGGTAACTAAAGATAATGTAAAATTTGTAATTTTAAGCCTATCAAATATAATATCTTTCCATAAATATATAAATAAATGTATGTCTGACAACCTCCCAAAATGAAAAAAAGTGGGAGACATCCTTTAATTAAAAGGCTGGCAATTTAAAAATTAATAGTTCAGTGTTTATGAGCTACAAACTAATTTCCATATGGAAATGAGCAAAAGAGCTTAAGAAAATGAAGTCCTTAAAAATCAAGGATTTTTTTTTTTTTTTATCTCACTAGTTTGCACTAACTTTAAAATGGACCAAGCTGTTAACATAGGAAGAGACAAACTTCCTTGTAGGCAATTTAAAGCTAAGTGATGACTGTAGCTGTCTCTGAATGTCATATGCTTTTTTTCCTGTTTTTCTTTTTTCCTACTTAAAGAGCTAATTCTTAAAGGTTTTAGGGCTTATACTTTACTTGAATAATTGATGTTTTTCTGTGTAATGGTTTCTGAGAAGTGAATTAATATTTGACTAGTTAGAATTAATTAAAAGATAAGGGGAAACAGGGTATTCTTAGATTAAATAATTTATGTAAATAGAGCCTATTTTCAACTACTATGACCACAGGAGCCTTTTGTATTCATTGATATTAAACACAATTTTAAATTATTAACAAAACTTAGAACTTGAACAACATGTCTTGGTACGGCAACAATTTTGTGCCCTCAAGTATGTAATGATTATGAAAATGTGCCCCATGCACACTATGACACAACTGGATGCAATTTATTTCTCTAGGGCATCTTTACACTGCAGTGCACATGTGCTCATAAGTGTTCAACATATTCTTTGAAATTTGCTAGTATTTATTAAGCCATGGACATTCTCTGGAAGACATAAAAATTCACTAGAAATCAGATTATGTTCTAAATGTTCATTTTAGCTTTGATTTATAAAAATAACAACCACCACCACACCAAGAACAATACTAGATATCTCTGGAGGCATTTAAAAAAAAAACTCAAAATACTAACATTAATGGGTGCATCACATTCAACACTTCACTGAAAAATAAATTCCTTATTTTTTTCTTTTTTTAGCATTCACTTAACCTCCCCAGAAGATATTTTGATGTGTAACAAAAGGCATCCATGAGACACTGAAATATTTCAGGATGAGCTATAAAATTAGATTGCTTCTCTCCATCAAATTATAAATTGTTCCTGTTGTCCTAAATCCTTTTTTTTTTTTTTCATTTGCTTTTCCCAAGATTTCCTTAAAGCTTCAGGCTCAAATAGTCTAATTGTGAAAAATAATGGAATTTAAGGGCATAATTAAATTCTTCATTTCCAAACACCTCTTGATTTTAACACTCATTTGAATATATGCTCCTGAACAAAGACAGACCCATTCATGTGCATATTGCACTCTCTTTTGTTTACTCTTAATATCCAATTTATGGCTATTCTTATCTATGTTGACCTTAAGAACTCCATTTCATCCAAAGCAAACCTTTTCAAATGAATGCAGAATGTTCTTTTGGATCATTTGCATCTTCTTTTAAAATTCCTCTATAGCAATTTATTATGTCTAACTGATCATACACATCTATATGTGTGTTTCATTGATTCTAAGACAGTTTTTCAATTAACCTCTCCAAAATTGTCATGTCTTCTGAAATTGTTGGCATCTTAGGTGCAGTGTTGAAAAGTGTGCTTGAATAAATATTACACTAATTCACCTTTAAATAAACATTCATAGGTATGGGATAATCCTTTTCTTTTAAATGTTTATGAATTAATGTCTGATAACATCTGAAGCCAATTTTCAATACAACTGAATCACAACTCAATAGGGAGCTTAACTGTCTGATTATCAAGTCAGCTTCTGCAGATCTTTAAGTTGCAAAAGCTCCTTCAGGCTCCCGTTTATGTTCTATGCTAAGTAATGATTAATTCAGCAATCCTCACTAACTGACTAGAATGGGTAAGTTTATTTTACTTAACTTTTTTTTTTTATTCCTTTCTAAAGAAATCCTTTGTATATGATCATCTCACTTGTAAACAAAACTAACTGGAAAAATATTCCATGAAACCATCGTAATTAGATTTTGTAGCATCTTGTTTGTCTTTTATCAATGGAAGAAAATATGAAACAACCAGTCTTGTGGAAAACAACTTTGCTCTTGGGTCCTCCTACTTTTTTTAAACTTTTCTTTATACTTTTTGTTCTTTTGATGTTTTCCTTGGTTCTGATACATTTACCTTTAAGCCCATGTAATGACTGTTTTAAAACTGCATATTTAAATTATTTTGATTATGTGAAACAATTGTTCAGCTCTCTGGGCAGCTTTTTTTGAAATACCTGAGAGTAATGACACTACTCTTGTATCTACCTGAAATATTTTTCTGCTTAAAATTTACCTTTGGAAGCTAACTCTATTAATGAGATATCTAGTCTTTATGATCAACTTCAGTTAAAATTGTCTAACACAATAAAATAACCACTGCAATCAAGGATGGAAAATGTGTGACACGTGTAAAGAACTTTGACTAACTTTACACTATGCCACAGACAAATGTGATTCTGATGAATTCCACACAATGACAAGTATGGTACATAGATTTTATTAAAAATATTTAGTATAAAATATTTTAATTCTAAATTATAAGAAAATACAAATTTGCACATATTAATATAGAAATTCATTTTGTGTATATTTAACATACATTTAAACTATTTTACATTTATCAGCTACTTTATTAAGGTTTTTTAAACCTCTGCAAGAAAATTAGAAATGTTTTTTAAATTATCAGTAACATAACCTTATTTTGTTTCACTTAACATGTACTGCCTTTGTAAAAAAGAAATTTAATATAGATGTATTTTTAAATTAAAATTTTTGTGTATTAAATAGCTCTAAGAAAGAAACAAATTCTTACTGAACATGTTTCATATTATTTCTGGCTTTGGATTATACGTAAAGTTAAATTGCCTTAAATGATACAAAAGATTGAGGTTTTAATTTCACGTAATATGCTATGAACCTGTTCATGTAACTCTGACTACTAACTTCTGTTTTATGTATTTATTAAAGAGCTGACACTGTAGATTGTTGTGAGATGTTTATTTTTCTAACAGATCTTATAGGAGTTATGACAAGGCATTCAATTAATGCACCATTCTGTTTAAAAGTAGGTGATAAATGACATGAAATTTTCTGTTTTAAAATAAAATGTAAAGGCTAAGAATACACAGAATGCTTCTTTATTTACCACGTGTCCTATGACCCTCAAAGTTGCTATACAGCAGCACATTGTCACTTAGGAACGTGTAGTAATGACCACACACCATCACTGGCAGAGGCCACTTCCTCATGTATAGAAACTACTACTTTTAGACTATTGTGGGGCCAATGGTGAAGAAGTGGGGCTGTCCTGACTGCCCTTTTCCCTTTGGATAGCTGCCCAATGGTGGCAACAGGAGGGACTTCCTTATGGCAAAGAAAGAGAAATTAACTAGATGTTAAAACAAGATTTTTTTACCTGCAAGGGATTTGTGCCATTAAATATATGTTACAAATCATAATACATATATAACATGAACTTCAATTGTGCCTTTTAGAGAATCATACTTCAACAACTGAAATTTATTTATTGAGTTCTGTTGTATTGTGCTTTTCCTCTCTTCATCCTAGGGAAGAGAATAAAGGAAAAGTATAGGAGACACATTAAACATTAAATAAAACATATACACAGAGTCTCAGTCCTTAAGGAGCTTTTAACAGTGTAACACACATTTAGATAGAAGGTTTTGCTGGAGAGGTCAGACAGAAGCTATCAGAAGATCTCACAGATGTTTATTTTTGAGAACTCATCCCAGTTCTGTCTGGACTATAGTCTTTCAGGCTTAGAATCTTGATTTTTGTAGCTAGGCATAGTGATACACGCCTATAAGCCCAGTGGCTCAGGAGGCTGAGGCAGGAGACTCCCAAGTTCAAAGCCAGACTCAGCAGTTCAGCAAAGCCCTGAGCACCTTAGCAAGACCCTGTCTCAAAATAAAAGATAAAAAGAGCTGGGAGTGTGGCTCAGTGGGAAAGTACCTCTGGATTCAATTCCCAGTACTCACTCCAAAAATGTTTGATTTTGTTATGACTAGTGTTTCCTGTTCTTCCCTTCCTCCTTTAGTAAAGGAATTTACCTCCTGAGTTTCAGCCAAGCACACCATAGACTCAAATGCCTAGACTCCTTTGCAGCTATGGCTATGTGTGGATACAGTGAGATAGAAGAGGAGGTGATAGGTGCAACTTTGGGTCTTACTTCCTCTCCCCCTTTTTGTTGGATGGAACAAATGGAGCCACTGCCTTAGCAAAGGAAGTCTGTGCTAGGGTGGTCAGTTACTCCTTATCTATAGATGCTTCTTCAAAGCTAATACCTGGTAGGTGGACTACGGTAGCCAAACCACTGCAGTTGATGTTACAGTGGATCATTTGTACTCTAATGATGTATTCTTTATGCAATTATCTCACGGAATCCTCAGCAACACAAATACCATTTTCCTTAACTTTCTAAATAAGGAAAATAAGACAGAGGATCTTACATAAATGCAAGCAGCCAATAAATGACCAAGGCAGGATTCTACCCAGATCCATTTTTCTTTCCATAAATGACTGACCATATTTCATTTTGAGAATAGTTTACTAGTTCATCACTTTTATCCCTATGTCTCACAAGTCAGATGTGATAAATAAAGTTCAGCAGATTATGTGCACAAATTCTACACAGGAAAAAGCAATCAGGCATTCAAAATAACAAATGAAATATTAAGTACACTCAGAAAATAGGGACTCCATCCAAGAACATTGAAATTTTGATGAGACAGCATGGGAACCAGTAATTACAGATCCTAGGTTATGGAGACTTTGATTTGAGGCTAAGAAGGTCAAGCTTTGGTAACTAGGAAGGAGAAAACTCTGAAGTTTTTGCATAGAAAGTAATATTATTGAAATTAAATATGGTTGGTATATACCTACATAATATAATTTTAAGCTTTAATTTTATACTCTAATACTAGATGTAAATACTTTAAACACTATTAAGTATTTAATATTATTAAATTATTAAATTCATTTTAATTGCTATTGTGAATTGTGCTGCTATGAACATCGATGTAGCAGTGTCCCTGTAGCATGCTCTTTTTAGGTCTTTAGAGAATAGACCGAGAAGGGGAATAGCTGGGTCAAATGGTGGTTCCATTCCCAGCTTTCCAAGAAATCTCCATACTGCTTTCCAAATTGGCTGCACCTTTCTCTTGCCATGCACAAAAGTTAACTCAAAATGGATCAAGGAGCTTGATATCAAATCAGAGACAGGGCGTCTGATACAAGAAAAAGTTGGCTATGATCTACATACTGTGGGGTCGGGCTCCAAATTCCTCAATAAGACACCCATAGCACAAGAGTTAATATCTAGAATCAACAAATGGGACTTACTCAAACTAAAGAGTTTTTTCTCAGCAAAAGAAACAATAAGAGAAGTAAATAGGGAGCCTACATCCTGGGAACAAATCTTCACTACTCACACTTCAGATAGAGCCCTAATATCCAGAGTATACAAAGAACTCAAAAAATTAAACAATAAGAAAATGAATAACCCAATCAACAAATGGGCCAAGGACCTGAACAGACACTTCTCAGAGGAGGACATACAATCAATCAACAAGCACATGAAAAAATGCTCACCATTTCTAGCAGTCAGAGAAATGCAAATCAAAACCACCCTAAGATACCATCTCACTCCAGTAAGATTGGCAGCCACTATGAAGTCAAACAACAAGAAGTGCTGGTGAGGATGTGAGGAAAAGGGTACACTTGTACATTGCTGGTGGGACTTCAAATCTTCCTTTTAGCAGTTGGCTAGATTATAGGTGATGAAGGAAGGAGTTAGTCAAAGAGAATTCTAATGCCAGCTTCAAAAGTCATGATGGGCTTCTATCCAGACTGGATAAAACTCCCAATCTGGTCTCACAAATCGTGCTTCTTGCCAATCCACTTTTAGACTAAATTCTCACTTTATCAAAATATTTGGCCAGACAAAACTAAAACTGGGAATTGTTAAACCGTGTCAATGATCATACTTTCAAATATTATTAAAATAAACCTAACTGAAAGATAAGCAATATCTCATTTAATGTAATTGTTTATGTATGAATATTGTAGTCATAATGGGAAGCAGCATGGACAGCATTTTGAGAAAAATAAATGTCACCTTGGGTTTCAGAGCTATAGTCCTTTGGCACTTATTTCAGCTGGTGTGTTATTTGGAAGGAAGAATACAGTGTTCTTCAGAATTCTTACAGAGAATTGTCTTAAGATCTGAAAATATCTTCACACTGGACTGGTTAGAGAAAAACTCTTTCTTTACTGGGCTTTGGCATGCTCTATATTTTTCTTTGTTCTAATTTTTAAAAAATCACTTTTGTCACCATTTAAAGTCACGAGGAATAATTTTACTTAATGATTTTTAAAACATTTTCCCCAATGGGAAAAAAAAAAAGGATAATGAGTTTATGAGTTTACAACTGTTCAAGGGTAGTTTCCAGGCCAGCAACATCAGTATCACCTGAAAACCTATTGGAAATACAGATTTTTGTTCACCAGCTCAATTTCTGAATCAGAAACTCTGGGAATGAAGCCCAGAAAAGGATTTTAACAAGCTTTCAAAGTGGTTTCTAATGCCCATCAAAGTTTGAGAACAACTTTCATAAAGAAGAAACACTGGCATCAGGAATCCTTAAGGTATAGAGAGAGTTTTACCAGAGTTGGAGAAAATAAAAGTATTTACAAGCAAGCATTCAAATTTTTCTCCATCCCACTAAAGTTTTCTCTTTAATTGTTAGCATATCTACTGTGAGCCTGGAAAAAGGGAAAAATTTTCTAAGGGTACCAATGAAGAGCAAAAGATAAAGAAAAAAATTGTGTATGTATACATGTAAGGGTCAGTCAAAACCAAAGAATAAATGAACTATAAAGGGGAAAAAATGGTGTGTTTCTCATCTTTGGAAAAATGAAGACAGAATAATAATTGGGAGATCATCTATCAACATGCAGGGAAAGGAAGGAAGAAAGAGGACTTGGTTGATGTGAATTATACAGAGACCTTCATTGTTGTATAAAATATATGTATGAAGATGTGAAAAAAATAAAATAAAACCTGTATGTTTGTCCACTTTATTTTACTGACACTCCAACTTGAAGATTAGTGTCTAGGAAGCTGCTGAACTGCTGTGTTAGGCTTTTGCATATTCCATTTTTCTAGCAACATACTAAATGGATGCAGGACCCAGCACATATAAAATAAGTGAAAAACTCCATCCTACAAGTGTTTACTATTTAGCTGGAGAGAGTAGCTTTCATTTTGGACAAGAATCTAAGTCAGCTTGTTGGTTAGAGAGGGCTACAAAGTTAGCTTAGGACCTCACCTTCAAGAGTATTATGGCAAAAAGAATCAAAGTCCAGGAGTGCCATTTTAAATACTGTCAACTAATAACCCACTGATGATAAAGGGAGAGATGCTTTCTATTCTTTCTGAAGATTATTGGTTTCATCAAGGATAATAGAGTAATTATGAATGACAAGTCAAATTTTCTCCCTTCTTTATCTTAATAATACACTGCTCATTTATTAATTTGTTTGGTCTCTGCCTAGAATATTTGTTATAAAGAACAAGAATTTTGTTTGAAGTTTCTCACAAAGATCTTATTTTTTAGTAAATATAATTTCTTGTATAATTTTGATGTCCTATTTAATTGGTAAGAAAAAAAATTAGAAGGGTAAGCAGTTGCTATAAAAATTTACTTTGAGTCTCCATCAGTAATGAGAGAGACAAATGAAGGCACAGGATGTAAGCAATGGAATCTACATGTATAGGTTTGGACTGGGCACCTACTAAGGGTTATTTGGGTGTCAAAGTGAGTGAGAACCCCATCCAGCATTTTCAGATTTTAATGAGCCAGGTTGTGGCTCAGTAAATCACTTTCATGCATGAAGCCCTGGGTTCAATCCCCAGTACTGGAAAAAAAATAAGATTTTCAAAAGGAATGGTATTGAGAGACTGCTCTGGGAATTGATGCCCCTCAGGCCATGGAGAATATAAAGAGAGAAAAGGAAAAGAGATGGAAGGAAGGAGATAGATTAAATATATATAATATATGTACATATATTATATATAGTATATATATTGTATATTTAATTACTTTGTATAAAAATTTTATGTTTATATATAATATACATATATCACTGCTATGAGTCTCTGCTCTACCTCTCTTTGAGGATGGAGTGAGATATATTCCTTCCAACCACCAGCCTTGTGGGGCTTCAAAGGAACTGCTAGAAAATTTGAAATGAATTCCTATAGTTAAGATTTAGAGAAGTCTGCTGCCTGATTCATGCTAGAGAAAGTCTTACTCATAGACAAGTACTGACAACATACATGGCTGTCTCCTCACTCCTCCAGGAAAATCAAAGGCACAAATGACTGCTACTACTTTTGTGTTTTTCCTGATTCTATTTAAATGTTTCTTCTCCTTCTATAGATAAGTTTACCATTTGAAACAGAAAAAAAGAAGTGCCATCTTTTTCCTTTCAAATATTAAAACGATAACATCACATTCTTTTCAGGAATGATGTTCTATATAATTTACAATCCCCTACCCATGACTAAAGAATCTGAAACGAACAAAAAACATTGGTTGACATTTTTTTCAATAAAATTATTATTTTCTAAAATCCATTACCATTTATATTTTATAGCAATCCCATTTATGAGATTACTTTGCATAAAAGATTTGCCTTAACATAGATTGGTTTTTCAAATATTGATTATTTTTCCTTTGGCAATTTCATAGATTCTTTTTTGTTTAAGACTAAGTCCTCTGGAAAAAAAAGAAAGAAATTCAAAATGTTTTTGAGTATTTAAAATGACTGCCATGCTCTCCTTTTGTCCTTGGATAAACCGTAAAAAAGACCAGTGATTAAGCATAATGCTTCATTACCTTTTCCTTTGATGACAGGAACTGTAATGGGAAGACAATTATGTAGAACTCTGAGTAGAATGGTAACTAAATATGCCATCTTTTCAATTTCCCCTATTAATAAGACACACACACATTTTAAGCCTCCTCCACCTCCTTAGTCATTTGGTAAGAATAAGCATAAGTCTTATCTCTCTATTCTGGTGAGGGGATATAATGGCCTAATTAGTCAGTAATCACTTGAAAACAAGAGCAGAATAGAAGAAACCCACACACTTCCAAAGAGTTGGGGAGAAAATAACTGCTGTCTTTAAAATGGTGGTGAGTGAAGGTGGCAGAGAATTTTCAAGATCGGTGTGGGTGTCTCAAGAATAAGGGAGACAAATGTAGAGAAATGTCACAGGAGGAAAAAGGTACATCATTTAACTACCAGACCTGACCCATACACACACACACACACATACATGCTTATATACATAGATACACTCGCAGATAAACATGCATGCTTATACACACATATGCCACTTATAAACATACACACACATGCATATGAGCTGTCACATCAGTCATGGCACAGCTTCCTAGGGCCTCTTTATATATGATTTATACCTAACATACTACATAGATCCTAAGCTTAGTATTGCATGCATTTTGATAAATGATTTACAGCCAGGAAAGTGTCATTCAATTAAGATAAAGAGCATTGCCCTCTCTTTAGAGTGCTCTTTATGCCCCATTCCTGTCAATTACTTTCCTGCTGTGATGGTTAATTTTATGGATGAACTTGACTGGGTCATGGGACCAGATTTGATTCAATATTATTCAGGATATTTCTGTGAAGGTGTTTTTCGGGTCAGATTTACCTTTGAATTTGTGCCCTCCAGGTAAAACAGATTGCCCTCTGTAATACCAACAGTCTCATCATGTGAGTTGACCACCTGACTAGAACAAAAGGCTGATGTCACCAAGGCAGAGGGAATTCTCCAGCATCTTGTCTTTGAACTCGAACTGCATCTCTTCCCTGAGAGATATTAAGTGCTTCTTATTATTATTCCTTATTTTCCTGTGCGATATTAAGTGCTTATTTTTATGTTATGCCATCAAGCTTTGCAGCTAAATTGCTGTGCTATAGTAAAACTAACACCCCATTCATATCTTCTTTGGAAAAATGTCTGTCAAAGCCTTCAGTCTAACTTTAAAATTTGGTTATTCACTCTCTTATTATTTGAATTAAAAGAGTTCTTTATGCTTTGGATATAAGTCTTCTCTAAGATCTGTGTTCTGTAAATATGTTTATCAGTTTTCTGCTTCCTTCTCTTGTGTTTTTTCTATTTTAATTTTCTTAACAGCATCTCTCTAGAAAAGAAGGTGGGTAATTTGAAGAAAACCAATTTGTTTTTCTCTTTTATGTGGTCATGCTTTTTGGTGTCATATCTGAGACATCTTTGCCAAATGAAAAGTCACATTTTTTTTACCTACATTTTCTTGCAAAAGTTTTATAAATTTAGGTTTTTACATTTAGATATGTGATCCATTTTGAGGTTTTTTTCCCTTACATAGTGTGTATTCAATTTTTAGTTATCTAATCCTCCCAGCATTATACTCAGAAGCCTATTATTTTTCCATTAAATAACGTGAGCACCTTTGTCAAAAAATTGACTGAATATATGTGTATGGCTTTCTAGATTCTGTTCAGTTCCATTGATTCATATGTCTATCCTTCAATGACATTTGTTGCCTAGATTACTCCAGCTTTCTAGTAAATCTCAATATCTGAATCATCCAACTGCATTTTTCCTTTTCAAAACATCTTTGGCTATTTCAGCTATTTTTCTTTTCCATATGTATTTAGAAATATATTTTTCAGTTTTCGTTTTAAAAGATTGCTGAGGTTGAGACTGAGACTGTTGAATACATCAATCAATAAAGGGAGAATAGCATCTTAATATTGATTCCTCTGATGCATGTACATACTATATTTCTCCATTTACCTAGCTCTTCTTTTATTTTTCTCATTCGTTACATAAACAGAGATTTTACACATATTTTGTTAGAATTATCTCTCAGTATTTATACCTTAATGATCTTTTAATAGTACTGTTTTATAAATTTCAATTTTAATTTTTCATTGTCAGTGTAAATAAATAAAACTGATTTGAGGGTATTGACCTTTTCTCCTATGGCATTGCTAAATTGACTTGTTAGTTTTAGTAGCTGTTTTGGAGATTTTTTAGTATTTTAAGTGCAGATGATTACATCATCTGGGGCAGGACCTCCAGGACAATGTTGAGTGGGAAAGATAAGAAAAGATGTTTTGCATTGTCGTCAGCTTTGGGTTAAAGCATTGTGTCTGTCATTATTAATGAAAATACTAGCTGTGGGCTTTTGTTTTATGCTCCCTGTGTCAAGTTGAGGAAATTCCCTTCTGTTCCTAATTTACTGAGAGGTCTTTCACAACAGATGTTGAATTCGGTCAGATGCTTTTTACTACCTCTAACAACATGATCATACTTGTATTGCTTTTTTTTTCTAGCATGTTAATATGGTGATTTATATTTATTGATTTTTTTGGAAGTTTGAATCAGTCCATCTGCTTGTACAGCCCTCCATATTATAACTTTACACATTTCACCAGGTTTCATAGGAGGCACAGTCACAAGCCCTGAGCTGTGGTTTCTCACTCTTCAGCCTGGCTGATGCATATCTCTTAAACTTCAGTACTTCTCCCCCTTCATCTTTTGGGATCCCTATCTCACTTCAAGATGGAATTTTACTTCCATCTCCTCCATTGGCTTCTCCAGTCTCTTAACTCTCACCTCCATGGGCCGATCATTCAGACATGATTTTTCTTCCAATTTATTTTTTATTTGCAAAAAGTCACATGAGGAAGAAGGAGATATTGCCAGGGCAAGGGATTGCAGGAAGGTGGGAGAGAAGGCAAGAGGCAGTGGGAAGAGCACTAGGGAGGCAGGTTAGATATTTAAGTTCCATGGTGGGTATTTTTCTCCTAATTCAACACAGGCAATTGCTTGTTTTAGTTCCGGGGAGATTCCAGTCATGCTATTTATGATCACAAATCATCTTCCTCCCACCCTTAACTGCTCTTGGAGCTATAATCTGGAAATCTGTAATCCTTTTCTTTTTGTGGAACAGGAGAGATAAACAGAACCTGCTGTTTCTTCCAAAATATTTTGTAAAACTACCAATTCAAGAATAAGGTAAAATGTTACTTATTCAACAAATGCTCAGCAGCATCTTATATGAGGCACTTTTCTAAGCTTTATACAAGATGTAAAAATGAAATTCTTTTGACATCTCTGAATTTGTTATACACAATGAACTGTGTATACTTATTCTTTGTGTTGAAATTCTTACTCCTTTCTAGTTCCCAATTCCAAAAACGCACTCGGGTTGTTTCTCCACATGAAAAAGTGCAATTCAATTTACAAGTACTAAAGTATTTGGTCACATAAACACATTAACATAGTTTGACACCACCAGTTTCATTATCAAACAATCATGAAATGCAACCCTTTGTTAAATTATGGAATATTTTCTCATAATCTTTGAATAGAAAATCAACTTTCATTATCGAAAACTGGTTTTCATTAAAAATTAAAGATAAAAAGCATCTTGCTTAAAACCAATGTTGAGAATTAACACAGTGTGGGAGCTTTCGAAAGGGTAGCTTTAGGGAGCATTAGGACTTCTGTGACAAAACTGGCAGCACTTGTGGAAGGGTTTAGCCATCTATGCTTTTAGACGTCTTCAGCGTTGACCTTAGTAACAGTCTGTAGATGATTATTAAATTACCTGGGTAAGGAATTTCAAACTGCTAAATATTTCTTTTTAAAATTTATTTGTTCATGTGGCAGACATACCACAGAGTAACTGCCTGGGAAAAGAGAAATTGCCAAACATTGGATTAGCATTACTTCTACCCTCAGATCTGAATCCTAAGATACAACTGTGAAACTTTGGTGATTTCCATGATCCAAGATGAATAACAAAGAAGAAAGTCTTACACTGTCAGTGATCGTGGGGATTTTTCTCCCTTATGTTAGAATTCTGCTAGCTAAAGTCCAACTGGAGTATAAAGCACTGCATGGCTAGAGTGAAATGTAGAGCTTAAACAGAAAGCATTAGTCTTCTACAGTAGAAATCACAGAATTTCACTCCTGAGGGACCCCAGTGCTGCATTACACACAACCTAATTCTATCTTGAACAGCAGATAAGACATAGCCTGAGAAAAACTATGTATTCCCCTTCCTTTGATCCTCTGAATCTCTTATTTTCGGTAAGCTTTTTTTTTCTGGTTTAGAGTAGCCATCTGCCTACAAACCACTCATAAAACAGTGGGGACAGTTCAGTGTATTAGAGCCAGGAGGGAATGTAGGCAGAGTGGAGGGAAGATGAGGACCAGGCATACCCTATGCCAGCCCCTCGCTGAGCCATTCCACACCTGGATCCAATCTCCACACATCCATAGAAAACGACCCTCTCTTACTCCCTATGCCCTTTCCATCTCTCTTCACATCGTCCTCTTTGTAAGGTATTTTGCTATATTATTTGAGTAGATCCAATTCTCCTACAGAATATAAGAAAAGCAAATAGGATTGAAAAAAACTTGTAAGAAACATTAAATGTAAATAGTAAGTATAAAAGTAGCTTGAGAGACACAGGAGAAACTTGTGTGATGTTTAGACACAAAGTTATTGACCTGTGAGACACGTCGGATACAGTTAAAGAAGAGCATGAGTGTGATAAATGTAACACAGGAAGGGAAAGACCGGAAGGCAACAAAAATTCATGGTCTACTAAATGTTAATGAGGCAAAACTGATACCAAATATAATATTATTGAGAAACTGAATACTCATGAGACCTTAAATGACTCCCACCCATGGGTGACATTCATTCTGGCTCTGATGTCCTCTACCTAAGACTCAGAAACAGAATCCAGAGTTGTTCCATAATATAATAGGAAAGCTACAATTGAGACCAGTCCACCTGGCCCCGTTTCTCTTCTACAGCACTAGTATTTATTGACTCTTGACACCTACCATCTGCTGAGTCCCTAGACCACCCTCAACCCTGATTCTAGTAACCATACAATGAAAATGGTCAAAAGGTAGAGAGAACGATGAGACAGAAGTATTATGTGAGCGTGATCCTGAGCCTCCACCCTCTCTATTAACTGACCCCATCTCTTTCTCGTGCTTCTCTTTTACATTGACTCAGCAAACCATGAGCTTGGAGAATTTTTGTTTAGTCTGAGTCTTTGTGTCCTGTGACCTCTGGGATAGCTTGCCTGGTTATGTCCTAAAGGCTACCATTGCATCTTGGTTGCTTCCACTGGGCACACTATCTTTCATACCCAGTGTCGCTTGGCCTTGCTGCCTTGATTGGGGCAATGAAAGGTATTTAAGGATTCCAAAAAACTCCAGATGATACTATTGAGCTCCTCACACTGATGACCACACCATGAAGCCTAAACCATGAAGTTTCTCCCTATACATGAACCTTTTTTATAGGAGTTGGCTAATGTTCCTTACATAATCGCCCTTGCTTTTATAATCTTCACATTGCCAGTTTTCCATTTTATTACTGTTTTTGTCTGCTTCTCTGCTTACTTATTTTTGGCTCGTTTTACCATTATGAAACACAAATTATTAATGGAATATTAAAGTGTTAGCTCTGTAATAAAAGAATATGACAAAGAGTGAACACGTTTTATTTTTACTTTTCGATTTTTAAGAGAGCATTTTTTTTTGCTCCACATTTTTATCAGTGTCACTGAGTACAATTAGTTCATTAGAAGCAAATTTTTGTAACCAACAAAGGAAAAGAAAGGCAAGTGATTCTTGCTACATAATATTTCTAAATATAATTCAGTTTAGAAATATTTTCCTCTGTTAGGGAAAAGAATGGCATATCACCTATAAACTGGTTTTACAATTTTGTATGTTATGGATCTTTTGAGTCATAAACATTAAGAATGGAATAAATGGAACATTCTCTTGCTCTAAACAGTAAACTGGACTTCACAAATGGATTTTATTCCTTTTTATACATAAATAAGAAGCTGGTTGTAAATTTTAAAAAAAGCTTGTTTATTCACTCCCATTTTAATATTCTTATCATTTAAAAATTCAGCAACAATGGGAAGGGGGCACCAAATAAGGATAGTTACCAAAGAGTAAGTAGAGAGAAGGGAAAGGAGGGAAGGGAAAGAGATATGGGGGACTGGGGATGTGGCTCAAGTGGTAGCGCACTTGCCTGGCATGCGTGCGGCCCGGGTTCGATCCTCAGCACCACATTCAGACAAAGATGTTGTGTCCGCCAAATACTAAAAAATAAATATTAAAATTCTCTCTCCCTCTCCCTCTCTCTCCCTCTCTCTCACTCTTTCTAAAAAAAATTATTAAAAAAAAGAGATATGGGGATAGGAAGGATAGTATAATGTAATAGACATTATTACTATATTTATATATATAGATATATCTGCATTACGAATGTAATTCTACAACATGTATACTCAGAAAAATGAGAAACTATATCTCATCTCTGTATAATATATCAAAGAGCATAAATGTATTTTACTGTCATGTATAACTAATTAAAACAAATTAAAAATTAATTTAAAAAATAAAAAATAAATTCAGGTATATTAGGTCATTATTGGAAAGATATTTCAAAGTTCTTCAAAGTGTTTCTCCCTCTTGTTTCTACAGTCATCTAGTCCCTTCTCCACAAATGTTAAATGTTTTTAGTTTCTTGAGTGTCAGGAGAAATTAGATAAAATATGATGACTCAATTCACTCAAACAAGTTTAATTTTTATACCACTCCCAAGTCTTGTTAGCTTGAAAGTAAGTATTTAATCAATTTCACCATAACACATTTAATATTTTATTATTAACAATGTAGTTATCATAATCATAGTAGAAAACTTTGGGTACTTTGTTATATACAAAGAAATTTTCAAAGTATATATTTTTGATACTCACTGAAACTCCTTAATAAATAAATTAATATTATACTACTATAATATGGGCTAATTTATAAAATATTCTTAATATTTTAGGTATTCTACAAAGTAATTTACCTAGATAAATAGCACTTAATACTCCAAAAAATCTTATAAGTTATTATTATCCCCAATTCACAGATAAGAAATAAAGACTTAACATGAATATAATTTTCCCCAAAATCACACAGCCAGAAGAAGTAGTCAGATCTTAAGTCAATATATTTATCTATTTGTATCTCCAAAGTCCATAATGTTAAAATTATGTTTGTGTGCCCTTTCTCAGAACTTCTTAAAACACTGTCTACTCTTCATTTAAACTTTTGGTTTTGTTCTATTAATTATGATACTGAAATCAACAATGCCTTGTAGTTTTATTGCCTTTATCCTGATAGTCATTTTCCACTTCCAAAATAAACTAAATATTAATAGTTTAATATTTAGCTAATATTTTAGTTAATATTTAGTTATTTTGGGGGGTTTTTTGGGTTTTTTTCTTAGTAAATGTTTTATTTCTAGAAATTCATCATTTGAATCAAATGTATGATATGTTAAGATCATTGTAAGGTTTTGAGCAACTAATACAAAAATTTTTTTAAAAAGAATTAATATAGAGAGTATTTTTTTCTATTGAATTCATTGATAAATTTGGTATTTTCCTTTCTGAATATAAAATTGGAAGTAACTTGATTTTGCTCCAAGTAATTAAGTAATTAATCATCCTAGCATCCATTATTGAATACCTTTCTTTCACTAACATGGAATTTACTTTAAATCACACAGACTAAAGTTGCATTCTTGTCTATAAATTGGAATTATGGGAATTTGGAAACATTCTACTATGATAATGTTGGTAAAGCATCACTCTGTGAGAAACAAAAGTATTTACACTCCAACAGAAAAAAAAAAAAGTCTCTCAAGAATATTGCCATTCCAAAAAGGGACAACCCCATCACTTTGTTGAACAATGCCATCGTGGTACCTGTAGCACAACATTATATATCCTGTTGAATGAGGTTCTTGGTCTCCATAGCCCTAGCCCTGCAACCAGCAACTCTAATTTTGGCTAGTAATGTCAGTTTGTACTCTAAAAAGTTTTCCTCACCAAAGATTGGGTTAGAAGTAGTTTGAGAGGTGATCTCAGGAATCTCTGGTAGGGATATGGGGAATTAAAAGAGAAAACAGAAAACAACCACTAAAGAGTGCATTACCAACCCTCCGCTGCTTGATAGCTGGACTGCCTGCTGGGAGCTCTCTAGGCACCAGTGTGGACCTGGCTCTTGAGCACTATCAACTAGTGATGTAAAGGAACTGGAGATTTTATGTAGCAACTCCCATCAGAGGGAGGCAGCCCAGAGGTGTCTGCTGTAACATTGAGACCCTAGGATTGGGATGGAAATGACAGCTTCTGTTGCATTTGAAAAATAGAAGAATATCTTGAATAAATTGTTGAATTGTGGGAAGCTCTTGAGATATAAGACATTCCCCAAAAGCTCAAGTGTAAGACAATGTAGGTGAAATGATGGGGTTGTGAGAGTTTTCACCTGATCAGTGCATTGATCCCCTGATAGAGATTATCTGGGAGAGAACTAACTGTAGGCAGGTGGGGAGTGCCTAGAAGAGGCCTATCACTGGGGACGTGCTTTTAAGATCAAACAGCACTCTCTCTTCTTCCCAATTGCCATATCCTGAGCTGCTTTCCTTCTCCACGCCAGTCAGTCATGATATGCTGCCTCACCTCAGGCCCAGAACAATGGAGTCAGTTACCTATGGACTGATACCTCTGAATCTGTGAGCTCCAAATCAACTTTTCCTCCTCTCAAATTGTTGTCAGGTCTTTTGGTCACAAAAGCAAAAAAGATGTCTAAAATAGAAGTCTTTAGGAAAAGTCCCTACTGATTGCTGTGTCAAATGTGAATACCTACTACAGTGATCTATCTATTCTGCTCTACCTGTTCTAGTTCCTCTAGGGTGACTTTTCTTGTCAGTCTGCTCTTGCACAACTGCCACATTTTAATCATGGTAGTTAGACATTTTAAGACAAATCTCTGTTTTTTACATTTCTTAAGAATGTTTTTACCTTGTCTCATTCTTACAGATGCAATTCATTTCAGAATTTTTCATCGAGTCTAGTATCTACCTCAAAAAGATATGCATTCTATTGGTAATTATTTTAAGATTACAAAAAATAATAATTTAGCAAGCATTGATCTGGGTAAAAGCAAGAGCAGTATTTTAATATAAATCTTTGCTCATAATTCTGTATTCAGTCTTCAACTCTGAATGCATTGTTGTGGCTTTATTCATAGACAATGCATATATTTTGGAAGATTATGGTTGGGTATACTCTAAGCTTCTCCTTTTTGCTATTTCATGAAGAATATCCCCAACTCATTTTATTAATATATCTTCTAGCTAGATACAAATTGAATTTTAAGAATGTCACAATTTTTATACATTTCTCTTATATCCAATCTATTTTTCTTTTACATTCTTACTTTTTTCTTATTTTCTTGTGCTGACTAGGTTATAATCGAATCACCTGAAAAAATGACCATTGCCTCTCCTGCCTTTATAAAATTCTATCATTATTATATATTTCTTTGAACCAAAGTATCATCCCTGAGGCACCATCTCCACCTTTGCTAGGGTGGAGATGTTTTGGGCTTTTATCACTCACCCTTCACTTAATAGTGCAAATTCACCATCAGAATCTCTCCAGGAGGGCATTTAACTAAGATGACTTAGCAGAGAGAGGAGAGAATTGTTGTGAGAAAGAGAAAGTGAAGAGTTGCTTCTAGGTGTGTGAAGATAGAATGTGAAAACTGCTAAGGTTGGCTGGGGAAATGCCCAAGAGTGTCCTTCTTTTGCAGTGCTGATTAGGGAAGACCTGATCTCAAGTGAACTTTCACTCTTGGAGCTGGACTCTTCCCAGGCCTGGATCTGGCTACTGTCTCCACTCCACTTGATGACAAGAAAGAACTGAGTGAGAAATGCTTTTACAAGGAGCTTGGACCAATACCCACACATTTCTTGAACCGACTGCGGTTGCATGCTTAGCACATGAATAGTAGAATATTCTGGATCTGATTACTGTACAACTGGATTATAAAGCATTATTTTAAGTTTCTCAAAATTAGCATATACAAAAGAAAGAGCTCCATTAGTTTTCATTCTAACTGCTCCAGACATTAAATGTTATTCAAAAAGTGCTTTAATTTAGCAGAACAAGAAAATGACTTCAGACAGAGGATTAGGAGCATTTTAAAGAACTCTTCCATATAGACATGGAGGAAGAACGTCTACAATCGGCAAACTCAAAATTTCTCTCAAGTATTATGTGGTTGAAAATAAGGGAAAAAAAGGAAGGACAGGGAGAATAAGCAAAGAAAATGAAAAAGTAGAAGAAACTCTTACATAACCATTAATTTAAGTGATTTTTCCAATCATTTCTAATTTTCACTTCTGTATTTTATTTTTTACTTTCTTTAATCAGTACACTCTTCTGCAAGCCATTTTCTTTAATATCTTTGAGGAAAATCTTTTCAGGGGTTCTTCAGATGGAAGTTCCTCTCGAAACTCAGAAAAAGCTGCCAAGTAAATTACCTTTAGAAAGAATTTAGACTAAAGCTCAAAACTTGCATTCAGCCCCAGGGAGTTAAGACTTTACAAAATCATTCAGGAATAGCTTTTGTGATTATCTTTTTTTTTTTGGTAAATGAAATAAAATTAACATGTTCTAATGTTTTGAAAATCTTCAGGCAGAGAAATGAAAATCCTAAAATATAAAACTAGAAACATATCTTTTAATTGGAACCAAGTGAACACCATCTGGGGTTTTCTTATTCTGCTTGGTCAACCCTTGAAAGTTCCATGTATTGTAGAGCATACTACTAAAATAAAGAAATTAGGTAGCATATATTTAATTATATATGTATATATAATTATATATATTAAACATATATATTTAATTATAGTCATTTAAATACAAAACTCAGTGAATAATATGACTGCCTTAATCATAGATTGGAAAATATTAATGTTTGAGTGTCTTTCAGTGGAGCATGGTTCTTGTGCAAGAATTCAATTAACACAGAATAGGTCAGAATTTTAATCTTGATTTACTTTTAAAAAATCTGATTAATGTATACAAAAAGGCAGATTCTGAATCAAAATAAAAGTTTTTATATTTTATTTAAAAAATTGTCACATGCTCTATCCCATAAAATCATCTAACACCTTCCATAATTTGTGCTGTCCTGGTATTTCAGGCTACTCCATATAATTAGATGAATATTGGACACTTGAAACTCTCAAAAATATGAAAGCTTTTTAAAATGCATTTTTGTTACTAGAAACTGCAATGAATGCTTAGCTATACCTTCACCTTGAAGTCTTACTTATTAAACACCAACAGCATTGTACTTCAAAATAATTTATGAAAATATAATTACAAAAATAATTTAAAATTTAATGGTATATCAAACTTTGATGGTCTTTTATTCTCGTCGCAACTCTGTCATAGTTTGGTTCCCTTTTACATAATGAAGAATTATACTGGCCTTGGTTTCTGGATACTAGAAGCTATCTTCTAAACTCTTGAAATTTCCACAGTAATAGGAATTTCTTTGTTATTGCCTTGGGGTCCCTGGGACCAGACCTGGTTTAGGCTAATGAGGTAGACTCAAGACAGGTTCTTGGATAGCTTATGTTAATGAGATGTTTCAGGATGGAGCTGTAGCAGATAGAAAGGAAGACCAAACATATGGTTAAAGGGTTGTAGCTTTGAACTAAGTATTAATCAGCCCAACTTTGGAGGAGAAGGAGGGGTAGAGATTGAGTTAAACAAATATGGCCAATCATTCAATCAGCCTATTTAATGAGACTTCAGTACACTAAGAACACCAAAGTTTGAGTGCGCTTCTCTGCTTAGCAATATGTATTTTAAAACATTTTAATTAATTTAATATGTATTTTAACACATTTTAATGGAACATCTTGATGTGCCAGAAGTTAACATATCCTGACCCATAGAGAAAGGATACACAAAGCTTTGGGTAGGAGACCCTGCCCAGACTTGCCCTCTGCATCTTTCCCTTTGGGTGTCATTGGTATATCCTTTTGCTATAATAAAACTATAATCTTAAGTATAGTGCTTCCTTGAGTTCTTTGGGTCATTCTAGTAAATTTTTACACTTGAGTGGGTAGCGAAAAACTCTGAATTTATAACCAAAAGTAAGGGCATCCTGAGGTTCCCTGAAATTGCAGCTCATGTTTGAAATGAAAGTAGATTTGTGGAGAACTGTCCCCATAATCTGTGAAGTTTGACCTAGTTACTGTCAGAATCCATTTCAGTGTTGTAAATGGAACTCACATCATGTTCTAAGGACCCTTCCAAGTTCATCTGTACCCTTTCTTTTCTGTTTCCTATTCTCTATTATTATGTCTACCAGTGATTTTATAGGGAAATTGGAGATTGAGATAGTGTTGTTTAAAGAAACCCTTAGGTTAAGATGTCAAAGCTTTTACACTATCATTTTTCCAACCACTTCCAAGGGAATAGAGTGATGGTCTCGTACCAGGATTCATTGCTGCAGCCCCTGTTCCTCAATGCCAAATTATCTTCCCTAAGCAACTATTTTAATCTCCCAAATTTGTTTAAAAAGAAAACTTTTATTTAAAAAAAGTCATATTCCTTAAAATGATTATCAGAATAAACTGATTTAAAAAGATAATTTTAAAAATAACTTAGCACTTTATTGCTAATAATATATTATATTATTATATCAGTTCTATTTTAAGAAGAAATATTTTAATATATAAGTTGCTACTAAAACAGATTTTTTTATTTTATTGATTTTTAAAAAAATAAATGACAGTGGAATGCATTACAATTCTTATTATACATTTAGAACACAATTGTTCATATCTCTGATTGTATATAAAGTATGTTGACACAAATTCGTGTCTTCATACATGTACATCGGATAATGATGTCCATCACATTCCACCATCCTTGCTAACCCCCCTGCACCCTTCCTTCCCCTCCCACCCCTCTGCCCTATCTAGAATTCATCTATTCCTCCCATGCTCCCCCTCCCTACCCCACTATGAGTCAGCCTCCTTATATCAGAGAAAACATTCGGCATTTGGTTTTTTTGGAATTGGCTAATTTAGGATTATCTTCTCCAACACCATCCATTTACCTGCAAATGCCATGATTTTATTCCTTTTTATTGCTGAGTAAAATTCCATTGTGTATATATGCCACATTTTTTTTTATCCATTCATCTACTGAAGGGCATCTAGGTTGGCTCCACAGTTTAGCTATTGTGAATTGTGCTGCTATAAACATTGATGTGGCTGTGTCCATGTAGTATGCTGTTTTTAAGTCCTTTGGGTATAGACCAAGGAGAGAGATAGTGGGGTCAAATTCCCAGATTTCCAAAGAATGTCTATACTACTTTCCATAATGCCTGCACCAATTTGCAGTCCCACCAGCAATGTATGAGTGGGCCTTCTTACCCCACATTCTTGCCAACACTTATTGTTATCTGTCTTCATAATAGCTGCCATTCTGACTGGAGTGAGATGATATCTTAGAGTAGTTTTGATTTGCATTTCTCTAATTGCTAGACATGATGAACATTTTTTCATATATTTGTTGATTGATTGTGTATGCCCTCTTCCAAGAAGTGTCTGTTCAGGTCCCTGGCCCATTTATTGATTAGGATATTTGGTCTTAGCTTTTTGAGTTCTTTATATACCCTTGATATTTGTGCTCTATATGATGTGTGAAGGGTAAAAAATTGCTCCCAAGTTGTAGGCTCTCTGTTCACCTCACAGATTGTTTCTTTGGCTGAGAAAAAACTTTTTAATTTGAATCCATACCACTTATTGATTCTTGGATTTAATTCTTGCACTATAGGAGTCTTATTAAGGAAGTTGGAGCCTAGTTCCACATGATGAAGATTAGGATCTACTTTTTCTTCTATTAGACACAGAATTTCTGGTTTAATTTCTAGGTCCTTGATCCACTTTGACTTGAGTTTTGTGCATGATGAGAGATAGTTGCATATGGATTTCCAATTTTCCCAGCATCATTTGTTGAAGATGCTATCTTTTCTCCAATGCATGTTTTTGGCACTTTTGTCTAGTTGAAGATAATTGTAGTTTTGTGGGTTAGTTTCTGTGTCCTCTATTCTGTACCATTGGTGTACCAATCTGTTTTGGTGCCAATACCATGCTGTTTTTGTTAGTATTTCTCTGTAGTATAGTTTAAGTTCTGGTATAGTGATGCCACCTGCTTCACTCTTCCTGCTAAGAATTGCTTTAGCTATTCTGGATCTCTTATTTTTCCAGATGAATTTTATGATTGCGTTTTCTATTTCTATGAGGAATGCCATTGAGATTTTGATCAGAATTGCGTTAAATCTGTATAGTGCTTTTAGTAGTATGGTCATTTTAATAATATTAATTCTGCCTGTCCAAGAGCAAGGTAGATCTTTCCATCTTCTAAGTCCTTCTTTGATTTCTTTCTTTAGGGTTCTGTAGTTTTCATTGAATGCAAAAATTCTCAATAAAATTCTGGCAAATGGAATAAGAAAACATATCAAAAAGATAGTACACCATTATCAAGTGGGATTCATCCCAGGGATGCAAGTTTTTTCAACATATGTAAATCAATAAACGTAATTCACCACATCAATAGACTCAAAGATAAGAATCATATGATCATCTCAATAGATACAGAGAAAGCATTTGACAAAATACAGCACCTTTACATGTTCGAAACACCAGAAAAACTAGGGATAACAGGAACATATCTCAATATCATAAAGGCTATCTATGCTAAGTCTCAGGCCAACATCTTTCTAAATGGAGAAAAATTAAAGGCATTCCCTCTAAAAACTGAAACAAGACAGGGATGCTGTCTTCCACCACTTCTATTTAACATAGTTCTTGAAACACTGGCCAGAGTAATTAGACAGATGAAAGAAATTAAAGGGATATGTAAAGGAAAAGAAGAACTTAAATTATCACTATTTGTTGACTATATGATTTTATACCCAGAAGACCCAAAAAGCTCCACTAGAAAACTTCTAGAACTAGTAAATGAATTCAGCAAATAGCAGGATATAAAATCAACACCCATAAATCAAAGGCATTTCTGTATATCAGTGACAAATCCTCTGAGAAGGAAATGAGGAAAACTACCCCATTTATAATAACCTCAAAAAAATAAAATACTTGGGAATCAACTTAAAACAGATTTTAACCATATCTCCTATTGTTTTTATAAAAGGATCTTAGTTTGTATTCATAATACAGAGTACTAAACAGGTAAGTAAAGTGTTGAATGAACCTCTAGAATCTCTATCTCTGCAAGAACATTACATATTACTCAGGTAAATGTGGGTTATTATGGTCTCTGAAGACTACATTAAATCTAAGGACTCCTGGCTGCAAGAAGTTTTCTGTTGGTGGGAAATGCATGATATTAAATAAATATGCCTCTGGTTACATAAAGACTTCTCTTATCTAGGGATTTAGTGTTCTCAAAGACCTTAACTGCAAAAAGAGAAGAGATCCTGGCATTTCCCTTGCCATTATCAAGGAAGTTCATATTTCTGATCTCATTTTTTGAAATGAAATTTCAAAGAGAAAATAGAATCAGAAAACATAAATATCTTTGATATGGGATCAAGAAGCAGTTTATCAGGAATGTTAGCAGGCCCTATAATTCACTTATCCCAGCAAAACACAGTGTCCAAAGCTTTGTTTTCTGCTTGCCAAAAGTGATAAACGTATGAGAGTCATGTAAATGAATTGAATAACTGAAACGTTCTGTTATCTAATCCTCAGGCTATTTTTGTGTCTGGTAACTTTGGTTACAAGAGTTTGAAAAATGAGGAACTGAGAAGAAGAGTCATGTCCGCTTTATAGGAGCAATTTAGACTGCACACTGCTTCATTTCTCCGGAGATGAATGGCTTGAAGTGGCAGGGAATCAGGCCATCCTGATGAAAGCAATTTTCTGACAATTGTCTAAGAGGGAAGATGTGGAGGATTGACTAATCCATGGACCATCTGCCTCCTGAATTTCCCATTTCACAGTAAGCTCTTCTATTCCTCTAGCTTGCTTCTTAGGAAGTAAATTCAAAGGAAAATATGAGTGCATGCACATCTTTTCTATCTGTTTGGCTTTTACTTCAAGTAGTCATGGTTGTACCCCAGGGGCAGGAAAATCAACTGAAATGCTTAATAGTGGAGCACATCTATCCGCTCTTAGTGCAAAAAAATTCAATACCTCTTAAGTACACCTAAATCTCTATATTTTTAGGTTTATTTTTATCTTCCAAACAGACTATATTCCTATTTATTTGGTTTATTTGCTCATTGAAATTGTCTTCTTCTGCAAAGAATCTGAGGCACATTAAAGTCAGAATATGGTAAAATGATGTTATAATGTGAAAAAAAAAGAGAAATCATTTGGACAGTCAGGTATGCAAATAGCTAAGTTAGCCCAAACCTATGAATAAGTAGATCATGTAAGCAATTTAAGCTTCTTTAACTGGGTTTCTTAGCCTCCAGGTGGGATGTGATCAGGGGATATGATCACACAGTTCTCATTTTGGAGAAGGAAGGGATCCTAAGTCATGCACTCCAGGAAGAAAATGCAGAGGCAGAGATTTGATTGGGGAAGTTTCCTTCTCTCAGGATTAGCACCTATTGTGCAGCAAGAACAGCCTGACAGAGGTAAATTGGGCTATGAGGAGAGAAAACAAAGGCTCCCTGTGGCTAGAGCTGTACTTGGGACAGTTCTGCAGAGTTGTTCCTTTGGTTAACACAGCCTTTCTACTCCTCACCCACCACAGAGAGCTTGAGCCCTCTGTGGATGCAGGCTGTTCTGCTAGGGGTTGTGTTGGGCCAGGTGGATTCCCTCAACAGAGGGGAAGGGAAGGCGGGGTAGAAACTGGGCCTTAGCTGCAAGCCATCAGCTATCAATTCTCCCAGGAGCTGGGTTATGTGTGCTTTGGTCCTGAAGGTCATGGATTTGGGCAGCTCCCCTCGTGTCCACTACAAAACAAAAACAGATTACTCTGGGAAAGTAAAGTTATTCCAAAACAGGATGAAAAATAAATTATTTTTCATTACATGGTATAAAGAAAAATGAGTAATATAATGAGGGAAAAAAAATCTCACCAAAAGCCTACAGGAAATACAGCTAACAGATTTCATGGGACTATTTTCTTCAGTATCCTTTGATAAAAGAGTAACATTGAAATGCTTTTCATTGAGGCGGAAATCTCTAAGGGGCTAACCCAAAACAACCCAGAGACACAGACTATTAGAAATCCAGCTTCTCCCATTCACTCAAAAAAAAAAAAAAAAAAAAATCGGTATTGAGCCCACTGTGTGTCAGTTATCATGATAAGCATGGGAAATATGATGAGAGAAGAAGAAGGGTTCCACCAAGATTACAGACTTTATCAAGGAATCACAGGAACAAAAGTGAAATCTCACCTTTGCTAATTACACATCTGAGAAGCTCACTGTCCAGAGTTATCACAGCAGCTAATTAAAAGCTGACCTGGTTGTGGAGGTCAGAGACACCTTGAGAAAATGACTTTTCAGCTGAGGTTTGAAGGGAGAGCCGGAACCAGCAAATTGAAGAGGAAAGTACAACAGATCCTGTGTTAGAAGGTACCATATGGCATCCAAAAGGCTGGTGTAAGCTTGGAAGAAGACCAGAGAGTCAGGGAAGGGCAGCCAGGGAGGGCTCATAACAGAATGTGGTCTTTTTATCAAGAGGGTTAGAAAAATCATTCAAGTGTTTTACAAAGAGTTCTGGATGGGGAGCTATTGCTGACAAGATCCATTTAGAGGCTATCTTAGTGTTCTATGGCTGCTGTAACAAATTACCACAAACATGTTGGCGTAAGCCATATAAATTTATTATTGTAAGATTCTGTTCTTCAAAATTTCATCACGGGTCTCACTGGCCCAAATAAGTAGCAGGTTGGTGCTTTCCTTTCTGGAGTCTTTAGGATAGGAAACAATTTTCTTGTATTTTCCAGATTCGAGAGGCTACTCACATTCCTTGGCTCAAGGCCCCCTCACATCTTCAAAGCCAGACCTGGTTGGACAAGTCTTTCTCACATACTTGGAAACTAATTCTTCTGCATCCATGTTCTGCAAGGACACTTGAGGTTGCATTGGGCTTGTCCAGGTAATACAAAATAATCTCCCCCATTTCACGACCAGCTGATGAGCACCACTAATTCCACCCACAACCTTAATACCTCTTTATCATAAGAGTAACTTATACACAGATTCTGGAGATGAGGACATAGACATCTTTTATATCTGTCCACCATAGAAAAAAACAGAGTGGAAGCAAGGACACCAGGTAGAGAGGAGGCTGTTTTTATAGGTAGTTGTACATATGCAAAGCTATGGACAGATTTGAGTTGCATGGGAACTAAAACTGAGACTGGGTTATGATTGACCTGGGAGTGAGCTCTATGGATCCCAATTTTTTGTCTTTAAAAATATTTCCTGTGAGCAGATAGTGTTCTAGTTTATGAGGATAGAGCATTGAGCAATTCATAAAAGCCCCTTCTTTTCTGGATCTTAACTTCAAGATACCTGCTTTTGCCAGGGATGATTTTGTCTATAAATATCGTTTTTCTCAAGCAGACATTGAAAGGTTGCTAGATAGACACTCTTTTTTGATGAAAATGTGATTAAAGCTATCTCCCATTATTCTATGACGAAAGGACCCAAGATTGCTGACATCGGATACCAGAATTTTAATTTCAGTTTTGATATAAGCTTTTGAACTTTTGAACTTCAATGGAAACATTATTCAATATTTCATCAAGATTTTTTAAAAATTATGTCTTCTTTTCTTTTTTTCCTCTCACATTTCTACCATTTTTTAAAGCAACCATTTTTCATGCATCAGTTTATTGAGGACTGGGCTGTCTGAATAGTATATTTCAGTTTTGCTTTGAATTCTTTCTTTTATACCTTTCTCTTTCTACTTTTAATTTTTAAAAAAATATTTATTATATATGGTTTTTTCCCTCTCATCTGTTTCCCTTGATGCCCTTTCTCTCTTTTCTCCTAACAATTAGCTTTGATTTTTTTCCCCTTTTCACTTTTCTTATATATTTTTTTAATTCTATCTTCTCTCCTCCTTCCTAATAAACATCACATTCTACATCACTCCTGTTCTCTCTTTGTCCACCATCTGAAATTGAAAACCCTTTTGCAAACTTACTATTTTTAGTGTAGGCAATAACTGAACACATCATTTCTGTTTATTGCAACAATATCATAGACATTGTATAGGGGCTACTTGGTTTAAGGCTATATATTGTTTGCATTGGTCTCTGTTATTATTGTCTCCTCCTTAAAGGCAAGTACTGGAAACCTTCAGCGATACTCAAAGTCCACAGGGTAGAAACTTTACTGCTTCAGATCAACACTGCTGGATGGTTAGACACAAGCAGCATGAAAAAAACCAAGAGAACAAATTGCCCCCAACAAACCAAGATGCACCAACAATAGAATCCAATGATCGATCCCACAGTTAAAGAAATCTCAGAGAAGTTGTACATAGTTGTACATAGTTAAACTGATCTGTGAGGTAAAGAAAAATGTAAGGAGTGAAATGAGAGAGAAAATTCAAGAGGTAAAAAGATCACTTAAGTTAAGAGATAGAGATTCTGAAAAGAAATCAGGCAGAAATACTCAAAATGAAGGAAAAAAATAAACAAAATTAAAAAGTCAATGGAAAACATCACCAACAGATTAGACCACTTGGAAGACAGAACGTCAGGCAATGAAGACAAAATATATAAACTTGAAAATAAACGTGACCACACAGAAAAGATATTAAGAAACCATGAAAAGAACTTCTGAAAAATATGGGACAACATGAAAAGACCAAAATTAAGATTTAATGGGATGGATGAAGGTGCAGAGATACAAATCCAAGGAATGCACAATCTTTTCAATGAAAAAAAAAATCAGAAAATTTCCCAAACCTAAAAAATGAAATGGAAAATCAGATACAAGATGTTTACAGGACTCTAAATGAACAAAACTACAACAAACACACACCAAGTCATATGGACATATGGTTTGCTCCCACTTCTTGGCTGTGGTGAGTAGTGTAACATGAGTGCCTTTGAGGACTTCTTTAATCCCTCCACCTTCCTCTTTTTTCTATAAGGAATTTATTTTTGTCACTCTTAAAGGAATGTGGGTTCTTCCCGACCTTGGTCTCACTTTGCCAGGCTGCTGCTCTACCCTTCACGGTACACACTGATAACTTTCAAGGTGAGGCATATACAAATCTGAACACTATTTGTATTGCAATAGACATATGCATTAATATCCACGTTTATACATAGCTAACTACTTGTAAAATTCTAGGGAAGAGTATTGTCTAAACTGCATAAAGGTCAGCCTCCATTTTTTCCAGTTTATTAAAATTTTAGACACTAATTTTTATCATAAAAATAGAAAGGAGCAATTTAAAATTATGAGGTGAGTCATTAAGTCAGATGGTCTTCTAAGGAAGACAAATGTTTAGGATCATCTGCTGTAATTACTTTTCCATGTTGTGTGTTAAAATAGAACATCTGATATATGAACTATGTGTGTATGTGTATTTAAAGTGCTTGATTAACAAATTTCAGTTATTCATCAAGTTAATTAGTATGACTGATTTTTTAAACAAAATTCATGGTTAACCCGTATAATTTTTAGCTAACCAATTGATTCCTAGAAGTATACTGACAGAGCACTATAAAATCCATGCAAGAAAAATAACCAACTGTAGGAGAGGTAATGATTTTTTGTTTGTATGTGTTTTTCATTCAAATGAGTCTATCTGTAAGTTTTGGCAGCCAGCTTAAACTGTGAAAGTTCTTAAGATGTCTCCAAACTTTCTTGCTTTCAGGAGCTGATTTTAGTTCTGATATTGTTTCATGTATTAAGTCTTATAAGAAGGAGATAAGCAAAAATAACACTTCCTCAATTAGAAGATACATATTTTTGGTTTATAAAAGTTGAATAAATGCAAGTATATAATCCATCAACATCATGTTTAATATTTTTCAATTTGTAACAAAGTGATTTCATTAAAAAGAAATGGGTTAGAGACAATGTAGCAAACTAATTATTTACTTCAACAGTAAGAGAGTAAACTCATGCATCAGATAACCACAGAAGACATTTGACATTGCACAAGTCTTCTAGTTGCCTTTTTACCACCAGGTTACTACTAGCCATAGTAACTTTTGTTTGATCTTACCCTCAAAACACATATGGGAGATTTGTGGATTTCGCATAAAAATCAGCCTCCACATAAAAGTTGGATTCATTCTATTAAGTACAAAGTGTTTCCTTTTAGATTAAAAGCTGAATCTGGTCTAACATGGAGCTTCTTAATCTGAATATCAAAAGGTATCACCTCTCTTTTAGAACCTTCAGATATCCTGTGATATTCAGAATTAAAAAGCAAGTGCATGACAAATTTCCATATCTCTGGAAAAGATAAAAGAATTCAGCTGTGGCATACTAAGGACATTTTCTAAATTATGTGATTTCTGGTTTCACTGTAAAGGTGTAAGCTTATATCAAAACTGAAATTAAAATTCTGGTATCCGATGTCAGCAATCTTGGGTCTTTTCGTCATAGAATAATGGGAGATAGCTTTAATCACATTTTCATCAAAAAAGAGTGTCTATCTAGCAACCTTTCAATGTCTGCTTGAGAAAAACGATATTTATAGACAAAATCATCCCTGGCAAAAGCAGGTATCTTGAAGCTAAGATCCAGAAAAGAAGGGGCTTTTATGAATTGCTCAATGCTCTATCCCCATAAACTAGAACACTATCTGCTCACAGGAAATATTTTTAAAGATAAAAAATTGGGGTCCATAGAGCTCACTCCCAGGTCAATCATAACCCAGTCTCAGTTTTAGCTTCCCTTCTCAGCATTAGGTGGGGTTGTTATCTATTCTGCGTGGGTGAATCAAGTCCAGGTGCAGGAACCTGCAGGCTGGCGCAAGGATTGGAGGGCAGCTAAGAAGCTGAATGCTATACTTGGTGAGTTCCCCAGCCAAGTGGCTTGTGATGCAAGTTGGGGCCGGCTACGTCAGGGATCCAGCTGATCAGAGTATCATTTTGATACAGGGAGGATCAAGTCTGGCCTGGACCTACGAGGCAGTTGTAAAGCTGTGCACTGAAGCGGGCGGGTCCAGTAGCAAAGCAGTGTGTGGTGCAAGTTGGGCCTCATGGGGCCCAGCTGTTCTGCATGGGTGGATAAGGTCAGGCACTGGGGAACCTGCTGGCAAGTGCTGGGACCTACAGTTGCAGGTGAGAAATGCACTGGGCTGAAAAGGTCTGACAGCTATTCAGGGTATGGAGAAATTTGGGGCCTGGTCACATTGGGGATTCAGCTGTTCAGTGCCAGTGGATCAAGGCTGTGAATTTTTATCTGTGGGCCAGCCAAGAAGCTGTGAGCAATGGGCCAAGTCAGGAGTCCAGGAGGGATTGTGGTCTAGGGAGTCAGATGGCCCTATTGGGTGCTGGACTGATGCTGAACCTGGTGGGACTCAGGACCCTGGGGGGTGAGGGCAGGCCCCAGGAGCCCTGTAAGTACTGGATGGGCTGGCTGGCTGAGCTGAGGGCACAATGCCTTCACACACTCTTCCAACTTTCAGGCTCCAACCTGCTGTAACCAGTCCTGACAGACCCCATGAGCTGGGCACAGAGCTGGGGAGAGTCTGGCTCTCTCCCACCTCTAACCTGTATTCCCCTGGGGAAAGGCAAATTCATGTAACTGGGTTTCCAGTTTCCTTAGGCTTGACCACACTGCAATCCCAAAATTGCTCCTGGATCATGGACCAATGGAGAGGGGTTTTCCCTTTTTTAAATATATCAGATTCAGGAGTCAAATAGTCTCTGGTTCAGCTGATAAACTGACCCTCCAGAATCAGGAATTTTCACCCTAGACCTTGAGTTTGGAGTAGCCAAGCTAAGAGAAATGCTGCCTCATGCTAAACCACTATCTTGAGACCCTCCCTCTATTGCTGATCTTAGTGGATACATAATATTCCATTATATGCATGTCAAACATTATTTACTCATTCCCTTACTGCTGGATATTTTGGCTATTTCTCATTTTCTGCCAGATGCTTAACTTCTAACTCCTGAATGGATAGGTTAAATAGATTTCCAATTAAAAATAACCTGAAACAAAATATTACATAAGTCTAATTCTTAGACTCTGAACTATATGTCTCTCATTAACTGGCAAAGAAGTTGTCCTTTGTCCTTGAGCCAGGTGAAGCAGCATACTAAACTGGCAGTGACACAGCTTATATAGTTTAAGAAACCCACTCTGAAAATTTTGTTATGATTCCCTATGAAAATATGCCTCCCAACCTTCACCTAATTATCAATTGTAAAAGGAAAACAATTTAAAAATGAAGTAAAACAGGTATAAAATTTCCAGGGTTACAAAGCATATATTTTATCCATACAAGAGCTTTTCAGATCAACTTGCTAATTTTTACTATAGAGCTCATTATAAACAACTTTCTCCACAATTAACAATCACTGAATACCTTCAATGTACCAGGTGCATCAACAAATATATGAAAAAATGTTCAACATCTCTAGCTATTAGAGAAATGCAAATCAAAACTACTTCAAGATTTTGTCTCACTCCAGTCAGAATGGCAGCTATTAAAAATACAAACAACAATAAGTGTTGGTGAGGATGTGGAGAAACAGGCACACTCATACATTGCCTGTGGGACTGTAAAATGGTACAGCCAATATGGAAAGTAGTACAGACATTCCTTGGATAACTTGGAATGGAACCACCATTTGACTCAGCTATCCCACTCCTCGGTCTATACCTAAAGCACTTAAAAACAGCATACTACAGAGACACAGCCACATCAATGTTTATAGCAGCACAATTCACAATAGCTAAATTGTGGAACCAATCTAGATGTCCATCAGTAGATGAATAGATAAAGAAAATTGGCATATATACACAATGGAATATTACTCAGTAATAAAAGAGAATAAAATCATGACATTTGCAGATAAATGGATGAACTTGAAGAATATAATGCTAAGTTAGGTTAGCCAATCCCCAAAAACCAAATGCCGAATGTCTTCTCTGATATAAGGAGGCTGATTCATAGTGGGGTGGGATGGGGGGAGATTAGATGAACTCTACATAGGGCAAAGGGGAGGGAGGGGAAGGAAGGGGGCAAGGGGTGTAAAAAAAGATGGAATAAGATGGACATCATTACCCTAAGTATATGTATGAAGACAGGAATGGAGTGAATATACATTGTATACAACCAGAGATATGAAAAATTGTGCTTTATATGTGTAATATGAATTGTAATGCATTCTACTGTCATTATATAACAAATTAGAATAAAAATAAAATTTTTAAAAAAAAGAAAGGTAGAGGAGAATCTCATGAACCTCAAAGGGAGATCAGTAGAGGAAAGAAACCCGGGAAGAGAAAGGGGAAATACTGTGAAATAATATTGGCCAAATTATACTTTTATGTCATGTACATGAACACATTTGTAACAATGAATCCACTATTATATGTAATTATAATACACCAATAAATATATGGGATAAAAAATGTACCAGGTACATTAGCATGTTACATGTCTTATTTTAGTCTGAAAATTGTGAAAGATTTATTACTAATGGGGAAGATCTTTAAAGCTTGGGAAGCTTGTATAAGCCAGGCTTAAATGTAGAAAATGAAGAAGAAAAAGATGATCAGTGAAAAATAGACCTGAGCTCTAAAACCTTAATCATCTTAACCCATTTAGTATATGGGTGTCTCTAATTTCTAGAATATCTGAAGAGAAACTTAGGTTCACAAATATTTTTTAAGGTTATCAAGAAACACTTTGCCGAACTTTACTCTTTGAAGATACTGCATTTCCTTAATATATATTTAAAAATATTTCCACTAATGTGATTAATGCAGTTATCATTTTAAAAAATGAATTTACTTAGAAACAATTTATTTTATGTTAAATAAGTGGAGATTTCAGTCATTGTTTTGCTGAATGAACCACCTGTCATTCTTTATTTCCCTTTTGCTTTCAGATCATCTGATGATTAGTTTTCTTTGGCATTTTTACCATAATGAAAGATATAGTTTCAGTTCACCAAGTAAACTATAAAAAGTAACAAGGAAGAATGGAACAACTAGATCCAAATGATACTCTAACCAGAAGATACAGAAATGGAAAAAAAAAAAAGTGTGTGCTATGAGATGTTAGCATTACATTTCCTTTGTTTATAAGCCAAATAGGATTGGGTTAGCCTTCCAGGATTTTTGGAAACAAAATCAAATCAATGGAATGGTGTTTATCTGATTGGTGTCCTGTTCCATCTTGCTCATCCGTGCTCTTTGTTCTGTTCCCTTCACTCTCTGGGCTTGCTTTAGTTCTTGCCCAAATAGTTCTGTTGGAGTAAGTATCCCATATATAAAAAGTCAATTAACTCAGCTCTATAACTATTCAGATTTGTCAAGACAAAGAAGTTTAACCTTCTTCAGGTTCTTCTAACCTTCTATTTATCTGACACTTCCATTAGAGGCAATTAATTAAGATCAAACCACTTTGTAATGGGGATAAAGGCAGAATAGCAGCGTGAAGGTGACATACAGAGACTGAACTGTACTGCAGAAGATGAGGAGATTTAGATGAGGTGAGGAAAATCTAAAATTCTGAATTTTCTTTACTAAATGCAGAAGACCATTGCAAGTTGAGGAAGACTAATGGAGAGTAAGATGGTTAGAGAATGAAGTCTCTGGATGATGCACAGGTAGGAGAAGGAAGGCAAGAAAAGGAGGGTGTTGGCAAAGTCAGTTAAGTCTCTTCTTTTTCTTTTGTGGGGAGGGGTGCAGGGGATTGAACTCAGGGGCATTCAACCACTGAGCCACATCCCCAGCCCTATTATGAATTTTATTTAGAGACAGGGTCTCACTGTTTAGCCCTTTGCTTTTGCTGAGGCTGGCTTTGAACTCATGATCCTTCTGCTCCAGCCTCCTAAACTGCTGGAATTACAGGCATATACCACTGTGCCTGGCAAACTCCAGAATTTTGATGGTTTCAAACACTCTCAGTTTGCTGTTCGAAAGAAGGTCATCATACAAAATAATTTGCATATAGAAGGCACAAACACCAAATCATACACTAATTTCTGTTCCAATATAAATGAAGAACCCTGCCCTGTGCATATGAGGGGAAAGTTTTCAGCCTTATTAAGTAACAGCTCACTCAATAGTATAATCCAAAAGGGGCCTAATGGGCTTTTTTAGCATAGCATTTTAATTGTTTAGCTAGGTGAAAAACAAGTAATCTGCCAATACATGGTTTGGTTTCAATGTATAACTTGCAATCTGGCTTTTAAATACAAGCACTCAATCTATGATAACAGATGCCACTAAACGGATATAGAAATTATAGAAAAAAAATTGGAAACGACTAAGCCCCCATGTGACAATCACTTTATATAAGGTATCTCATTTGATTTTCATGACATCAGAAAACTTGAGTTAACTTAACCCTTGTCCAAGTTAGTGCAACTTATAGGAGGAGAAGCCAAGATCTAATTCTAAGATGATCCAGCTTTATAATTTATGTTCTGCCCATTACACCATATTGCCTTCTACCATTTCCTCATACAGAAAGGTGAAAGATTGACCCTTCAGCTGGTAGAGACACAAACCATGCATTATTTTTCCAAATGAGCCATGAATGCATTATAATGACACAAAGACATTAGGAAGTACTTTAAAGGAAGTGAGAAATTGCCCTATCTACTGGAAAACTTTCTTGGTGTTCTAAATATTTCCAAAATACTGGGGATTCCACAACCAGTCAGCAAGGACCAAACACCCAGGAGCCAACTGCATGTGTGGCAGGGATTCCCCAGGCTGCTACCTTCATTTCCCCTGAGTTGGCACCAGGAATAGTACACCACACAAGACACCAGCACCTTCTGTTACCTGTCCCACCACACTGTCCTTTAAAGATTTATGTAGGGCTGGAGATATAGCTCAGTTGGTAGAGTGTTGGCCTCACATGTACAAGGCCCCGAGTTCCATCCCCAGCACCACGGACACACAAAAAAAATTATGTAAATATTGACATAAAATGTGTGTACAAAAAGTCACAGTAAGTCAAGTATCCACCATGCAACTTCAGAAGTACCACAATCTGAAAACTTTGGAAACCTCTGAAAGCAGAAGCCTGATCCTATTCCCCTTACTTCCCTCAGCATCACCACTTACAAATTTCAAGGTTATTTCTGTGCATTGTTGATAGTTTTACTCCATCTGGTGTGCATTCCTAAATGATATACATCACAGTCTTTTCATTTTTCCAAAACAAGGTAAATGGGTTCACATGGTAGGAAGTCTTCTGCAATCTGCTGTTCTCATGGTTTCTTTTTTCTCTTTTTTTCCTTTCTATCATTATGTTTGTGAGATTTTCCCATGTTGACAGAAGGATCTGTATCAACATTCCCACTGTCCTCTTCCATCAACATCTTACTTTTCCATTTACATACAGGATTACTATTACAAATGGCACTGTTGTGAATGTCTTTCTACCTATACCCACATATCAGAGTTTCTCTAGGCTACACTTAGAGTCTTGGGTCAAAGGGTGTATGCACCTTGAACTTAATGAGATATTTTAAAAATTGACTTCCAAAGAGGTTGTGCAATTTCACAATCCCTTTCCAAATGTGTTAAGAGCTTCTAAAAATATCAACTTCAATAATGCCTGATTCGGGGTGGATCACCATTCCAGCAGACACTTTGAAAGTTTGTTTTCCCTTTTCTTCATAATTGTCTTTCACCTCCTGAAACTAAGTAATTAGCTAAAGTAATTAGGCTGGAGTCCAACCTGATTAGTAGTGATTGCACGCGGCCCTTCTTATCTTTGGTATGCCCATTCTGAAAAATAAATATATTGTACCTCTTCTTGGGGGAAATTTGGCAGTATCTAGCAGTAACTTTAAAAACTGCCTAGTCTCTGATTCAAAGGTATCGAACATTCACTCCAAGAAAATATTCAGAGGTATATGTGAACATTTGTGTATTAAGATATTTAGTAATATTGGTGTTAAATATGATGTCCATTGCAATGTCATTGGTGCAAATAAGCAAAATGATCCTTAGATAGAAGCTAATTTAAAGTGCTTGCATACTCCCATAACTGAATACTAAGCATAAATTTAAATGAATGAGGTAGATACAAATGAACTGGTAATATTATTGTTTCAGTTAATGATCTCTGCATAACTACTGAAATTTAACTCTGAATTTGTTATACTTCAGGATTCAGTGGAGTGGCTAGAGGTGTCACTCTGTTCTTTTTAATGGTAGCCAGTGTCACTCATAATACTTCATTTAGCAGACGGTTAATCTTGGGACTGGAATATCACTCACATCTCAGTTGGTATAACCCCAATTCACATCCAGGCAGTTTCTTTTCATCCAGAAGTCTAGACCATCTAATTTATAGCATGGTAGCTGGGTGTCAAGAGGAAGCGAAGCAAAAAGATGAGCCCCAAGGTGCAAATTTTTATTAAACTTCTGCTTGCATCAAACTGGCTATTGTCCAATGGCCAAAGCAAGACATGTGGCCAGATGGTGTAGAAGGTGACAGCACAAGGTATAAATTCATGTGAAACTAATGAAGTGATTTCTGAAAGAAGCCAGGCCCAGAAAGGAAAGTAGGCATGATTCACTGGGAGTCATCAATTTAACATCAAATTAATTTTATTAGGTGAACAAGTAAAAAAACAAGAGCATAGTAAGATAATTATTTTAAAAGTGATTACATATACAATGTCTGGAAGAATACATTCTAAGCAGTTTGAAAAGTGAAATAAATTTGTATTGGAATTGTTAATTATGAATGTGAGGCTTACATAGAACTTCTTTTTTTTTTTTTTTTGGTACTGGGGATTGAACCCAGGGGCACATAACCACTGAGCCACACCCCTAGCTCTTTCTGTATTTTTTCTTTAGAGACAGAGCCTCACTCACTAAGTTGCTGAGGCTGGCTTTGAATTCTTAACCCTCCTGCTTCGGCCTCTCAAGCCACTGGCATGCACCATCATACCTAGCACTTATCCTTATGTATCATTATAATGCACTAGGAAGACTGAGGCAGGAGGATTGAGAGTTCAAAGTCAGCCTCAGCAACTTAGCGAGGCCCTAAGTAACTCGTCGAGACCCTGTCTCTAAAGAAACAATACAAAAAGAGCCGGGAATGTGGCTCAGTGGTTAAGTGCCCCTGGTTTCAATCCTCCCTACTAAAAAATAAATAAAAACTTAATTAATTTATAAAAACAATAACAGAAGGAAAATCAGGAGAGTAGAGCAAGTGAGTGAGGAAGGTAAGAGAGGAAAGAAAGGAAAAGTATTGGAGAATGAGATTGAGCAAATTATGTTATGTGCATAAATGAATATAGCATAATGAGTCCCACTATTGTGTATAATTATAATGCAATAATTTTTTTTTTAAACTGAGGCTTTTTTTCTTTTTTTTGGCAGAGTTAAAGAAGATCCTTGGCAAACATTCTATCACTGAGCTACAGCCCCAGGCCCTATCATGAAAGACTTTTTAATGGGTATGTATGCCCATTGTTTGAATTGTTTATAATAATGATATGTGTTATAATTTAAAAACAGTGACAGAAAATGAGGCTGTTAAAGAATTATGTAGAATAATGTCCATAAGAGCTCACTGAAAAACCATTAACAGGGGTCATTTTTTTTTAAAGTGGGTATTTCAAAAGGAAAGAATTGTGAGAACTGTATTTCTTCGTCATCACTTGCTTTGTCTTCCTCACTTTATATAAGAAATGCACAAATTTTGAAATCAGAAGAAACAATAAAGAGGAAACAGAATCAGCTTAAACCACTGGTCATGTCCTTCTTCTTCCCTGTGTAGATACTTTGGATTACTGCAGCCTCATTTTGCACACTTTATATCACCAAAATGCTCATGTGTCCAAGAGGAACAAAATTTTTGCAGTGGCCAAGTGAAAACTTTAGGTGTTTTTATTCTGCTTTGTACTACATGTTTTGCAACCTACTAACATCATGAAGCAACTGCAAACTGCTACATAATGATGGGTTTTTCTAAATGTACATTTTGGATTTCCCAAACTCAAATCCATATTTGCTAACTTTTGAGACAGCTTCCCCCGTATTTGCAGTTGTCATTACTTCTTAATCATGTCACCCGTCCTTTGATAGCAAGGAGCAAGTAGACTTCTTTTTTTAATATTTATTTTTTAGTTATAGGTGGACACAATATCTTTATTTTACTTTTATGTGGTGCTGAGGATCGAACCCAGTGCCTCAAGCATGGTAAGCTAGTGCTCTACCTCTGAGCCACATCCCATCCCAGACTTCTTTTTGATAACTGTTTCTTGAGAATGTATTTTCCCCCTTGAATTCAACATTTTTTAAAAATCCATAAATATAATGAAAAAAAAATTAAAAAAAAATAAAAATCCACAAATAGATCTTGTTCTATGTGGTCTTCATTTATTTTTTAAAACAAGCAGCATTAACATAGTTCAGTTTCATTTACTGGATATGCAGGACACTACGTGATGGGGGAAAAAAATCAAGATCACTTCCTTCTTATTTCTTCTAATAAGAATTAGTTTTTATTTTTAATTTAACCTTATATTATAAAAAAGTACACCCATCATAATTCATGAATATCAAATTAAATTTAATTTTGATTCATGTTACTTCAATGTTAAAATGCCCAATGTATATTGAAATATTTTATTATTAAAACACCTTTAATTGGAAAAGTATAAAAGTAATTTAAGTGTAGCGGGTGCCATCATCAGGATGGCTAAGATAAAGCCATGTGAAACTAATGAAGTGATTTCTGAAAGAAGCCAGGCCCAGAAAGAAATCAGATGCTCTACAGCCCAATCATGCCAGGGTTATTTTTAGGCCAGAAATTCTATCCAAGACATGTATACAAGAGGACTGAACTTTCTTAATATGTTGTCTCTTGGGTAAAAAATACAGCCCTAGTTTTGGCAATGTGTACTTACTTTTCAGGCTCTTGCTAGAGATTGAACAGAGTCTGAATCCAACCATTTCTTTTGCTTTTGGGACTGGAGCCTGGGCAGAGGCAAGTCTAATTAGAATCCAGACAAATTCCAAATCCCTGAAATTTGTGTGACTAAGAGAAAGTACCAGGGGTGGGACTTTTTCCTTCAGTGTCCACTGTTGACCTTCTCCAATGATGGTGAAAAAAAAATGCCACCAAGGAATTAAAGAAAGGGTCTATAAGAGTTTACAATTTACTAAATATAGGAATAAGCAACTTATAGATACTCAAAATTTCTGGAATTCCCATGCTGTGTTGTATGCAAGATTCTTCTAGGCCTTCTATAAAAGATGGACACTGACCTCCACCATGGTTCACTGTGTGCATGATCTGGAGAAGACAGTCAAGTTTCTCTACTTGAGAAAGCAATAGTAATTACATCTCAGCCATATTTCAGAATGAGGCAGGAGGACAATTATGGACAGATGGAATCTCAAGGGGCACTGGTTCCCTAAATCCTTAGACCATCATGAAAACACAGTCACTTGATCTTACCACTGGATTGCTATCCAAATCTTGACGATTAGATGATTAGAATTTCCCAGAACTTTTTATAAATGGCAGATTCCTTGCTCCCTCCACCCCATGCCTAATACCCTCTCTGAATCTTTGACCATATGACTCAGGAGTGTGTGGGTGTGTGTATGTTTATGTGTTTAAGCTCTCAGATATTTCCTCCGTAGTCTCTCCTATAACCTTGTATTCAAAAAACACTTTGCTTAGACTAAGCTATTTATTACTGATATAATTAGAGATTAATCCCTCAAGCAGTTCTCACTACTAACACTACGAGGAAGCACTTTCTAATGTGAGAGATGGTGTCTTATCCTGAACAGTGGAGCTAAGTAAGTGGTTTCTTCATTTTTGAGTAAAAATTGAGCTTGGTTCTTATGACAGGCTCTCTAATTTATAAGGAAGGGACAAATAAGACTATAAGTTCTGTGAGGACGGTGGACATATTATTTACCATGTACCCTGAATACTTGGCAGAGTACCTGGCACAGAGTCAACACTTAATAAATATTTGTTTAGTGAACACAAGATGGAAGAAATGTAGAGTTAGACTTTGTATTCACAAAAGTTCAGTTGCAATGAAGGATTTGAATGCAGATATGTTCAGACTGAGCCTTTAGCCCATTTGCACCATGAAATAAAAAGCAGTCTTCATCTGAGGCCTAAAATGGCCAAAGGACAATCAGACATTTGTCTGGTTTTTCTGTTTGGTTATTTATGCTGATGTTTTCCTTCCTTTAGGCTAGGCTGAAAACAGAAAAGTTTTGGGCTCTGGCAATACCCAAAGAGGAAGGGAAGGAAGAAGATACCTGAAGAGGACTGTCTGATTTGGGGGAAATACACTGGCCCCAGCAATGTGTTGGGCCTCAGAAGAGTCACACAGTAGAGCACACTGTCTCTGGAACCTGGCCTTGAGCAGTGACCTCCGTAGCTGCAGCAGGATCAAGTTCTGGTCTGCATTGTAATTCCTGGGATGTCCTTGGCATTAAGAAGGCTATGCTAAAACCACAACCCAGTGTCATTTTATGATTGGAATTAAGTACTGGGGGAAGGGAGGGGAAGCAGACAGAGGCACTGTTAGGGGACAGCAAGATGCAGAGAGCAAAGGAATGAAGAGCCATCATCAGAAATGGCCCTGGCAAGCACAAATCTCTGTGGATTTGTGGAATAAGTAATAACTTCCTGCGATACTCAGTAAACACTGGTAGGGAGAATGCAAAATAAGAGATTTGAGCAGGAATTTGGAAAGAAGTCTTGAAATAAGATTTGGAGCTTAAAGAGAAGGATATCTTCTGCAGGCTTAAGAAGTTGAAATTTGGAATGAGCTGGTGGTGATATAGGAATCTAAACCTCTCTTCTTCTTAGATTAAAGCTGAACTAATATTTTAGTGCTCAGACATTCAATAAAGCTTCAAGTGTTTGCTAGGAGCAAAGTGTTATACTGGAAGAAAGGGTATGAAGACAAATGTATGAAGGATAAAAAGGAAATACATTCCCCCTCTTATGAGCATTTTCTTAATGGTAAGACAGTTGAAATGTTCATGGCTGATATCAGCCTTCTCAACAGGGTCGACATTACCCCCAAAGAGGCAAAACAACAACGAAAAAACCCTTTGTATTACAATAGTCTATGGACCTTCAAAGGGCAAAAGCACATAAACCAAGTATATGTCTAGTATTAAAATTTTGAGGTTGGGGTAGAGATTAAGACTAAATGTATATAAGAAAATTAACAAAAAACAAATTGAAAAACATTGATATGTGCTAAAATAGTTCAGTTTGGTTAAGAAACAAAACTATAACCATGTACTTACAAAGTTTTTTTTTCCACAAAAAAAAAATGTGGGGAAAAGTCTGGTAAGTATGTTTTATTTTCATATGTGGAAAAGTCATATAGTATGACCTTGTCTATTAATCATAATCATCTATATTCCATTTGTTCTCCTTCCTAAAACTTCTAATCATTGCTAGTCCTAAAATTAATGTAATCATTTAAAAAAAATCATACCATGAAAAATGAATAAGACAACAAAATCTATCTGAAAAGTCATATAACCCAGAGACCATCACCATTTTAATTTTGTAAACTGTTCTTGTAACAGCCTGACAAGGCTGCTGTCTGTGTGTGTACACTAAGGAGGAGAGTAGTATAGACCCACACTGTGCCTTCAGGAGTTTGCCAAGGTGGCAACGGAGGTGAGAACTGGTCCTTTTGTAAACTGTTCTTGTAACAGTTTACAAAATGTTGTAAACATTTTTCTCAGTACATATGCATATATATTCTTGACACATGCTCAATACATACATGCATACATATATTCCATACATACCTACAGATATGAAGTCATACTAAACACCTTACTTTTATAGCTTTTATACACCATTATTATACATAATGTATATGCATATTATGTCATCTCATATTCTGTCCTGTCATTCTGTCATGCCATTTTCTGTAGGCAGACATGTAATGAATACTTATTGAGTACCTATGAATCAGAATTTATTCCACCACAAATAATAGAAACCTTATAGTGTGAGATTAGGATTTCCCAGAAAAGATGGGGAGCTCACTCTAGACCACAGAAGTATCTGAGGCTCCCCTTTCTCTCTGGGGGTGGGGATGCACTCCAGCTCACCCGCTACAGGTTTCATGTCTTCTTCCATGTTGTGGATCCCAAGGCAACTGTTCCCAAACAACTCCCATAAACACCCAAGGCCCCCCAAAGCCAAGCAGCTTGTGTTTTAACTCACTGACAAGGCTGCTGTCCGTCTGTGTACACTAAGGGGGAGAGCAATACAGACCCACACTGTGCCTTCAGGAGTTTGCCAAGGTAGCAATGGAGGTGAGAACTGGTCCTTCTTTCTTGCTAAGGTTGGTGGAAAGACTGGGGCTGCTGGCCTTGGTTGAGTGGCTTAATTACTTCAAGGCCATTGTTTCTGCTGTTTTCTTGGCTTTTCTGTCATGTTAATTGCCTGTGGTCACAAGATGTCTGCTATTTACTATCTTGATTTTCCATTTAAAAATTTTAGATAAACAATTTGTTGACCTCAGATGGTACTTTTGTTCTAGAACTTACAAAGGTTAAGGATGAGGCTTTTTGTTTCCACTCCTCCAGTTTAAACAACTTGTCAAACCCACCAGTGATTTGCACATTGCCTAATAATTGTAGTACTCTGACTAGCAGCATTTGCTAGAGTTGATCTATCCCTGCTTCTTAAAACACTTTCTTCACTTGGTTTCTAGGATGAAACTCTTACTTGATTCTTCTTCCCCACTGACCACTTCTTCCCAATCTTCTTCAGAAGCCCCTCCAAATCAGCTCATTAGATATAAGAGAGTCTGAAGGCTAAGTCTTAAGATCTTCTCTTATTCTTTGAGTATCTTATTCTGTTTGATGTCTTATTTCATAGACAATTATAAATTTATGTCTCATCACCCCAGATTTATTTATCCATCACTTCTTGACTTGCCAGTTAAAATTTCGATAAGCATCTCAAATTTAATAAGACTAAAATCACATTTTTTATTCCCTGTACTCTTCCCCAAATTTTACTTCTTCACAGATTTCCCCATCTCAGTTAGAGTCAACATCCTTTGTTGAATTAGGGAAGAAATTTTATGATTATCCTTCATTTCTCTTTTACTCTCATACGTAACCCAATAAAAAACCATACTGGCTCTATCTTCAAAATAATTTCATGATCTTACCTCCACTGCCATCACTCTGGTCCAAGAATACAATTTCTCACCTACCTAATTTAAGACAAACTCCTAACAAAATTGCCTGTATCAGTTCTTGTTCATTATAGTCTATTCTAAAACATGTCAGATCATGACACTTTTCTGTTGAAAACCCTTCGAAAGTCCTCAAAACAGCTTCAAGGTGCTACATCACCAAGCCTTCAAATCCCATGATTTCGTTTTCTTTTTCAGCATCTTGGTTTTGCTTTGATCTATTTCAAGAGATAGAAACTATCCATAAAGATAGTACATGTTCAGTGGTTCTTATTTTTTGGTACATATTTCACCAAGTACAGTGATTTGCCATGGATCACCAGTTCATTCTGTCAAATGCATCCTCACCCCCCTGCTCTACCTTTTTAAGCATCAGGACCTTGGCAAAGTACCAAAAGGTTTTCTTCCATTTAGGAAATAGGCTATCTTATTGCTATTAATACGTCAATACAAGCTGCTGCCAATAAAAGCATGCTTAGTGAGGTTTCTTGACTTTATATATCTGTTTTATGTATATATCAGTTATATATAATTATATAATGTTATATAATTATATAATATATTCATATGTACAATATATTAATATATAAATGCATATCAGTGTATATGTTATAATCTATATCATGCATATTATATTATAGCATATATAATAATATACATGATGATTGAAGAATTAAAATTTATGTTGTGAGTCCACACTTGGAATATAAACAGCTTTGCCTACTGGATGTTTTTGACTTATGTTCCATGGAATTTATTCCTCCTCTGTATCCCAGATAAATATGCCAATTTCACAACTCAATATGAAATCATAGTACAGATACATTAGGGTTAAGACTATTCAACCACACACAATTTTTTATAGGCTTGTTTTTTGGCTGAACCCTACTTTCATTTCACTGTTAGAAGGCCTGGCTTTGATCTGGAAACTATAGAAACATTTTATTATATTTAGGCAGGATTGGTTACAAATTGTTTATTAAAATGAGGAAGGAAAGGGGGCGATTTAGAATTTCACTGAATTCTTAAGTGTCCATTTACTGGTTATTTCTAAAATAACATCTCAATTTGATTATTAGAATTTTCTTCAAATAACTCAGTTATAAAATTCTCTTCCTATTTTACAGAGTAGAAAACTTCAGTATAAAGAAATTAAATAACTGATACAACCTCAGAACAAAAGTCTGTGTGACTCCTCAGCTTGGCTCTTTAGCACATCCCAGTTAAGTGATATCCCACAGTACAAAATTTCAGTGTCTCCAGATAATTTTCTTTCAAGAAATCCAGCATTAAAATGCCCCCCGCATTAATTTCTGCATCAAATCCGATAGTTTGGTCTTTCTTAGTTATTTATTTCATAAAGATGAAGCATATTAAACCATGATCCCTGAATTCCTATTATACAAATGGGAAAATTTCCAACAGGTAAAAATTCATCCCAACATTCATTGACTTTTTGCATTTAAGTCCATATTTTAAATTTTGCTTATTTGTTTTAACCATATTTCTAAAACCTTTAAATCATAGGGACCTAACTTTGACTTATTAATTTAATAATATTAACCTTAAGATAAAATATCTAATTCTACTATACAATCACTCTTGTCTGGTCATACAGCTTTTTTTTTTTAATCCCAAAATATGTATTCATTTATGTATATTAGGATACCACCATTTAGAAATTCAATTCTTCAATCCTTTTGCATATACTCCCTAGAAAAATTCTTATATCCCAAGAAGAGGTTCCATTTTGAGCTCTCTTGATTTAACAAGACAGTAGAACAATCTTTCATATTCCTTATAAATTGCCAACCAGGCCCCTATACTACTAGGACAACAAAGGAGAAAGAAATTGTCTTAAATTAAGGGTCAGAAAAAGGGCACCAAAGACGAAGTTCCCTTACATCATGAATCTGCTTCACTTCCCCTTTAACTGCCCGATAACACAGCCTTGGAAATGGATCTCAACAGTAGTGTCATGATCTCTCATCTGCTGTGGCTTTACTCATGTATAAAGAGCAATCAACTTCTTGAAAGAAAAATTTGCAACCAAATTTGGTTGCCCAAGAGCATATGATTCTGAATCATTTTCCCATCTGTGACACTGAAAGAATCTGGCATTATTGCTTTTTTCTCAAAACTTTGCAATCAAGTCCTTTAACCACGGGGCGTTTACTACTAAGCAACCACACCCCAAACCCACACTCCATAGCTACAAGGGGAACCTGGGGCTTCCCAAGCAGGGGGATACGGAATAGCTGGCCACTATGGTATGACAAAAAGATCACTGGCCTTAAAGTCAAAAAACCTGAGTTTGAATCACAGCCCTGTCATTTACAATCTCTCTAGCTTGGGGCAAGTCACTTAATGTCTCTGAACTTTGATTACATCATCTAAAATCTGTACATAATATGATCCACCTCACAGGAGTTTTCCGAGAACAACATGTGAGAACACTTAGCAACAGGAACACTAACAAAGGGAATGTACTCCATGAATGTGTTTATTTATTTTTAAGTTAGGGCTCTGGTTTTCTTCTCTTGTTGTGCAGTAAAGAGTCTTGAACAACTGAGTAGTCCTTTTCCCCTTAGTATCCCCCAGGATCCTGGAGTCTAAACACCATATTTACCTGTACTCAAACAGGAGGGATATAGTAATCAAACACTGTTATGGATGGGGTATGAAATATCCCTCTAAAGCTCATATGTTGAGACTTGGTCCCCAGCGCAGCAATGTACAGAGGTGGGGCTTTTAGGATGTAATTGGATCATGAGGGCTCTGACCTTATCAGTAGATTAATTCATTGTTATCTGAAGGGATTATTGAGAGATGGCCAAAATTATAGGTATTGTGGGAAGAAGTAGGCCACTGGTGGTATGCCCTTGGGAACTATATCTTGTCCCTGACCCCTTCCTCCTCTCTCTGCTTGCTGGTTGTCATGAGCTGGGCAGTTTTCTCCCAACACAGCCTTCCATCATTATACTCTGCCTCATCTCAGCTCCATAGCAATGAAGCTGGCCAACCATGGACAGAAACTTCTGAAACTAAAAGTCAAAATAAACTTTCTCCCCTAGAAGTTGTTTACACCAGGTATTTTGGTCACATCAATAAAAAGCTGACTAACAGTTTAACGCTAAATGTTTACTTTTAAGAGAAGAGAAATAATTTTGTCCTTAAAACTACCTCCAGTAACAATTCAGAGAAATTCTCAAATTCCACAATCATAATTACTTGCCAATCATTATTATGGTACCTGATTGCAGTATAAATGCCTCTGATAGGGGTAAAACATTAACTTTGTTGACCATGTATATATCAATAGGAATGAATGTATGATATAGTGTTTTTTTTTTGTTTGTTTGTTTGTAACAGCCTGAGGTGATCTCTAAGAATGGTTTGCTATGCAGACTCATTCCAGACAACCCCACAAAATCATGCAAATCAATAGGTTCATATCTTTGTATTCATTTTAAGAAAATATGACACTTTTCAGGTCATCAAGGACATGCATATCTGAAAAGCCACCAAGAACCTGAAAGATGTCACCTTAAAGAAGCAACATGTGTCATTCTGCCATTACAGTGGTGGATTGGTGAATTGGTGAGTATATCCAAGTCAAACAGTGAGGCTGGACACAGTGTTGATGGCTTACTTAAAAAATGTACTGACATTTTGCTACACATGCTTATAAATGCAGAGAGAAAAGGGCTTAGATACAGATTCTCTGGTCACTGAGCATACCTAGGTGTACAAAGCCCTCAAGATGTGCCACTGGACATACAGTGCTCATGGCTGGATTAACCCATATGTGAGCTTCCCCTGTCACTTGAGATGATCCTCACTGAAAAGGAACAAATCGCTCCCAAGCCAAAAGAGGAGCAAAAGTGATCCCAGAAGAAAAGGAAGAAACAAAATATTATGGCACAGGAACAAATTCTGCTAAAAAACGCAAATAAAAGTTTAAAAAAAGTGACAACAGTAACTAAAGGATTAATGTAGGTACTAAGAATAAAAGCTACTTTATGATAATTCATTCTGTTTAAAACAAAACAAAACAAACAAACAAAAAAAAAAACAAAACGATGTTGCACTGTTGCACAGACAGTTGCCTTTGACAAACTTAAGCCAAAGTTTGTCCTTGTCCTAGGCATCTCTGCCTACTGTTTCCATCCATTCTCACTTAGCACTTTTTTGGTTTTTTCAGTGCTGGGGATCAAACCCAAGGCTTCACACATGACAGGCAAGCATCCTACCACTAAGCCACATCCTCAGCCTGCTTCAATCCTTCTCCTTGACATCAGTTTGTACCCATTTCTGTCCACTTCTAGGGCCTTCTTGCCCTCCTCATTTCCCCTGCCTCTCCTCTACATAAACAACAATTAACAACCCAAAGCAAAACATTAGAAAGCTTAGCTTAGCTAATGATCAATTCTTTGTCTAATATGAATTCGAACTAATGAACAATGAACCATACTTTCTCAATTTTTTAAAGAGAAAAAAATATATATATATATACATATATATATATATATATATATATATATATATGTATATATATATATATGCCTTAAGTATGACCTTTCAAGTTTAATCACAAAGAATACTAATTACACTTTGCCTCAATCTGGAGTGATCCGAGGTTCTCCAAGCTGGGGCACTTCTGAATCCCCTCTTAAGTTCTGCTTTCTTTGTTAATGGCACCACTTGGCCAGCTTGTTACTTATGCTAGTGATCCAAAAATCATTCTTGAAAGTCAATCATTTCTTATGCTTCATTGTTTATATTATTTATTCCTAATAAAACTCCTCAAATCATAGTGGCTGAAAACAAAAAAGATCTATGATTTCTCTTACCTCTTGGTTGGGCATTTTATCTGCTGACTTCTTCTGGACTCATTCATGCAGATCCCTCCAGCGAAACATTCAGCTAGGATGCTCCCCACTCTGGCAGATGATGCTGGCGATTGGCTAGGGGCCGATCCCCTCCTCCTCTGAACCTCTCTGCCTTGCCAGACTGGCTTCCTTCCATGGTCATCTCAGGCAGTGTTCCACAGGCCAACAGCAGAAGCTCCAAGGTCAGAAGTTGCATGCTTTATTTTTTCTTTGTGGCACTTAACATCCCATAACATGATGTCACCATGTAAATTAGTGGACTTCTTTCTTTATTCTCCCTCACTAGAACACCAGCTCTGCGGAAGCAGGGACTTCATCTTTTCACTTTGATGTCCCAGAATCTAAAATGTGATCTGGCACAGAATAGGAGCTTTACGAATAACTATTGAGTGAAAGTAAGGCTGGGTCTTCCTTTTCCTTAATCACCAGGTCCTTCCAATTTAATGTTCTAAGTCACTGGTTACTAGATATCCACCAATTCTCAAGGGATCCTATAACGATGTCCAAGACATGCTTGCTTAGGGTCCTCTTCATCTCCAGGCTACCCTCCACCCTGAGGATCGTTTCTGAAAAAGAGGACTGACCATGGCACTTTTGCTTCTCCAGAACATCAATGACTCCTTCACTGCCAATAGAATAAATCCCCAAAACTCTCACGATGGAAATTGTTGCCCGAGTGACCCAAATCTCTCTTGCCTGCCCCTGTTCTTCATCAAGCACTCTCATTTACAACCAATAAGGCTTGCTTCCAAAATGCAGGGACCTCCCAGGAAGGCTCTGCCTTGCTGGGTGTTCCAGACTCTTTGATATAATTTGTACTTTTGCACATGCCGGAATATTCTTTTTTTGCTTTTTCTGGCTGGCAAACGCCTGCTTATCTTCAAAATCCAGCAATTCTATTACTTCTTCAGTGAAAGCTTGTCCAACATCTCCTTTCCTGTGAATTTCCTCAGAAACTGAAACTGGCTAAATAGTTTTATTATAATTGTTCTCTTATATGGCTATTGCTTCTACTCCTTCCCACAACAAACTATTATCTTCCTGTGGTTTTTTTTTTCATTTTATTTTCATATTGCATATTAGTCAGGGTTCTCTAGAGGAATGGAATCAATAGGATATAATAATTATAAAAAAAAAGGTATTTATTAGATGATCTTCCAGGATCAGAAGTTGGAGAGTCCTATGATGGCCATCTGCAGGCTAGAGAGCTGGAGGAATCAGTAGCTGCCCAGTCTAAGAAGTTGGGAGTTTTGGAAGAAGAAGAACAAATAATACAGCCCCACTCCAAGACTGAAGACCTAGAAACTCTCTGGAGAATCCCTGGTTGTCACTTTGGAAGAGTGAAGGCGATGGAGTCCAATGTCGTCAGGGATTTGTAGCAGCAGTCCAAGCACCTGCTCAAGAAGAACGGAGCTTGCATCTGCATTTGCTTCTCCTTCTTTCACCCTTTTGTGTTATCCAGACTCCAAGCCTACTGCACTATGTGGCCATATATATGATGGCTCTCCCTTCTATGTTTGCTGCCCCCACATGCCAATCATTTCTGTAAACATCCCAAAGCCTCTTAATCTTAGCATATCTTAATCCAATAGAGTTGACAATTCAGATTAACCATTATACCAGGCAAGGCCTGGCCCAAAATTGATGCTGAACAAATGTTGAATAAATATTCCCAGAGAAAGACTTGGGAGATATCCATAGTAAATGATTCAGTGAAGCTCAATACAACTCAAGATAATACTAAAGAAGAATGCTGGCATTAAGAACAAAGAGAGCTAGAAAAATAACACAACCTAAGACTTTTTTCATTTATATTAAAAATTTAGGCTTCTCTTCAGACCTCCCTTAGAAACAGAAGCAGGCTAGTTCACAAATGCTAACTCTGAGAGTGTAACTTTAGGTAAGTATCTATTCAGATAAACAGTTGTGGAATGATCCCAGAGGTTGTTTTTCCTACTCATTTCATAGGACAATAGGATGTGAAGCTAATGAACTTGAAATGCTTGAAGGTGGGGCTTTGGACCAATGATTAATTTGATTCTGTATGTGCTCTGCTTCACCTTAAGTCCACTCTAGAACTGATGGAAACCAGAAACTCCCAGAGTAAATAAACAATTCCTCCCCAAAACATCCTTTTTCCTACCAAGGTCAACAAATTTCTTAATAAGTATGCATAGTTTTGCTCAATGAAATATTGAAGTGTTCTTCTTGTACACTGATACTGAGAACTTTTGAAACATGAGCTAATATTAACACTGTTATAGTTCCCACCACATAATACCTTTTCTTGTAATCTCTCTATCATGATATTTTTAGTAGAAAGTGAGTCAAATATCCTGACTACCTTGACATTTCTAGCAGAGATTCATGGGCTTTGCTCCGTGAGGTGCCCCAGCTGGTAGGCCTCAAGCCCAGCAACTACTGGCAATTCTCTCATATCCCAAGTCTCAAGACCCTCTATTGGCAAGAAAGCTGAGTACAGAGCCTTCTACCATGCAATTATTTTCCCTAGTCAAGGACAATCAGATCCCAAGGGGGCAGTTTGTATATATTTTTGCTCAATGAAATGTTGAAACTTTTTTCTCGAACAGTTTTTTTGGAAATATACCAACCAGTATTGACCTTGTAAGTACTGAGTTCCTTCTTGGCTCTGATTTCGTCTCTATAATGATTAAAAAAAAAAAAAAAAAAAAACGTATTTTTCAACAAGCATATGGCTAAATGTGGCAAGTCAAATATTGTTTATTTTTCTAAGGAAAATAAATTTCATCAGCATCTTTTGGCCTGTATCAATCATAGTCATGAACATAAAAATTTAGACTAAACTGAATGATTCTAATAAGGCTCTTTCTGCTTTAAAATTATATTACTTTGCCTCCTCCCAAAATAATAATTTTGGTGATAAGTATTAATACTTTCATTAAAACAGATACATTCTTGCCTGAATAGCATCATTGTCTGAAGATGTTATCTATGCCATGGTTAATATATCTCTGTGATTGTTTTGGTCCTAATATAAAAATTATGAGACTGTTATGGTTTGGATCTAGAATGTTCCCCAAAAGCTCATGTGTCAAAAGTTTGGTTTCCCAGGTGATGGCATCATTATTAGGTCATGGTAGAAACTTCGGGATGTGGGACCTAATTGGAAGAAGTAGGTTATTGGGGGCATGTCCTTGAAGGATATTTTGGGGCCCTCCTTCTCTCTCTCTCTCTCTCTCTCTCTCTCTCTCTCTCTCTCTCTCTCTCTCTCTCTCTCTCTCTCCTTTTCAGTGGCCTGGAGGCCCACAGTTATGGAGTGAATCACAGACTGAAACTTTTGAAACCAGGAGCCAAAATAAATCTTTCCTCCTTTAAGTTTATTTTCTCAAGTATTTTGTCACAATGACGGAAAGCGACTAACACAGAGGCTCATGAACAGTCAACATCACTTCCTGAACCAATGGTTTCATCACTATTTCTTATCCTCCCACCCCACTGAACCAGATAAGAACCTCAATCAGATCTAAGAATCCTCTCCATAAAAACTGCTTCTGGTACCCATAAACTAGTGAACAGATTGAAAAAAAAAATCATTTACTATTTCTATTTATCTCAATTAAAGTCATTTCCCAATTTTGGAATAAACATGGTAAGCCATGAGATCAGAGACAGGCAGGAGCCACCTTTTAAATAAAGTATGCCTTAGTCAACACAAAATGACCAACAAAAACAACAACAAAACCCCACAAAAACAAGAATATCAGGACTTAAATTTAAGTCTTATTAAATATATTAATGTATATTTGAAGAAAATCTGGCTGAGAGGGATGAATCAGTTTGAAGGAGGATAAAACAAAAGCCTATATAGAAAATTCACCAAAGATTATTCACCATGTTATAAGAGAGACAGTGAATCTAGGATAACACTCCAAGTACTCTCTTTTCTGGTACAAGGATAGTTCCTTAATCTTTACCAAAATAAGGATGAACTATTCCCCTAAATTATCCAATTCTTATGACCTGAGTCTGGATCCACCAAACAACTTTCTAATTATAACTTCTCAGCTCTGGTACTGAGTTTAAGTTCCTGGGAATCCAACACCAAGGAGCCCTAGTAATCAACATTCCCCATTTAAATGATAAGAGGGCAAAGAGAAATACTTTTTCAGAAATGAATGTTAGTATCAAATCTGATTTAGCCTGGGTTTTCTTTTTATAAATAAATATATCAGCAATTGGATTTATTCATCAATTCCTCTTGAATTTAATCACTGGGGCTATTCCCCAAATATGCCCAGTCATTCACCTGCTGGGCTTATGTAAGATTAGACATCCTGGCCCCTCATGATTGGATGAGGCCATGTGACAAGGACGTATTCATGGGTGGAAGTGATGTATCATTCCTGGGCTAGAGCTTTTAATGGCCAGGAGGAGATTTCCCAGAGCTTTCATTTCCTTTATGATGGTGACTTGGCAACATTTAAAAAGCATGGCTGATTTCTCATGGGCCCTGGAAAAAGGATAGTATGTATCACAGGCATCCAGAGGGTGTCAGACATACCCCAAAAGAATGGATCAGGTAGTTCATTCTAGAGATGACCAAAATGAACATTATTTTGATGTGTTTTTTAACCTGAGGTATATATAGGCATAAATAGAAATGTTTTGCATGTAGCTTTTAAGTTTTTTAATGATGATCAAGAATCAGTATTATGAGCAAGAACTACTTCAGGGCCCACCGAGTCATGAAAACTATTGAAGAATACATGGGGAATTGTGGGCCATGTCAACCAGGCATTTTACAGGTTGTTTCATTTAATCTTTTCAACCATTATCACAGGTATAGTGTATTTTTTTCATCTCATGAAAGATAAAATGAATTCTTGGAGATTTTAGATACTTTGCCCGGGGTTATGAGTTAATGATCAGGTGGTAGATGGAAATTTTATACGCAAGACTGTCTGTGGATATCATACTCTTTCTCTACTGCTGCCTCCCTTGTATTTAACATTATCAAATTAAAACTGACTTCTTTCTATCTCTTCCTATGTTGAAGCATTGTTATAGCTCAAACCTTCCTTATAAATTTAGTGCTTCTAACAAGTGGTAAGCTAGAAAGAGCAAATAAGCAATTGTGTTAGGTATGCTGGGTGGAAACATACCCTGGCCAATGTATATCCATCTATGAGTGCAGGAATTTCAACAGGTGGGTGTTGTCAAGTCTTTTCATAAAGTATATGGCCTACATTTGGCAAACTTCATGGTTTTCACACAGGTTCTAAAGAATGAATTTTACCAGAAAAAGCAAATTTGAAACAACTGAAATATATCCATCCAAATTTACATCTTTCCATACCTCCTTGGAATTTTCATGAATTTGTGCTATTGTTGTTTATGATGGTAGGTTTAAAAATATGACTGAGGGGCTTCAAAAATGATAGTTTTAAGAATATACTATGTAAATGTGCTGGGTTTAAAAGAGCTTCCTAATGATCTAACAGAATAGCTTTTAGGTTACCTCATTTAATGCTTCTTCAGTTAAATTAAAATTGTTTCTGATTGCATTCCTATGTTACTGCTGTTGACCGGTGACGAGTCCTTGCTTCCCCAATGTTGAAGAATAATACCAAAGAAGCACGCTAAGGCAAGGTCAGAGTAGAAATTAGAAGTTCATTAAAGGACAGCAGAAAAGACTTCTCCCAGAGGAAGAAGGGGACCCAAGAAGTGGAATCCATGGAAGTGCGGTTGTTTCCCTTTTTATAGTTTTGGTGATGGAATGTAGGTTGGAAGGCCCCAGGGGTGGGACACAGGTGGGCCAAAGAAGTAGTCTGAGCAGGAAGGACTTCATTAACATTTCTTTGGGATGGACTTTTGCCTAGGGCCTTTTCAAGACTTCATTAACATCCCATGAGTTGTCCAGCATTTCCTGGAATCATTCTCAGCATGGCCTCCATTTTAGATTTCACTCGGTATTAGACCCAATTTATCTAACTACACTGACTACCTAACTTTAAATCTGGCTTCACTTATTCCTATTTTATTCAGTAACTTTTATGAAATCTCTATAAAATTAAGAGAAAATATAATTGCCTTTTTGTTGACATAAAAAAATAAAAGCCTAATCAAGCAGTAGATAAATTAACCTAATGGCTCACGGAAAGTCATTCAGTAGTTCTACCATTTAGCAGTCTAATCCTTTTATATCACTAAAATATAAAATAACTGCCATAAACTGTTATTCTATCAGAAGGAAGTGACTATGTTGTTTGTGATACCCTTTCACATCTTTTTCTTCCCCTCAGTTCTAACCAATAATGAATAAATTTAAAATTTAAAATGATTCATTCGAGCAAGCAGAAAGAAGTTTCAGTTTTATTCAAGCACTATTCCAGAACCTAAATATCCAAAAACAAAGCTAAGGGATGGTTCTTTCCTCCACATCAAAAGAGTCAAAGGCAGGATTGTTTGATGGTTCTAATTCACAACAGGTGGGGTCAGACACACCTGACTTGTACTTGGGATTTTGGCTCGGCCACTTGACAGCAGGATGACTTTTGATAAGGCTCTCCTGGGTCTTGAATTCCTTATCTGTACAATGAGAACAGTCACAGTGCCTCCCCGAGGGTACTTACCCTGAGTCATTCATGTGAGAAAAGGTAGGAGAAAGCGAGCTATCAGTACAGCTGAAACCTGAAGCAGGGGCTCTCTGAAGAAAGTCCACAGCTAAGACCCCTCATTGGCAAAGTAGGGATAATAACAGTATGCATCCTACAGTGGAGCATAAAAGTAGAGATAATAAATGTAAAACCCTTAGCACAATACCTGGCTATATTAATTTACTAGAACAGCCATAATAAAATATAACAGACTGGGTAGCTTAAACAACAAAAATTTATTTTCTCACAATTCTGGAGAGTAGAAGTTAAAAAGTCAAAGGGTCAACAGCATTGGTTCTTCCTGAAGTCTCTTTCCTTGGCTAGTAGATGGACAACTGCTTGCTGCCTGTGTCTGGATGTGGTCCTCTCTCTTTGAGTGCATGCCTGTATCCCTATCTCCTCGTCTTAGAAGGAGGACTCATGTTGAGTTAAAACCTACCCTAATGACTCCTTTCACTTTACCTCTTTAAAGACCCTATTTCCACTGGGCTTGGTGGCATGTGCCTATAATCCCAGTGGCTGGTGAGACTAAGACAGGAGGATAGCTGCTGAGAGCCATAGCTAAGTAAGAATGATGCATGGCAATTTCCTTGTCAGCCTACCCCATGTTGCTTAGAGGGAGGACTCTTTATTGTGGAAATGGGCTTGTTTGAGTAAGGTGACCCTGCTCAAGGACCAGGGTGGATCCCGGTTTAGGGAGGATCCTGCTGGATTAGGGTGGGTGCAGGTCACCCGCCTGCTCCTTGCGTTCCCATTGAGTTCTCGAGGAATTTAGAGAGTATTTTGGGATGCAGAGCCCAGTGGAAGTGTGAATTTCCCCAGAACATGCGTGTAGAGTGCCGGTGTGAGTTCGGGAATAAAGAATTGCTGTTTGAATCTACAAGGCTGTGAGTGGCTCGTGATTTTGTGCCCAGCCAGACTGCGGCAGATAGCAAGTTCAAAGCCGGCCTCAGAAAGTTAGCAAGGCCCTAAGCAACTCAGCAAGACCCTGTCTCTAAATAACAAATTTTAAAAAGGGTTGGGGATGTGCCTCAGTTGTTAATCGCCCCTGGGTTCAATCCCCGGAACAAAAGAGAGAGAGAGAGAGAGAGAGAGACCCTATTTCCAAATACAGTCATGTTCTGAAGTACTGAGGCTTTAGACTGAAACATGGATTGGGGAAGGAGACAATCTGTCCCATAAAACTGGCCTACAGAATACACTCAATAGCCAGGAGCACTGGCACATGTATATAATCCCAGCAATTTGGGAGGCTGAGTCAGGAAGATTACAAGTTTGAGACCAGTGTGGGCAACTTAGTGAAATCTTGGGTCCAAATTTTTAAAAATACAATAAATAAATAAAAAGAAAACAAGAAATGTTAGCTATCATGGTTACTGATACTGCTGTTGTTCAATTATTATTTCTAGAGTAGTCATTTAAATAGTTTACTAGTTCCAAAAAGCATTAGGTACCTATATAAAATCAATAATAGGTTGCTTTCCCATATTTTATTTTACAGACAGAGGCATTTTAATCATACTGATGATTAAATAGAACTGTTGGCCACATCATGTGATTCAGGAAAATACTAAGCACAAGCTTCTAGGAGTTTCCCACATCAGTCAAAGTAATAGTGGGGTCGGCATCAAAGGTTCAGTCCATGTTTAAAAGCCAATGATTTCATTTTGTTCTGTAGTTGCAGAATGTACCCCATCCCTGGTTGGTCATATTACAAATAAGGGTCATTGTTTTATAATGGGAACAGGGCAAGAGGGTGTGCATGGATCAGCAGAAATCTATGGGCATGACCGCAAAAACAGCCCTGGTATGTGCCCTTCTCTAAATCAGTAAATGATTTCTTATCAGATCTTGTTTTCCAAGTGAAGTGCAAAAATGTATAAGAAATGACAATTATCCTTCCAAAGAACCAATGATGGAAAACAAGATGATTTTCCTTTTTTAAATCACTTAAGCTAGAATAAAATGAAACTATTGGCATCTATAGCAACTCTGAAGGGAGAGTAGAAGTTACTTTGCTCTTCATGCTTCTTGCAATTTTCTTCAAAGATACAGAAGCCCTGTGCTCTGAGGGGACACTGGGGACTTGGTTATACTTTCAGATGTGTACTTTATTTTCTATCCAAAAAGTGTCAAGAATCCAACTTCATTATGCAAATGATGTGCCATATAGTTAACATAGATAAGTCTTATGTGTGTTCAATAGTCAACCTTCAAGATTCTCAAGTTACTATAATTTGAAATCACTGATAATTACTTGGAACTTTAGTTGATAAAAAAAAAAAGAAAAAGAAAATTTAAAAGGAGTGATTCTTTTCTCCTTCACTGAAAATCTACTATTTAAATTTATCTCTTCTGTCCTCCTATGTTTATTCACAAAACTGTAATAAATAAAAAATAGAAGTGCAACTTGTAAAACATGCCCTAATGAAATTCTCCTAACTTGGTTCTACCATCAGCAGAAAAATAACTGATAGAAATTTGTGCAAGCTACAGTTTTATTGGACATTATTATTTTATATTTTATGCTTCTAGCTTATATCCAACACCCAACATTTAGAAACCTCCCAAGATATAGATATAATATTTGATACAGATTTGGGGGAGGGCAATATTATTGTCTTTTTCTATCTCCCTCTCCAAAAAAAAAGTCACTGATATAGTTTGAATATGGGTAGTGTCCCCTAAAGATCCACATGTTAAGAGGTTGATCCTCAGGCAGCACTATTGGGAGGCAGTAGGAATCTTCGGGAGGCTGGGCCTTCTGGGAGGTCTTTAGGTCGCTTGGGGAGCTGCCCTAGAAAGAGCTAGTGTGATCTCATCAATCCTCTTCTCTCTGCTCCTGGTTCAACATGTCATCGCTTGCTTGCTGTGATATATAATCTTGTTAACCATCATAATGCGACATGGCTGGGAACTGAGCCAATGCCAGAACCACACCCTTGAACCTCTAAAACTCTGAGCTAAATAAACCCCTTTTTACTTCAGACTTAGTTATCTCCAGTATTTCATTGCAGTAATGTGAACCTGATGAATTCAGCCACTAAAACAAGTCACTAGGTAAAAGCCCTAAAGCCCTCTTGAGCTCAAAATCTTTCTGGACCACAGACCATTACCATATTGCACTGCCACAGTGAACAGTGACCCTCATGGTTGGCTCCAAATTTACACAGTTCTCTAACACATCCACACCCTAATGATCTTCAGATTTCCCCATCTGGACAAGAACTGCAGAGAATAGGAAATAATTAAGGTTTACCCACTTCATATTAAAAGATGGATGCTAAGCAACAAATTAGAGCTGTAGGCAAATAATGTTCGCTTCTACAAAATTAGTACAGCTTTTAAAGAAATCAAATTTTGCATGAGCTTAAATATCAAGAAAATTAATTTTTTAAGAACTTGAGTACTGTAAAAATGAAAATTCAAGGTTAACCCTGGCCCCTCTCCTATGCTATACTTCTATTCTTTTGCATATATATAGGCTTAGGTTTTGCATAAACAATATAGGTTTTCATTTCTCGTTCTTATCGTTTTATACATGCTTTTATAAAATCATTTTTTGTTACAAGGTTACAAGTGGGTAAGAAAACAGAAGCTTAGAGAGATTAGATAATTTGTCTAAGATACTCCAAACCTGTGCTGTTTTCTGCTGTGTTTAGCTGACAGGGGTAATTCTGTCTTAAAATCTCTCAAGAGAATGTGAATGAAGACATAGATGCATAAAAAGTCAATAGGCTATGGCTGAAGTCTGCTTTATCTCTTAAGTTTCTTCGTGCATTCATTTGCTAACTTGAAATAAAGGTCCAATTACAAGAGATACACTTTTGAAGAGATGTTTTGTTTTTATAATAAAACCAGTATCTTCCTGTTCCACTTGTTAATATTGATTTCTCGAATGGAAAGATATTCTCTCTCTCTCTCTCTCTCTCTTGTTGTTGTTTGTTTGTTTGTTTTTGTTGTTGATGATGTGCTTTGTTTTCTTTTCTTTTCTTTTTTTTTGGTACACAGAGGCACTCAACCACTCAACCACTGAGCCACATCCCTAGCCCTATTTTGTATTTTATTAGAGACAGGGTCTCACTGAGTTGCTTTGCACCTTACTTTTGCTGAGGCTGGTTTTGAACTCTCGATCCTCCTGCCTCAGCCTCCTAAGTCTTTGGGATTATAGGCAAGATTTTCTCTTTATATGGAATTGAAAAGAAAACCTGATTCTACACACCATAAATGTACACCCTGTCTCTTAATAAGATTCAGAAGTTTCTTTGAGAGCAGGCCCTTTTATTCTCTTTTCTTCACTCCCACAATTGTTCTGCCTTTTCTATTTTGATATTTCTGTGATTCACAGATGTCAGGTACCTAGAAGAAAAAGGGCCTACTGCATTTCACACTCAGCTACTGTGCAAGGAGGCCTGCATCTATTTTGGGTTCATACAACTTTGTTCTACATGGTTAGGTAAAACAATGATTGTTTGAAAGCTATAGGTAAGCCAGAATTTAAATGCTGAAAAATATTAAAATAACTTCTATAGAAATTCTTAAAATTTAGATAGATCTAGTTTATAAAACCTATCATTTGTTGTCCCTGATATTTACTAACAAGCTAGCACAAAAATCACTAAAAATTTACTATGTTGGACCATAATCGTGTAGTTATGAAGTTTGAATAAATTAAGAATATATTTGATAAAATAAAGGAGAACCTACTGTGAGGTGGTAGGCATTCCTAAAAAGTCCAAAAATCGTACTGTTACCAGGAAATACACTTTGAATACCAGGAAATACAGTTTGAAATATATTTTCTGAAAGCAAGCTACCAGAAAATATACTATTCTGATATTCTCAAATATCAGAATAGGTAGTCACTGAAAATTATAGTAACGATAGTAAAAATATAAGATATCAGGCATATAAATCAATGAAATAGACTAAAGAAGCCAGAAATAATTCCCACATAAATGTCAATTTTTGACAAGGGCGGGCATGTTGTTAAGATGTTCATATTGAAGATTATTCTTGGTATATCTGTGAGGGTATTTCTGGATGGAATTAACATTTAAATACATAATTGAGCGATGCAGACTGATCTTCTTAGTGTGTGTGAGTCTCATCAATCAGTTGAAGACCTGAATAGAACAAAAAGACTGAGTAAGGAAAAACATCTCCCAGTGTTCAGGTAGGATGCTGGTGTTCTCTTACCTTCAGCCTGTGATGGAAATACGAGCTTTTCCTGGGGCTTGATGCTATTGGCTTTTGGACTGAAATTTATGATATCAGCTCTGGTGGTCATTAGGTCTTCCAGACAGACTGAAACTACACATTGGCATTCCTAAACTTCCTATTTGCTAACTGCAGATGTTGGGACTTCTCAGCCTCCCAAATCACATAAACTAATTCCTTGTACAAATCTCTATATAGCTGAGATAGATAGATGGTTCAGATAGAGATATACATCCTATTGGTTGTATTTCTCTGAAGAACCCTGACTAGTGCAGATTTTGGTACCAGGAGTGGAATGTTATTATAACAAATATGTGTGAGTGGCTTTACAACTGGGTAATGGCTAGAGATTAGGAGAGTTTTGATGTACAAGTTAGAACCATGGATATTAAGTATACTTCTGGCAAAGGCACTGAAGGAAATGAGGAACACATTATTAAAAACTGGAGGAAAATTCATCTTTATTATAAAGTGGCAAAGAACTGGGTTGATCTGGGTTCTAGTGCTTTGTGGAAGGTAGATATTGTAAGTAATGAAACTTTACATTAGCTGAGACAATTACAAAACCACCTTGTTTTCTCCTGATCATTTATACTAAAATGTGAGAACTGAAGGAATGAGAGCCAGAATTTGGGTATTTGAAAAATTCTCAGTCTCTCCATTATTGCAACAAGTGAGAAAACTTTTTATGAAGAAAACAATAAGTATGTAGCTGAAATCAAGGATGAGACCAAGGGATTTGATCAGCCATCTCAACAGAAGCCAGGAATAGAGGTAAGATTATGCCTACAGAAATATTGCCAGTTTCAGGGCTACCACCTTGGTTTCAACATGTTCAGTTGTCTCTGCCCAAGGCTTTGAGAATGGAACCATTCATCAGAGTCCTGAGGGTGGTGACACCCATAGCCTCTCCCTGCCCAGCAATCCCACCCCAGGAGATGAGGAAGGCAGGCATCTAAACAAAGAGGATTATTCTAGGGCCTTAAGGCTTAAAAGAAATTTCCTTGCTAAGGTTAGGATTTGTTTGGGACCTTTTCCTACTTTCCTATCTTTCATTTAGAATAGGAAATCTATCCTATGCTGGCCCCAACATGAGATTTTGAAAGCACAGTTTCACATTGTAGTTTGGAAGTTCACAGGTTCAAAACTGAAGAGGAATTTTTGCCACTGGATGGATTGTTTCTTGAATCTCACCCATATCTGACTTAAAGGATATTTGCATGAGACTTTGGACTATACACTTTAGAGTTCAGGCTGACATGAATCAAGACTTTGGTGCCTGAGATGGAATGCATATATTTTTTCCTACAAGAAGGACAAGAATTGTGGGAGGCTTGGTAGGAGGTTATAGACTGAATATGTTGTAGAGAAAGCATATTAAAGGGAGGAAAATCTTCAAGAAAGAAACCCACTCTGTGGTGAAAAGGTCAGTGGTTTGTACTCCAGAGATGGATTAATCAGACTCAGTTTTCTATAACCTAATTTTCATATTCTGGGAAATGCTTCTTTGTCTTGGTCAGAGGTGAGGAGTGAGGGAGAAGTTAGGCAAAAGTAAACAAAGGCTCATTCAACACTTACAAGCAGCAAGTGTTGGCCTCTTTTCCCCCCTGAGATGCTTAACAAAAGTGTGATGTCACATAGAGCTTACTGAGCTGCATAACTGTGGGATTCCATGGTGACCTTAACATTTGAATTCACACTCCTACTCAATGGGTGGCTCTTTTCAGAATAAAGGATTTTTTGTTTTGTTTTATTTTTTAGCATATTTGCTACAAAGCACAGCAAGATTTCAAGAAAAAAAAAATATGCAACAATTGAAGAGGGTGCCTACACAGAATAAATTAATAATATGCCTTACGGATAAAAGTCACACACCATGACTACATTGGCTATAATAAAATTCATATTTAATTCCCAGAGAACAATGAGTCAAATATGAGTTATTAACTAGGCCTTTCATTTTATAAAACAAAAATGTGGCACCATTTTATATATGAATGTGTCCATAAAATAATTTTTTTCCTTGGTCTAAGGATAATGCTGGTAGATCAAAAGAAAGAACTAAATGCCCAGGAAAGATACACCCAATGAGAGAGAACCTAGGGAGAGTAATGCACTCTTTGTTTTGTTTCATTCTTCAACTCTTTCTTACTAGAAAAGAACTACTGCCATTTTTTCTTATAAAATCCAAAAGACGTGATTAGAGTTTTTGTACTCTTCCCATATGAAGCAGCAAAATGGGACCCTGATATTCCAGATTCCCACGATGTTCTCCAGAATCTGACTCCCCGAGTTTCTGATAGCCAGGGAAGCACACAGGAAGTACATAACTAGAAAGCCAAAGCATCACAAAACAGTCCGTCTGGCTGTCTAACAAATGTCCAGTTCTTGACGGTAGGTACTGGAAACCTCTAATACAGGTGGAGGAAGGCTGCCATCCCCAGTCTGGCACCTCACTTCCAAGGAGTCTACTAAAAAAAAAAAAAAAAAAAAAAAAAAAATCTCAGACGGGCTTGTACCAAATGCAAAGCTATCTTTTTGCAAGTAGATCTGACCTTTCTGGAGCTGCAGAGTCCCTCTTTTTGACCTCAGATAGAGAAGAGCATTTTCTTGTATGTGATGTCCACTTCAAAGCAACTCAGGATCAGCCCATATTATCTGATCTCCATCCTCTGAGGCAAGGGAATCTGCAGGTCCAGAAAGTCCTGCACAGATACACCGGCTGGCTGGTGAGTATCTTCCCCTCTGTATTTTTTTATGTTTTCATTTAGGCCTACATAACCTTCCCAACTAATCTCCTAACTTAATAGTACTCATTTCAATGTCACCAGTAATTATATTATTAACTCACAGTAGGACATTTTATTTTAAATAAAAAAATCATCCACTAATGTACTACAGGATATCAAGAAAAAAAATCATAATTTAGTTAGGCAAAGGCAGATTTGCAGAAAGAAGTATATACTAAAGCCCTGTTGTCACTTCCACTTACTCTCCACCCTGGGCCTCCTCAATATTCGTGGCTCAGCGGAGGGCACACATTGTACAAGATTCTCAGGGACCCATTGGCTTGGGCTCAGGATGGGGTTACAGAACTCTGAGTTCTCAAGTGCTCTCTTGATCTCCAGTGACGACTTAGGCACACTGACACGTAATCTTTTCACTTAGTCATCTTCTACTCAAAACCTTTTTAGGTGTGGTCAGCACTCCAAGAAAACTACATTGCTAATTTTTGCCTCAGATGAGTTATATCAATTCCAAGTTGACACCTTCAGTACCAGAAAGGAGGGTGGTATTAACCTTCATAAGAACTATAAAATCTTTTGGAGGCAAAACTCAGAATTTGGAGAAGCATTATAGGCTCATCATCATATACTTTCTAAATTTTTTGTGCAGACAGGTGCTCCCAAAGCACCAAACAATGACAAGCCAGAACAATGGGAATCAGCAAGCCAGATCTGATACTAAGGGAGGTCTGATAACCTCCCCAGCCAAAGGTTGACAATGCTTTAAAAATATAAACTATAAATAGAAACATAAATGAAACGTAAAATGATTTAATACAATGATATAAACATGAACACAAATCAAACTTTAACAGGGGAAAAAGAAATAGAACCCAACCACCACTAACACTCCGCTTGAAAAATACAGATAGAGAATTTTTTTTTTTTTTTTTTTAAGTAAGGAGATGAATTTACCTACTTTAGAAGTTAGGTGGCAAGCAGATGGAACAATAATTTTCCTTTTAACCTCCAACTAGCTGACTCATTGCAGGAGGATGTGATGATGTCACCTTGTAACAGAGCCACCCACAAAGAACACAAAAATTAGTAACTAATGATGAGTTTGCAGAGGAAACAAAGTTATAGATACAAGAGAGTAGGTTCAAACTTTTCTTCATGTAGCACCAGATAACTGAACTACTCTGTAGAGAAAATTAACTAAGATGCTAAAGGAATATGTATGTATAGTTTAAGTTGTAAATACATGCCTGAGTTTAAATATAAGAAGCAAGAAGAGAAGAGAAGAGAAGAGAAGAGAAGAGAAGAGAAGAGAAGAGAAGAGAAGAGAAGAGAAGAGAAGAGAAGAGAAGAGAAGAGAAGAGAAAACAAGTATCTATGGAACCTTCACATGGATGCATGGTAAATGAGCTATAAGGCTCTTCTTCCTTCTGACATTCTCTAATCAAGCCTGGACACCTGCATTTCTTCTAATGATTGCATAATATGCAAGGGCAGGTAGATAATAATACTTAACACTCGTTTAAAAATGGAGAACTGGTAGAATTTTCTTCCAACAGTATAAAAGCAAATAAGAAATAAAGTTTGATGCCCAGAAGAATAAAGCAAGGAGCATTGCTTGTCTCAGCCCTGGCCATACATGGGCATGGGTATGGGGTTGGATTAAGGGAGACTCTCCTGAGAATTCAAAAGCACAACACCAACTTTTTATGAATTTACAGTTTAAAAAACAATCCTCATATAGTTTTTATAATAACTTGTTTTCAACTTTTAATTTTGAAGTAATTATAGAATCACATGCAATTTTAACCTCATACAGATTTTTACAACTTCATGTAGATATTTTAGTCTGCCATCTAAAAACTCTCTAGTACAGAATAAAATTTAAAGAGTTTAAATTCCAACCTGACTAGCAAAAGAAATGAATATCTAAAGATACAATTCATAAACTGATGGATAAATCCAAAGAAATTGTCCAGAATAAAGCAAAGAAAAAGAAAACTATGAAAAATATAAGTAAGAGATTAAGGTGACACATGTTTAAACAGAACTTCAAGAGAAATAATAGAAAACAAATTGAATGAAGCAAAATTAGAAAAGGTAAAAATAAATATTTTCCAAAATTCTGAAACACACTAATTCATGAAAATTAGAAATGGCCACTACGAATTCAAAATCCATTTTACAATTCCAAAAGTTGTTAAGTGTAACTAATAAAACTTCAGATTTCTGCATGGCAAGAAAAAAAATTGGGAAAATAACTCCAATAATATAAAAAGAAAAGAGTTAAGGGGAAAAAGAAAAGAAAAGATGATGCAAGTAGAAAAGGAAAAGTTGGATACATAATAAAATGATAGATCCCAAAGGGCGGGAAATGTAGGTTGGTGGTAGAGCACTTGCCTAGTATGTGTGAGGCCCTGGGTTTAATCCCCAGTAACACATACACACACACACACACACACACACACACACACACACACACACGCACACACACACACACACACACTGATCATTATAAGAATTAAAAAACTAATTCTTCAGTAAAAACAAAGTACATCACAGTAAGTTAATATTTTGAAAAGCCTTGTTGAATTTTGCTTGTAAAAGGCACATAGATCATAAAGAACAAAATATTTAAAGTCAATAGAATGGAAAAAAATGTACCAGACTAGTGCTAAGCAAAGAAAAAACAAAGTGTATTACAACCAGACAAAATAAGCATAAAGGAAAAAGTATTAAAGGTCAAAACCATCACTATAAAATTAAGCACTTGATTTAAAAATAAAATACAACAATTCTTAACTTGTATGTCCTTAGTTGAAAAAAAAAAAAAACCTTAAAGAAAGAAAAGCTGGCACAAGCACAAGGAGAAACTCACAAATGATTTCAGCAATTTTGAGTGACTTTTAAAACATACTTCTTTCAGTAAACAGTAGATTAAGGAGACAAAAACATTATAGAGACTTGGAGGCAAAATTAACAGAGTTGATCTAATAGATCACACCAAACCTTACACTCAACAAATGGAGAATAGTTATCTTTTTCCCAAACATGTTGAGTTTATATAAAATGTTTCTGATGCTACTGCTATGGCTTGGATATTGTTTAAATGCCCCACAAAATTTTATGTGTTTAATTTTTTTTTTAAATTTTCTTTAGTTGTAGATGGACACAATAACTTTATATTTTATTTGTTTTTATGTGCTGCTGGGGATCGAACCCAGGGCCTTACACATTCGAGGCAAGCACTCTACCACTGAGCTACAGCCCCAGCCCTCATGTGTTGAAATTTAATCACAATTATAAGAAATTAAGGGAGGGCTGGGGATGTGGCTCAAGCGGTAGCGCGCTCGCCTGGCATGTGTGCGGCCCGGGTTCGATCCTCAGCACCACATACAGACAAAGATGTTGTGTCCGCCAAATACTAAAAAATAAATATTAAAATTCTCTCTCTCTCTCCCTCTCCCTCTATCTCACTCTTTAAAAAAAAGAAAGAAATTAAGGGAGCAGAAATTTAATTCAGCAATGATGTTTAAAGGTAGGCACCTTTGGGAAATGACTAGACTTATGTAAAGTCGTTAGGGTAAGGACCCATCACTGAATCCTGCTGGCCTTATAAGAGAAAACAGGCAGACCTACCCATGCCCAAGCTCCCTGACTCTAGCCATATGATGTCTCATATAACCTAAGAATGCTGCCAGCCAGGAGACCATCACTATTGGTGGTCCCTTGCCCTTGGACCAGAACCATAAAATAAATTCAACCTCTTTACTTTATAACACACCCAGTCTGTGATTGTGTGATCATCAACAGAAAACAGACACAAATACATCTTTCTAAAAAATTTTAAAGATTGACATCATACAAGCCATTTTATCCAACAAAATGAATCAATGTGAGAACTCAACTGCAAAAATGATAGCAAGAAAAATATTATATAGGGCTGGAGATTTAGCCCAGTGGTAGAACAGGTGCCTAGAATGCATGAGGCCATGCACAATCTCAGCACTGCAAAAAGATGAGAGAGAGAGAGAGAGAGAGAGAGAGAGAGAGAGAGAGAGAGAGAGAGAGAGAACTGTTTCATGCTGTAAAATTTTAAAATGCACTTATCTCATAGTAGAAGCCAAAGAGAAAAAAAAGAAAAGAAAGATGGAGGAAATCTCATGAAAATCAAAGGGAGATGAGTATAACAGAGAAAAGGAACCTGGGAGGGGGGCTTAGAAGGAAATGAGAAATATAGAATAATGATGGCCCAATTATATTGTTATATTGTGTGTATGTACGAACATGCAAAATGCACTTATCACTCTTTGTATTGCTGCCTTCCTTCACCACCCTGCAGGATGGTGAGTTTCTGCAGGCTGGATACCTCTCCTGTTTTCTCCTTTCTGTTTAATATCTAACATACTAACTTGGAATGGGATGCAAATTTGATTGAGTTTTGCCAAATGAACTAAAAAAGAGAAAAAGAGAGGGGAATAAGGAGAATAAGATATCTGCTCTTTTTAAACTTGTTCTTAACCTTTTTGCACTTTAAAAGGATACTAAGAATTAATAAAATAGATTCTTTAAAAAAGAAAAGAAAAGGAAGTTCTTGGTTTTGTTTCCTCTTGCAAAGAGAAGATGACAGCTGAATCAATGCCTTCAAGTTGATGAAGGATAGTGACCAGGGGACACCAGTCAAAACTGAAAAGGAATTGTGCCTAATTTACAATAAATGGGCCAAAGTAGGTTGGAAACCCTTAAGAAACATCAGCTTACCCACTGAAAGGGCAATTAAGCTCTTCTTGGCAAGCTGTGGCCCTTTCTTCAGAGAGATTCAGATGAGAATGTCAGTTTTGATAAGTTAGCCTTGTGCGTGTCTTAGGCAATAGGGAAGCAGATGACCCCATAAAGTCACTTCTAGTTCTTTAATTCATAACTTGCCCTTAGAGACTAGATTTGAAACTAAAATTGAAAAAAATATAAGCAACATTGACAAGAAGTCACTTTCAGACTTTTTGATTGGACTATACTAACTTATGGCTCCTGCTAATACAAGTATCTCAAAAACATCATTTATAAAAAGATGAGTAAGAAAAAAAATATGTAGGGGCACATTTAGCCTCAAACTGACTGTCCAAGTTATTACAATAGTATAAAACTTACTCGTGGTGTATAAAGAATATGTAAGTATTTTTAGACACAATCTCCAAGAGAGATAATTAAGTTCTTATACAACATAAGTCAACTAGTTATTTCTATAAACATACTAGGACATCTTATACACACACTTGAATATGTTGTTAATTATGCATGTAATTTATAAGTCTTGGTGCTAAAGGAAAGATTTCTCCATTTGCAGTTCAGGGAGAAATTTGTTGTTTCTTATTCTTTTATTTCAGTCAACATTTTAATTGTTCAGTAGCCCCTTTGCCAGAGAACACCTAGGGAAAAAAAATAAAAACTGCAAAATTTATATCCATTACATCTCACTTGTGATTTCTGAAGGGTTTTGAGATCTTCATGACTATCTATGATCATAGAGAAAATTTTCGAAGAAACATTTTGTAACATAAGGACTTTGACCAAAAATAAACTCCTAAAATAATCTTTCTTTTAATTGACAATAATAAAAGTGACTGGAAAATTATATAAGCATTCTAAATTATTTTTATTTTTTTACAAGTAGCCAGCACTACTCTTTTGCCAGACATTGACAAATACAAATGTATCTTAGATTTAAGATAGTATAGCATCAATGCCTACATTTATATACATTTCTGATAGAATTTACGTAAAGGACTCTAGCTCAGTGCCTGGCACATAGTAGGCATTCACTAATGGCTTACTAAATAATTAAATAAATGATTAAATGAATCTAGTAAATGAAAGAGCACAGAAGTATTTTCAGCTAAAGTCCTACTATTTATTTCCTGAGAAACCAAATAGTGGCTGGAATAATATGGAGTCTAGAACATACCTAGAATGAACCATTAAAGGGCCTTGCAGATCAGCACCAAAAATGCAAGTTTTCAAAGGACTTCTGCATTCTTCCAAAGTCACAGAAAGCATAGGATAACAGTATCATCAAAGACCTAAATATAAGATCTTGGATAAGATATGAGATAGCAGGTAGTAAGTTTGGACAGATAGAATGGTAGAGGACATTAATATGGTTCAGAATTTAAAGAACTTATTATGTCAAATTACAGTACAAAGAGAAGCTTAAAGCTCGGTAACAAAGTGCTATAGATATTGATTTGTAGGTGGCCATCTCTGCCCAGAATATACATGTATGAGCCAACTTTTTGTTGAAGAAAGAAACTCAGTTTATTTTGGCTCATAGTTTCAGATGGTTCAGTCAAGAGTCGGTTGACCCTGTTGTTTTGGGGCCTGTGATAAGGCAGAGCATCATGATGTGGAGCCAGGGTAGAGCAAAGCAGTTCACCTCATGCTGGTAAGAAGTAAAGAGAGTGAGAGTGATGCAGCAAGCACCCAGTATCCCCTTCAAGGATACGCCTCCCCTGTATGACCTAACTTCCTTCCACTAGCCTCACTTCCTAAAGGTCCTACCACTTACCAATAGCACTTCAGGTTGGTGACCATGCCTTTTATATATGGATCTTTGAGGAAAATTTGAGAACCAAATCATGATGAAGAGAAACTTTTTTTTAAAAAAAAAAAAAAGGCAGGAATACCACAGAAAATTATTTCATGAAGATATTAAGAAACAGAACCAATGAAATAGCAATGGAGAGAAAATATTGAAGGCAAGTTAATGAAATATTTTGAGATCAGAATAAAAAAAAACATGGTAGCTGGTTATATATGGAGAGAGAGAATTCAAGGATAAGCCCAAGAATTTTAGTGTAGAAAACTAGGTTGGTGGTGATTCAGTAAACTGACATTGAAAATGTAAGAAACTGAACATATGTAGTGTTGGGAGAGGGTAGAAAAACGTCATTTAAAATGCAAATCTGGAGCCAAAGAGAGAGGACTTGGGTTGCAATAGAGTCTTACAAGCTATTAGCATGTGTGTGTGTGTGTGTGTGTGTGTGTGTGTGTGTGTGTGTGTGTGTAAGGAATGTGGAAGCCATGAGAGTGATTGAGGCTATGACCAGTAACTATATCAAACAAGAACAGAAGAGATCAAGAGAAGTCTGAAGAGCCCCAATATTCAAGGGATATGGCAGACATTCATTTCATTCTTTGGCTGTTTTGTGTGTAATATACTAATATATTCACTTTGTAATGCCAGTGAGAGAATTTACTCATTGTCATAATTTAAATGTCTATCAAACAGGAAAAAATGTTTATATACAGTAGATCTAAGAATAACCATGTCTAATGTTTGCAAACCACATATGATAATAAAATATTTGCAGTATGTATCATGTTGAAAACCACACATTTTCAGAGTTACCTCCACCCTAAAGCCCTCCATTTGTTCATCAGATTTCTGGGTACAAATCTTGGGCAGATGAGGCACAGAGATATTCAGAGGTAAGGAATTAATTCAAATGGCTTTTTATCCCCTAGAAGTCCCCTGTCACTCACTGAGAAGGGAAGGTTCATAACACAATAATGAAAAATTGGAAAAAGCACAGTAAAGACAGCTAGAACACATTCAATCACAGTTCTGCCCTTGCAAATTCTGACCTCACAATCTCTCTGGGCACTTAGCTTTACAAGATGTAATCATTCAATCTATCCTAGTAATAGGCAACTAAGAAGTAAAATATTACACATAAGTTTCTTTCTCTCTCTCTTTTTTTTTTTGTCTCTAACATAAATAAATAAAACAGGAGAAAACCAGTTCAAGATTACTCTCCCCCCATGGCATTTCATATGTAATTTAGATATGTTAAATAGTCATATGAGTAGTTTTGCAGTTTTTAATAAATTAAGAAAATATTTATTCATTTATTTGTTCATTCATTCAATCCATCAATGTTAATTGAGTTTCAATGTTTATATGCACAACATATAGGAAATCAATGGTCAACAAGATAGAAAAAATCTTTTTCAAGCCAAGAATACAAAGATTCTTTTAATTAAGAAAAATAATAGATATTGAAAAATATATAAAAAGATATTGAAAAAATAATTGATTGCTGTAACAGGCATCCCCATAAAGAAAAGAAGGATGTGAATAAACCTATTCCACACGGATCTGACCTAGTCTGGAGGGTCAGGTAAGACTTTCTTTAGGAAGTGTCCTTTAAGCTGATCTATAAGGAGTATTTAAAATTTAACAGAGTAAAGAACTGGGCAGGGACTTATCAGATAGAAAGAACAGTATGTGCAAACGTATTGAGATGGGAGCAAGCAGGATACATTGCTCCAAATGTAGCTGAAGCTCATTGAAATCAGAAGAGACTGACCAATGATAACCTGCATAAGGAAAGAAAGTGTCAGATCCTGCAGATCAAGGTCAGATCAGGTTAGACCAAGGATTTGCTCTTTAAAATGTATTGATCCTTCATGTTGCTCACTTGGTGCTGTTTATCTTCAGGCTGATCCCTGCAGATGGAATGACCCAGGATCCTCACCCTCTGATTTCTGATTTGGTTTGATCAGTAGGAAGCACTGACTAGAGATCTGAGACTGGAGGAAAAAATGATGATACAGAGACTTCCATGCCTCATTTCACAGCAACATTTCCAACCCACTATAATGGTAACTAATCCCATCCTTTCCCCCCCTCCCCCGTGTGTGTGTGTGTGTGTGTGTGTGTGTGTGTGTGTGTGTATTAAAAGAGAGAAAGAGAACTATCAGAATTAACTCAGTCCCATTAGAAAAGCATTAATTCCTCTTAACAACCTAATTACCCTTTAAATCACCACGTCCCTCTCATTACAGTTGCCTTGGGAATTAAAATTTGAACATATGAACTTTGGGTACATATTCAAAGGATAGCAATCTGGTAGAATTTTTAGGTAGTAGCATAATAATAAGAAGAAACATTTTTAATTGTGAGGGCTGAAGAGTGTTCTGAAGTGACTTTCTAATGATTAAAATTAGCTAACTTATTAAGCTTGAAGAGGTACTATGCTAACAGCTTTTCACATATGAATATTCATTACTTCACTATGCTTCCAACAATTCTATTTCCTTTCCCACAGAGAAAGCTATACATGTACCTGATATGTACCTGTGTGTTCTTGGTTTAGTTTAGTTCGAATAAAGAAGAGGTTTCTACTATGGAGGAGCTCAAGACACTTCATATTTGATGTGCCTTTCAAGCCTCTAGAAGTAGAGAGGATTTCAGGGATTAGTTAATCCGAATTCTCAATCCTTTGCATATTTCATGGTTATGCCAGAATATTAGGAGCCAGCTCAAAGTTAAACATCTGGTAACTGTTCAAGGTGGTGCTTAAATTGGGCATCACCTCATACTTCTCATACTTTTGATGCCATGCTTGATATCTGCATAACAGGGCTGTGTTATCTTTCTCTTGTTTTCTAGCGCCTTTTAACTTTACTATACTTGCTCATCTTTGCTGTCAGATGGATAGACTTGGGATACATCATTTTTTTAACCATTTACTATTTAAATCTGCGTGGTAAAGAGAGCTGCATATTAATTAAATCACTCTTTTTTAATCTTGTGGGCACACAGCTGCCAGAAGACATTCCCTAGCTTCCCTTGCAGCTAGAATAAGGGGACAAGTGACTGAGTCCTAAGTGAAAGAATATGAGAATTTTTTGGTTAGTGGTTATCTTGTCTTCCTTCATCCTCATTAATTTTAGGTCAGTGACAGAGGGTGCTAGAGTAGGTCCTGTCTGTGCAAGGGTAATTTCCTTCTGACTTCTCATTTTTTAGCTGCTGCTAAGAGCTCCAAATACTCTTCTTCACATTCTGTCACTCACCCTCCCATCTTTTACCTCTTTTATCTTTTTTCTTCTTTCATCTTTTCTGTTGTTCACAAGCAACTTTGTAATTCACCTGTTGTCATGGTAACAGGCATGATGGCTAACTCAGAGCCAGTTGAAGAGAAAGCAGCATTTCTTCCTGAAGTCTCTCCCCTTCCACTTTCATCTCTGTATCCACTTGATGTTTTACCTTCTCACATCCCTCTCAGGCTACCATGATGACCCTGTACCTTTCCTCAATCCTAGATGCCCCCATATAGATCTTTCTTCTTCCTCAACTTACAGAAGTTGATCTATATTAAAAACAAGATTTTGATTAAAAAATAAATATAATTGCTCTCTGGTGTTCAATTACTGAAGGCTTTGCTTTTCTGAGTTCTAAAGAGACAATGATGTAAACTCACCTGGGCTGTAATTTTAATAGCCAATTACGTTTCTCCTCTTTTTATCAAGGTTGTCTTTTAACTCTGGACTCCCAGATTTAGATATAACCAATGCAGCTGTAATAGTGGAATTCTAATGTGGTTGACTCAAATGAGAACCTGCAGTTCTTAATCATATTGCTACCCCTGAGGTGTTACTAAATGCATGGCCAGCAGGTAGCAATGCTTTGCTTCACATTGCTGTTTACTATTTTACTTCTCTGAGGTGCCATACACTTGTGATTCTTAAATTGAACATGCATCAGAATATTCTAGAGGGATAAAATTAAAAAAAAAATCTTAGAAGACCAGTTGAAATCCAAGTTCCTAGGTACCAACTTTATTGATTCTCTCTCTGTAGAATTAAAAAAAAAAAAACTTAAAAAAAGAAGAAAAAACAGTTTCCCTCCATATTTTTGTCTTCAAAAATCTATCCAGAAGTCTGTTTTATTTGCCAGTAATGTTCACTTAAATCATGAGACAAATAAAACATTAAAAAAAAACATTTATGGGACTTCTAAGTTCTATTATCACGAATGGGTAATCAAAATGCTCTTAAATAGATTCTAATGGAGATAGGCTCTTGATTGATAAGAGTTTCATCATACACCACAGAAAATTATAGAACAGGATCGTCATGAGCTATTTTGTGGTCTAAAAATTGTTGGATGGTCGCCAGATCAACTGTTGGATGATCAGATTAGGCAAAATATCCCTGAAGACCCCAGACCAAGGGTTGTCCTACTGCAGCGTGTTTGGACAGTGTTGCACCTGTCACTGGAGAAAGCTGCTGAGTCAGGAAGTTGGTGGAAAAAGTTGGGTTCTTGTAGTTTTGTTTTAGTATGGTGACTAAACCCAGAGGCACTTAACCACTGAGTCACATCTCCAGTCCTTTTTCTATTTTATTTGAAGACAGGGTCTCACTGAGTTGCTTCGGGCCTCACTAAATTGCTGAGGCTGCCTTTGAACTCATGATCCTCCTGCCTCAGCCTCCCCAGCTGTTGGGATTACAGGCATGCACAACTGTGCCCTGCCATGTTTGCCAAGTTTTAATTCCAGACCAAAAACAATTGGAATAAATAATTTATCTAAAATCTTGAAAAAGTTTTTCCTGTGTTAAGTGTATGTTTCTAAATGTGAATCTTAATGAAAAAAATTAAAAATAGTTAAGTTTCTCACAACATAACCTAATATGAATAATGATTTCTTTTTTTTTTGAATAATGATTTCTTGAAGTCTATGAATTTTATTAACTTTCAAAGGCTCACCCAGAAAACTGAAAAGTTGAAATCTTATCAAAAGATAAACTGAGAGGAAAGGAAGCGCTGTGGTTCAGCGAGGAGTCAGATGTTATTAATGATCGTGGACTGCAGCTGTAACACATGAATCATTATAAGGAGCTGAAAGTCTCACTGTTCAGTACACAAAACTATTAGTCTAATTCAGCCTCAGCGCAGTGGCAGAGAGTTGGCAATGAACACGCTGGATGGCAGGATGTAGTTATCGTGATAAATTGGATTTTGCTTTTGTAAAACTTAGGCAGCTACGGCTCCTTCCCACAAGGACAGACTGATGACACTAAATACAAAGACTGAAGAAATAAGATTGGTAGAATAAAACTTTGCAGACAGTCTTTACTGCTTGAGAGAGAGAGAGTGAGAGAGAGAGAAAATGTCACATAATACAACAAAAAATCTCTCTAACTTGTTTACATGTCAGACCACGGAAAATATTGGTTTCATACCCTCCACCCCTCATGTTAGCAACAATAACAAAATCAGGTAATCTCCATTACAAGTGATAATTTAAGAAAATAATTTCTCTTATATATTCACCTAGGAATTTAATTTGGTCCAATTCTCTTGTAAATTAAAACTGGCAATATTTACCAGGAGTCATAAAACTATTCATGAGGCTGGGGGTGTAACTAAGTGGTGAGGGGCTTGCCTAACAGGCTTGAGGCCCTGGTCTGGTCCCCAGTACTGTGAAGAAATAGTCATAGACTTTGACTTTGAAATCTCTGAAATATGAAAATTAGGACACTTGAGATATGAAGATGTATAATGATACTAAATACAAGGGACTAATTGTGTTTTCTCTTCCATGCATTAGATTGAATAATACTAAATACTTGATACAACTGAAGTAATTTTAATCAATTGAAACATTCCAACTGAATAAAATCAGGATATATCTAATAGGATATTCATTTTTATTCTTCAAATAGAACCAAGTCCTATTCCTTTTAGATTCTGAAAATTATTGATATTGCTTAAATAAACAATTTAAATGCATATATAAAAGTCAATAGTATTAAAAAGAAAATGATTTTATCCATTTCAGGGCCAAAATAACGTGTTATAAATTTATACAAACACACTCACGAGCGTGCACACACACACACACACACACACACACACACACACACATACACATTTTGATGTCTAATGATAAATACTACCTTAATCTTGCTTTTTCTTAAATGTTATGCTTTGAATATGAGGTATCCCCTAAAAGCTCCTTTTAAAATACAGGAATATTAAGAGATAAAATAACTGTATTATGAGAGCTTTAACCAAATCAATTCATTCTACTTTCAATCGACTGAGTGTTACCTGTGGGTATGCGGTGGGTGGATGGCTGGAGGAGTTGGGTCACCAGAAGGCCTGTGCTGGAAAGGATGCAATTTCCTGTGATCCATTCCCACTTCCTGTTTCCCTCTGCTAGGCCTTTCCACCATGATGTGCTACCTTATTCTGGGTCCAGAGCAGTAGAAGCCGTGTCTATGGACTGAGACTTCTGAAACGATGAAACTTAGACAAACTTTTTCCCCTCTAAATTGTTTTTGTTGTGTATTCTGGTCACAGCAATGAAAACATTAGGTTATATTTGTATTAATTTCATGGTATTAGATATTAGATTTGATAAATTTTTTTCAGAGCAATCTAGGAAGAATACTTTAAAATATGAATAATAATTATTTCAATTAACAATTGAAAGTACTAAGATAACAATCATCTGATAGAATTAACCAAAGAGTTATGGAGTAAAATTGCCTAGAAGGTTGTAACATTAGAATGACTTACAATCCAATAGTTATATCTATTAGAAATTTCTACTAGATATAACTTTCTCTTTCTAGATTTTCTTATTATTAAGCAATTAATATAATGTACATAAATCCATTCTTATAATCCTTGTCTCTGCCTTTATAATTCCTTCATACCCTGGTTTGAACTTCTGGTCATTATTTTGTGACCCTTATGAAGGTATTCTTGTGATATTTGAATCTTATATTTTCTTTTATATAAAAAAACATGGTTTTGTTATGTAATTTTATTAAACTTTTACTTTTTTGTTTTAACTTTTTAAGTTATTATTACTTGGATTCTTCCACCAAAATGCATTTCAAAATGTTTTGCCTTTTTAACTGACATATGGGGTTTATTTAATGCAAATCTTGTGGTTTTCAGGATTAGCTAATTGTCATAACAAGCTGGTAAAATGACTTTTGGTTCTAAAGCAAGTTGCTGGGACCCTGTAGCCTAATGCAGGAGGGAAATAGAGTTCTGGGAGCAAATTCCCAGGGTAAGGCCATCTTGAAGTGGATAACAGGAAAGAAACCTCCTAGGTGTTGAGAGGTGTGCTAGGGCCGTCTTGAGGGAACCCACTACCCTGTAAAGAACAGGACTGTCCAATGCAATCATGTGTTGAGTGCAATGTCTATGGTCTCTGTGTTGTGTGTATTTCCACAAGTCTGTGAGGCCCATGAAGGAGGGGCTGTGGTGCTTTTTAGTCCACACCCTTGAGTCACCATGAACTTCCTGAGTTGGCTGCTCCCCCACTGACATTCAATAATATTATTGAATGAATTGATTCCACTTCAACTTTAGTATTCCATCACTATATTGTTTTAAAACTTAGATTGTTTGCCTTGGTTCATATTTAGCATTGCCATACCTATGTGATATTTGGCATTCATCTCAAATGTGCCTGGAAACTAATACAACCACCTTGTCATGCCCCTCCCTTTCCTAAAATAGTCCTGTCAAACTCCAAGCCAAATAAAACAAATGACATTTAAAAACCATTTTAAAATACTGCTAATGGAAAATGAAAGGGGTCCTGGTTTTCATGTTAATCAATCCTCTGTATTACATAGATATATAGATATATATGTTTACATTTAAATTTTATTTTCCTTTTTTATTTTCCTTTTTATTTTGGGGTTTTAGGAATTGAACTCAGAGCCTCACACATGCTAGGCATATATCTTAAAACTGAACTACATTCCCAACCCAACTTTCTTTCTGATGGTGATTTCAAAATGACCTAAATTCTTGATGATCAAAGATTCTTATTTATTCTTAAATTCCAGGTACTAAGGATATACTTAGAGTTCCTGGAGATGACTCAAATGCATCCCAAAGTAGGATCCCAGGACTTCTAACCAAAGGAAGAAGGGCAATTGCAGCTTGCATCCTGTATATATACTCTTACCTTCTTGCTATATAGGTAATAATATTCTGAAAACAAATAAGGTTAAATATTTAGATGGTATGGTTAATATATATGTAAAGAAATGCTGAGGTGAATAATATACTTGAGTAATATTGACGTAATATATTTTAATACTAACTTTACATGGAATTTACAGCTGAAAAACAATTCAGGTGGCTTTATGGAAGGCACTAACATAAGAAAAAACTGGGGATAAATAATGAAATTAAATGCATGAAAAGATCATTGGAGATTTAAATATCTGAAGTCTTACAAAACTGACTATACTGGTCATAGTAGGCTGCCTGGGTTTTTTTGTTTGTTTGTTTGCTGTTTAGTTTTTGTTTGGGTATTGGCAATTGAACCCAGGGGCGCTTTGCCACTAACCTACATCCTCAGCTCTTTTTATTTTTTGGGACAGAGTCTTGCTAAGTTGCTAAGAATCTCCTTGAATTGCTGAGTCTGACCTCAAATTTGTGGTCCTCTTTTTTCAGCAATTCTGGAATTGCTGAGATTATAGGCATGCACTACTACACCCAGCAATAGGCTGTTTTTAACAATACCAATATCTAAAGAGACAACACGAGATTTATTTCTTGCTCATGTCACCTTCCTCTACAGTCATACAGAGATCCAGGTTTCTTCCATTTCTACCATCCCGGAGCCTCAAAGTGCTTCACTGGCTCTTCTTCATTCTATTTCTGAATGATGGAAGAGAACAACTCTAAAACAACATATAAAACTTTTAGGACTATGTTTCCAACATACTCTAAATTCTAATTCAAAATAATTTTGTGTTAAAACATAGCTACATCTAAAGGTTTTTATAAAGTAAGTGAATAAAAAGACAGCCATTAGATAATTAACAATACAATGCTGGTTTTCACAGGTATGGCCAAGAAAACAACTGTAACAAGGTTTGTGGATGACTAAAATATTATACCTAAGGTCCCTTTCAAGTTATAATTCTATTACTCTGTCACCGGGTGTCACTGGGTCTGATTTTATTCAAGTTCCTCAGTTTCAGGTCAGTCATTTGCAGTTAAATTCATGTGCTATGACCCATGTTTTTGTTGAGGAAAAGTTATGGGTGTGCTGGTATAATGTTTCCCTCAGGTCTCAACCTCGTCAAGGGGAATCACACATACCTGGTGCATTGATCATAGGGTGAAAGATTAATACTACCCTTTTGTATACATTTTCTGATCTGGAAGTAGTTAAGAAACACTAGATGTATATATAAACAACCCCTATGCCTGAGTGGTTGGTTTTTAAAATATCTTATAGCGCAGCTGAAAAGTTTTCTTCTCTATAGATCATCAGGAATGCAAAAATCTAGAGAAATTCATAGAAAAGCAAAAGGAGCTTTAAACACCATTACTCATTCTCATTAGCCATGAAATTTTATAATATTTGCTTGTCTCTGAAATGTTCCTAAAATATTTGACCTCATGGAACACAGGAAGACTTCTGAACAAAGGTTACCTAATGTTATGAACTGAATCATTTCTCCCTCAAATTTATATCAAGTCTTAACCTCCAGGACCTTAATTTGTAACTATATTTGAATATAGGGTTTTTCAAGGGGGTAGTTAAGGTTAAATGAAGTCATTAGGGTGGGTCCTAGTCTGATACAACTAGCAGTTCTTTCAAGAAGAGATTAGGCTGGGTATGGTGGCAAAGACTGGTAATCCCAGTGACTCAGAAGTCCCTGGCAGGAGAATTGCAAATCTTGGCCAACCTCAACATCAAAACGAGATCTGTCTCAGAAGAAAAAATGAAAAGGGCTGGTGATGTAGTTCAGTTACAGAGTGTCTCTGGGTTCAATCCCCAGTACCTAAAGAGAGAGAGAGAGAGAGAGAGAGAGAGAGAGAGAGAGAGAGAGAGAGAGAGAGAGAGATATTAGGACACAAGGATACAGACACTCAGGATAAGTCATCTACAAACTAAGAGGAAAGGTATCAAAAGAAATCAACTCGGCAGACACTTTGATTTCAGACTTCTAGCCTCCATAGCTGTGAGAAAATGAATTTCTGTTGTTGAAGCCATCCAATCTGTGTGTTGTAGAAGACTTAGCAAACAAAATCATCTTTGTTTTTAAAAAACTACACCTCAATGCTCTCACACATATGCTCTCCAACTCCTTGGATAGCTTTGGTTGTCTCTAGAATGGATTGAGAAAATGTACTGTGAATCCAAGTCAGCCACTCTATCTGAGGAACTTCTTTTTTTTCCTCTTTAAAAGTTCAAAGATGAGTCAGGACAATTAATTGGTGGACATTATCCAATGAAGATGGCAGTCTTCCAGGTATCAATGCAGCATCAACCTCTAGGGTAGGCTCTGAATACATGACAAAATTCCTACTTAGAAATCCTTTGTGCTAGTACCATCCTATAGTATTAAACTGAGGGACTTAATTTCAGAGCAGTACTTGGTGCAGTCGCATGCCTCAGACACAATTTGCAGAGCTCTTCTAAGTTCAGAGGCTGCTTCTCACAAAGACCTATGTTTAGGGCAAAAGTCTCCAAAGCATAATTTAATAAGCCACTTTTAACCCCAAAGCATAATTTAATAAGCCACTTTTAACCAAGTGCTTTTTAGATATACATAAAGGTGAGTTCACTGTGGTATATTCATATAGTATATAGGATAGTTGAGTCAGTCTTCTTCCAGATGTTCCTTCCATTTCTGGTCCCACCTCCCTCCTCTTCAATCCCCTTCCTCTATTCCACTGATTTCTCAGCTATTTTCATGGGATTCTCCTCATCCTTTTTATTTTCTTATTTTGGTGTAACTTTTGCATATGAGAGAAGCCATTGGAACTTTTATTTTCTGAGTCTGACTTATTTTACTTAGCATCATGTTCTCTTCCAACCATTTACCAACAAGTGCAAAAATTTCATTCCTCTTAATGGGTAAGTAAAACTCCATTGTGTATATACACCATATATTCTTTAAAGAAAACTCTACTGGAGTCAATTTGGGCTGGGGTTGTGGCTCACTGGTAGAGTGCTTGCCTAGCACCTATGAGGCACTAGGTTTGATCCTCAGCACCACAAATAGATACATAGGTAGGTAGGTAAGTAGATAGATAGATAGATAGTAGATAGATAGATATTATGTGCATCAATAACTAAAAATATTTTTTTAAAGAATTTGGAAATTTTCCTTTCTTTACTATGATCAGAAACAGTTTAAGTAGCATTGAGACGATATTGTTTTTAAACATTTAGTGACAAAAGTCTCAAATTATGTATAATTATAATGCAACAATAGAAAAAAATAAATTTTAAAAAAGGAAAAAGTCTTACAAGTGAGATATTTTAATGTGTATTTGTAGATCAGAGTGAAGTTACCCAAAATGGCTCTCTTGGAACACTAGCTTCAGTAGATGCTTCTCATTAGAAGGATTCCACGATCAAATAGATTTGGAAGATACTGCAGTCTCTATCACATCTTACTCAAAATTTACAAAAATATATAGAAGGTCCTGAGAAACCCTGCAGTTAAAAATTTTAAAATAGCTTTTTAGTTCTGACAAAAAAAAATTTCTCTAACTTATCTGACCATGAAATGCTTATTAGAATTATTAATAAACATCTTTCAATATACAGTTTGGGACTATAGTTTTGAACAGGAAGTCATGAAGAAATCCTTCCAGACAGTGATAAAACAGACAACTAGATATGTATGCTAGAGTAAAGGAGTTGAAGTTCTCTTCTGTGTATAATAATAACTGTTGTTTTGAGCAAAGCCATACATTTTGGTCACTTAAATAGACCATCTCTTCCTTCTTAAAATATTTATTTGATTATACATTTCTTTGACAGAATGTGCCACACCAAATGCTAAAGTACATGAATAAACTCATAATTCAGTCATATTGTTTATTTCCAAAGAGTCTTTGGCACTTCTTCATAGTGGAGTACAGGACCTTCTGAACTGTGCTAAGTAGCATCAGGAAGATGAAAGAGCAAACCTTCTGTAAGCATGCTTTGACTCCAATTATTCTTAAATAAGCTGAGTAGTTCTGTATAATTTCTGGAAGAAAGATGTCTGGTTCAGAGAGATTTGGCCCTTACTCATTAGCAACCATGTTAGTTTTGTGATTGGCTATGCCACGACAATCAGCCTTTTATGGTTTGGATATGAAGTGTCCCCCAAAAGTTCACGTGTAAATGCAAGAAGGTTCAGAGAAGAAATGATTGGGTTATGAAAGCTTTAACCCAATCAGTGAAGTAATCCCCTTATAGGGATTAACTGAGTAGTGTGGCTGGAGGAGATGGGAATTGGGGGTGTGGCTGTGGGATTTATATTTGTATCAAACAAGTGGAGACCTCTCTCTCTGCTTTCTGATCATCATGTGAGCTGGTTCCCTCTGCCACACTCTTTTACCATGTTGTCCTGCCTCACCTTGAGCCCTGAGGAATGGAACTTGCTTCCTTTGGATTGAGACCTCTGAAACTGTGTGCGTCCAAATAAACTATTCCTCCTCTACAATTATGATGGTCAGGTCATTAAGTCATAGCACCAAAAATGCTGACGAAAACAGCCCAAATCATACACATTTCAGACCTAAAAAATAAATATTATCCAAGTTGGTATGAAGTCAAGTGAGGAGTTAACCTTTTCAAAGAGATTGATAGTTCATTTGTTTTACAGTTTTATATGAAGTATGTCCCTAGCAGCCTTGACTCTAAACTGTACCAAAGCAGATAAAATATGATTGAAATATGAAACTAATATTAGGTTCACCTTACTTAAAAATATTTAATTACATTTTAAAAACTGATCTTCAGAGGTTTTTTTTCATATTTGTCTGGGGAAAAAAGTTATTATCAAAGGTTAGAAATAGGTTTGGGGTGTTTCATCACAAATGGGATAGGTGGATGCTAACAATTTCTGACCAGCAGAGATCAAGTTGCTTCATCATCCTCAATTAACTCCGAAGGTCCACAAATAATCCACCTGCTACTATTGTTTACTTGAGGTTTTAAGAGAGCTCAGAGACAAACCAAACCTATCCTATTTCTTGATTATTATGTCCAACACACATAGAATACACAGCAAACACATCCCCATCCAAGGAAATTCTCCAACATCTATCATTGCTGAGAAATGAGAGTAATCTGGTCAAAGATCTAATTAATTATATTGACTAAACTACAACAACTATTATTTTTTAGTCTTTTTTTAAAATTGTGCCTCTTATAAAATCAATATAAAAATTTAATATTATATGTTCCTTTTTCACCTGAGTTATAATTGTGACATTTTTAAAATCAAAGAAGTAGAGGACCATTAATACTTTTCCTTTTTAGAACTGCTTTGAGCAGAATTGAATTAGTGTTATATGCTGGCTATACTTAGTCCATATTCCTCTCTCTCTCCCAATAGCAGCTTCAAAGTACACAAATAAAAACTGATAATAATGATAAAACAGAGAGGGAAAAATGAGCAAGGATATAGAAGATTTGAACAATACTATAAGCCATCTGTATCTCCATTTACAGAACATTTAACATAATGACAACAGATACACTCTTCTCAAGTGTACATGGAATATTATCTAAGATCGACTATGTGCTGAGTCATAAAACAAACCTTAATAAATTTTAAATGGTAAAAGTAACACTAAACATTTTTCTGATTATAATAAAATGAAATCAGACCTTAGTAGTAGAAAAATATTTGGAAAAAAATCACAAATATGTGGAAGCTAAATAATATACTACTAAATAACCAATGAGTCAAAAATAAATTAAAAGGAAAATAAAAATATACACTGATATGAAGGCACACCAAACTTATAGGAAGCAGCTAAGAAACTGCTTAGAAGGAAATTTATGTCAGTAAATGCCTATGTTAAGGAATATTAAGGACTAAAAATCAATAACCTAGCCTTCTTCCTTAAAATACTAGAAAAGATGAGCAAAACAAATCTAAAGCAAGAAGAAGAAAGGGAATAATAAAGATTAGATTTGAAAGAAATAAAATACAGAATATATTTTAAAATACTGAAAATAAATGAACCCAAAACAGGTTATTCCAATAGATCAAAAGAACTGACGAATGGTTTGAAAGGTGAACAAAACAGAGAAGTGAAGTATTCCCCAAAGATTGGAATACTGGAATTAATAACTAAATAGAAAACATTACTGTTGAACTTACAAAACAAACAAAAACAAAGGATTATAAAGGAATATTAGGGGGCCTAGGGATGTAGTTTGTTGGTAGAAGGCCTTATATAGTATACACAAGATCCTGGGTTTGGTCCCCAGGATGGCAAAAATTTAAAGAAATATTATCAGTCTTTGTATTCTAATAAATTAGATAACTTAGGTAAAAAAGGGCAAGTTCCTAGAAAACCACAAACTACCAAAACTGATTCAAGAAGAATACTCTATAAAAATAAACATTTTTTTTTTAATTGAAGAATCTAGAGGGATCCAAGATGGTGGGCCAGAGGGAGGCAGCATTCTGTCTCACTCTGTGACCCAGGTCTCAACTAGTGGGAATACTGCTTTGCTGAGAGTGTTAGAGGACCCCTCCATAGCTGATCCTGTGCAGGGACCCGGACCTCAGCATTAGAAAAGGACTTCTGACTCCTGACTACTCGCCCAGGCAGGTCTCCAGGGTGCCTTAGTGGGACCGCTAGCATCAGCACCGGGGCAGAATTCCCAGACACTGCTCCCAGGAAGGACACTGGGCAGTTACTTGTGCACAGGAACTCCAACCGCTACTCCCAAATGGACCCCCATCTACCAATGTTGCCTCCACCTTGAGACTCAGCAGCTACTGCCATAGTCCCCTACTCGTGATAGCCTGCCTGTACCTGGGGATATCACAGGTTCTGAAGAAAGCCAACAGCCACAACACTGCATGCCACAGGGCTCATCTCTGAATGCATCACACACTGCCATCGACTGAATTCCCCCACCCAGCCTGACACCCCATCTCTGAAAGCAGCTGCCTCCGTCTTAGGTCACCTCCATCAGTATCTTTAGCTGGGGCAACTACCAGTTTGGAACACTGGATAGCCAGGTACTCATAGTTTTCTAATTCCCCCCAATCTCCAGCAGCCTCTAACTCAGCAGAGTGACTGCCCAATACAAAACAGCCCTCCATGACAGGTGCACAGCCACCAGACTACAACACACAAGACAACCGCCCCCCCAAGAGAAAGGTTCCTGATTAGGAAGTAGAAAGGGAGATACACTTTAGAGAGTAATTTAGAGGACAGGAACTATGAGGTCTACAGGAGAGATGAGGAGATAAGACCCACATCATGTTAATTCTGCTTATCAAAAAATGTGGGTGGTTTTTCCGTCTTCTAAAGTCTTCTTCAATTTCTTTTAGTGTTGTATAATTTTGCATTGTATAGGTCCTTTACCTCTTTTGTTAGATTCCCAAGTTTTTGTTTTTGTTGTTGTTGTTGTTGTTTTGCTTTTTTTTGAGTCTTCTAACTTGAGTCTATCATCATCAAACAGAAATAATTTGAGCTCCTTTTTGCTATCCGTAGCCCTTTAATTTTCTTCTCCAGCCTGATTGCTCTGGTTAGAGACTATTTTGAAGAGAAGTGTTGAAAGTGAGCATCCTTATCTTGTTCTTATTTTTAGAAGAAAGTCTTTTAGTTTTTCTCCATGCAGAATAATGCTGACTTATATTTGTCATATTTAACCTTCACAATATTGAGGTAAATTCCTTTTATCCATAGTATTTATAGTGTTTTAACATGAATGGGTGCTATATTTGTCAAGTATTTTTTCTGCATCTATTGAGTTAATCATAAGAGTCTTAAGTCTTCATCTTAATAAGAGTCTTAAGTCGTCAAGAATGTTTATGTGGTGAATTTATTGATTTCTATATGTTGAACCAATCTTTCATCCATGGGATTCAAACCACTTGATCATGGTGCATTATCTTTTAAATGGTTTTTGTAAGATTTGTCAATATTAAGAATTTTTACATCTATGTTTATGAAGTATATTGGTCTGAATTTTTTTTTCCTTAATGTGTCTTTGTCTGGTTTTTGTATCAGGGCAATACTGGGTTCATAAAATGAGTTTGGAAGGGTTCCCTCTTTTACTATTTCATGGAATAATTTGTGGAGTATTGGCAATAGCTCTTCTTTAAAAGTCTTGGGGAACTTGGCTGAGAATTTATCTGGTCCTGGGTTTTCCTTTTTGGAAGATATTTTTGATGGCTGCTTCAATTTCATTACTTGAAATTGATCTGTTTAAGTTTTCTACATACTCATGATCCAATTTTGGTAGGTCATATATTTCTAGGAATTTGTGAATATCTTCAAAATTTTCTAGCTTATAGGAGTATAGTCTCAAAATAGTTGCTGATGAGTCTCCGGATTTCAATAGTGTTTGTGGTGCTACTTTCTTTTTCATTTTGATTTTGATAATTTGTAGGCTCTTTGTTCAATCTCTCAATCATTTCCTTTGCTACATAGGAGCTTTTTAATTTGATGGCATCCCATTTATTGATTATTGCTTTTATTTCTTGAGCTTTAGGGGTTATGTTGAGGAAGTCAGTGCTTATAATTATCTGATGGAGTGTTAGCCCTATGCTTTCTTCTAGCAATTGCAAGGTTTCTGTCTAATTCCTAAGTCTTTGATCAATTTTTAGTTTGACTTTTATGCAGAGTGAGAGATAGGGATCTAATTTCATTCTTCTACATATGGATATTCAGTATTCCCAGCAACATTTGTTAAAAAGGCTATTTTTTCTCCAGCATCTATTTTTGGCACCTCTGTCAAGTTTCAGATGGCTGGAAGTATTTGAGCTTGTCTCTGCATCTTCTGTTCTATTACATTTGTTTTCATCCCAGTGTTTATACCAATACCATGTTGTTTTTGCTACTACAGCTCTGTACAATAATCTGAAATTGGGTATCAATTCTTACTCTTCACATCAAAAGTGTGAATTCAAAATAGATGTTAGATTAGATCAAGATTAAGAAATTTTTGCTTAAAATAACACTAAAAAGAAAGAAAAAATCCACAGAATACTAAAATATATATATATATTATATAACATATACATTTCTGTTATACAACATATGTACACATACTTATTTCCAAATCATATATCTGATAAGGGACTTCTACCTAGTATATACTTTAAAACTCTTACAACTCAGTGATAAGCAATTGAATCAATATTCTAAATAGGTAAAGGATATGAACAGATATGTCTCCAAGTCATATGCAAATTACCAACAAGCACATGAAAAGCCACCAGGAAGAGGAAATCATTAGCCACTAGGAAGAGGAAAATCAAAACCACTTTATTCCCTGTAGTTGGCTTGAATTGTAACAAGACCCATTTAAAATTAGAAATTTTCAAAGAAATCCCCAGTTGTATCTTTTTTCCTCAGTCTCCAGTCATTTCCTGCTAACTTGATAGGTAAACATCCCAGTTTCCTACAGGCCATCTCCTCATGCTAGGATGGGAGATGAAAGTTTCCCCAAAGTCCTCACCTGGCACCAGGAGGATGTAACAAATATCCAAGAACCAGAATTGTAACCTATTTCTGGCTCACTCAGTCTGGCTGAATATCCATATGTATATTTCCTAGCTTTCCCCTACAAATGGTAGCACTTCTGTAAGATGGGTAAAAACTGATTAGTTACCATTCCAGTTTTGGCCAAACTGTGATTAAATTCATTTTTCCTTTTCATATAATTTTCTCTCATTTCTAATGTGTGTGAATAACTGGATTTACTCAATCAGGACCCCAGGTTCCTGGTCCCTGGTTACAGAATCAAAGGTCATATAATACAAGTATTGGCAAATTACATATGGATCAGAATTGCCAGACATAGTAGAAATGGAAAATAGTGCAAGGATTTTGGAAATTAATCTGAAAGTTCATCAAATTATTAAATAGAGTCACCAGATGACTCACCATTTCTATTCTTAAGTATATATGGAAAAGATATGAAAATACATATCCATACAAAAAAATGTACTTGAATGTCTGTAGCAGTATTATTCATAAGAGTTAAAAAGTATTAATAACATCAGCATTCATCGATGAACAAATTAATAAACAAAATGTGTTATATCCAAACAATATGGATATTATTTATTCATAAAAAGGAATGAAGTTTTGATACATACTATAACTTAGGCAACCTTGAAAATATTACGGTAAATGAAAAAAAACAGACACAAAATCCAAATATATAATTCTATTTATGTAAAATTCAGAATAGAGAAGCCTGAAGAAACAAAAAGCAGGTTAGTGGTTACTTGGGGCTGGAGGCAGTGTATAGGAAGATGTGTGGAGATAGTTAAAGGATATGCAGTTTCTTTGTGAGATGATGAAATGTTACAATTGATTGTGGTAATGTTTGCACACATCTTTGAGTATACTAAGACCAGTTACTGGTACACTTTAAATGAGTAAATCGCACAGTAAGTGAATTATATTTCAATAAACCTATTTTTCTAAATTGAAAATACCACAAAAAATGTTAATAGAATGAAAGAAGAACTAGAAAATTTTGTCATCATAACAAAAGATTGAAACATATCTCTTCCAATGATTGGCAAAAACAGCAGATAAAAACTCAGCTAGCTAGAAAATTTAAGCCACATAAACAACCCTGAATAAATTGATCCCAAAATTAGAATAGTAGGTCCCCAAAGTTTCAAATATTAAGTCACACAAAACCCAATTATAACAATGCAATTGTTAGAAATTAAATTAATAGCAATTAGAATCTTTAATCTCATATATTTAGAAATGGATGGATAGGTGAAAGAGGAAATCAAAATAAAAATTTACAAATATTTTCAAAGAAATCTGAAATATGATCAATGTATAAATGCTTTCTATAGTATTATAAAAATTTCTACAAGTAAAATAAATTTCTATAGTATTATAAAAATTTCTACATGGGAGTCTTAGAGTTTCTAAAGACTCTTGTAAGTCTTTACACCAAAGCACTGGATAAGAAATTTCAAGCTGACAGGAAAAATTACTCAACTATTCACAAATATCTGGATATTGCTAGGAGACTTCTTTATGAATAGGCATATGGATTTACAAGTTAACACACTAAGCCAGACTTTCTTAACTCTTCTCCTGTAAATACATAAATTCCAGTATCTACCATTTATGTGGGAAACATATTAGAGAGTTCCTGATTTTTGTTATTGTTCTTTTAACAACAATTATTCCAACCAAGAGGATATTCAGATATGAAGAACCTGAAAAAACAAGGTTGTGTGTGATTTTCCCTAAGATTTTCCTTTCCCTGCCCAAATTAGTCAAAGTTTAACTACACCTATTTTAATAGGCTTCCTAGAAACAACACCATAACATCAGTAAGCAAAAACATATCCATATTTTTATTTCTTGGGATATTGGGTGATATGATAATTGTATAAATACTGGGGATGATTTACAGATCTGCTTAAAATAGATTTTTCCTGGTAAAAATGACATATTATGTATAAGTTGTGTAGAATAATACTAAAGTACAGGGAGTTAGGAATACCACCTAATTAAAATACTCAAAATTTTTTAGGTTATATAGGCACAACTTTGAAATAGTATTATTTTTACAACAGTGATTGGTTAAACTATGTTAACGATGTATCTAATAGATAAAAATTTCTTTATCTACCAAATTAAATTTCTGAAGCCTAAACTGTCTTTGGACATTTAGAACAAAATTTAAAAGCTGGTTGCATAAACTGTGGAGATAGAGAATGGTAGACATTTTGTTCTATGAAATTTAAGAAAAATTTCAACAAATTGTTATTTTAAATCCTTGTTAATGTTTCAAGATATAAATGGATTAGACAACTCTTAAGGAGAGACGTATTTCTCTATTCAATGGTTTGCAATCATATATTACCACAGTCTGGCTGGGTACTATTCAAGAGCCACTTGTCGAAAGAAATAAACTTTATTTTTAGAACACACACACACACACACACACACACACACACACACACACACACACACACACACACACACACACACACACACACGGCACCACACAGCTCTTTAGGAAAACCCTCAGAGCCCAACTGCTACGACCGGCTCCCCACAAGCCTCTCCACCTCCCCCACTCCTCTTGCTCTTGAGGCTGATTGGCTGAGTCATGTGGGCGGAGCCAAAAAAAAGGCCTCCAACGAGCAGCTCCGTGGTCTGAAAGGGCGGTGAAACAACCCAGTGAGCATCACCACAGAGGAGCCAATCAGTTGGCAGCTAGAAGTTTGCTGGGGCTGCTGTGAGCCAATCATCAGCTGGCAGCTGGAAGTTTGCTGGCAGCTGAAAGTTTGCTGGCAGCCAGAAGTTTGCTGGGGCCCCTTTGGCTGTGGCTTTCAACAATATATATGTTTATCTTAAATATCACACTTATGAGGAGTGCATTCCCCTCTATTTTCTCTATAATTTATACCTTTTATAATTAAGATGAAGTAGAACACCATTGAGTAACCACTTCCTTTGTATCATTATCTAGGTCATGTTCTTTACAGGTCTTATGGCTAATTTTTGAGGCAACACAACAAAGTAGTAATATTATTATTATTACTATCATTATTATCACACTTTAATGATATAAAATCTGAGGTCACAGAAGTTTAATGAACCAAACATAACACACCCAGTAAGTATTCAATTCCAGGTCAGTAAAGTAAAATTTTTCCTATATTTCATTTGTTTTCCCATATTGATTAGCTAACAAAATCCAAATAAGTATATATACATTCTAGAGCATAAAAAATATAATATGCCCCTGATGATTTTCCATATTTTAGGATAAAACATAGGAATTGTGTTAATCTTGAACAAGAGGTTCTTTGTCTTACTGTTGGCCTCCATGTTTGCAAGTGGAGATTTATGTATTTCCTGGGGTTTCCTTTATGGAGTTGGGATTGGTTTATTTTGAAAGAACTTCCTATTCTCAGAACACACCTATACATTTTCACCTTTAAAAAGTGAACAATACAAGTATTGCTTTTAATTTTTGCTTTTCCAATGTCTTCCACAGAGCAGGATCTCTCAAATTTTAATGTGTGTAATAAGGCAGACCTGCAAGACTTGTTCAATTCTATCTCCCAGGCCTGTCCCCCCAATTTTTTTTTTTCTGTAAGGGCTGGGACAGAACTGAAGATTTCCAAATGATGCTGACTGCAGGTGACACAGATGGTATTTTGAGAAAAACAATTAGGTTTTAGTCTTCTACATGATAAACTGAATATTATTATAATTGTGCACTAGGTTCAGAGGAACATACAGCTTGTTCTACTACTGCCACTTTCTCCCCCTGTCTTAGGACAAATTTCTTAACATCTGAGTCCCAGTATTGTAAGAATTTAATGAGAGCAAATGTGAAAGACCTTATCTCTGTGTAAGACCTTAACCCTTGTCTGTCATTTATACCACTCAAAAAAAAAAATCATTCCTTTTCATATTCCCCTTTTAAAGCTCAGATCCTCTAACAAAAAACTACATTCTGCATTTCAGAAATTTTGCCTGTCTTCTCAAATTCCCATGCATCAAACTAAGGCTTCTCATTTCCTTGATGATTAATCTCACACTCGTCACTAGTTGAATTTTCCACTGGCACCAGTTTGCTTTGGCATTTCAAGCCTTCTTTAAGCTATAATGCCATTATTTTGGAGAACGAGAATGAAGTTGGAAATTCAACACTTAACCAAACAGTTTATCAGACTCCATGTTCCAGGCAGCAGGAATTCACCTGAGCTTTGTCATGGAGATTTATTGTCTCTCCTGTGCCTTGGAATATGGCTGGCAGGTAGTTGATTCATCCTGCCTGCACTGGCTTTTGCTTTGACTTCAAATATAAGTGAAGTATCTTGCATTACAGAACATGCTTCAGGAGACATAAGTAAATTGGATGTGGAAAAAAAAAATAAGCCCATTCTCTACCCTGTACTCTGGATGAGGACAGGAAAGAAATGAAAAAGCTGAGTAATTGACATTTGAATCTTTATGGATATAGATCCTTGGTGAAATGCAAAAGAATATTCTCTGATTTATGATCTTCTCACAGCCTATACTTTTCATCTTAAAGGGGCCCTTCATTTAAAATGATTTTCTAATGGAAAGCAAATGGTAGTGAACTTTACAGAAAGGTAGAATGGTATAGTCATTAAAACATTATTGAAGCAATGAGAAATACTTATTTGAAATGACTACTTGCTTCACCAGAAAAAGTTCTTTAGCCTTTAAGTAATATTATAGTTCTGATTCTTGTTTCCAAATTTAGATTTCATCAGCACCAACAGAAAATATAGGAACAGCAGCCTTGGTGCAGTTTTGATATATATTTCTTTCACTTATATTTGTCTTGTAGACAAAACAATGGAAACTAAAATTAGATAAAATGATGTTTACTAGTAGTTCATTTTGTAGTTCTTCCTTTCAGGCAATAAGCCTACTTTGGGAATCTAATTCATACTACTTACTTTATCCACACCAAACTCTGAACCCTGGCTTTGCTGCTTCCAATCTGAATGACATTGGTGATATTGGTCAACGTCTCTGACTCTTCCATTTTCTTAAATGTATCATAAGAATAGCATTGATTGCCTCATAGAGCTATTGTGAGGGTTAAATTAAGTAAGCATCTAATACCAATGCTAGAAGATAGTAGGCCTTCAACAAATAAGAACTCTGATCACATTATGAATGTTTTATGATAAATAACAATAAAAACCGAGTAGAATTGCAAAGGAAGACAGGACATCTTCACAGTGTCTAATTATTGAAAGCAAAAAATCATTAAGAGTTGATTGCCACAAGAAACTAAGGAAGTGAAAGTGTTTGCACTTCTTTAGAAAAAAAGTTTTGTTTTACAAGATGCTTCTTTTAAAAATCATTTCTGGAACTTTCACTGTGTGGAGGTTAGAGAATCATGCTAATCTTTGGCTTTAGTAAATGTGTTGAGTTTTCTTACTGTAACCATTTTGTCTAAAGTGCTCCTTTATGGGTTTATCTACAGAAAAACGCAGAATTCTTTTAACTCCATTAACATGGAAGTCTTAGATGTGGAACACAGCCTTGTCTATAATACTTACTGTTGAAAAGCACACTTCCATAAGAAAAATATATTGCAAAAAATTATAATAAACTAAGGATATCATCTTCAAAATGTTAATTGTGTACAGGCAAAATTACTGAAGCCACAAAATATGCAACAGCTTGGAGTTTAATTGCAACTGGAAAATTATTCTTTTGGAAACTGTATGTGGATGGAAATATTTATGAGTTGGCACAGAGAGCAGGTTCAGTACATTTGCTGTGGAATAATGTTAACTGTTACCTTGTTTTACAAGCTGGATTTTATCTGGTGCCTTTGTGGGAGGGTTGTACAAGTCTACACATTGACTCTATGTGCTGATGCTGTTGTTTCAATTTTAGATATGCTTGAGAAGCTTTAAATAAACTTTTTTTAATATTTATTTTTTATTTGGACACAATATCTTTATTTATTTATTTTTATGTGGTGCTGAGAATCGAACCTAGGGCCTCACATGTATTAGGCGAGCACTCTACCACTGAGCCACAACCCCAGCCCTAAATAAACTTTTTACAGGAAAATGAACAAATGAAACAAACAACATTTCTCATATAGAAGAATCATATTTTACTATTTTTTGTATCTTATATTAGGCTATTTTTTTATATCTCATCAATTTTGCATAAGATTTTGGCAAAGAAAAAGTTCTGCTTTAAGAATTTTTATTTTTGGTGCACAAAGAAAAATAAACAAAGACAAAACCAAGAAAAAAGGCATAAAATAGTTCTTGTGTGTTAAATCTTAAAAGAAGCAATGTAATAAGGTTTCTGCTCATTCTAATTATAATCAAAATTTTTCTAAACAGAGTGGTTTTCCTCATGAAAGATTCAAAGTTTCTAAGTTTACTCTCTTTTTGTATTTAAATATTTATTAAATCATTCTCAAAAGTGGATACCAGCAATCATTCATATAAACATACATTTAAATAAATAATTTAAATTATCAAAAAATAACAGCACTATGGAGGCTACTAGACTAATATTTAATCATATTGATAAACAATGATAGGATTAGTTAATAATGCAATTAGAAGTCATTAATAGCACTAATTAAACTATTTTTTGGCCATTCAAAAAGGTTTTTATTAAGCATATGAATGAACAGAGCAATTGAAACAACTTACAACATCTTGAGCCACAGAGGGAAGACATGGAGACTACAAGGGCAGCTTTAAAACAAAATTCATTCTTAAATCAGTTTTAGTATTAACCAATTTTTTAATTTATTCTGATTTATTATACATGATGGCAGAATGCAATTCATTTCATATTACACAAATAGAGCACAATTTTTCAAGACTTTGATTGTACTAACTCATTCCACCATCATTCCTACCCCCCCCTTTGCCCTATCTAAAGTTCCTCCATTCCTCCCATGCTCCCCATCCATTGCCAATATGCATCTGCATCCTCATATCAAATAAAACATTCGGCCTTTGGGTTTTGGGGATTAGCTTGTTTCACTTAGCATTATATTCTCCAACTTTATCCATTAACCTGCAAATGCTGAGTAATATTCCATTGTGTGTCTGTGTATATACATACCAAGTTTACTCTTAATGGTGAAAATAGTTAAACACTTTGAAAATATAAAGATATGCATCCACCTGTGAATGTATGCCTCAAAAAATAATTAAATTTTAAGAATATGTCTTAAGAAAATATCACAGATCAACCAAGTCTACATATATAAAAATGTTAGTGTAAACCATTACAATAGAAAAATAATATTTAAAAACCTAAATTTACTCAAAGTAAGGAGACAATTAATAAAATATTCTTATAATGGATTATATTGCAATCATTAAAAATGATATTGGAAAATATAACAAGGTAGTGGGCATTATATATTAAGAGAGAACATATATACTGTTGTCTCATTTTTGTTTAAAAAAATGTTGCTTATACACCCAAAGAGATTTTTAGTTCTATTCACCAGCAATGATTTTATGTGATATAGATTTATAGCAAATTTTTAGAGTTGAGGTTAAATGTATTTTCTAAAATTCCTAGCAATGGTATACTTATTATCATTGTGATAAAAAAGAATTTACTGCAATAATAAAAATGAAAAACTAGGTATAATTAGTAGCTACTGTGTCCTTATAAGTAAGTGGAATATTTCTACTTTGATATTTTTACATTCAAACAGATGAGAGTATTTGGGGATGTCCAAATGGGCAAGTCGCCAGGTTAACCACATCTTGAACCAAGATGGAAACCTCAACAAGGGTCAGAAATGAATTAGAACTAGAGAATCAGAGCAAAGTCAGATCTAGTGACCTAGAATATTTTGCAGATTATCCCAGTGATTAAAAGGTCCAGAGTTGGAACTCAACAGATGAGAAGACTATGGAAGACAAGATAGAAGACAGCTGTTTATTGCCCTGTGACATGTTTCAGTTTAAGTATCTCTCTCTCTCCCTTCCCCAACCCCCTTCCATTTCCCAAACAAAGTTGTGAGAGTTGTTGTGTCCTTAAAGCAAAAGACATTTAAATCAAGTAACTCTTACCTTAAGAATCCATATTCTCAAGGACAGTTGAAGAATAGCATAATTTGATTCTTAATAAATCTAATATCAGATTATTTAAGATGAGCTACCCACACAAATGAAATATATATTATTACTTACATATTTGTTTTTTTATATTATATTGGTATTTATAATGAATCTGTATTAAGTTTTAAATCCCATTTTTCTCTGTAAATGTTTCAAAACTACTTAGTGACTATACGTGAGATTCAGGAAAGAGTTCTAGGTGAACCCTAATTTGCATGAAGTTATATTTAGGAAAGAAACTTTAAAATAAACATCCCAAATTTTAAAGGGCACTGCATTCAATCCCCAGCACCGAAAACAAAAACAAAAACAAAAACAAATCTAGAGGAAGTCAAGGGCCTATATTTATGTTTTAAATTTTAAGACAAAATTCTAGTCCGAAGGAAAATTGCATGGAAATGGACGGAGACCCTCATTGTTATACAAAATTACATATAAGAGGAAGTGAGAGGAAAGGGAGAAAAAAAAAAAAACGAGAGAAATGAATTACAGTAGATGGAGTAAAGAGAGAAGATGGGAGGGGAGGGGGAAGGGGGGATAGTAGAGGATAGGAAGGGCAGCAGAATACAACATACACTAGTATGGCAGTATGTAAAAAAGTGGATGTGTAACCAATGTGATTCTGCAATCTGTATACGGGGTAAAAATGGGAGTTCATAATCCACTTGAATCAAATATATAAAATATGATATGTCAAGAGCTTTGTAATGTTTTGAACAACTAATAATAAAAAAAAAATCTAGATCCTGTCTCGAGAATGGTTTTATTGCACACAAGATGAGGAGATGGTGAGATGGACAAGCTGGGGAATGTTGTACTTGTGTCTCATGAAACTAAAGACTTCTTGGGTATTACTAAACTATGACGGGAGAATAATTATGTAATTCATAGTAAATCTTTGTCTTCCGACTAAAACAATCTCAACTCAAATATTCTTCATAGACTAAGTGGGGTTTTAAACTCACCTTTGCATTTCCTCAATTTTCCTAAAACAGGACATCCAGACTTGTAGCTCGCACTGATAAATACAACATACCAAGATACTACATACTAAGGTGGGAGGATTTCACTGTTAGCAATTTCATAATAATTAATCTCAAATTATGAAAGCAAAATCTTTAAAGCCACCTGTGCTACAGTTATAAAGATGAAATAAAATGTCAGATTATATTTTAACTAATAATAATACTTGTAATTTATTAAGTTGGTCATAATAAGGGAGAGGTTGAATTCATTACATCTGTGATAAAAATATGACCCAAGGGCTGGTTCTTCAAGCAAAATGCTTCCAGCTGGTTTCCTGGAAAGTCCTATCAGCTCCTACCAGTGATCCACAAGGACCAGAGATCTTGAAGCATATTGTTCTTGGTCCTAAGGATCTTCCCTTACATTTCATATGGAACCCCCTTTGCAGCTCAGCTCCAGAGAGCTAACCAAAAAGCTACTAAGAGTACAGAAGTCCTTCCCTCCATGTGTGAAGATCTCAGGGCATAAAACATATTTCACATAAGAACAAGCTGGCCGCTCAATTTACCTTAGCACAGGTCAACATATAAATCCAGGATGTATAGCCATCTCCAATCCCACTTCCTATGACATTTGAACACTTGTTTTATTAATGCTTACCCGTACACCTACTATACTATTTCACGTAGTCCACTAGGTGGCAGGGGTGTTTACAAGGAAGTAAAGGTGAGCAATGTCCAGGTCTCCTTAAATAGTTCAGCAAGCAGAAAATGAAAGAGAACCTGATTAGAGACATATATGATATTTCTAAGTTTCTTCATAAGTGTGTATTAAAATACAAAATCATACACGCGCGCACACACACACACACACACACACACAATTTTAAACAAAATACAAAACCCCACCACAAATCACAAGTACTACCTTGCTCAAGCAACATTACTTATTTTAAATAATTGTTTAACAAAATCTGCTTTTTTTTTCATTCTTAGGAAAGGGTGAACTTTAAAGGAAATCCTGGATTACCTCTGTTCCACTGACACAATCATTTATTTCCTATCTGTCCACTTACATGCTCTGGGTTGTTTCCTCTTGTCTGTCATCTGCTGCATGTCAAAACTTGTTATTTAATCAGAGCTAACATGTCCCTTTTAGCCATGCAACTGGACTCCGGATTTGACTTGGTCAAGTTTGAGAGGAGATATCTCTATTCTCTTTCTGCAGTCTTTGTTTAAGCCATGTTAGAAAGTATCCTCTTGGCTTGACAATAACATCACCTCCATGTGTTCTAAGTGATAAAAATAAATAAGGCCTAGTGGAAAAAAACTGAGTTTTTTGTCTTTTATTTCAACCAAAGACTTAGATTTAAGTGCTGATTTTACCACATATTACCTATCTGATTCTGGGTGAGTTTTCTGACATCTCCAAGCCTTAATTTCCTTGTCGGTAAAATGAAGAAAATAGGTTAGCACACAGGATCATTTTGAAGATGAATGAGATTATATAAAAATCATTTCAAAGCATTAAACAAATGTAGATGATTAAACATATGTGTAAATATAAACAATTAACACATTACTATTGAGTAATAACTACTCAAATTTTGAAAGAAACATAAGACTCAGGAATATCAATATTGTAAAGCTAGAAAGAATACAACAGCAAGTTCTACAAAGCCCATTTTTAAATTTTCTAGAGGACAAACCCTTGAATACACGGAAGGCTGTGATTGTGACTGGAGCACATAGATTTACCGAGAGCTTTTGTGAACTTTGGCTTGACAACATGAGAAGTCAAATTATTCAAATGCTTTTCTCCAGAAGTCGAAATTATTTATTAAGAGAATGTGTGCTGTGACTGTTTCACTTGATACAGATGCAAAGGGTTGTTCTCTAAAACTTCAGATCTACTAGCTTCATTTTGGATTCTTGTCCTTTTAATTGAATCCTAGAAATTTCACATTTAACCAGTTGATTCCTGATTGCATGCATTTTTTATTGGTTCTTTTGAGTTATACATGACAGTAGAGTAGAATCCATTTTGACGTAATTATGGAATATATCTTATTCTAATTCAGTGCCCATTATCTTTCTTCCCCACACCCTCTGCTTTAAAATCTACACTAGAACAGAGTATATTGAAAGGTATTTTAAATATTTTTCATATAAGAAAAATGTTTACCTTCAAGCAAAACATGTACTTCCCTGTCAAAAAATTAAAGTCTTCTAAAAACTTACTACTCTTCATTTATCCCAAGTATGTGTATGAAGACACAAATGATGTGACTCTACTTTGTGTACAATCAGAGACACTAAAAATTGTGCTCTATATGTGTACTATGAATTGAAATGCATTCTGCTGTCATATATAACATAAATTAGAATAACTTTTTTAAAAAGAAAAAAAAAACCTTACTACTCTAAGTGTGGACCATGGTCCAGCAGCACCTTAGAGCTAGAAATGAAGAATCTCAGACTTCATCCTAGACCCCTTAAATAAGAATCTGCATTGAATAACACTCCCAGTTATTAGTATGCATTTAAATGTTTGAAAAGAACTGGTTTTGAACCTCAAATACATATATTTAGTTCAATTATTATGTCATTTGATCTATGCAACAATATTGACTTTCTCTATAACTCCATTCAAAATTATGAGACTGCTTTTATCATATGTGCTTTTTCTTCACCTCCATGGAACATTGCATGGAATGTGAGGTTATTTTTGATTGGGCCTCCACCACCTCACTGAGTTTCACTTCCCTCTCTCTGCATTCCTTCTCCCTCTCAAGCTGTTTCAGATGTGCTATAATATTTGAAATTGTCATTAAGAGGTTAAATGTGCACCGCATAGGGTTCTAGTTGGGCGTTCACTTTAACTACAGCACTGCCTGAAATATAAAATATAAGAATGATAAACAGATTGCTAGCCAGGAAGACATTGAACAGGTAGTTAAAGTGGAAAATATTCACAGCTTCACTAAGATTGGCCCAAGGCACCATGGAACATTCTCTTTCTTCATCTTTTTTTCCTTTATATAATCTGTTTATGGAATTCCCAATTCTACATGAACTGCCATTATGAGGAAATGGGCTTTGCTTATGGAGATAAAGATGGTAATTCAATTTAAAAAGAAGGATGAATAAGAAGAGTGATGAGAAAAAGGAATCCACACAATAGAAAACTGGTTACTTACAGCACAGGAGAAGACACAGATTTTAAAACCCAGAACAAGATTCCAGGTGTTAAGGGATAAGGAAATAGTCACAGATCTAGTCAGCTTTGAAGCCTGAAGACTCACACTCAGAGATACGAGGAATCCTGGCTCTTTGCTTAGTGGACAAAGCAACTCTTTCAGGGTCTTCTGCAACAAAGAACATAGGCAACTTTATATTTTAATTTTAGATATTAGCCAATATTCAAACTGATGGTTTTTAAAGCATTTTAATTGGGAAAACACTTAGAACTATATTGCTAAAAGCATAAGCTTCAAGATATTCTAAATGATCAAAATATCACATTTTTAAAGCCCCAGTAATTTGAATTCAAACTTTGGCCATTGGTAATTATGAATCAGCTTGGATTTTGGAAAGAGAGGGAGAGAGAGAGAGGGGGGGGGGGAAGAGAGAGGGAGGGAGAGAGAGAGAGAGAGAGAGAGAGAGAGAGAGAGAGAGAGAGAGAGAGAGTCTTAAAATGGCAAATTAGTATAAACAAAATGGAAAGAATGACCGAGGATGGCTACATATGCCTAATTATAAATTTACTATAATTAAGTGTAAGTTCAAATATAGAATCAGCTTGGATTTTGGAAAGAGAGGGGGGGGGAAAGAGAGAGAGAGAGAGAGAGAGAGAGAGAGAGAGAGAGAGAGATCTTAAAATGGCAAATTAGTATAAACAAAATGGAAAGAATGACCCAGGATGGCTACATATGCCTAATTATAAATTTACTATAATTAAGGTACATTTTCTTAATGAGTAATGATTTTGAGCATATTTTCATATACTTATTAACTTTTGTATGTATTATTTGGGGAATAGATTTTTTTTGTTTAGGTTGTCATAATTTGGGGTTGTTGAAGTTCTTTATCTTTTATCAGGTATATGCTTTAAAAATATTTTCTCACAATTTGTTTCCTATCTTCATTTTCCTAAAGGTGTCTTTTGAAGAGACAAATATTTTATTTTATTTTATTTTTAGAGAGAGAGAGAATTTTAATATTTTTTATTTATTTTTTTTTTAGTTTTCGGCAGACACAATATCTTTGTTTGTATGTGGTGCTGAGGACCGAACCTGGGCCGCAGGCATGCCAGGCGAGCACGCTACCGCTTGAGCCACATCCCCAGCCCCAAATATTTTATTTTGATTTGTGTATTTTTTTATGTGATGCTGAAGATGGAACCCAGTGCCCCCCGCATGCAAGGCAAGCACTCTGCCACTGAGCTACAGCCCCAGCCAAATATTTTATTTTTATAAAGTCCAATTTATCACCTTTATCTTTTATGAGTTGTATTCTTGGTTCATATCTAAGAAATGTTTACCTAAAACAAAGTCATGAAGATTTTCTCTTTTGTTCTCTTCTAGAAGCTCTTCTAGAAGTTGTACCATGTTAGCTTGTACATTTAAGCCTATGATCCATTTTAACTTTATTTTTGTATATGATGTAAAACAAACATATTTGATTTTACATAAGAACATGTTATTGTTCCAGCATGATTTATTAAAAATTCTTCTCCCCGCTAAAAAAAAGACAACTCATAAGCCTTCTAAAGAATTCTACTGCCTAAAGTCATAGATTACAGTGTAAGTTCAAATATAGATTTTTTTTCCCCGCTTTGAAGCAGTTATTTCAACTGGGCATGGTGGCGCACGCCTATAATCCCAGCAATTTGAGAGGCTGAGGCCAGAGGATCGAGAGTTCAAAGCCAGCCTCAGAAGATTAGTGAGGCACCTGGCAACTCAGTGAAACCCTGTCTCTAAATAAAATATAAAAAAGGGCTGGGGGTGTGGCTCAGTGGTTAAGGGCCCTGGGTTCAATCCCTGATACTAAAAAGAAAAAGAAAAAAATAATAAACAAATAAAAGAAGAGGTATTTCAGCCCTTTGCACCTCAGTTTTCCTATTTGTCTTTTACTCATTCCCAGTCCTCATCTTACCTGTCCTAATTCATAGGAGGTAATGACCCAATAGCCCCAATTTCTTTCTTTTTTTTTACTTAGTTAACCTAATTTTTTATTACTTTTTAAAATTTATATATGACAGTGAAATGCATTACAATTCATATTACATATATAGAGCACAAATTTTTCATAAATTCATGTCTTCATACACGTACTTTGGATAACCATGTCCATCATATTCCATTGTTATTTCTAACCTCATGGCCCCTCTCTTTCCCTCCCACCCCTTGCCCTATCTAGAGTTAGTCTACTCCTCCCATGCTCCACCTCCCTACCCCACTATGAATCAGCCTCCTCATATCAGAGAAAACATTCAGCATTTAGTTTTTTGAGATTGAATAACCCCAATTTTTTTAAAATTTTTCTTTTTATTTATATATGACAGCAGAATGCATTACAATTCTTATTACACATCTACAGCACAATTTTCATATCTCTGGTTGTGTACAAAGTATATTTACACCAATTCATGTCTTTATACATGTACTTTGGATAATAATGATCATCACGTTCCACCATCATTTCTAATCCCATACCCTCTCCCTTCCCCTCCTAGGAGGTGTTTCTAATGTCCTCATGAACCTGTCAGCTCTACTTAGGATGCAGTATCCACTATTCTGATACCTGCTTTACTCCTCTCATGGATTTCCATTGCTTAATAAAATACCTTTGCATTTCACTCTTGCCACAGCTGCCAGTGTCCATTGCCAAAATTTAATTTTTAGCCAGCCAGTCACAGTGGTGCAGACCTATAATCTCAACTATTCAAGAAACTGAAGCAGGATGATCTCAAGTTTGGGGCCCGCCTCAGCAAATTAGTGAGACCTTGTCTCAAAATAAAAGGGACTGGACTGGGAATATAGCTCAGTTCGAATAGCCCCAATTTCTAACCAGAAGTCTGACAGGGGTTTTTTTTTCCTGATTTTTTTTAAAAGTCTTGCAAATATATCTATCAACACTTATAAGAAAATTACCAAAAACTATAAATTACATGAATTCATGAATTCAATACTTAAAAAAACTGAGATAGTTAATAATAGTTTCTTATAGTTAATAACTACCTTTCTTCAGATATTTTCTGAAGTCAAATAATGCATAACTGACTAAATTTTTTAAAAAATCATTAGGTGCTCAACTTTAAACTAAATGCAGCTTTTTATTGGGAAAAAATGAAGATTTTGAGTAATGGGAAGAACATATGTTTAAGGCATTCCATTTATTTTTTTCCTTATAATTAAAGTTATGTGAGTATGAAGGAATTTAATTAGCACATTCACATAATAGATTCATGCTAGAATGAAGAAACTAGAAATTAATAATATGTTTACCTTCTTTCAGGGCATAAAGGTGCAGCCCTTAGGACTGCTTGTTTTCAGTCTTGGCAGGAAGGAAGTACTAGGGAAATCTATTTCCTGTTGCTACTAAGGTTAGTCTTCACACTCATAACAGTTTTTAGAATACTTATAGATGTCCTAAGAAATCAGTCACATGCTTCCTCTTTATTTTAAAATACAAAAGTCAAAGATTGTTGTACAAGATTTTGTAAAGTCTTCACAGATTAGAAGAAAGGAAACAGGTCTTTTTGGTGGCCAGAAGCACAAACTTGTTTTTACTAAAGTCGTGGTTTGAAGGCACATTATATATTTTCTATTCTGAAATAATTTTAGCTTAGAGACATGCTAAAAGAATTATGCAAAGCATTCTTATACTCTTCACTCAAATTTACCAATTGTTAAGTTTGGCACATTTTCCTCAAATCTCTCTTGCTGTCTACTTATATATACATACATATAAAAATTCTTTGAACCATTTGAAAATAAGTTATAGATATTGTTCCTTTTTATCCCTTTAAGACTTCAGGGAGCACCTCTTGAAAAAGGAGCATTCTCTTCTTCCATAGCTCCAGCAAAATGAACAATTTTGAGAAACTTGACACTGATGCTCTTCTATTCACATTCATATGTTACCTTTATTAAGCCACTTCAAATTCTAAGTAAGCAGACTAAGCATATCAACTAGACATTCAATTTCCTTTAAGGGATAATGGACAACCAGAACTTAAAAATAGTCATTTCATTTTCCAGAATGTACTAGGAATAGATTAGGAACCTAATTCACTGAACAAACATAATAGAATGCTTTCTGTTGTTCAAATAGGAAAAGAAAAAAATTCTTAAACTAAGATAATATAGTTTAGCTACCTACTAAAAATAGGATAACTAAGAGAATATACAAATTACAGAATTAATACATAAAGGATTCTTTTATTGTAAGATACCATCAAGAAAAAGTAGAAAGATCCTTTGTCTTGGAAACTCTGAACAAATTCGAATGTATTTGGAGTATAGGATTCTGATCTCACACACGCATAAATTTAACTCATTTGTTTTCATTTATCAAAGTTTAACTGTGGGAAAATATGCCAGTAGCATAGCAAGGGCTAAAGAACCAAAAAAGAAAGTTTTTTTTTTCTCTTTTTTCCCCAAAAATTTAGTACAATATGTGGAGTAAAAAAAAGACCTTCTTGTCCTGAATCTCGCTTGGTGCTCAACCTAAAAGCTGGCCATCATAGCAGGACAGTTCACAATGAAATTAAGAGTGGGAGGAAAGAGGGAATTAATAATTCAGTCAGTAAAGGATCTGCTGTGAGCAATCTATTTGCAAATAATCACAACATTCTTTGTATGGCAGTTCAGATTGTTCAGGAACCCTTGGAAGATGTCCCAAGAGGTCAAGGTCCTAATGTTAAAGCCGATCCCACACAACTGAATAAAACACAGACATCTTGGCCATTTCCCTTAACAAAGCCTTGTGGAACAAGGAACTCCAAAAGCTTTCAAGAGAAATGGCCAACATTTAACTTTGCAAATGCATGTAAAACCTATTTAATAAATGCTTTCATGAGGAGAACATTCTGGTGAAGTAAAAATAATACCAGAATAAAGTTTAACCTAAGTACAATAGTACTAAGGTAGGCACAGTCTTGCATAGGCCAAATACAAGTGAAATTTCGGTTCTCTTATTTCTTTACCTGGAAACAATTTTTTATTTCTAGTTAATCTTTCAAAATTTCAGTCACTAAAATGTCAAATTTATATCTGCAAAGGAGTCTCTTAAATTTTAAAATATATTGACCTTCTATTGATTGCATTATAATTATATTATATAATTTGTAAGTTGCAGAACTTAATATGCTCTATAAACAATGAGCTCTCAAATGTTTCCAAGAAAAAAAATAATTATAGAATATATGCTTAGTAGGTATTTATATTTGCCTACAGAATTTTCACTGCAACTAATACTGCACTTTCAAATTAGGTATATATTTTTTAAACTTTTTTTTACTAATTCTTTTAAAAACAATTTGTGTATATTTTAGGCAGTTTTTAAAAAGAAAACTCTTGACTATTTCTGGATCAATTAAAACAATTAGGTCTTATTTTTTATATAAGACATCTTAGAAACTACTAATTGTAAATTATGCAAATGATGTTTATGATCATTTGCTATATCCTCTGCATGGATATGTAAAGAAGTCTTCTGTTGATTTTGTGTAATCACATTAAGTATATTTAATTGAAAACATTTTGTTTTTAGGAAAAGTACATTTAATTAAGTTACAGATAAAGATAACAACTTAAGGGGGCATGGCAGATAATTTAATTATAATGTTCATCCTGCAGATAAGAAAATTTGAAAAAGCAAAACAGCAAAACATCTAAATCAAACCAAATGGTGTGCCTTCTTTGTGCATCATATTTCCATGATGAACATGAGAAAGCAAAGAAATTTAACACAGTATGTACATTTTAATACTTACTTCATTCTTAGCTTCATTTTTAAGGATAATTATGTCAAGTTTTAATCTGTTTTAAAAATATAATATCTGCTGATGATATTATCAATAAAATACATTAGTATAAAAATAAAATATACTGATAGACATCTTAACACATCCAATCAACCCACATGTTTAAATTGTAATATTTAGTTCCCAAGTTAAAATTTTAAAAAGAATGGTCAACTAGAAAAAAAATCAGAGCTCCTGCAGTAGGGTACAGGAAAACATGATACAGCTTCTAGACAAGGATGAGGATTTGGGGGTTTTATTCACATACAAAATCATTACAGATTCCAAGAAGAATCAGAGAAACTTTGGATTCTCTGTGATGTTTCAAATCTTTACTGCATTGCCCATGGAAAGAACAGAAGCCTTTAACATTTATTTGATGGTCATTTGCATGGGCAGAAATTGAAGGCACCTACCAAGCTGCATAAACCAAAAGCTTTATGTTCTTGACTTTCTCCTCTTCCAATGTCAAACACCCATGTTTTCATTATACTCTTCAAACTTGTATCAATAAAAAGCATCAGAGTTGTTTAAAAATAAATGATTGGCATGCATGATAGTGATTACTAGAGTTTGGTGTTTCAGGGAGGATAGATAGAGGGAGGTTGGGTAATGTGTACCAAAACACAATTAGACATAACTAAAAAGTTCTAGTGTTCTATGGCATAGCAGGGTGACTAGAGTGCACAATAACCTATTGTATATTTTATGAATGACTACATAAAAGGATCTAGAAGTCTCCAAATACAGAGTAATGATAAGTAGAATAGAAATGCTAATTACCTGGATTAATTCACATATATATTGTAAACATGAATTAAAATATCACATGGACCCTAAATATATGTATAATTGTTATGTGTTAATTAAAAATTGCTTTTAGAAAAGATTTAAGGAGATGGAAATATTAAGAACATTGATTTGAATATTACACACTGTATACGTGTATCAGATTATCACACTGTACCACATTGTTTATATAATTAAATGATAATTAATTTTTTAACAAAACATCAGAGTGAGGAGTTGTTATCACAACAAATTAGAGTGACTTAGGAGCAATTAAAGTTCTCTGCTTACCAAACTTCCTAAGCTATTCTGACCAGTTCTTTTCTCCAAAAGTACCTGCAATGTTGAGTATACTCATGCAAATTATTCATTTTCTGGCTCATAAGATAAATTCCTAATCTAGGAATAATCATTCCTCTACTAAACATTTTTCTGCAGATTAAGAAACCTTTCTATTCTTTGAAGGTTATAAATATCAAAAATGTGGGCAACCTTTCTGTGGGAACTTTTGGGGAGTAAAAACACAATGATGGATATTCCACAATGTTTGAACTCCAAAGTAGGCACAGGTTTGTAGAATTCCGTCAAACTATTCATCAACGTATGTACTGAAATCTGACCATTTGATTTTTAATTCCAACTCTAACATGAGAAAGAGCCCCAAAGAGAAATGCCTTAATCTTTCCCAGTTTCTTTTTTAGTGGTTTTCTTTGGTGCATTGTAGTTTTACATTAATAGTGGGATTCATAGTGACATATTTGGACATGCATGCAGCTTAATTTGATCAATTTCATTCTCTAGTACTTCCCCTTTCCTATTCCCTTCCCCAGATTCCCTTCCTCTACTTTACTAGTCTCCCTTCTATTTTTTTTTAATTAGTGCATTATAATTATACATAAAAGCGGGTCCCAGCCTCTTTTATTTTATTCAGATGTTATACTTAGCTCATAATGTCAAAAGAATGATCTTGAAAATAATTGTGCAACTTTTGTGGCTATAATGGTACTCAACCATTCTTTAATTATAAGTGTCAGAATTCCTGAGTGACGACATCTATAACCAGGGTCCTGAAGGAAAGGTGCTGCACAGACAGGCACGGTGACTCAATGCTAACAGAGTTGCCTTACTCTCACTCTCCAGGCCTTTTCCTCCAGTTTGTGAACTCGTGTTCACAAGATGGCATCTTTACCTCCCATCACACATTACATTGCTCTAGCTCTTCTCTTCCTGGTTTTCATTAACTGGAATATCACATCTTCAGCTTCAAGAGAAGGTAGAGAAGTTAGTGTTCAGCTTTTGCAGCAGCTTCTATGCTGAATGTGCCCCAAGGAGATAGATGGTCGTGGGAATGGGTATTGGAAAAAATAACCAAGAACATCTACCATATTTGCTTGGAAGAACTTTGGGGAGTATGTTAGTACTGTCCTTACATTCCCCCATAACAAAGTATATTGATTTTACTCTACATCATGTGCACTTATTTTTCTCCTGGGGTTTCTTACTTTATCCATTCCCATAAACCTCTGACTCTGGTCTCAGCAGCAAGAGGTAACATGTTGTTTCACCAAAGCTTCTTAGTCTGCCTTTTGAGAAACCTGGCGCAAGCATCCCAAACAACTGGAGCATTTCTCAGGATCACTGTAAGAAAGATAAAAATGAACATGCAATGGCTTTAGTGAAAGCCATTTTAAAGTTTTTTTTTTAATTGATAATAATTTCATGAATAAATAACTTTTATATAATGGTTCCTTTAAAGAACTATCCTGTAAAGAGTTGATTATAGCAAAATATGTTGCCTGAGTCTACAAAATCTGTCTCTCTTATACATGTTCCTTCTGCTAGCTCACACAGGTTTACTTAATCTTTATGCCCATCTTCCATAGGATTTGCTTTTATATGTAAATAGGTAATGCTAAGCAAATGTAACTCCTCTCTTAGAGGGATATAGAATAACAGGCACTTTTCAGTGGCTTGTAACATTGAAAAAAAAATCAAATGCCATGACCCCAGAACACCTTAGCCAGTGCTATGCAGGCATGCCCCTCAGACTGCATTTCAACAATAACAGGAAGGCCACAAACTCAGAAAAACAACTCCCCATTGACACATGGAGGCCTAAATTTCCACCACTAGAGTTCCATTTTGATGATATAAAGCTTTCACCCATCTCAAAAAGTAGGTACCACTGGAAATAATGATCATTTAAACTGAAATCAATTAACTCTACCTTAGTGTAAATGAATCCGGAGTGATTTCCTGTTATGATAGCTCATGAATGGGGTACAGAGGTGAAGAACATTACTATACATAAGCAATATGTCATATCCAGGAACATCACCCATTACTGCCCTGATGTCCAAAAGGTAGATGCAAAAGGATAATTTGAAACTGTAATTTCTTAGGGGAAGAAGAGACTAAGCTCTGTGGCATGTTCAATTTCTGAAAATTTAGTCACGTATGATTTGTACAAACTTTTCTTTTTGTATTTCATGCATCAATTATAGAGCATCTTTTACAGCTCTAGAAATTAAGACATCTCCAAGCATACAGCTATTTTAAATAATTGAAGAATACACAAGAGGGACACAAAAGCTAATAATATCAGATATCATTATGTTTACCTAAAACTAAATTTTACCCGAATTGTAGACTTTCAAAATCACTGCCCACATATATGTGGTAGCCCTGGAGCAGTTACTGTCTCCTGCTAAAGTTTCCTTCACAAAAACAAGGAAAAAAGTGTCCTTGGAGAGGAAAAAAAAGAAACCAGTGCCATTCTGTCATCTGTAGTCGAGTCTAGCTTTATCCCAGATTTGCTCATGATTGTCACGCCCCTGGAAGGTCTCATATTTGCCTTTGGTCTCTCTTTTGCCATTTCAATCCCTGATGGATAAGGCAAGTCCTATGAAATCAAAAACACTGCCCTTGCCTCTTCCAACTATAAATAAAAATAAAAGTAATTCATGCTTACTTTCTCAACAGAGGAGGAAAATCCAAAGTTATGCTTATTCAACTTTAATGAAACGATATTTTAATAACTACCTACTTTCCCTCTGAATGTATAATTGTTTTGAAGCTTTTGTAAAGAATCAGACTCAAGTTTTCTCTTAATGATCTATTACACTTTTAGAGAACCTCATGAACCTAGAACATAAATTATACAGATTCACAATAGTTATTTACTCGTAAACAAGAGATAGGGAAAGAAAAGAGCAGTTTGTGCATTATGGAAAATTACAGTTTTCAACATCCATTATTTTCTTCATGAATGGAGCCTTAAATTCATGGGAAGGAAAAAAAATCCCTGAGTATTTGCTAATGTTGTGGTTTATTCCAGCAGTTGCTTCAGATCAGATCATACAGTTCTCATTCATTCACTTGGTTTGTGAAACCAGTTACTCATGGTCACTCAACTTCTTTCCTATTGGATCCTAACAAAGGCATTGACCAGGACTATTGTTCTCAAAGGTTAAAATGCCCCCAAGAACCACTACCTCACTGCCAAAGTATGTCCAAGTCATAGGAACAAACTCAGCAATATGAGCAACGTTTCCTGGAGAGGAAATTTGGAGATCTGAATTTTAACCTGATCTGTACAACTAACTAGATGAGAAAAACTCAGTCAATTGTCCTATCGTGAATGTCTGTCCCATATATATATATATACACACACACACACACACACACACACATTTTAAATAAGTGAACAGTTATCTAACATAGCTTTTCCTCAACTATGATCCAAAACACTAAATTTTTGATGAAAAGTTTGTTCAATTCTGAGACCTACATACCTTTCTCTAAGGAACATTAACACTGCAAAGCTTCTGAGAATAGCTGCAGTAGTGCTTAACTTTGTTCAACCCACCCAGAATATTTTACATTTTTTTGTAATCTAATACCCCTTAACATCTGTGGAACATGTATTAAGAAATGCTTGCTGTACTGGCAATTTTCCAGCTATGTTCTGCAGATCCTTCTATAGATTTCCAGGTAAACATAGTAAGAAGTGGGGAAGGAGCAGAGAGGTGGAGAGGAAAGGATCAGCAGATAGGATACTGGGTTAGAGGCTTTCTTTCAACTTTTTACTTTCTGGTCTCTAATAAATAACATTCTGAATAAAGGAATCTATGACTCAAAATAGGTTTATCTAGAATCCTTTGACTAAGAAATTATTTATTTCTAGTTGAACTGACATTTTACACACACTACGTGATTGCAAAGAAAGGGACTTCAGTCCTTCTAAGATAGTTTCTTGTGGTACATTGAATTATTGTCCCTGATTATTCATACCTGTCGATCCCTCACTATGCTTTCCTGAAGGTAGACTTTCTATCTCCACCCCACTGGTTTGGGTTTAACCTTGTGACTTGCTTTGACTGAGGGGACATAAGTGTCTTAAGTGCTTTTGTGATTGTGTCTCCCTTGAGCTCTCTTCACCATGAGAAAAGCATTGCTCAGATGGTGGGTGCTCATAGGCCAAGGGCAGGAAGTAGAAGACCCATGAAGCCCTGCTGAGACCAACGAAACTCCAGCCAACCCACAGGCCTCGGGTTATATCAGTGAGAAATTTATGTTTATTGTTATAAGTCTTTGAAATTTAGGGGTTGTTAATCAACACAGCAAAAGTTGATTGCTATGATGTTAAAGCAAGTGTCTACAACATTACCCTTGAATGGTTTTAAACTAGAAAATAAGGTTCAGAATAGAATATGCCAATTTTTCTAGTATTTTTTCAGTAAATTTTCCTAACTTTCAAAAAATACAAGAATGCTCTCCTCTCTCTACACGTACATCCCATTCTTCCTCCTCTAAGAAATGCTTTATCCTCCATAATTCACAGAACAATCAGAGGTTAACATAATGCCAATAAAACACTGCATATAATTTTCCATCAGGGAAATAATTTTTTTTCCTTTGTTCATAAGGCCAAATACTGCTTTGGGGGAAAGGATTTAATAGGAAAATTTTAATATGTATATCCATGCCTATAATTGTCTTCAGAGACCTTAATCAGGTCAAATTAAAATTCAGCTATGTTTAATCAAGCTGTAAATCAAATGAGAGCCTTCCCAACCAGCAAACATGAAAAGAAGTCTAGGGGAAAATAACTGTATTCCCTCCATCCTAAAAATTGAAAGCACATCTACTAACAACAGATACATAGTTTATGAATAACTTTCACTTTACTCAAGTGCTTTAAACTTATAAGACAGTTTTACACAAGCAGTTTCTCATAGAAAGTGGAATGATTATGGAATTATTCCACTTTATGGAAAGTACAGTCAGAAAAACACTCCCCTTGGAGCAAAAGTCCACTAGTTAGTTATCAACCCATGGGGCGGTACCAGAAAATGAATAATGCAAGATTTATGAAAGTGAGCTAGCCTTTCTGAATTAAACGAGTGCAAAGAAAAGAAGGAAAACTCGGAGAAAACTTGTATGAGAGCGATAATAGACAAAACAGCAGGGAGATTTCATTTCCTGAATGCTGATTCTTGGAGTTTGTGATTCTTTTGAAAAGGAATAAGAAAGGGATTTGTGAACTATAGAGGAAGATGATGTTCTCTTACTTATGCAATTAAAAAATACCAATATTGAGTATTAAGTGCCAACTATGAAACAGTAAAGATGGAATGAAATAATGTAAATAGGGCACAGAGACCTAGCACAGTACATGACATGCCCACTTTACAAGTGAGACAAAAACTCCAGCGTTCAAATCTCATGTTCTTTCAACTATTAAAAAATTGGATTAAAAAAATCAATACAGTAGACAAATGTTTAGTCAAATTAAGAAAAAAATAAATGAAAAAGATTCAACTAACATCAGAAATGAAAGAAGAAACATTATAACTGGTGTCACAGACTAAAAAGAACTCAAAGGAGACTGTGAACAAATGTACACCAACAAGTCAGATAACCTAGAAGAAATGTATAAATTTCTAGAAACATACAACTTACCAGAACTGAAGCATGAAGAAATAGAAACCTCCACAGACCTGTAACCAGCAGGGAGATGGTATTGGTTATCAGAGAGAAGAAGGGAGGGGAGGGGAGGGGGGATAGTAGGGGATAGGAAAGGTAGCAGAATACAACAATTACTAATTGGGCATTATGTAAAATTGTGGATGTATAACCGACGTGATTCTGCAATCTGCATTTGGGGTAAATTGGGAGTTCATAACCCACTTTAATCTAATGTATGAAATATGATATGTCAAGAGCTTTGTAATGTTGTGAACAACCAATAAAAAAAATAAAAAAATTTAAAAAAAAATTAATCTGTAGATTCATACCTGTGAGTGAATTCTTTGGGTAGAACAAATGATAACTCAGTTCCAGCATTGCTCTCCAAAGTTGCTGTTGGTGCATGATCATGAATCAAAAAAAACAAAACAAAACAAAAAAAAAACTTTGTAACAAAGAAAAGCCAAGGACCAAATGGCTTCATTAGAGAATTCTGCCAAACAGTTAAAGAACAATTAAAACCAGCTCTCCTCCATCTCCTCCAAAACTTGAAGAAAAGGGAACACTCTTGGTATAGATGGGATATGTATGTCCCCAGAGGTTCAGGTGCTAGAAGCTTGGTCCCCGGTGAGGTGGTGTTGAGAGGTGGTGAAACCTGTTAAGAGGTGGCCCCAGTGGGAGGTAATGGGGTCTTGACTGCCTTGAAAGGGATTAACGTTGGTCTCACAGATCAGGTTGGGTCTCAGAGAAATGGGTTGGTTCTGGTGAGAAAAGGTTGTTATGATGAGTGAGGCTGGCCCCCGCCTGCTCTCTGCTCTCTTCCTTTCTCACCTTGCAGCCTCTTGCTTCCTCTCCTGCCATGTAATGCCTTCTACCATGTCATAATGCAGCCATGAGACCCTCACTAGATTAGGCTACACAATCTTGGGCTCTCAGTCTCCAAAACCATAAGCCAAAGAACCCAAACAGACCTTTCTTTATAACACTCAATGTTGTGTCAGGTACTCTGTTACAGCAATACAATACAGACGAAGGAAACTTCCAAACTCATTTTATGAGGTCAAGCATTACCCTGATACAAAAGCCAAATACACTACAAGAAAACTATAAACCAGTATCTCTGTGATGAACATAAAATAAAAATCTTCAACAAAATACTAGCAACCAAACTGAATAGCACATTGAAAGGGTTATGCATCATGAAAAAGTATAACATATCCTCAGATCGCAAGGATCTTTCAACACATAAAAAGCAATTGATGAAATATGCCATATTAACCAAAGAACACCAACAGCAAAATACAATACAATCTCAGTTGATGAAGAAAAAAAATTTGACAAAATTTAACACCTATTCTTAAAAAGAAAGAAAGAAAGTATTCAGCAAACTAGGAACAAAGGAAACTACCTCAACTAATGAAGACCATATGAAAAGACCACAGCTAATACCACACTCATTGAACAAAAACTGGAAGTTTTTCCTTTGAGAACAGGAAAGAGACAGGATGCCTGCTCTCCTTACTTTTATTTAGCCAGCCCAGTTAGGCAAGAAAAAGAAATAAAAGGCATCCAAATTAAAACGGAAGAAATGAAAATATCACTGATCTTAGATGAGGTAATCTTGTATATAGAAACCCCTAAATATTCTACAAATAAGCTCTTGGAACTAATAAAAGAATTCAGCAAAGTTGCAAGATACAAAATCAACAAACTATATGATAATGATAAGCAATTTAAAATGGAAATTTAGGAAACAGTACAATTTATAATAGCGCCAAAATAATAAAATGCTTGGGAATTAACGAAGGAGGTAAAAGACTTGTACTCTGAAAACTGCAAAACATTGATGAAAAAATTTTTAAAAGACAAACAAAGGACCAGGCATTTCATGTTCATGGGTTAGATGTTTTAACATTGTTAAGATGTCCATACTATTCAAAGTAATCCTCAGATTTAATGGAATACCTATCAAAATCTCAATGGCATTTTTTTACAGAAATAGGAAAAGCAATTCTAAAGTTCATAAGGAACCACAAAAGACCTCAAATATACAAATTGATCTTGAGAAAGAGCACACTTGAAAGTCTCACACTTCCTAATATCAAACATATTTCAAAACCACAATTCCAATAGAGTGGTACTGGCACACAGACAGTCATATTGAACAATATAGTAGAAATAGATAACCTAGAAACAAACCCTCAGGTGCATGGTCAGATAATCTTCAACAAGAAAACAAGGCCATGCAAAAGGGAAAAGACAGTCTATTTAACAGATGGTGCCAGGAAAATAGGAAATCCATATGCCAAAGAATGAAGTTATGCCCTTACATTTCACCATCTATAAAAATTAACCCATGATGGATTCAAGACCTAAGTGAAAGACCTGAAACTATAAACTCCTGGAAAAATGTAAGGGAAAAGCTTCATGCAATTGGATTTAGGCAGGATTTCTTAGCTAGAACATCAAAAACACAGGCAACAAAAGTAAAATCAGACTATTGTAACTGCATCAAACTTGAGAACAAAGAACGAATCACAGAGTGAAAAAAACAAACTGAAGAATGGGAGAAAATATTTGCCAATCATATATCTGATAGAAGATTAACACTCAGAATACACAAAATCAACAAAACAACTCAACAACAAAAACAAATAATCTGAGAAACAAAACTGGGCAAAGAACTTACACAGATATTTCTCAAAAGACAGCATACAAATAGCCAGCAAGTACTTGAAAAGATATGCAACTTATCATTACAGAAATGCAAATTGAAACTACAAGGAGCTTTCACCTCGTACCCCTTAGAATGGCTATTATTTAAAAAAAAAAAAAGCATATAGAATAACAAGTGTTTCTAGGATATAGAGAAATTGGAACTCTCAAGTACTGTTGATGGGAAAACCAAATGGAATGGGCTCTCTGAAATACAATACAGTCACTCCTCAAAAGAAAACAAAATAAAGTTACTACACGATCTCAACAGCTATCATAGTGCTGCACACCTGTAACCCCAGTGACTCAGAAGACTAAGTCAGATTGGACTAGGTTTCCCACCATAACAACAGAATTTAGCTTTATTTATTCTTGACATCTTTACTTCCCTTAAAGGCCCTGTCTCCAAAACAGTCACATTTGGGGGTGTACTAGGGGTTGCGGTTTTAACATGTGAATTGGGAGTGAGGGAGCATAATTCAGTCCACTACAATTACTCATCGAGATTAGTTTCTTAGTTGCACATGTGGATTGTACTAAATAAAAATGGACCCCCCCCCAAAAAAAAAACAACAGTTCACATCATATGAAGGCAAAGTAAGAGATTTATGATAATCTTATGATTCTAGCATCACTATCCACTTACGCTTCAAACCAAATTTTTGGAGGAAATGACTTTAGGAATTCACAATTACACAAATTATATATTTATACAGATCCAGTCTTTTTTGCCTGTTTGGTTGGCTGTTTTACATTTTAATCAGTATCAGGAAAAAACATCAAAGAGGATGCTATCAGGGCCAAGTGAAAGTTTAAAAGAATAATTCTACAATCTGTAAGTTTGTTCCCAAGAGATCTCACAACACCCTGGGGCAGGCTGAAAGCAAAACGGTTCCTCCAAAGATTTTAGTATTCTGGTCTCCAGACTTACTCTAGATTGGGAAGTCCCTAAGTATTTTCAAATGAAGTTTAAAAAATCTATAAATATTTCAGAAGGGTCTTTTGTAATATTCTAGATGAACATTAGATAAAATTTTATTCCCTGGAAACTATATATGTTTTCCTTTTTTTCTAAGTTTATTTTCAAGTCATTCCAATAAGACCTTCAACTGCCATTACTTTTCCCTTAAGAATTTCACCACACTTACCTTCCTAATGCTGACCAGTTTTCTTAATAGTTGCCTAACTTCAGCAAATATTTCTAACAGACCAGAGGAGTATGAATTGAATATGCACAGGCACTCCTATTCCTGACAAAATACAGCTAAGGATTTATCTTTAATTCAAGGGTCTGACTAGTATATCTAATTGCAAACTGGTATCTGGGCTTGTTGGGTTAGTTTCTCTAAAGGAAAATTCATAGTTTTGAGGGTGAAACCTCAACTCGTATCTTTGTATAATGTATGAACAATTATAGGTTAATACATTTTCAATAATATAATTAGGCATTCCCTTTTCAATAATATAATTAGGCACATCTTTTAATCTGTAAAATTAAAATATGGGATCGCTTAGAACCATTTCTAAATGAATGAGAAAATGAGATTTTTCAAATTTAAATAATATTTGAGGAAACAGTCTACCATAGTAAGAACATCTTTACTCAGATAGATTTAATGTTTCCATCCATTATATTTTCAAACATGCAAATTCATGAATGTAATACACCAGGTATTATTTATGAAGGACTAAGTTTTTCTTCCTTGATTCTCACAACTATTGATCTACATAGAATGTTCTTTAATAAGTTCCATACTTCCATGTGTAAATCAAAGTGCTAATTAAATATTTAATTTAAACACCTTCCAATAATACATCAATAATATCCTCAAATACAGTTTACTACATTTTTTAAAAAGTCATTCTAGCCAGGCATAGTGGTGCATGGCTATAACCCCAGTAACTTGGGAGACTAAGGCAGGAATATCAAAAGTTTGAGTCCAGTCTTTGCCACTTAGCAAGATCCTATCTCAAAAGAAAATTTTAAAAAGGCTCGGGGTATAGCTCTCAGTGTTACAGGACCTCTGAATCCAAGAAAGAAAGAAAGGGGAGGGGAGGGAAGGAGGGAAGAAAGGAAGGGAAAGAGATAGAAAGGAAGAAGGAAGAGAAAAGAAAAATAATATGATTTTAATTCAATGGGAACATCAATGGACATTCACTGGAATATCAATAATACTCTTACTATATTTAGATGATGTAATTAGAGTGGTAAATTTCAAATAGAATGAAGTATTGTCAAGTTTTCCACTACCAACCTGGCAATGCTAGCACATAATACTTTTCTACTTCCTGAAAAGTCCAGAAATTGCATAAATCATAGTCAAGAATTTAAAAATATACATCAATGAAATACTGATGATGGCAATAAATGTTCCTTTATGTTGTTGTTGTTGTTGTTGTCATTTTGCTGAAAAAATACTGTTTTATGGCTCCCAGCTTAGACTGGACCTTTGTGCCTGTTGAAACAGCATACCATGGGGGAGGGGTACACAAATTGGAGAGAGGTTGTACCTAATTACCACCTTCCATGTAACATGTGGAACTCTGATTTCTTGTTGGCTGCTGGGGTCATCAGAGCAAGACACATATGGGAGCACTAATCCCAGGAAATGCCTCTGTCAGAAGTTCTAAAACATGCGAGGAGCTCAGGACAGCCATTGAAATAAACCCTCATCCTCTACTTAAGGCTGGCACAAGGCCAACACTTTCACCTCAGAATTGCTTCTTTTCCTCCCAACCTACTTTGTGACTATTTTTTCTTATTAATTTCATGGACTTATGAAATGTAAATTAATTTTAGTATCAGGCTAAGAAGAACATTGGAATGAAAATATGGAGTCACATACAGCGCATGAGAGGGTCAAATAAAAAATTATTTTAGATGGTTTTTACCATTGCTTGCTTGCTTGAGTGAGAGGCTGATTGCACTTATAATTGATTTCTGTGATTCTATTTCACCATTAAAACATTACCAGGTCATCAATGATTCTGCCTTTGGTCAGAAAGCCTCTCCTGCTGAGGCTCCAATCTAATCTTATGAAAAAAAAAATGACATGTTTATGTATAAAAGCTGGCTTTCTGACTGCATTTGATGGTTGGCAGGAACTGGAAAGGAAATAAGCTATCCAACAACCACATTACCAAGAAGCCAGGCTTCTTTTGCAAGATTTGTTCCTAATTCTTTTGAGGTTAGAGAGCAAAATGTGATAAGAATGAAGATTGCTTCTGACACTGTTAATGTTCTGCTCGCCTCTCTCGACACTCTCCCATTATCTCATGAACTCCCTGAGACTCAGCAATCACATTTATGTGGTTAACTCTGGCCCATCTCCTGCCCCACCTTCCAGACCAGCTCTGCAACTTCATGCTTGACATTTCCACCCTTGTGCTCAGCCACACCTCTGGCTCCAACATGTGTTCAAAATGGCACCTCTCATCTCTGCCCTCTCTGTGCCTTCCTTTCCCAGACTCCATAGATCTCTTCTCGTTTTTTCAATTTCCTGTTTGCCACCATTATCAGTCACCCATCTTAGTAGTCACTATGGACACTTCTTCCATTGATTCCCACGTTGATTCCCCATCGGCCTCTCTATTTCAAGCTACACTTTTGTTTTTGTGTTACTGTCAGTCCTATCTTCTGCTTGAAGATGTGACTACCTGCAGCAAAGTCATCACAGGCAACCATTGTCCCAGAAGGTGCAGTCAGGCTGGGGTTGTGGCTCAGAGGTAGAGCGATTCTGGATTCTGTAGCATGTGTGAGGCCCTGGGTTCAATCCTCAGCACCACAGAAAAAGATAAATAAATAAAATTATTATGTCGAACTAAAAATTTTTTAAAAAATCAGTTCCTGAGCTGACATGTTGGAGTGTTGGGGCTACATTAAAAAAAAAAAAAAGGCAGTCCATCTTCAAGACACTTATCTTCCATCTCTCAGGAAACTTTGTTATTATGCAAAATATTTAGATGACGGTAGCATGGTCATAATAAACACAGAAATCCACAGAGTCATCACATGAATGGCACTCTCTAAGATTTTAAAGTACACAATCTGCACACGGCACCAGGCAGCCCTGTGATTCTGCTGTCCCTCAATTCCAGACATTTTAATGGCCCCTTGTCACTTGTGAAAGTAAGTGCACCTGTGTTGGCCTGCAGGAGACACTGTGCTTGGCTTTGGCCTGTGTCTCTGCTGTTATCTCCTAGTCCTTACCCCACCCCCCAGCCCCGCATGCCTGTTCTCCACTCCACCTGGCACACGTTCTCAGAACTGACTCACACTTGCCTCTCATCTTGCCTTTATCATTTATCTGCCTGGTACGCCCTCCCTTTTCTTGTAACCTGTACATCCTACCTTTTCTTCCAAATGTCATTTCTTCCACAAAGACTTATCTATCTCCTACCCAAACAGAAAGTGAGCATTCTCTTCTCTGAACTCAACTTTGCTTATACCTCAGTTACCGTGTGTGTGTGTGTGTGTGTGTGTGTGTGTGTGTGTGTGTTTTGCCTTTTATTACAGTTACTGGCTTATTTGATTGATTCAGTACCAGCTGGTAAACTCTTTCAGATGGCAACTATGTCTCAATTTAGGTCTTCAAGTCCAAGCCCAAGATTTTATGCAGATTTTTAAAAGTTCACTAACTTGAACTAAAACAGTAAGTCTTACTCCATGGATACATTGGATTTTTGTGATTCATTTCAAGAATTTCTATTCCTTAGGGACCTTATCAAAAATGTTTTATTTCATATTTAATTGCCAAAAATATAATCAATAACTATGTTTCCAATCTTTGTACCTGCATTTCATTCTATTTGCTTTACTTCTGCAATAGCTGGGTGACCTTCCACTGCTATTCTATTCATAATTTCTATAACATGTGTTTACTATTTCATTGTTCTCAGCCAAACAAAATCAAACAGGATTTTTTCTTTATCTTGTAAAGTTAGTCCATCCTTCATTTTATAGGTCTTCATTCCACAACACCTTCAGCGTAAATAAATAAGACAGATTTTGCAGGGAAGGCAGAGGTAGTTTCTTATTCAAAAAAAGGACAGATCGAGGTCATAAATAATTATAGGATTGGAAGCAACTTTTATCCTCTATCTGCTGAAACTACAATGCCACTGTAAGTTTTAAAGAGATCAATATCTCAACCAATTTGGGAACTGTTAGTTCATTTTATCACCTTGCTGTTAAACTATGGTAATGATAAGTGCTAATGCTAATCATTACCATATTTGATTTTATTTGGATTAAGTTATAAATGTCTGATAAATAACACAGCTTTCTAAGATTATCTATGTATATTTTTTAGGCCCATGGAACCCTAGATATGTGTCAAAACTAGACCCTGTATACTAACTAGTGGTGGGTGGCACAAAGACATAAATGCAAATAAATTAACAATATTTATACTTTAAAATCACTTGAAAATTCCTGCTATCTCATACTTTCTGCATTGACTGAGTCTAACAAATAAATACAGACCTTTATATTCAATTTCCCTTGATAAACTAATTTTCTCCATTTTTATCAAATTAAGAATACATTTTCTCTTTTCATTTTGGCTCTGAGAAAGATCAGTTACCTGAGAATTAATTTTTACATTTCAGGTCCCCAAATACACAGTAACCCAGACACTGTAAAACTCATAAGATGTAAATTGAAATCATAGGGATTTAAAGGCCCCTTGGCCTAATATCCCCACTCTGAATCCCTGCTAGTTTCTCTAACACTTGGCCATCTCAACTTCTCTTGAATGGGATTAGTAATAGGATGGTCGCTCTTCACAAGCCAAGTTCTTTCCCCTTTGGGTTAATTTCAAAGTTCAGGAAAGTCTTCCTTATGGTGTCTTGAAAACTGCCTTTTCCATTATGTAAAAATGTGAATGTGTAACTGATGTGATTCTGCAATTTGTATTTGGGGTAAAAATGGGAGTTCATAACTCACTTGAATCAAATGTATAAAGGTGATATGTCATGAGCTTTGTAATGTTTTGAACAACCAATAAAAAAAAAAAAAAACTGCCTTTGCATCCGACTTCCCATTAGTTCCCACTTCTACTCTCTAGAACTACAAATAATAAAAAAGTTCCCCTCTCATATTATTTTCTCCCTTTAGAATATTTAATTAAAAACTGCTTTGCCCTTCCTTAGATTGACTCCTGGCCCTTCAACTTGCCAGTTATGAGTCCCTAGGAAAGTTAGTGCCTCTCTGCCTCATGATTTCCTTCTTACATGAAGATAATAACAGGATCCATCTCACAGGGTCCTCTTAAAGATTTCATTAGAAATCAGAAGTACTTAGCACATTGTGAATGCCCTGTGATTACTACAAAGATCTCCTTTCCTCAAGTATATTCTCACAGTATCCTGCATGGGAAACCCTCTTCCTCTCAGTCCATCACCAGCACCTCATTTGCATTAGTGTTCAAATTGTTCTTTCATGATAGATGCCTTTTCCATTTGCCTGGCAATTAGAAATCAGCAGTGATGTTGCTAGAACCCCACGTGGTTCTAAGGATTTCTGCTAACACACTCCAGTCCCACTTTGTTGTACTCTACCTTCTCTGCAGGATAAAGCCGAGCCCTGTCCCAAAGAAAGACCACATTGGTGATCCCACTTACTTCTTGGAGTCACCAGGTCTCTCCTCCCAGAAGTTACTCTCCATATAGAACTGCAAATTCTAGACTGTCATGGAAACCCCGTCTCACCCGTCTTGCCTCAGGCTCACCAAAATAAATACATGAACACATATCCTGTGTTCTTTTCCTCAATGCCCTTGTCTGACATGGTGTGGGTCAGCATCTGACATTGCAGATGGTGCTGTTGATTTAATGGTTTAATTTTTCACTCTTCCAAGTAACAAATAAATATTAATTTTCAGCCAACCTTAGAATCTTGACACATCCTTGGAATTGCTTTGAGTCTTTGATTATACTTGATTTTTTTTCCACTGAAAAAAATGTCTTAACAGTTTATGCTTTAGAAGTTTTCCTTAGTTTTTAAAATTTGCCTTTAATTTTGTGGTGTGTGTGTGTGTGTGTTGTGTGTGTCTACAGGACATCACAGCCCCCCCCCATACTTGTTAGCAAGAAGCGATATGTTCTGCCATATGTTTTCACTTAGATGGAATCTAAAAAATCAAATATATAGAATCAGAGAACAGAATGGTGGTTACCAGAGGCTGAGGAGTAGAGGGGATAGGAAGCTGCTGGTAAAAGGGTACAATGTTTCAGTTAGACAAAAAACAAAAACAAATAAGTATCCAAGGTGTCATTTATATTTACCAATTTGATTTCATTATTCCACCTTATCTACATATATCATAGCATCATTTTGGTGCCCTATTATATTAAAATTACAATTACATAATTGTAATTTGTCATAATTATAATTAAATTATCATTCTATTATAATTTGCTAATATCTGATTTTTAAAAAAAGAAAGAATGGTATGTTTCTCAGGAAGGCAACAGTGGAAATCTCAGAAATGAGAAGAGGGTGTCATGAGATGCGATGTCATGAAATCTTGCCACCCAGCTTCAATAAAGTTCCCTGTCCTTAGAAATAAAGTTCCCTGCCCCAAATCTGTGACTTAGTCTGAACCCAAATCAAATTTATTCATAATACCATGCCACGAGCATATTTATACATAAAGAGATATTTCACAAATACTGCTTGCTGTTTTGGGGAGGAATTTTACTGTCAATAGATGATTTCCTAAGATTAAGAAATTAACCTAAAAAGGTAATAAGAAGTATAACAAATGTCTTAGGGTTAGATGGGGTGCATAGGGTGAACCTCTCTTTCATCAATATTTTCCTAATGCTTTCTTTCTTTTTTTCCTGCTGCTCTCTTAAGTCATACTTTAAAATAAATCATCCAAGAAAGGTGAAAGACCCCCTTATAATCAAGTAGATTTTTCAACCAAAATCAACAAAAATACAGCTTTTCTTCATGTATCCCCCAAACAGGAAATTACTAAAATTCCTCTAAGACTGTTCCCTGAACATATCTCTTCAACCTTTTCCATAGAGATTGTCCATGCTGAACGTGAGCTCATTTGTTAAGAATAAATATGCTTACATTGATTTTGCTCACTTCAGGGATTGGCTGTGTGATTCAACTTTTCATTTCTGTGACAAAAATACCTGCCCAGAAAAACTTAAGAGGAGAAAAAGTTTATGTTGGATCACAGTTTAAGTTGTTCAGCCCATGGCTGGCTGACTCTATTGCCTTGGACCCAAGGTGAGGCAAAACACCATGGCAAAGGGCCTAGCTGAGAAAAGTGGCTTAGTTCAGGTCCTAGAAGAGAGGGAGGGGAAGGGGCCTCTGGGAAGATGAACCTTTCCAGGACCCTCCTGCAAAGGCTCACCTCCTCCAGAACACCCCACCTGCCTATAGTTACCATCCAATTAGTTCATTCAAACTAGCACTGGATTACAGCTCTCATTATCTAATCATTTTACCTTGGACTATCCTTGCACTAACACAGGAGCTCTGGGAGAACACTTCATATCCAAGCCACTGGCTTTTCTGAGAAACACTTCCTTTTTATTTTGTTTTGTTTTCTGTACGAGGGCTTGAACCCGTAATCACCGAGCTACATTCCCAGCCTGTTTTTTGTTTTGTTTTGTTTTGTTTTGTTTTTATTTTGAGACAGGGTTTCTTGCTGAATTGCTTAGGGCCTTGTTAAGTTGTTGAAACTATCCTTGAACCTGCAACCCCCCTGCCTCAGCCTCCCAAGCTGCTGGGATCACAGGCACGTACCACGGTGTCCAGCTTTGAGAAACATTTTCTATTGGCTTGCTTTCTATTTTGAGAGATGTGGCAAATTTCAGAAAGACTACACGATAAAAATTTAAATGGAAATAGGATGAGAAAATCGAATCAGTAACTGAAAAGGTCATTTCACTTACTAAGCTAGTTAAATGCCTAAGGTCTTCTGTGCTGCTCTTCATGAAGTGACCATCTTGTCGATAAGTAGAGTAAGACATTGATAAAGACTAAGGGATCTGTAAAGTACATCTTTTATTCTTACAAATACCTAGAATTCTAATTTATAAAACAGGAGGGAATGTGGTTATTACTCCACATAAAAATTATAGAAAAAAAGACATGTCATGAATAAAAGATACTAAAGAGACCTTTTGTAGAAATTAGTGGCAGAGGTGGAAGTGGAATGGGAAGTCATGAGCCAACAATAACATTTAACTAGGGTCAACAAGTTAACTAATTAGCTGGGCCTGCAATGGTGTCCTAAGTAAGCCAAAGGAGATCTTTCTTGAGGTAATGAAAAAAGAAAATATTGAAGCCCAAAGAATCCCATGTCCATAAACTCTTCAATTTTTGAAGAGCACAAACTATTTTTTTTCAATATTCTATTCAATATTCTATGCTAAATGTGCCTCAGAGTTTCCCTGAGATAAGTGTTGTCTTACTCTTTGTAAGCCTGTCCCTAACTCAAGCTTCCCTTCCCCTATGAGACTCATATCACAAGGCTCTGCGGAGTTATGCTCTCTCTGCTCAGTCAGGCCCAAGCTGTAGAGATCTTTTCTCTGGCAAAGGTTTACATATTGACAGTGACTTGTTCTGCAGCCCATTGTTTGCTCCTGACAGGTCAAACCCTGAAAGACATTGGACTGGGAATATGCATTCTTGAGTGTCACATCCACTATACCACTTATGAGCTGTTTGGGCAATTCACTGAACCTCATTCACATGAATTCAGCTTTCTTGAGTATTTAATATGAACAATCCTTTGCTCATGTGCGTCATTCAAGAAGTAATTATTTAGGGCCTACTTAGTCCAGACATGAACTTGGACACTGGAGACACCCATCTAAATGAGGCTTTGTCTCTGCCCTAGAAAGATTTATAGTTTAGAAGGGGAAAGAGGCATTTGAATTGGAAAGTGGAATACAGAGTAGTAAGTATCAAGTGGGACCTTCCTGTAAAGTAAACATTCCCTAGCATAACTGATAAAATATATCCCTTGAACTTAAACTCTGGACAAAACAGATACTAATATGAGTCAACTAACATAGACTCAAAACACATGCAAAGCAAAAAGTGAGATTAAAATTCTTTGTGTACAGCTACTAGAAGGCTATCCCATGGATCAATAAAAAATATGAAAAGTTTTATGGGTGTGTTCAATTTTGGAGTCAGAATTCTTACCATTGATCTGACTATCAAAAAGTTGAATGAGTCCAAAATATATATAAATAGACACACACACACATACACACACACACACACACACATGTGTGTGTGTGTGTGCATGCAGAGTCACATATATAATCTTCTACCACCAATTTACATGCTCCAAATATTGCTGATGTTTCTGAACTTACCATTATAAACTCTTTAAATATACTACATGTCTAAACTATGTAGAGTGGTCAAATATGTTCTTACAGGTTTCCAAGTAGCTCCCTTTCAAAACAAACTAAAAAGTCAGCTTGTATAATCACTATTTCATTAAAGAGAAGTAAATTCTTATAAATCACTTACTTAAACTGATATGCTTTATATTATGAAGTTGCTACATATGGAGATGTCTGAGAAGTTTTTATCTTAAAAGGACATATTCAAAGAAAATGTAACTTCTATTCTTTTCTGTAATTGATTTGATCTTGTTTTCCAGCCACTTAATGATATATATATATCAAGAGAGAAGAACATCATATTTTTCAAATAAATATATCCAATTTCTTTGGGTCTGAAAAAATTGTTACACAAGGTTCATATATTTTAGTGGGAATAGTGAAATGTGTAGAAATTAAAGTGGCATGATATCTTGGATTTGCTTTAAAATATTTTTTTAAAAGAAAAGAGAAGAGAACAGAGAATGGGAGAGAAAAAGGACAGAAGAAAAATAAATAAAGAGCATTTTTGTCACCAAAACACAGGTGTCATGAAATCAAAGCCAAACTAGAAAAGGGAAAAACTCATTTCAATATGGTTATCATTGAACATGTAGATTGGGGTGAGTTCACCTGTACTGGCCGTCTGATTTACAAATATGGTGAGATCAACAAAAGAACCATCATAAAATATGAGGACACTGCGGTAAAAGGGCACCTTCAAATACATCAGGGTCTTGGATAAATTGAAAGCTGAGCATGAGTGTGGTGTCACCATCGACATTACCCTACAGGACTTCGCGATCAGTAAGCATTATGTGACTATTATCAATTCCTCAGGACACAGAAACTTTATCAGAAACTTGATTACAGGCACTTCCCAGGCATGCTGTGCTGTCCTGTTGTTGCTACTGGTGTCCCTGAACTTGCAGCTGGTATCTCTAGGAATGGGCAAGTCCATGCATGTGCCCTTCTGGCTTATACACTGAGTGTGAAACAAAATGATTTCCATTGATCTACCCTACAGGCAGATAGGGAGTAAATCATCATGGAAGTCAGCACCTACATTACAAAAATGGATATAAACCTGGCACAGTGGCATTTGAACTAATTTTTGGCTGGAATGATAACAATGTCCTTAAGCTTAATGCTTGCAGGTCTTAGTTCAAAGAATACAAAGTCACTCATAACCATGGTGGTGCTGGGGAACCAGGGTGCTGTAAATTCTAGACTGCATTCTACCATCATCCATTTGCATCTGCCCCTTCCAGGTGCCTATGAAACAGGTGGTATTGCTACTGTAGGGCTGAGTGGACAATGGTGTTTTCAAACACATCATGGTGGTCACCTTTGCTCCAGTCAAGAGCACAACTAAAGTCTATTGAAAGGTATCATGCTGCTCTGAGTGAAACTTTTCCTAGGAATATTGTGGACCCTCATGTCCAGAATGTGTCTTTTAGGGTTGGGCATAGCTTGGTGTTAGTAAATTTACCTAGAATGCACAAGGCCCTGAGTTCTGTACCCAGATCTTCCAAAAGAATAATAATAAAAATAGCAACAATAAGTCTGTCAAAGATATTCATTGGTCCATTGTGTGGTACACAATCATAATCCCAGAAACTCAGGAGACTAGAGCAGAAGGATCACAAGTTCAAGGCCAGCCTCAACGATTAAGTGAGGCCCTGTCTCGATATAAAATTAAAAAGGGCTGGGGATGGAGCTTAGGGGTAGAGATTCCCTGGGTTCAGTTCGTGGTACCACAAAAGGAGAAAAAAAAAAAAACAGTAAAGAAAAAAAAAAAGATGCTGTGCAGGATTCCTGGTGACAGCAAAAATGAGCCATCAATAGAAGCTGCTGTCTTCACTGCTTTGGTGATCATCCTACACCATCCAGGCCAAATTTGGGCTGGCTGTAACCCCGTACTTGTTTTTCATGCAGCTTACGTAGCTTGCAAGTTTCCTGAGCTGAAAGACAAGCTTGATCACTGTTCTGGTAAGAAACTGGAAGATGGCCTTCAGTTCTTCCAACCTGGTGTTATGGCTCTATTTTAGTCAGCCATTTCACTATTGTGACTAAAGGACCCAACCAAAACAATTGTAGAGGAGGAAAAGTTTATTTGGAGGCTATGGTTTCAGAGGTCTCAATCCATTGACAGCAAGCTCCATTTCTCGCGGCTCGTTCATGAGGTTAAACATGGCAGAAAAGAATGTGGCAGAGGGAAAGAGCTCACGTGGTGATCAAGAAGCAGAAAGAGAGTCTCCACTTGCCAGACAAAAATGTACCTGCAAGCCATGCCCCCATTCCCACCTCCTCCAGCCACACTCTACCACTGCTGTACCCCTCAGTTTTAATCCCCATCAGGGGATTAATTCACGGATTGGCTTAAGACTCTTACAACCCAATCATTTATCCTCTGAACATTCTTGTATTGTCTCACATGTGAGCTTTTGGCAGACACCACATCTAAACCATAACAGGCTCCCAGCAAACAAAGGTATATTGAGAGTTTCTCTCATTCTCCTCTGGATGGTTTTGCTCTTCGTGATATTAGACAGTTGCAGTAGAAGTCATCAAAACATGGACAAGAAGGCTACTGCAGCTGAAGGAGGAGTTTTTAAATTTGTTCTCAAGTAGAGAACAAACCAATACAAGTTCCAAATATGAAAATCACAAAGGATTCTTTTTTCCTCGAGTCTTTTTATGTAGGTACACAGCTATGTAAATTACAAATAAATACATATTGCTTTCATACCAATTTTCCTTTAATATGAGGTAGGCTATCTCTGGCTATATTAAATGTTCTTGAAAACCGAAAATAATACTAGACCTGACAAAGGAATTCAAGCTCAATTATTATCCTTATGTGTTTTCTCAAATGAGCAAATTTTCTCTTGCTCAACATGTCTGAATATATGATTTAAAGGCTTCAGAACTAAACAATTTTAATTTACTAAAAATTCTATAGTTAGTGAATATAAACTGTTTCAGTATGACTTCTGTTTCATCCTTAGAAATGATGTATTTTCCTCTAAGTTTAGCAACTGAGAGTATAAAAGTGCCTTTCCTGTTGTGATATAGTTCTTGGTGGTGTGGGTGCATGTTGCCTTTTTTCCTCTATCTTATTTGACTATATCAACAGACCAGGGGTTTGCAAATCTTTCATTTTCTGTGAGCAGCACATTCCAGAGGATTTCTGAAATATTATTCAAGATACACCCAGGAGTCCACTGGTTTAGTGTTTCACAGTCCATCATCAGTTTCTGAATGTCATCATGACAGTATCTTCAATCCCCTATATCTGACCAATGTCCACAAATATGGAAACAACTTTCCCTCTGAATGATCTTAAAAATACATTAGATCCATTAGACCCTCAGATGGGTCTTCCCACTGGATCTATGCAGTCCTTTCTTGATCTTCTGGCAGACGTGATCTTTCTTGGGTTAGTCCCTCTCCACTGTTCTTCCTGCCATTTTTTACTCTGGGAACAGCAGGTTTCTTCTTCCAGTAGCTCAGTCTGCAACCTCTAGAGTCAACTTGGACTCTTCTCTTTCTCTCACAACCCACCTCTAATCCATCAATTTTCCTTTAAATGGAGCCCAAATCGAATCACCACTCACTACCTTTGCTACTCCCAGCTGGGTCTAAGTCAGCATCTTTGTCACATTAGATTTGTTTCACAACAGACTTCATGCTTCCTTCTTGAACACTCTCCTTCCACTCCAAATGCACACAATAAATCATGTATACCACAGTCAAAGTGACATTGTCAAAATACTTTTCCTTGTGTACGTACCAAACATCTCCCAAGCATTCAGAACAAATCAGGAACCCACTCAAACACTTCGTAAATAATAATTCTTTTGATACTTATTCTAACTCACGGAGAAGATGCCATGTTCAATCCTATTTTACAGGAAAGTAAATAGAGGCATAAAGAAGAGGAAAAAAAAATTGCCCGAAGTCACACAGCTAATGGGTCAGGGATCTGAGTCTCAGGCAGTCATAGTCCCCAGGGCCACTCACTCAGATCATGTCATTTCCCTGCCTGGGAACTACCATTGTCTTCCCATCTCACCCAGTGTGAAGGCCAGGGTTCCCACTGCCAGCAAGCACTCTCCCATCTCAGGGTCTTTGCACAACACTCTCCATCTGTAGACACATTTGTCTTGCTTCATTCATCTTGTCTTTCTTCCCTCAGATTCCTGAGCACATACAGCGAGGCGTTCTCTAATTCCCATGCAGGCACTGCCGGGCTTCTCAACTCTTGTCTTCTTTTTCTCCAGAGTGCCTATGGCTGCCTAAATATAACATGTCTATTTGTTGTTGGCTTTTTTTCATCTCCTGCCATGTAAGATATAAGCTCCATGTGGCAAGGGTTTTGTCCCTTGTTCCCTGCTGTTTCTCCACTGCCTACAGAGTAGCAGGCACTCATTTACCATCTGCTGGAAAATGGAATAAAGACAAATGAGTAGCAGACACCACTGGGTAGAAGATGAATGCACATGGGAAAGAGGAAGTGGGTGATTTGGACTTGACTTTTTACTACCCACCATATTGACCCCAGTGCTATTTAACCTGACATTTTGGCCCTGTGGTTTGCCTTTTGCTTCAATAGCACCCACATAAAAAAAGTGAATCAAAGTACAGAAAGTTGGATTGCAATACCATAAATCAATTCTGGATATATAATAATTCTAAAATATTTGAAAAGGATTATTCACAGATTTCTCATGGTTTTAACAAAATTTAAATATAATGCTTTAAATAATGTATAACTAATAATATTAATAGAAACAATCAACATACATATTCTACATAATGTAATATTTTTTATAGATAAAAACTGACTAAAACATATATATTATTATAGAGTTAATAGCCACAGGAACAGAGCAAATGACATTTATACTTTGTTTGAATAACCAATAAAAAATAAAATCAACAGTAGCTAAACCTGTACATTTTACCCACTTAAAATACTTGAATAGCTTTTATAGTCCCAAGCACTCTTCAAAGAGATTTTAATAATCTCCAGGGCAGCAGGAGATATCATTCAATGATAAAATCTGGGCTTAGCATGAACCAGGCCCTGAGTTCAATCCCTATTACTACTACTACTAGTAGTAGTAGTAGTAGTAGTAATAACAATTATAAACAATTTCTATGGATTTTCATGAAAGTAACCAATCATAGTTAAAATCATTTTTGAAAAAAAAAATTAAAAAAATTAAGTGCCAAAAGGATGCTATAGAAGATAGTTGCATGGAGTTTGCTTTTTACGTATTGGGTACCCACTGACCTTTCCTGCAACCTTCACCATGTGGTGTGTCATGGGGAAGCCTTCCTCCCTCATCTTTCATAGATGCATGGAGTCACACACCACATCTATCCCTAGGCAGGCTTGCAAGTGCCATTCCTTTGTATGTTCAGGAAGAAAGGGCAACCACTTACGAATAAGTAGTTAATTCAGTCAAAATTTATCAACATGCAGCTCTTAGAAAAATATACAAAAACCAGTGCTCTAATTACAAGATTAGAGCTGCTGCTTTCTGTAGGGTGGCCAGTCAACATTTTTTGCCTCCATGAATGCTGGCAATAATAATAATAATAATAATAATAATAATAATAATAATAATAAATGATAATAAAACCAACATTCACTGGGAACTCCCAAAATGTCAGCTGCTGTGCTTCTGGTGCATTTTCTCATTTAATCGCCAAATCCTACAAGGTAAGCACTCTGTTGCTTCTTCTACAGAAAAGATAATTGAAGAAAGAGAAAACAACATGTTGGGTGCTCTTAGATCTAGTAAATGTTGGAGCTGGGATGAGAATCTAAGCATTCTGAACAACAGCCCCACATAGAACTACTCCCCTATTTGCTTCCCTTCTGAATTGCATAAGATTCGGAGTTTTTTAGAGCTTTATCTCTGGATATTGAAGGCTTTGGGACAGTATTCCTCAGCGGATCTTGAGCACAAAATAGAATCTGACCCTGGTGGTTTAGCTGTAACTGAAAAGACAACTTGCTCAAAATTTTCTCATAAAGCTTGTTGCCAAGATCATCGAGAACAGCCTGTGCTCTTCCAGATGATGGTGATAAGAAGTCTGATGTTGCTGTGAGCTGCAGTCTTGCCAGGCAGCATGCCTCCCGGAGAGGGGCCTTTCTTCTGGCCTCCAGGAGAGCTGCTACAGCTTCATGGGGAGGGGCCGTTCTGACTACTGGGAAACCAAATCCAAGGGATTCATGCAGCTGGGAACCCCGTCAACAGGAAATGGTCAACAGTTTGCCCTAAAATCCACTCAGTTTACAAAGGAGCTCTGCTGAGCTGTGTCTGGAGAAGCAGGCGACAACTCACTTGAAGGCTAAAAGACCCCTTCCATTCTAACTCAGGAGCAAATGAAGAAAAAGGCAGTCTCTGCCCAAGGAGGTTGTGCTAAAATTATTCACCTGCACCTGGAAATCCACACTTGCCAAGCCAAAGAAAGTGTACTGTTTATAATGCCCAATATTGAGCTGCAGATCTCTAGTCATCACCTCAAACACACACGCACACTCGCACATGGTCCATGTCTTCCTTGTGTGTCTTCCATGACTTCAAGTCCATTTGCTTTCACCCTTGCACCCTGTATCTCTCCCCCACCACGCCCCTGCCTCTCCCTCTCCCCCTCCCCCTCCCTCTCTCCCTCCCCCTCCCTCTCCCCCTTCCTTTCCCTCTCCCCCTCCCCCTCCCTCTCCCCCTTCCTTTCCCTCTCCCCCTCCCCCTCCCTCTCCCCCTTCCTTTCCCTCTCCCCCTCTCCTCCCTCTCCCCTTCCTCTCCCCCTCCCCTCCCTCTCCCCCTTCCTTTCCCTCTCCCCCTCCCCTCCCTCTCCCCTTCCTCTTCCCCCCCTCTTCCCCTCCCTCTCCCTCTCTCCCTCTCCTCCCTCTCTCCCTCCCCTTCCATCCCCTTTGAGTCCTTTCACTACTGGGATGCACCAGGCTTTGTGAAGAGGTGCTCAGGGACCTTATTTCATGTTCTTTATCATTCTATGGCTGGTCTGCTGTTTTAGCCCCAAGATAATCAAAAGCATTCTGGCAGGTCTCTATTTTCCCCTGCCTATACCCTGGAGCCCTAAGATGACAACAAATCAATTCTTTTCTCTTTGGGAAGCTCTGAGGGTAGAAACAACTAGGCAGGATTTAACTCTTATACTACCATAGGTTCTGTTGATTTTGGCAAAATCTTCATACCTCGTTACCTTCAAGGTTTTATATTCTGATACCATAGCCAAGCTTTTGAACTTTAAAACACATAATCTGTCTCAAGTATTTGGCTTTTAGGGTTTCTGTTTTGCGTATAAATTAAATCAGTTAATCATTCATCAAGCCAATTGATGTCTCCTTTCCAAGCTGTGGCTACCCTCCCTCTCAGAGCAATGTATGAAGAAAATTATATGGTGAGGAAAAGATAAAAGTTCAGAGCTGCCCAGTAGAGGAGCAGGAAAGCAAGGCAAGAACTCTGGCATGTATCTCAAAATAGTATTTGCTAAATTTGCTTTTGGGAATGCTGAGTGTTTTCTTCTATTTTGAGGTTGCTCTAGTAACTGTAATAGCTAGATTTATGCAGCATTTACTAGGTACCAGCACTTTAGGTGACTTTATCATCTTACAACACCATGAGTTGGCACTCTTATCTCCTTTCACAGATAAGGAAAGGGAGTCTTAGAGACTTACTAGTACAGTTCCCAGAGGTAAGTAGGTGGTAGAACCAGGCAGTACATTAGCCTCTGATTTACAAAAAGACAAATGATACAAGATGATTGCACTGACTGGAGAAGATCAAGCATTTAGGTGGGTCCTGGCAGCTGACTTGGCTGAAGACTGTGATTGAGGCTTATACACAAGGGAGGGGCATTGAACTCATAATTATGTAAGACTTCTTTCATAGATCCACACCTGAGTTGATTTATAAAGGATAAGCAAGAAAGTTAGACAAGGGAAAGAATGAAGAGAAACAAGAAGGGTATTTCAGTCCCAAGGTAGAGAGCATCAATAAAAGCACAAAGGCAAGCCAAAATGGAAAGGTTTTCTCTCTGTTTGGGACTGTTTTTCCAACTATCTACAAGTGACTCAAAAGCTTCATGCCTCATAACAATAGTGATTTTGCTCATGAACCTGAAATTTGGACAGGACTTGGTAAACTAGATCATCTATGCTTTGGCTGGCATCATCTGGGATAGCTTTAAGGCTGGGGGTAAGAATCCACTGAAAACCCTGTGTGTGTGAGCTGATATTGGCGGCACGCTGAGACCTTAGCTGATCTGTAGCTGATAAACCTTCTTCTGGCCTGTCCATGTGGCTTGGGCTTACTCACATCATGGTGGCTGGGTCCCAAGAGCGAGCATCCTGAGAAAGAATAAACTGGGTAAGAGCTATAATACATTTTTGACTTAGCTTTGTATGTCATGAAATGACACTTACACCACGTTCTGTTTGTTTAGATAGCCACAAAATGCCACCCAATTTCAAGGGGAGGAGGAAAGACCTCATGCCCTGAGGAAATATGACAGTGTTTTAAAAGAGCCTGTGGTAGAACATGGAACTGGAACGATAGTTTTTTGATCATTTTTGAAATATATAACATAACTCTAAACATGAAAAAAATATATAGAATGCAAAAAGAGCCATTTCTCATAACTACATTGTCTGTGCTGTTCTAGTTACACTATTAGCTGCACAAGATCTTCAATTGACTCTTTGCTCACTCGAAGGTGGTTACCAGCACAAAGCCAAGAAAGGAATGTTATTCACAAGACTTCAACATGAGTTCAACCCATACAGTAGGCAAGGTACAGGGAGATGCTGTCATCACTGCACAAAATTCTTTTTGTGCTATCTTGGCCACATAGCAAACAACACGTTCGTAGTCGATAGCAAAGACTTAACTAGAAATTTCACCCAAAGACATGAATTCGATCCCTACAATTGAAAGAGTATTTCAGGCTGCCATAGGGACCTCTTTTTCTACATGTTAATGAGCTTTGACCAAGAACCTCTGATGATTTTACAGAGCCATTTCAAGAAAGGTTCTTATTTATTTGTGGAAATATCCTCAGACTAGTTTGAATTCCTTCAGCTTCAATTATCCAGGTATGACAATCATAATTCCATGACATTTCATTGTAACTGACTGTAAGACGCTACTGTTTCACCTCCTACAAGGACCAGAATGGGAGTAGCTCAGTGTTGCACATCCTGCCAATGAACACATAGGTGCTTCTCTTGGGCAACTTGGAGCAACATTAACATGACAGAAATCCTCTCAGCTAGAGTTATTTTACTTTGAATTTTCAGCTACTTCACCATCTCCCCTCCTCTTCAAGGGATCATCAGAGACACAGAGTAGAAAAGCAATGATTCTCTTCTGTCTCTCATTTCTCTGATGAGAAAGAAGCAATGGAGAGCAAATACAAATGTGAGCCCTGTTACCACAGAAGATGTAGTAGGAGTGATAGAGGTTAATTGATCACATAAATATAGATAACATTGAAAAGGGTTAAGTCCTATGAAAGAAAAGCACCTGATTCTATGAGAATGCTGTGACTTACATTTGGTGCCCCTTCAGGTTTCAGGAGTTGCATCTTTGGTCAGTTGAGTAGCAGTTGATGTGAAACTTTACCAGGTGGAACCTAGTGGGAGGTCCTTTGGTGAACTAAGGGTCCTGCCCTCTCCCCTACAGCCCTGGGTAGTTCTTGAGAGAAGGGTGTTATGAACGCCTGACCTGGCTCTACCCAGCCTCTCTCTGACTTCCTCTGCTTAAGCTGTGATCACGCCCTCATGCATGTGTTCCCACCACTGCCATCTTGCCATGATGTGACCCAGGTAAGAGGACCCTCACCAGAGCTGAGCCACTGCCAGCTCCGTGTCCTTGAACTCCAAAACTGGGAGCTAAAAGCTAGTTTTTTTTCTCCATAAGTAGCTGTTGTGGTTTGAATATGAGGTGTCCCACAAGATCTCTTGTTAATGCAGGAATATTCAGAGGTAAAATGATAGATGAAGAGAGCTATTACCTAATCAGTCCAATTCAGTTTGAGTCACTGGGTACAAGTAACTGTAAGCAGATGGGGCATGACTGGAGGAGGAAGGTCACTGGAGGAGTGCTCCCCAAAAGGCACATCTTCTCTGCACCTCTTTACCCTCCTCTCTGCTCTTTACCCTCCTCTCTGCTTCCTGACCCCATCATAAGCTGAGCAGCTTTCCTCTGCTGGGCTTCCCCCATGATGTGCTAACTCACCAAGACTCAGCCATCTACCGACTGAGACCCCTGAAACTGGAAATCCCAAATACACTTTTCCTCCTCAAAGTTCTTGAGGGTTATTTTGCTCATAGCAATGCAAAAGCTGATTAAAAGAGTATCCTGCTCCAAATATTTCATTATAGTGGCAAAAACGGATTAATAGAGCTCATTATAAAGAAGCTAGCATATACATAGAAAGGGCTTCCCTGCGGAAGTGACAGAGTGTGAGTTCGTCTGGGGTCACAGGGAGAGAGGAGAGAGTGAGGAGATTTCTAGACGGAAGATAACATGAGCAAGGGTTGGGAAGCAGGAGGTGACACCATGAACTCAAAGAACTGAAAACAGGAGAGAGGGCACAACACACAAGGTGCTTAGAAGTGTGGCACCTGGCAATCTGGAGGTCCTTGTCCTGAGAACAATAAAGAGCCATCAATGAGTTGTTTTTTTTTTTAAGTGCATCAACTTTTATTGAGAGTTAAAATGATGATTAAGAGAACATTAAGTGAAAAGCTCTTAGTTTGCTAACTGAAACGCATAAAGCCTAATTAATACCATCAATTAGTTTTAAGCCTCTAGGTTCCGAAGTTCCTTCCTCCGGGAGCATGAGACTGTCAACTAGAGAACTTTGAGCCAGAGTGGTATCTCTGCTGTGACAGTGTCACTTGGACACTACAGCTGATCTCTCTTTAGCCAGACAGGTTCTCCCTGTCATGATTCCATCTCCAAGACCCTTCCATCTGCCACTAACAGTTAATCATCCTGAAGAGCAATTTCAACCACATCGATGTTCTCAAACACTTTTATAAACAGATCCAGCATAGAAGGTTAGTTTGAAGGTTCCCCTGACTTTTGTGGTCCTCTACAGTGCCTCCCACTCTTTCTCAGATATATGTCTTCCACTTCATCCAAACTACATTTACATCCACCTCTATCCTAAGGTCACGCCTCCTTCTTAGATGAATTTGATCTTTTCCTACCCTACTCTTACTTTTTCATTAAAACATCAAACAAGTCTCATTCTGTTGAAGATTCTGTGGTCACTGTAGTTTAAATGTGTTTTTTCTCTCTTAGACCTTAGAGAGATTTGCAACTTGTCATAAATTAAGGCACTCTAGTGATGTGCTATTACTGCTCATACAGATTTATCTTGCTTGGGGAAAATACAAGTTTCTTGTGGAGAGGAGCCATGAATTTTACTTCTTTTATATCACTTATATCACTTACAGCTGTCAAAGGTAAACTTCAGAGACCAGGACAGAATCATTCATCAGAAACACCCGAGTTAGCAGGAGACTGACCAGTTCTATTTCCTAAGCAACAGTGACATCCAGTGGTTCGATGTTTGCACAGATTCTAACAGTTGAATAAATAAGGCCATTTATAGAGTTGCAGACGATTTAATGAACCCAGATTATTCCCATTAACTATGCTCTCTTATGAAGGGATTTCAAGTATGGATTTATGTTCTCTGCCACTCCAGTGGCTTACCCACCCTCCTGTGGTCCAACGGTCCACAAACTCCTGCTTGTGCTTCTTGCAAACCACAACTTCCCTTTCCTGTAGGAAGATCACCAGAAGCTTTTGTGGTAATTATGTGACTTTTAACTTTGTGCTTCCTGTGAAGATAGAAGTTTATGGGAATAAATATTTATCTTGGAAATAAAATATGTAATTGAGGAAGAAACTTGAGATGGTAAATATGATAGCCAGAGTAGAAGCTCCTTTCAAAGCCAAATGTGAGAAAAGCAGGGATGCAGAGGGAGACTCGTGCACTTTGGCATTTGAGGGACTTAGGATTAGATGGCAGCTCTTCCCACTAAAGTCATCATGTGGAATTTATGATAGACTAATATCTCTGGGGCTCGGTTTTCTCATCCTCATTTCAGTGAGGATGATATACAGCTTCCCAGGCTGCTGTGGTAAGAATTGAATAGAACCCGTACAATGAAAGTCTGGCCTGGAGCAGGCCGTCAATATAGATTGCTATTATTGTTATTTTACATTTTATTAGAGATAATTAACCACATCTTTCCAATCTGATATTTTAAAAGGCGAAACCCCTTGTTTTTAAACTTGGAATTTTCACTGTTTCTGCTCCTAATTTAAATTACCTTATCTCTCCTTGTTTCAGATGTTTATGCTGCAAAATAATGAGTTTGGGGAAACCACCTAAAAATCTCTGAAAATGAAATAGGAATTCTAACCTGCTGTAGACCTCAAAATGTGAATAATAAGGAAGGGTTTAGAAGAACTGGAATAAACTACAAATGTCTTTATAGAGCAGCTGTAAAATGAGCTTTTAAATGCAAGAAACCTAGATTTGAGGAAGAAGAAAACAAGGCTAAGAAAAAATAAATAGTAAACCAGTTTACACAAGAAAACCTGTGAAGTGCTGTGTTGATTTGTGTTGCCCCCCTGTGGGTTAAATGTGAATCACAGTCACCCTTTCAAAATGTATATATTACAAAACATCTGAATCTTTTACGTTTTATCCAAAAGCAAGAGCTTGTTTCCAAAGTTTGCCTTTTTTCCTTTTTAACCTGTAACTTAGCAAGCTTCCTTTTCATAGAAGGAATATTAGATACAGATTAATGTTATTGATGGGTCTCAACTCTATCACTCCACAAATAGCACTACAATAGAGGTAACAAACCATTTTAACAGAATAATATAATTATTCTATGATAATGTCAAGGAATAATATAATTTGGGGGCTACAAAAATTTTGAGATCTTTATTCTAGATTTCAGCTGAGTATAGTTAAATCACCTTCCCCATTATCAGCTCCAACAATAAGATAATGATCCTCTCCCCACCTAAGACAAATTCAGTGGTCTTGCTCTCTTGATGAGTGATATTATAGAAAAAGCAGGGCATGAGGGGGAAGACCTGGATTCTGACTCTCATTTTTTCATTTATTATCCAAGGTTTTAGCCAGACGAAAATTTCAGGAGATTAATAAGTCAACACAAGCCTACCTTATGCTCACATGAATGATCATGGCAGGTTGGTTGCAGCTAAAGTCCAAGTCCTCTTCATTCTGGGATCCAGGCTGAAGAAGCAATTGCCACTGGGGACATGCTAGTCCAATGATGAGATAAAACTAATGGACAGATGAGAAACTCTTAATGCCTCTTGCTTGGCAGTGACACAGGCCTGATGCACACATACTGAGCAGACAACGCAAGTTACAGGGCTACACAGATGACAATGGCACAATACATACCCTCTGGTCACGGAGAGGGGCTCTAGATAAGGGCAGGAGGAGCAGCAAATATTTTGAACAAGTAATGAATGATGCCATATTTTGTGAACTTAAGCAGATCATTTAGGATCTCTCAGTTTAAGACTCAGAGATAATCAACCTCTCCAGTCTCAGCTCAGGTCTGCAGTAGAGTCAATTATGATGACTTAGGCCACCTCTCCAGGAGATCCTGTCCTTAGTCTTGTGAAGTACCCTGTGCCTGTATTTTTTAAATGCTCCAGGTTGAAGAGGCTCTCTGATGAAGTTCTGGTCAATGGTCTTCAAACATGGCCACATCTCTCATCAAACAAAAAATCTCTTAGAAAATGCCTGTTCTGGGCCTCATCCCAAAGATTTCTGATTCAGCAGAGCTGGGATGACATTCCAGATTCTGTATTTTAAAAAGTTCCCCAAGAGATTCTGATTCACAACTAAATAGGGGATCCCTGAACCCTACAGTCCTTTCGGGCAGTGACATTCTACAGCCAAAAGTCAACAACTTCCCTTTTTTGTAGAGAAGGAGGAATTTTTGTTCCATCGCTTGTGAAATTTTGTTTGAAACTTTCTTATCTATGTCCGAAGCTAGTGAAAATTTCACTGGCTGTAATAGAAGGGAAAAATAAAATAAAAAACAGGTACTGCCTTGCTCAACTTGTTTGAGTAATAATGAAAGTTTGTCCTGCTAGAGAAAGAGATGATAGAAAACTAAAGGGCAAAGATGCTTAAGGTGACTATACCATACAGACCGCAGTAACAATGACATGGTAATGAGCAAAGCTCCTGTTTATTCTGTGATCATGTGTTTAATGTGAAATACCATTTTGAGTCCTCAGGACAGCTTTATGAAGTAGAATATTGTACCCAGATTAATGATGAAGGAGCCGAGTTCCAGTAAAGTGAAGTCACAGACAGCCAAGAGATAAAGCAAGATTCAAACTTCCATCTGTCTATCTTTAAAGCTCAAGGTCTCAGCCCAGACATTAGTGCCCCCTGTGCTTTCCATGAAGGTCCATCGTCAAGGTCACAGGAAAAAGAGAAAAGAAAAGGATGATAGTAATGACAGTGTCAGCAGCATTTCACTCTTCACAACAACTCCCAGTTGGTGATATGTCACTGTGTCCTCACCCCCATTGCTGTGACTCAGCCAACTCTGCCCCCTTGCAGACTTCCCTCTCTGCTGTCCTCCCTGCAAAGGCAAAATCTGGATCAATGACCACAAATGTCACCATACTTTGTCACTTCTTGTGCATTCACAGCTCATCTACTAGCTGAAACAAACAATACTCTCATTTAACTAGTAGAGAGGCCAACCAACATAAAATTCAGGTGATTTGTCTAAATTAGGGCTCCCCAACCTAGATATTATTGGGCTGGATAATTCTTTTTTGTAGGGTTCTGCCCTGTGAAACATGAAAGAGCATCTGGGGATTCTGCCCACTAGATCCACCTTCCCACACTCTCCCCCCTGCCAATCGTAACAACCAAAAACACCTCCAGACATTGTCAAGTGTCCTCTGAAGGACAAAATAATCCTTAGTTGAGAACTACTAATCTAAAGTGATGTATAAACAAGTAGAAAGTGTGATTTTCTGACTATAAACTAGACTGCACACCATTACACCCCTGAAGTCAACCTAGAATCAGCATTTTAAGTGTCCAGGGTCATCTAGGCAATGACTTTATTTTGCTGATGAGCAAACCAAAGCCTAGAGAGGTGACTATGTGAGGTGACTATAACAATTTCATGGTTCAAAATTCCTTAAAACTAATTACAAGCATTCCTAAGATTTTTTTTGAAAAAGTCTTGTGGTTGATAACCATCATGTTAGGTACGGGCACATCTTGTCTTGTGGTCACACCTATTATCCATCACATCTCTCAAGAGAATGCTTCTGAAAAATGCCAGGTTTTGAATTATGAATCATTTTCACCCACCTATCTCCAAACTCTTTGTAAAGTCTGTAGAAGTACGGATTGAGTTATTAAATTAGAATATCAATTTCTATGAATGACCTTTCATAAACTGAGTTATTTTTTAATCAACTGTTAAATAGACCATTTCATAACAACAAAATAAAACAGCAAAAAAAAAACAGTTAGAGAATGTCTTTACGAAACCCAGGGATCTCTATTGGGCTTGTGAACACCAATGTGTTTTAACAGTTGAGAAGTCAGGGTCATTCTCAAAGGGGGAAAGTTCCACCGGGAGAGCAGACTAGTGCCAAGAGACGTTATCCTGTTCCCACCGTCATTGCCACGCTCAGGGAGTGCCTGCCGTGAAAGGTCATCTAGCCACTCTGTGCCCTTAGAATCACTTTTGGCTCTCTGCCAAGGTCAAGATGCGTTCTCTTCATTTTAATATCTAATGTGGTCTTTATGAGCCTTGGAGCAACTTGGGGGCACTTTCCCTTGTCGTTCTCTTCATTTTAATATCTAATGTGGTCTTTATGAGCCTTGGAGCAACTTGGGGGCACTTTCCCTCGTTTGCACAGTACCATATATATCCTCAGTGAATCCCACAAATTAGATGACCCATTAATAGTTATTAACTGAAAAGCAGGTGGAAGTTGGGGATCCCTGGTTGAGTTCCAGGATCCCAAGGTCCACCAAGAAGTGTTTAACTCCTCTAGTCAGCTATCAGAGTCCTACCCTGTTGTGTGCCCAGAAGAACCTGTAGGGGAGGCTATCCCAATGCCAAGAGTGCCTTAGGACTTCCGGCAAGTGCCTTCACCCCCTAGAGCTTGGCATCCTCCAGCAGGTAGTGGGAGACGTGGACAAGTGTAACTCCAGCCTCCACATCTGGCTGTGTCCAAAGCCGGCAGGCTTCTAAGATTTTGTGTTTTACTTAAGCAAGCCTGCGTTGAAATTCTGTCACTTAGGAGCTTCAAAAGTCCTAGCTAATACACTCTCCTCAGAAATACTCAATTTCCTTGTTGTTGTTTAAAATATTAAAAAGTTGAAGGGTAAGCTAGCCTGGAAATCTTGTATAGACTACCAATGCTAAAACCTTCCTTGCCATATCACCACTACCCTTCGTCTTGAAGCCTTCCAGTCACTCACAAAAGCTTCTGCGGTTCTAGAAGCCAGACTTCCAAAAAGACATCAAATCTCCCTAGGTATTTCAGGAAGTTAAATGGAAAACCACTGATCTGACCCGATGAGGCCATTTGGAAAATGAAGTAATTCTGTGCTCAAAGAGCTTTCCTTCTAGGCATTCTGTGACTGCCCCTCCAGTGTCTGGAGAAAGGATCACTCCTTACCCTGTGATCACTCCTTACCCTACCCAGCCATCTTTTCTCAGGAGTTCCTCAGACAGCTTTAGATCTGTATGCAAATGTATCTCTTTCATCAAGAAAGCAACAAAACCTCCGCTAAACCCTCATCCCCAGGACTACATTGGCAAAGGTTGAGATGCAGCTCTTGTTCGGATTGGCACTTCGGTTCCTCCATCCCTGACTCAAGCCATCCCAGTGGTTGGTGCTCCAGGGAGGAAAAGCAGTTACACTTCTCTTTGGCCACTCACACAGAATTTCAGACCACATGGACTTGGATGCCAAATGTTGCTACAGAGTTTAATGCTTTCTCCCTCAACATGAAAAGTGTCATGATAATACTGAGTCTGTTAAGTATTTAAAGCTGCTATTTTAGAATGCTCTTGAACTCTTAGAGAAGTGATGGAACATGAACATCTTACATCAGAATAGACCTGGTATGTAAGAAACCACATCTACACATGCAAAAAGTCAAACTTATGCAAGCTTGTGCCTTGTTTTTTTAGTGATAGTAATAAAAAAATAAATAAAACTTCCCCTGTATTAACTATATTTTTAGTTTTTGTATTTTCTGAGTGTCCTGTAGGGGCTCAGCTCCTGGGAAACAGGTTCAGGATACCAAAACGTGAAAGAAGATGAGAGTCACATTGGGATAGTAGACAGACTTTATTCAGAGGCAGCAGCAGCCCCCTGAGTCTTTCCTTAGGCCTTTTTATACGCAGGCCAAACAAAGCAGGCACATTGTCAACAGGTTATATAATTAGGCACCTGCTCACAAGCAAATGTTTATGACTTTGAATACATTTGCTGAATCAGGGTGTTTATGACTTTCACTATGTACTAAAAACATAGCTGGATAGAAATCTTGGTCAGGGAACTTAACTAATAGCAACTTGGGCCTGCCCTAAACTGCGGCTTTGACATCTTGGGAACTTGCTGATACTGAAGGGACTGCCTTTACCAGGGTAGGCTAATTCCTAGAGATTGGAAACAACTCACTCCTCAGGAAACACAGCTTTGTATTCAAGCCAGGCACTCCAAAGCCCATGTGCTTAACCACCTTCTTAACCAGGTGCTAACCCTATTCCCCTTCCCTAATCACCCAGGGCCAGGTGCCAGACCTCTAGAAACAATCCTATACCTCAGAGCCCACTGAAATTGTTCAGATTAGCCATTCCTACACCTGCTTACCCTACCTGTCTTGCCTTGCTTTCTTTTCTTTTTTATTTATATATGACAGCAGAATGCATTACGATTCTTATTGCACATATAGAGCACAATTTTTCATATCTCTGGTTGTATACAAAGCATATTCACACCAATCCATGTCTTCATACATGTACTTGGATAATGATGTTCATCACATCCCACCATCATTTATAACCCCCTGCCTCCTCCCTTCCCCTCCCACCCCTCTGCCCTATCTAGAGTTTGTCTATCTATTCCCCCCTAGGCTCCCTCTCCCTATCCCACTATGAATCAGCCTCCTTATATCAGAGAAAACATTCGTCATTTGTTTTTTTGGGATTGGCTAACTTCACTTAGCACTATCTTCTCTAACTCCATCCGTTTACCTGTAAGTGCCATGATTTTATTCTCTTTTATTGCTGAGTAATATTCCATTGTGTATATACACGACACATTTTTTTTTATCCATTCATCTATTGAAGGGCATCTAGGTTGGTTCCACAGTTTAGCTTTTTTGAATTGTGCTGCTATAAACATTGATATGGCTATGTCCCTGTAGTATGCTGTTTTTAAGTCCTTTCTTAATGAAACACTCAATAAAGGTTCTTGTCTAAGTTTTCCGCATTTCCTCTGCCTTTAACTAACCACGCAGCTTCCTAGCATAGATCTATTTCTAAAGATCTTTGAGTATAAACTTCTGTATTCATGACAGTCATTTTGTGTCTGTGTCCCTTACCATACCTACTTATAATAAATACTGGGTTCATTTTAAAATATCCCCTAATCCTATTATTTACTTAGTAAAACAATAGTTTCTATTAGTAAGTATATTACCACTCTAATATTTTTTTTTACAATATTGAAAGGTATCCTCAAGACAAAATACATCTTTCTTTAAGTAGCTCTTCAGGAGAGGAGGAAAAAACTCCATTAAAACTTTTTTAAAATGAACCACTTTCATATTCTTGTGGAAAGACTTAGTAATAATCAAAGTTTAATCCATGGTGTGCAGACATCTCTATAATGTTTTAAATACAGACAAAATATGTCAATCAGCTAAGGAACAGTAACTTTCCCTCTTGTATATTAGAAATTATTTCAGAAACTCAAATAGGAAGTGTTTTGCTTCTAAAAACTTGCTTAATTGCTCAGGTAGATTCAATGGTTCAACCTTAAAATTTATTTACAGAAGACTCTATTCACAAGCAAAGGACCCCTGCATGTAACTAGCTAATGTTTCCTCACCTGGATGAAATTAATTTTGTGACCAATTATAACTTTTTTTTAACTGTTTAATTGAGAATAAAGTTGGTGACCTCTGAGTGTACAAAATATGTCTACGAATGCCTGGCTGGCTGGGAGATTTTACACACTATAGCTATATTAATGTAATTCTTTACAATTCATTTTATGAAATAAAAAACATCACAGTCCCTGAAAAGTTATATTTTTTCCTCTGAGTATAAGAGGAACTTATTAATGACAATAGAAAAATTCATGTTTAGAGGCAGAGTGCCTACTACCTTTAGCAATGGATTTCAATAAAATCACTTGCAGAACTTGTTTTTATTTATTTATTTTTTAAAAATAGAATCTTTGAGATGATTTTCATGGAATTCTTTTTTCCAAAGACTTTTTAAAATATTTTTATTTATTTTATTGTGGTGCTGAGGATCGAACGCAGAGCCTCACACATGCGAGGCAAGCACTCTACCACTGAACCACAGCCCCAGCCCCAGAACTTGTTTTTGAAATACGTACCTGTGGACAAACTCTCCAAAGATTTTGTTTCAATAGTCTGACAAGGACTCAAGAAATTAATATTTTTTCATGCATCTTGATAAAGCTACAAATTAATAACACAGATAAAGAAACAACAGGCCAATTTGACCTATTCTTATAGACTCACAGATTCTAGCCCTAAAGTAGCTCCTACTTCAGTAGCAGCTTTCTCTAAACCTTGGGCTGACGAAATGAATTTTAAATATATATGTATATAGTATACATGTATACTGACATTTACATATAGACACACACTTAAATATCTATATTTCTATAGCTGTTTATCCATCTGTGATTAATGACCCCTCTTTCCATTCAGATATACATGGATAAAAAAGTTCAGCTTGGTTACATACTGACTACCCAAGTTAGGGTAAATGAAAAACTGGAATCCAGTTCCTCATCTTTAAGATGGGGCTACTTGCCACTTCATGAAATCATGAAGACAATTGATTGAACAGGTCTATGTGATGTACTTAGCCCAGTCCAAGGAAACAGTAAGGGTCCTGTACTATTAGTAAGGAATGGGGTGGGGCTGGGGAAACCCCTTGATGTGTTACATTTGTGAAGAAATTGCTATACAGTTTCCAGAGCTCTTTCACACACATCATTTCGTTACAATCTCACAATATTCCTTTGAGGTAGATGATACAGGACATTGTTCTAATTTACAATGAGGTTCAGCCTCAGCCTGTGACCATGAGCCTTTGGCTACAAACTCAGTGGGAATAACAAAACCTCAAAGCAGCTGGAAGGGCGAGTGTTTCCTCTGCCTTTGAAATCCAGGAATGTGTGCCCCTAGAATTCTCCCTTAAATTTAGGAGCTTGTGGTGAGTTTCAAGTTTGTAGAAAGGCAGCAGATCACAGTGGCAAAGAGCTCAGATTTTAGAATAAATGACTTTGGCTCTGCTGTTTTAATGGCTGTGTTAACTAGGCAAAGTCACTTGTATCCTCTAAGTCTCAATTGCCTGTTTAAAAAAAAATGGGGCTAATGAATCAGTGATTAATCACTTTATTAAATATTTATTGAAAATTTCATGAATTTTTTCACAGTGCACAGTCTAAGCACTCATAGTGGGAGCCGTTATTACCAGTGCTAACTCTAATAAGAGTAAAGCAGTGAACTTTTTCCTAATATAAACATATAGCTAATGGATAAAGGATTAGTCTCCAACATAATTGCTTACTTTATTAGGAAACAGAGTAAACATGAAGAGACTATGTAGCTAAGCCCACATCACAAAATGACTCCATGGCAGGGTCAGATTTCTGTCCTATCCAAGACCCAACCCTTCTCTAGAGATCACTGAGATTCTTTCATTTCACTTGAAAAAAAAAAATTTTTTTTAATTTTCATTTGGGGAATTCCCTTGTACTTTCATGGTTTTGTCCCAAATTCTCATGGGTATGGAAAATTACTTTGTGTTCTTATGTTTAACATTCTGAGTTTCGGTTAAAGATGGCTTTTTGCTGAGTTCAAGGCCCACACAGGTTCCAGTTTGGAACCAACCCTCGTCTTCTGTGGTTTTGAGTTAGTCTTGGCAGAAAACTTCCAGGGTGGGAGGATTTTTAATGGACTGCTTTAAAGAGATTCTTTAAAGAGTTCATTTAGGCTCAAACCAAAGTAAACTGACCATTCTATTCCCATGGATTTTGAGAGAGACCAGGGTTAGAATTCTGGGGAAATGTGGTAAGTAAAGCCTGCTGAGAATTTGGTTGACAGTGTGGCCCATGAACTTGTGGCAAGATTACAGTGTCACTAAAAGAAACTTTCTCACAAATACTTTTTTTTTCCCTTTTTGGAACTGGTGGTTGAACCCAGGGCACTTTGTCACTGAGCTACATCCCCACACCTGGTTCTTTTTCTTATATTCTTATACATAATCTTATATTCTTTTCTTATTTTTTTTTCTTAGTTGTAGATGGACACACCACCTTTGTTTCATTTTATTATTTATTTTATGTGTTGCTGAGGATCAAACCCAGTGCCTCACACATGCTAGGTAAGCGCTCTACCACTGAACCAACAACCCCCCAACCCCTGGTTATTATTCATGTTGAGATAAAGTCTCTTTAAGTTGTCCACGCTGGCTTCCAGCTTGCTATGCTCCTGCCTCAGCCTCCCAACTTACTGAGATTACAGGTATGGGCCACCAAGCCTGGCACAGACTCTTTTAAAACCTTTTATTCCTCTATGCTCCCATGATTTCAGAGGTGTTTTGAACACAGCACATAAACACACGGAATAAAATTGATATTGTACTGAATATCAGATCATAAAGATAACTTTCTATATGAAAGCATATCTGTATACTCTTACTGAAATGGTAGAAAAAGTTAAAATTCTAAAATAGAATGAAGAGTCTCAATTTTCCACACACTGTCAGCTGATAATAGCTCCTATAGTCACTGCAGTACATCTCTGTCTTAAATAGACATTTATCTGAGATAAGTGGAAGAGAAAAATAGTTACTCTGATATTTTCTCCTCTTCTTCATAGTTTTTATATTTGTTATTGTGTCTGAAAATGTATATAATTGGGGATGTTTTCATCCTCTGGAATATTTGAAGTAGCAAACTTATACTCTGCTCTTAAGTATTTCTCATAATTGTGAAAAATTCCAAATAGAATTTTTTTCTTGAATGAACACTCATGGCGCAAATACAGTTTAAAAATTTAAAATAAAGTATTTTTTTTATTATGGTGAGATAGTTTACTATCATTTAACCAATGAGTCTATACAAAATAAAATATCTGTTTTTATTATATTTTATCTTTCTAATTATGTAACAATTATTTTTAACAATTTTTGTAAATCAACGTGGCTAAAGTAACCTGTTCTCTATTTATACTCTATTTTCTATTTATACTCTAATTCATTTGAGCCCTTTTGAATCATTTAAATGCTTTGTATTGAGAATCACTGTCCTTCATAATCATCACTACTTCAGCCTTCTCTGTTCCAATAACAGATTTTAACTGACATAAAAATGGTATAACTACTTTGAAAACACTTTGGTAACTTCTTCTCAGTATTTACCCATGAAAAATGAAAATGTGCACTCAACCTGTACTGCCATGTTCATTGTGGTACTACTCACAAAAGCCAAGATATGGAATCAATCTAATTGTTCATCAGTGGACAAATGGATAAAGAAAATCTGCTGCATATATACAATGGAATACTATTCAGCCATGAAAAACTTGAAATTCTGCCATTTGTAACAATTTGGATAAACCTACAGGATATTGAGTGAAATAAACCAGGTACAGAAAGAGAAACACTATAAGACCATATAATCTAAAAATTTGATATCAGAGAAATTAGAAGTAGAACAGTGGTTCCCAAAGATAGGGGAGAGTGGGGTATGGAGTGTAGGGGGGAAGACAGTGAGACAATAATCAGTGGGTACAACTTTACTAGAAAGGGAGAATGAATTCAAGAGTTCTATGGGACAAAAAGGTGAAATAATTCACTATATATGTCAAAAGAGAAGAGAGAAATTCAAATGTACTTACTGTAAAGAAATGACAAAATTTAAGGGGATAAATATGCTAATTAAAGTGGCTAGATCATTATCTAATATATATATGAATCAAAACATCCCACGGTTCCTCATAAATGTCTATAAGTATATGTTGATCTAAAAATAAAAGGAAAAAAAGAACACAATGTACTAAAAAAAAAAAAAAAAAAAAAAAGTATACAGGAACTGCACATGATTGCAATCACAGAGACCCAGGAGCCTGAGGACAGAGAATCGCAAATTTGAGGAAACCTCAGGAACTTAGCAAGACCCTATTTCAAAATAAAAATGTAAAAGGGACTAGAGATATTGCTTAGTGCTGGTTTCAATATCCAGAAGTGCCCCCCCAAAAAAATTGTACAAAAACATTCAGAGTAGCTTTTATTTATAATAGGAAAAAATAGAAATAACCCAAATGTTCAATAATAGATGATTAAACAAAGTTCAGTAATATTTTACATAAAGGGATATTATTCATCACTAGAAAGGAATGGACTGCTAATACATGCATCAACATAGTGAGCAAACTGCAAGATAAAAAGAGAATACACACTAGCCAGGCACAGGGGTACACACCTGTAATCCCAGTGGTCAGGGAAGCTGAGGCAGAAGGACCGTGAGTTCAATATCAGCCTCAGAAAAAGTTGATCTCTGATCTCTCCATACCCAGACACACCTCAAGTCTCCTAAAAAGGTTGGTTCCTTTGATTCTCTTATCCCTCTACTTTGCTCCTGGGGCTATGCTGTGGCTGGCGCTGGTGGTAGTGGCAGTGAGGCATGGGATTTATTCGTTATTTTATTTCATTCAATCTCTTCAGTGCTGGATATGTTTTTAATGTCCAGTATTAATTCCCAGTAGAGTCTCCTCCTTTTTTTACCTTACTCAGAGGTGCCTATCTGCTTTCTTGGTTTCATGCCATACAGAAGCCAAGAAAGTGACCTTCTGTTCCAACATCTTGGTCTCCCTCCTTTATGAAATTATTAAAATACCACCCTGTATATTATTATAAAAAGCAGGGCAGCAGTTGTCTAGCGCTAAGGGTGAAAGGGTCTGACTGGAAAAAAAATCACAAGAGGAGTCCTAGGATTGATAAAAGTGCTCCATATCTTAAATATGGTGACAATATGGAGATGCATGCTTTTCCCAAAACTCAGTAAATAATAGAATTAAAATTGATGTATTTTGTAATATATAGTGTACACGATATTTCAAAGGAACTGATACAAAAAATATTTAATTTTTCCTCTTGAAAAATTAGAATACAATCTAATGAAGGTAGAAGAGAGAAAAGGAAAAGAAAAAATAATGAAACAGGGAAAAGATGGTAAAGATGAAAGTGGACTCATTAAAAATCAAATAGACTTTGCTTGAAAAGTACTCCTAATTGAGACCGAAAAAGAGACAAAGAATAAGTCATCAATGTCAGAGATAGAATGTGTCCTTCATACTTTAAAAACATAAAAATGGTTATTATCAATAATTTTAGGTAATAAAATTGAAAATTTGGAAGAAATGCACAAATTTCTTTTGAAATGCAACTCACCAAAATTGACACAAGAAGAAAAAAAAATTGAAATAGCCAATGTTATAGAAGAGCTATATTCCATAATTGAAACTTCCACAAAACAAGTCCAGACCAACAGGGCTTTATTAATACATTCTTCCCAATATTTAAGAAAGATTGCTCTGCTTTTCTATAATCTATTTCAAGAAGTTTCTTTAAACTTTTTCAATGAAACAGTGAACAATTCCCAATTCTTTTGTGAAACCACTATAATTTGACAAAAACCTTACAAGAAAAAGACACATAAATCTCTTTCATTAGCAAAAATTATAAACAAAATAATAGAAAATCAAACATAGCCATATATAAAAAGAATAAATATTTTGACCATGAACAATTTATTTTAGAAATGCAGGAATAAGTTTATACTCCAAATCAATTGCCCTGATGTTAGATGTTAATAATAGGAAACTGGATAAAGGTTGGTCAGAGTCTAAATTAGTACGACCTTCATGGAAATCAGTATGGAATTTCCTTTTTTAATTAATTAATTTATTTATTTTAATTAGGTATATATGAGAGCAGAATGCATTTTGATTCATTGTACACAATTGCAGCACAACTTTTCATTTCTCTTGTTGTGCATGATGTAGCTTTGCACCATGTATGCCATCATACATGTACCTAGAATAATGTAATCCATCTCGTTCCACCATCTTTCCTGCCCCCATGCCCCTTCCCACCCCACCCTCTCCTTTGCCCCATCAAAGTTCCAGTATGGAGGTTCTTCAAAACACTAAAAACAGAACTACCTACCATATGATTCAGCAATCTCACCACTGGGTATATATTGTAAGGACTTTAAATTAGTATGTCAAGAAGATATCTGCACCCCCCACAGTCATTACAGCATTATTCACAATAGCCAAAATAAGGAATCAACCTGAATGTTCATCAATCGATGAATGAATTAAAAAATGTATAAATGAATAGTGAAATGCTGTTCAGCTTTTAAAGAAGGAAAACAACATGGATGAATTTGGAGAACATTATGCTCAATAAAACAAACCAGATGCAGAAAGCCAAAAACCTCATGTCTTCACATATGGAATCTGAAAAAAATAAACTCATAGTAGTAGAATGGTGGTCACCAAAGACTGGCAAGGGCAGGGGATAGGAGGATGGTCAGTGAATACAATGTTGTATTTAGAGAAGAACAAGAAATTCTGGTATTCTGTTATAGGGTAACTATAGATAACAATTTTACACTAGATATTTTTTAAAGCTAGAACATAGGATTATGAATATTTTCACCATAAAGAGATGATAGTGTTTGAGGAAATAGAAAATATGTTTACCCTGATTTGAGCATTACACAATGTGTGTGTGTGTGTGTGTGTGTGTGTGTGTGGATCTCAAAACCTCACATTGGCACTCCCAAAATATGTACAATTTTCATATATTAGTTAAAAATTTCTAAATAAAATAATTCAAATTAAGAAAAAATTAAAAATAGAACAACTGTGTGATCCAGAAACCCACTTCTGGGAATACATCCAAAGGAAACTAACGCAGTATCTCTGTACAAGAAGACTCTGTACTCCCATGTTCATGGCAGCATTGTTCATAATAGCCAAGATATGGAAACAGGTAACCTAAGTGTGTGTCAACAGATGAATGGGCAGAGAAATTGTGGTATGTGTTGATGTAGAGGAACCCTAAGGGCACTATCTTAAGTTAAATTATTTCACTTATATGTAGAACCTAAAAACATCAAACTCAGAAAAGCAGAGCAGAATGGTGGCTGCCAAGGACTGGAAAGTGGAGGAAAGGGAATGCGGTTGGTCAACCTGTACAAACTCTCAGTTATAAGGTGAATAAGTCCTACCGTATTTTCTATTTGCTAAGAGAGTGGATCTTAAGTATTCTCAAGACACACACATACATAAAAGGTAACTATGTTAAGTGACAGATGTGTTAACTAACATAATTGTGGTGATCATTTCATAATGTGTGTGTATCAAATCATCTTGTTGTATATCTTAAACTTACACAATTGTGTCTGTCAATTATATATCAATAAAGATAGAAATTAAATCAATGTTATATAAAAATTCAAAAACAAGTACCACATCTGTGGAAGCTAAAAAGTTTACTCTTACAGAAGAAGAAAATAGAATAGTGATCTATAAAGGCTAGGAAGGGTAGGAAGGAGATGGGGAAGACAGGGTGGATGATAGGTACCAAAATATAGTTAGATAGGAAGAACAAGAACTATAATGTTTTATAGTACATTAAAGTGAGTCACTCCAGTTTTCAACAATTTATTACATATTTCAAAATAAGTAGAAGAGAAGTTTTTGAGGGCTGGGGATGTGGCTCAAGCGGTGGCGCGCTTGCCTGGCATGCGTACGGCCCGGGTTCGATCCTCAGCATCACATACCAACAAAGATGTTGTGTCTGCCGAGAACTAAAAAATAAATATTAAAAAAAATTCTCTCTCTCTTTCTCTCTCTCTCTCTCCTCTCTCACTCTCTCTCTAAAAAAAAAGAGAAGTTTTTGAAGGTTCCCAACACAACAAAATGCTAATTATCCTGATTTGATCATTATATGCTATATACATATATGGAAGGATCACACTGTATCCTATAAATATGAATAATTATTGTGTCAATTTAAAAACAAAACTAGATATTCAATTCTTGGAAGGCACATTGCAAGTGGTTAATAGGCTCATATGCCCAGTGGCTACAATATAGGCCAGTTCAGAGAATATCTCCCCTAATGCAGAAAGTTCTCCTGCTGCTCTAGAAGTAACACCCTCAACCATGTGTTACATTACTCCCCTGTGCTTTACATAGCAGCATCCGATTAGCAAACAAGTTCAGATTTTCCTTATGCACAGATGACCACTGCAAGAATATCTCTAAGTTGGCAATTTTCCTGATTATCAATGCTACATTTCCATCTACATAGTAGATATTTTCACCTTGATGTTAATATCAACCCAAACAAGAATATTTCAACCAAATGTCACCTTTTCCCCAAAATGAATTCTCTTTCCTAATTCCCCATTTTTATCTTTGCTATTCTGTTATTCCAAGTTTCTAAAGTTTAATCATTGAACTTTTTACCTTTTATTCTTTCTTGTCCTCTAAATCTATCCTGTCAGCCTTCCCTTAAAATCTCTCTCAGATATGTCCATCTCACTGCTATTAAACTAGACCATAATGAGTCTACTTGAATCCTATCTTTCCTCTTGTTCTTCAGTCTGCCACTAACATCAGGTTAATTATACCAAATACCAATGGCTCTATCCCTCTCGTTCTCAGAAATTATAATAGTTGCTCTAAAAACTGGATCAATGCTTTCTACAATCTTAATTCATCTGTTTCTGCACGAACTGTTCACTCTAAACAGATGAAGCTCATTCTTCTGCTGTGAGATAATTCACCTTGCATTCCTGAAACTATGCCTCTGTTCCTCTTCCATGAATTTCCACTTCTTGAAACCTTAACCATCCTTCAAGGATTAATGTGAGGGCCATCCTCATCTGTAGGCAAAACCATTTTAGGTCTTAATGTTCTTGCTCAGTGTTCTCAGAAGCTAGAATAGTCACTCTTTGTACTATTCATCTCATTATTTCATTTCTTGCCAGGTATATTAGTTAGGTTTCTTTAGAGAAACATAATCAATAGAATGTGAAAGGGGTGGTATTTTAAAGAACTGGCTGATATAATTGTGGTGGCTGACAAGTTGACACTCGACTTTGAAGGCTAGAAGTCTGGAAATACTAGTCTTAATATCTTGAACTTGAAAGTAGTCTGGAGGCAGTATCTCTCTCTCTGGGAGACCTCAGACTTTTTTTGTATTTTATTTAGAGATACAGTCTCACTGCGTTGCTTAGTGCCTCGATTTTGATGAGGCTTTGATCTCGTGATCCTTCTTCCTCAGTCTCCCAAGCTGCTAGTATTACAGGTATGCCCCACCATACCTTGCCTTACCACAGACTCAACTTAAACCTCTAAAATCATGGGCCAATATATAAATATTGCTCATCTCAAGTCATTTGGATGATATATTTATGCAAAAATGCTCAATGGAATACTAGCAAACCATAAGCAACATATTAACATGATTAAATACCACTACCAGGTGGAATTTAATTATAAGATTACAGATATAGTTCAACAAATGAAAATCAATGTGATAAACCACACTGATATAAAAATGATCATATCAATTGATGGGAAAGGACATTTGACAACATTTAACAAAATTTCTTGATTTTAAAAAAAATCCTCAACTATGTACAAAAGGAAAAATATGAAAGAATATGAAAAACTTATAGCAAATATGTCACTAAAAATGTAAAGATTTGGCCTTAAGATTAGTAACCAAAAAAAGATGCCGTCTCACCTCTGCTACTCAACATAGTGTTTGAGATTGAAAATGAGAGTACTTGGTCAAGAAAAAGAAATTAAGAGTAGACAAATTGGAAAAATATGTAAAACTATCTCTCTTCACAGACAACATTATATTCAGAAAATCCTACAGAAAAAAATGCAGACACACAACTGTTAGCACTAATGAACAAATGTCAGAGTTGCAGGATAGAAAATCAACAAGTAAAAATCATTTGCCTCTCTAAACAATAACAATGAAAGATTAAGAAAGTAAACTAAGGGGTAAAGTCCATTTATAATAACATCAAAAGGAATAAAATTCACAAAGAAGGCAAACACTTGCACACTGAAAACACTGATGAAAGAAATTAGACAAGAAATAAATGAAACGCCTTCCTATGTTCATGGACTGAAGACTTAATATTGTTAAGATAGTAATATTACCAAAAGAGGTCTATGATCCAATGGAATCTCTGTCAAAATCCCAATGACATTGTGTGTGTGTGTGTGTGTGTGTGTGTGTGTGTGTGTGTGTGTGTAAGGGAGAGGGGGGATACTTGAATTGAACCCTGGGGTGTTTTACCACTAAGCTATGCCTCCAATCCTTTTTATTTTCTATTTTGAGTCAGGATCTCATTAAGTTATCCAGCCTGGCCTTGAATGCCATCCTCCTATCCCAAACTCCCGAGCCACTGAGATTACAGGCATGTACCACCACACCTGGCTCAAATGACTGTTTTTTCTTTTGACTTAAATGTAAAAATCTATCCTAAAATTCATATGGAATCTCAGGGGAGCCATAAGAATAAACAAAGAAATTTAGTAAAAGAACAAAATCGAAGAACTCAAACTTTATGATTTCCAACTCAATACAAAGCTGTGGTAATCAAAACAATATGGTATGGGCATTAGGGCAGACCAGCCAAAGGAACAGATTAGAGAGTACTGAAATAAATTCTTCCACATATGGTAAATGACATTTAATATGGAAGCCGAGACAACACAGTGGAGAAAAGATAGTCTAGTCAACCAATAATAATGGTAAAAACTGGATATTTACACAAAAAAGAATGAAGTTGTACCCTTACCTTATACCCTATATAAATATCAAATCAAAATGGATCAAAAGCCTAATCAGATTTGTCTTCTTGAGTTTGTCTTATTTCACCTTACATGATATTCTTCAGTTCCACCTGTTTTCCTGCAAAGGACATAATTTCATTCCTCTTTAGGGATTGATAGTACTCCATTGTGTATATATATATCACATATTCTTTATCCACTCATTCACTGATGGGATTCTAGGCTGGTTCCTTAACTTAGCTATTGTGAAGAGTGTTGCAGTAAACACTGGTATGCAGGTATCTGACTTTTGTTCCTTCTGGGATAGAACCAAGCAGGGAAAAGCTGGATCCTGGATCTATAGTAATTCTATTTTTAGTTTTTTGAGCCAAACACAGACAAGTCTCACATATTTACTCTCCAATGTGGAATGAAAAAAAAAACTACATGAAAATAAAAGGGCAGTATTTAGGGAGCGGGAAGGAGTTGGGACATGGGAGGGTGGTATGAGAGAGTGTTAGGGAGGGTGAACACAATCAAAGTATATATCACAACAAAACCCATTCATTTGTATCAATATGCACTACTAAATAAATTAAAATGTAAATTCTAAAAAACCCTAAAAATAAATGTGAAAACTATCAAGCACTTAAAATAACACTAGGGGATTAAGAAATGACTTCTGAAATAAGATACCCAAAATATAAACTGCAAAAAAAGTTTCATTTTTCCCTCAAAATGAAAACATCTGTGCATCAATGGACACATTCTAGAGAATGAAGAGATAACCCATAAAATGGGAAAAAATTGTATTGATCCCTTATCTCACCTCTGAGAGAAGAGATTAATATCCAGAATACATAAAAAAAACTTCTAAAATTCAACTACAAAATAAAACACAATTAAAAATAGGCAGTGGACTTGAATAGACATTTCTTCAAATAAATCATTTAAATGGTCAATAAGCATGTAAAAGATGCCCAAAGTCACTATTTATTATGAAAATGTGAATCACAGTCACAATGAGATAGCACTTCACACCTACTAGGATTACTGCTATCAATTAACCAGAAAATAAAAAGTGTTAATTTATGGAGATTTTGAAACCCTTCTTGTTGGCCATGAGCATATAAAATGGTCAGCTGCAGTACAAAACTGAATGGTGAAGCTGGGCCTGGTGGTGCATACTTAATCCCAGAAGCTTGGGAGGCTGAGGCAGGAGAATCTTGAGTTCAAAACTAGCCTCAGCAAAAGCAAGGTGCTAAGTAACTTAGTGAGATCCTGTCTCTAGATAAAATACAAAATAGGGCTGGGAAAGTGGCTCAGTGGTCAAGTGCTCCTGAGTTCAATCTCTGGTACCAAAAAAAACTTAGAACAACCAAATGATATAGTGATTCTGCTTATAGATATATAACAAGAATTAAATATTACTCAGATACTTATATACCAATATTCACTGCAGCACTATTCACAATTTCCCAAAAGTAGAAACATCTAACAATAGGTTAATGGATATACAAAAATGTCATATATATATATATATATATGTATATATATATATATATATATATATATATATAGAGAGAGAGAGAGAGAGAGAGAGAGAGAGAGAGAGAGAGAATAGAATTCAGCCTTAGCAAAGAATTAAATTGTGATAAGTGGCTGAACCTTTGAAAATGTGAAGTAAAAAAAGACACAAAAGGACAAATATTTTATAACTCCAGTTACATGAGGTACCTAAAATAGTCAAATTTGTAGGGACAGAAAATATGATAAAGGTTACAAAGGCTGAAACTGGAATGAGAAATTACTGTTTAGTGGATACAGAATTTCACCTTGGAATGGTGTAAAATTCTGGACATGAATAGTTGTAATGGCTGCACAACTTTGTGTTTTAACTTAATGCCACTGCATTATGGACTTAAAATGATTAAAACTCTTAAGTTTCATATTATAAACATTTTGACAAAATTAAGATACTTTTAAAAAAAAATCTTGCATTTCTATTAATGACCGGTATAATGACTATGCAGGTGACCCTGAGACCATACTGAATAGTAAGACTGTAGCATAGAGAAGAAAAATAAGATGTAAGTTCCTTAAGAAAAATAAACATAACTTTTGATTGCTATAAACTAATAATTGGTATATCATATAACTCAATACTTTCTCAATTCAAGAAGTGAAGAAATATAGGCAAGTAGGATCTGTAATACAAAGCAGAATGTGTTATAGATGTAGGAAAACAACAAAAGTAAATCAGAGAAAGATGATTTTTTTCCAGAGAACAATAATGAAGCAGTAGAATCAGTGCCTTGCAGAAAATATTTCTCAATAAATATTTGCTGTGCAAATGTCCCATTGACCTATTAAAGGCATTTATTTTACCCATCTTAATTACTAAGTCAGCTAACCAAAAAGATTTTATGGGACTGAACAATAGAAAACTAGCTATAGAGACACTACCAATTTTTGCAAAAAAGAATGTTTATTTGGTTCAGTGCATTTTCTTTGCTGGTGTTGTTTCCCAAGTTCAGTTTGATGTGAAGAACACGGTGTGCTTCACGAGGTAACTCATCAGTGGTTATAATCAGATATGACACCGGTGTGATCAGAAACCAAGTTTGGTAAACCACTGTTACAGAAGTACAGTTGGTTCTTTGTTGAAAGAAAAACTACACATGACTTGATGTAAGTGAAAAAAAGATCATGCACTTTCCAAGGTAAGTCTTGTTTTGATTTCTTTTTATAAATTTATGTTGTATTGTAGCATTGATAATTACTATAAGATGCAAATGATTGATATTTACCAATTGTTTTATGACTTCTCCATTTTTTCACTTTTCTTACATATATGTCAAATTACTGAGATGGTATAATATCAAATAGTAATAAGAAGTACTTCCTTCCAAAAAAGCAAGAATAAACTGATGGGTAATTATTTGTATCATGCCTTCATTCTGGGCGCTGAAAGCATTTCTGATCCACTGAAATCCTTCATTAAGAAGTTTAGTTCTTGAAAACTGAAATCCACATCTTTAGAATCATCTCAGCATAGGGTAATATATGGCCTAACGAGTGAAGTCAAGTCATAGACATTTGTATACATCCACAACAAACTAATAATGTCTGAACATAATGGTGATTCTAATATAAACCAATATCCTGAAGTATCATCCAAAGGATGAATGTATTGTGCATAATACAGTTTTAATGATAATAGATTTTCAAATTATTCTGGTTTGTAACTACCCATGTATCATGAGAATTTTTAACTTGCTTATACTTGATAAACAAGAAAGCTCTACTTCCTCAATCTGCTAGTTAACAGAAACTTACAACATCACTTTATTATTTTATAGAGAAAACTAAATCAGAGGTAGCTGAAAGTTTTTTGTTAATTATAATCAAATCAGTGGCAGAAGAGAGGTACAATACAACATCCTAGAAAACCACATAGTTTTCACTTTCATTTTTCTCCTTTTGTTTCCATGCCAAAAATTTTATTAACTCGAATCTAAACCAAGAATGAAGTGAAGAAATTAAAAATTTCAATGAAAAATTTCAATTCTTTTAGAGATATACCTAACTAGAGGAAACTGCCTAACCAGAAACATGGGTTAGAGTGAAAGTGTAGGTAGGTCTTAATTCTGAGCAGCTTGCTTTTTCAGAAACTGGTAGGGATGTTAAGAATGTTGTATATCAACCAAGAGAAAAAAATTCCCATGGTCATGCTACATTTGACAATATTTTATTTCAGAACAACTAAATTGTAGATAAGATGGCAAATTATCAAAGAACTGAAGAGATGCAAGAAAATTTCCAGAGAAATGGGTAAGCTGTCCTTAAATCCTACAAAAAAAAGTGTTAGTGTGCAACTAAAACTACACTTTATTCTTTTCACATCCATAGCAAGAGTGTCATAATTTTTTCAAATATAGTAATGCTGCTTACATTTTGCAGTACTTTAATATGGTCAGTATTAAAACTGGTTTAATAGTGATTTTAGGACAGGTAGCAGCAACAGAAATAGCAGATTTATTAAGTAAATGCACAGGAAAGATGCCTGCAAATTTTCATTTCAATTTCTGCCATCCTTCCTTCCATGGGGTGCATTAATTTTCTACTGTGTATATGTATTTATACATTCTTGTGCACACATAACTTATTTATAGATGTAAAATGAAAATAGTTTAAATCTACTTTGTTTTAACTTTCACAATTACAAGTGTTACAATATATATACAATTATATATTGGATATACAATCTATAAAACTGGAGAGGACTCCTCTATGTCACCTGGTTTATTAATGTAGGAAATAGCCCCCCAGAAAGTTCTCCCTGCATACCATTTTCCTATGGGTCAGAATAACTGTATCAGAAAACTTTTTTAAATTATTATTTGTTCTTTTTATATATACATGACAGTATAGTGCATTTGAGCATGTTGTACAACATGATGCCTAACTTGTTCTAAGTAGGAACCTATTCTTGTGGTTATACATGATGTGGAGTTACCCTGATCATGTATCATATACAAGAATAGAAAAGTTATGTCCAATTAATTCTATAGTCTTTCCTATACCCATCTCCCCCTCCCTTCCCTTCACTCCCCTTTGTGTAATCCAATGGACTTCTATTCTTCCCCTCCCCACCCTCCTTTGTTGTGGGTTAGATTTCACATATCAGAAAGATATGGTTTATTGGGACTGGCTTATTTCACTTAGCACAATATTCTCCAGTTTCATTCATTCACCAACACATGCCATAATTTCATTCTTCTTTAAGGCCGAGTAATATTGCATTGTGTATATATGTCACATTTTCTTTATCCATTCATCAGTTGAAAGATACCTATGTTGGTTCCACACCTTGGCTATTGTGAATTGAGCTACTATGAACATTGATGTGGCTACAACACTGTAGTATGCTGCTTTTAAGTCCTTTGGGTATAAGCCAAGGAGTAGGATAACTAGAACAAATGATGGTGCTAATCCAAGTTTTCTAAGGAATCTCCATACTGCTTTCCATAGTGGTGGCACCAATTTGCAATCCCACCATCAATGTATGAGTTTGCCTTTTCCCCCACATCCTTCCCAATATTTATTGTTGCTTATATTCTTTTTGTTAGAGCTCCCTCATTTGTTTATTTTTTATTTTTATTTCTTACATACATGACAATAGTGGAATGCATTACAATCATAATTATCCATTCACAACACCATTTTTTGTAACTCTGTCTGTAAAGTATGTTCTCGCCAAATTATGCCGTTATACATGAGGTCTCTTATTATTATCATCTTTTTTGCATCAAAATTCTTTTTTTTATTTTTATTTTTTATTTATTTATTTTTATTGGTTGTTCACAACATTACAAAGCTCTTGACATATCATATTTCATACATTAGATTGAAATGGGTTATGAACTCCCAATTTTACCCCAAATGCAGATTGCAGAATCACATCGGTTACACATCCACAATTTTACATAATAAAATTCTTAATACACCTTTGTACTACAATTTATCATATCTTTGATTGTATATAAGGTATGTTGACACCAAATTCACATCTTCATACATGTATTTTGTATAATGATGAGAGTCTCCTTTCACCATCCATGCTATTCCCCTCCTCCCTCATTTTCCCTCCCACCCCTATTCCTTATCTAGAGGTAATCTTTCTCTCCTACTCTCCCTCCCAACCTCCTTTTGAGTCGCCTCCCCTTATCTCAGAGAAGACATTCGGCATTTGGGTTTTTTTTCCAGGGTGGGGCAGGGGGAGGATTGGCTAATTCACTTAGCATAATCTGCTCTAATGCCATATATTTCCCTGCAAATGCCATTATCTTATTCTTTTTTATTGCTGAGTAATATTCCATTGTGTATAAATGCCACATTTTTTTTTAATCCATTCATTCACTGAAGGACATCTAGGTTGGCTCCACAGTTTAGCTATAGTGAATTGTGCTGCTATAAACATTGATGTGACTGTGTCCCTGTAGTATGCTGTTTTTAGGTCCTTTGGGCATAGTCCCAGAAGAGGAATAGCTGGGTCAAATGGTGGCTTCATTCCCAGCTTTCCACGAAATCTCCATACTGCTTTCCAAACTGGCTGCACCAATTTGCAGTCCCACCAGCAGTGTATGAGTGTACCTTTTTGCTCCGCATCCTTGCCAGCACTTGTTGTTGTTTGTCTTCATAATGGCTGCCACTCTTACTGAAGTGAGATGGTGTCTTAGTGTAGTTTTAATTTGCATTTCTCTGACTGCTAGAGATGAAGAGCATTTTTTCGTATATTTTTTGATTGATTGATTGATTGTATATCCTCTTCTGAGAAGTGCTTTTCAGGTCTGTGGCCCATTTATTGATTGGATTATTTGTATTTTTTTGGTGCTTATCTTGTTGAGTTCTTTATATACCCTAGAGATTAGAGGTCTATCTGATGTGTGAGGGGTAAAAATTTGTTCCCAGGATGAAGGCTTCCTATTCACCTCACATATTATTTCTTTTGCTGAAAAAAAAAAAAACTTTTTAGTTTGGATCCATCCCATTTGTTGATTCTTGGTATTAGTTCTTGTGCTATAGGAGTCTTATTAAGGAAGATGGGGCCTAGCCCCACGTGATGGAGATTAGGGCCTATTTTTTCTTCTATTAAACACAGAGTGTCATTCTGACTGGAGTGAGATAAAATCTTAGAGTAGTTTTGATTTGCATTTCTCTAGTTGCTAGAGATGTTGAACATTTTTTCATATATTTGTTGATTGACTGTATTTCTTCTTCTGTGAAGTGTCTGTTCAGTTATTGTGCCCATTTATTGTTTTGTTTGTTCTTTTGGTGTTAAATTTTTTGAGTTCTTTATATATCCTGGACATTAATGCTTTACCATAATGATGTTGGCCTTAAGGTTATCATATATAGCTTTTATAATGTTGAAGTATGTTCCTACTACTCCTAGTTTTTTTAGTGTTTTAAATATGAATGGATGCTGTATTTTGTCAAATGCTTTTTCTGCATCCATTGACATAATCATGTGATTCTTGTCTTTAAGTCTATTGATGTTTATGTTTATTTATTTCCTTATGTTGAATAAATCTTGCATCCCTGGGAAGAACCCTACTTGATCTTGCTGCATTTTTTAATATTTTCATATGTGATTTGCCAATATTTAATTAAGAATGCTCATCGGGAATATTGGTCTGAAGTTTTCTTTCCTTGATGTGTCTTTGCCTAGTTTTGGTATCAGGGTGATACTAGCTTCATAGAATGAAAGGTTCCATTCTTTTACTATTTCATGAAATAATTTGAGGCATATTGGTGTTAGTTCTTTTTTGAAGGTCTGGCAAAACTCAGATGAGAATCTATCCGATCCTGGGCTTCTTTTTCTTGGTAGGCTTTTGATGGCATCTTCAATTTCATTGTTTAAAATTGATCTGTTTAAATTTTCTATGTCTTCCTGATTCAATTTGGGCAGGTCACACGTCTCTAGAAATTTGTCAAGGTGTTCAAGATTTTCTATTTTTTTAGAATACAAATTTTCAAAACAGGTTCTTATTTTGTCTGAATTTTACAACTGTCCATTGTAGTATTTCCATTTTCATCACACATTTTAGTAATTTGAGTTTTGTCTCTCTTTCTCTCTTTTAGCTTGGCTAAATGTTCATCTGTTTTATTGATTTTTTTAGAAAACCAATTTTTGTTTTGTTGATTTAATTTTTTTTTCTTTTGTTTCAATTTCATTGATTTCAGCTCTGATTTTAATTATTTCCTGTCTTCTATTGCTTTTGGTGTTGATTCATTCTTCTTTTTCCAGGGCTTTGAGATGTGAAAGTTTACTTGGTGGCTTTCTATTTTTTCAATGAGTGATCTCAATGCAATGAACTTTCCTCTTAGAACCTCCTTCATAGTTTCCTAGAGATTTTGATATGTTGTATTACTATTCTCATTTACCTATAAGTTGTTTTTTTTTAAATTTCACCCCTATTTCTTCAGCTCTTCATTGGTCATTCAATGGCAATTGCATATTATTTAGTCTTCATGTGTTAGAGGGGCTTCTACTTTTTATTTTTATTTTATTATTGATTTCTAATTTCACTCCATTATAGTACGATAAAATGCAACATATTATCTCTATTTTTTTTTTTTTTGTATTTGCTAACAGTTGCTTTATGGCCCGATATGGTCTATTTTAGAGAATGATCCATTTGTTGCTGAGAAAAAAAGTGTATTTGGTCATTTGATGAAATATTCTATATATATTTGTTAAGTCTAAATTATTAACTGTATTTTTAGTTCTATAGCTTCCATATTTAGTTTTGTTTTGAAGATCTATCAATTGGTAAGAGAGGGGTGTTGAAGTCACCAAGTATTATTATTGTGATCTATTTGATTCTTGAGATTGTGAGGAGTTTATTTCATGCCTATAAATGGTAGAACTCAGCTTCATTGTTTGGGGCATAAATATTTAAGATTGTTATGTCTTGCTCATATATAGTTCCCTTAAGCAGTATGAAATGACATTCTTTGTACCTTCTGATTAATTTGAACTTGAAGTCCACTTTATCAGATGTGAGGATATAAATCCCTGTTTGTTTATGAGATCCATGTGAATGGTAAGTTTTTTCCACATCCTTCAGTCTGTGAATGTATTTGTCTAAGAGGTGAGTCTCTTGGAGACACTATATTTTGGTTTTTGTTTTTAAATTCAATCTGCCAGTCTATGTCTTTTAGTTGAAGAGTCTAAGGTATTTACATACAATGTTTATAATTCCCTGTCATTTTGAATTATTCCTGGTTTTTAATTTAAATTAGTTTCCCTTTGATTGACTATTCTGTTAGTGTAGTTCCTCCATTTACTGGTTTTCAGGTTTTTTTTTATTTTTTTCATGAAATACTTTGTTGATAAATTTTTGTAGTGCAGATCTTCTCATGAATTCTTTTAACTTTTGTTTATTATGGAAGGTTTTTATTTCATCATCAACCCTGAAGCTTAATTTTGCTGTGTATAGTATTCTTGGTTAGCATTCATTTTCCTGCACAGTTTGGTATATATTATGCCAAAACCTCATAGCTTGAAGGGTCTGGGTTGAAAAATCAACTGAGATCCAAGTTGGTTTCTCTCTAAATGTGGTTTTTTGATTTTTTTTTTTTTTGGCAGCCTTTAGATTCTAAACTTATTCTGTATGTTAGGCATTTTCATCATAATGTGCCTTGGTGTGTGTCAATTGATATTTTGTATATTTGAGTCCTATATGCTTCTTGTATTTGATTTTCCATTTCATTCTTAAGGTATGGAAAATTTTCAGATATTATTTCATTAAAAAAATATGCATTCCTTTGTTTGGTATTCTGAATCTTTATCTGTCTCAATAAATCTTAAGTTTGATCTTTTCATGTTATCCTATATTTCTTAGAAGTTTCTGTTCATGGTCTCTTAACATCTTTTCTCCATAGTCAACTTTATTTTGAAGATTATGAATCTGACTTAATTGTCTGAAACTCTGCCTTCCCACTGGTCTAGTCTGCTGGTGATACTTCCCAATAATTTTTTAATTTGATTTATGGATTTCTTCATTTCAAGAATTTTTTCTCATTTTTTTTAAACTCTCTCTTTATTGAGGTGGTATTTCACTTCCTGTATTTTCTCTTTGATTTCACTCCTTACATTATCCTTTACCTAACAGATTAGTTTAACTGTGAACTTTTTAAACTTCTCTGACACTTTTTTCATGGTGGTATTATGGATTCTCTTTTTGATGTACTTTGGTTTCTTTGGGGTGGATTGTTCCCTTGCTTTTTCGTGTTGTTTATGTGTCTACACATCTAAGAGTTGGTTTTGAGGAAGTAGAGTTTCTACACTGTTGACTTATAGTGTCCCTAAAGGTTTCTCATACCTTACAAAGTTTAGGGGGAGACAGATAATAACAACAACTGATGCAAACAACTTATATCATTAGACCAAATAGCCCTTGCTATAAAATCTACAATGTTTATTGTCACAATAACCAAAAATTATATGACCAGTTATTGTCCACCGTAAAAACAATAAATTTACAAAAGGTTTTACAATTTCAGTTGGTGACCAGGGATTGAACAGAAGTGATATAGGGTGTGATGATTGTGAGGGAGGAAGAGAAAAAAAGAAATAAAAATTTAAAGGAAGAGTGTAAGAACAATAGAGAGTGGATATTAGCAGAAAAGAGAGAAAGACAAAATCATGGAATTTGCAGGGAAATGGATGGCATTAGAGCAGATTATGCTAAGTGAAGCTAGCCAATCCCTAAAAAACAAATGCCAAATGTCTTCTTTGATATAATGAGAGCAACTAAGAACAGAGCAAGGAGGAAGAGCAGGAGGAAAAGAATAACATTAAACAGAGACATGAGGTGGGAGGGAAAGGGAGAGAAAAGGGTAATTGCATGGAAATGGAAGGAGACCCTCATTGTTATACAAAATTACATATAAGAGGTTGTGAGGGGAATGGGTAAAAAAACAAGGAGAGAAATGAATTACAATAGATAGGGTAGAGAGAGAAGATGGCATTATGTAAAAATGTGGATGTGTAACCGATGTGATTCTGCAATCTGTATTTGGGGTAAAAATGGGAGTTCATAACCCACTTGAATCTAATGTATGAAATATGATATGTCAAGAGCTTTGTAATGTTTTAAACAACCAATAAAAAAATTAAAAAAAAAAGAAAAGAGAGAAAGAGTTGAGGGAAACTGAGAAGTGAGAGAGAAACATATATAAAATAAAAAGTGAAAAAATATTAAAAATAACTACAAAAAGAAATAAAAGATACAAGAATGTAACCAATATATACTAATCAAACACCTTAGTCTTCAAAGTATTGATCCAAAAAAAACCATCTTGAAATAAAATGGTAAAAATGAAAAAAATAATGATATATGAATAAGTATCCAGTTAAAATAGAATTCTTTTAAAAGAAAAGAAGAGATAAGGTAGTAAAAATGGGTTTGTAGATTCAATAAGTGAATAGGACAAATGAAGAGGCAATGTAGGATATGTTTATAAGGGGAGAGAACAAAAAATATGGAAGTAAAAGAGTTAGAGGAAAAGAGAGAGAGACAAAGAGAGAAAGAGAGAGAGAAGCACACAATAGGTTTAGCTGTTAGAAACAAAGAGAAATAGAAACAAAGGAAAACAGAGTTGTGAAAGAGACAACAGAAAATCAATCCAAAATATACTAATCAAAAATTCTAATCCTCAAAACACAGAGCACAAAACACAGCTACCTTCAAGAAATGCTAAAACCGATAAATCAGAAACAAATATGTCTGCGTACAAAGGTCCACCATGGATCAGTCATTAGTCATTCAAACAAAAACAAAAACAGAACAGTTAGTGAGAGTATTTGCCCACTGTCTGTACCAAACTGTCTTTCTGTTTCTCAACTTTTCTTCTCACTGGGATTGTGTGAGGGGCTGTGGAAGATGCTTTAGGCTTCACTTTCTGGGTGTAGCTGCCTTTGTGTTCTGTGAGATGAATTCCTGCAAGTGAAGCTCCCAGTGGCCGGGGTTCAGTCTGGTATGGCCTCAGGTGTTTTATCATGTGGGGGGTTTTTAGCCACTAATGAATCAAGCACTTTAGGATTGTACCTCACTTCTCTCCTTAGGGCACCACTTGTGGGAAGTGGGAGTGGGTCCTTCACTGTTCTGTGGTTCAGAGATACTGCCTTTGTTTGGCTTCTGAAGCACTCTTTCCCAGCTCTGAGCTCAGGCCCTCCACCCTGTTCAGTTTCTCCCTGCCCTTGTTCAATGGAGTAGGGAAGAGGAGGAGCCAGCTTTCTCAGGCCTCTCTAATCTGTATTTCCCTCAGGCAAAATGGTCTCCCCATGCCAGAAATTCTCTGTGCCAGAGATTCTCCTGATGTGCTTGGTTTACTTAAATCTCACAGTTGGGGTCTGCTGGTCATGTATTGGTTTCATTCCTGAACTCAAGGATCTAAGTTCCCAGTCTGAGTTCCCAGTCTCATGGAGGTATTAAAATGTTTCCACCTTGGCCTCCCTGTACCCAGCTGGCAGACCATGACTTTCAAGTACTAGTTTATTGGACTAAATAGCTTCTGGGTTGGCCCAGGCCAGGCTGCCCCTTCAATCCTGAGATTCCCCATTCCAAGATCTTCCCACCACTTTTTGATCTTTTTCTGACTTTGTGTATTTTCTGTGCTCCAATTCTATTCCTTAGCTCAGCTCCAATTCTATTCCTATAACCTTAGTCTGATATACCCCAAATTTCCCAGTATCCAAGGCTCTCTGTCCAATATTGAGTATCAGTAGATCAATGGAGTGTTTTATTTTGTTTCTTTTTTTTCTTTTTTTACTCACTTTCCAGAGAAGTAATTTTCTTGTTGTTTGAGTCCTGAGTCACCCAGTGGTGAGAAAAGCCACTTCCCACTAATCCGCAATCTCGCCTTCAGAAAACTCTTGAAAATAAAGAAAATTTCTCTTTGGAATTGTTGTTGTTGTTCCACAGGGATTTTTTTTGCTGTTGTTTTATTATTTTATTTTGAATTGGCTAATAATTATGTATATTTATGAGGTACAGTATGATGCTTGATACATGTGTACATTGTGGAATTAGTAAATCAGGCTAATTAACTTATCTGTCACTTCATGTTCTTATCATTTCATTGTGGTGACAAAGTATAAAATCCTATGTTTTAGCAATTTTGAAGTATATCATATTATTAATTAAAGTCACTATGCTGTGCAAAAGAACATTGAAACTTACTCCTCCTACCTAACTGAAAATATGCTCCTTTTGTTCAGCATCTCTCTTTCCTCAAATTATCCACCTCCTCAGCCTCTGGTAATCACCCTTTTTCTACTCTATACTCTTGAGAGTTTAACTTCTAAGATTTGAAAAGAAATAAGATCATATAATATTTGTCTTTTGGTGCATTGTTTTTTTTAATTTGTTTTTTTTTCCAGTTGGCTAAGTTTTCTTTTTTTAAAAGGCTGAACAGTATCCCATTGTATATTCACATCATGTCATCAATTCATCCATTATTGGGCAATAAGGATGTCCCCCTATCTTGGCTATTATGAGTAATGCTGAAATAAACATGAAAATGCAAACAACTCATCAACATATTGATTTCAATTCCTTTGTATATATAACTAGTAGAGGGATTGCTGGATCATATAATTCTATTTCTAGTTTTTTAAGGAATCTCCAAATTATTTCCCACAGTGGCTGCACCTGTGACTATATAAAAAAAAAATCAAATATTGGGAACAGAGCTACATTTCACACCCTGTACTGCTTCAATTTTGGTTTTGTTGCTTATTATTATTTTCCAAAGGTAAACTAAACTTTCCTATAACTTTTTGCCATACAGTCTAAGCACCATTACCTCAAAAATTCAAAGCAGATTCTTTAAATTCTATGCCCTAGAGTGATGGTCGGAGGGAGAGATGAGGAGAAAAATTTATTTTAGAATTCATTTGTACATTTGAACATTATTTTTGGACTGAAATTATACCATCAGTATGTATTTCACAAGCAGCATTATAACTCTGTAGTTGAGTTTAAGCTCTCGGGCTGGGCAGGTTGGCACAGGCCTGTATCCGGGCAACTCCAGGCTAAGGCAGAAAGATTGTAAGTTCAAGACCAGTCTCAGCACCTTAGCAAGAACCTGTCTCAAAAATAAAAATTTAAAAAGGACTGGAGATGTGGTTAGGTGGTTTATCACCCCTGGATTCAATCCCTAATACCAATAGATAGATAGATAGATAGATAGATAGATAGATAGATAGATAGATAGAGGAAGGAAGTTCAAGCTGTGGATTCAGACCTAAGTTTAATCACACTTTGTAGACTTGGGTGGTTTACTCTGTGACTAGTTTTCTCATTTTTAAAGTGGTCTACTAGCAACTTCATTATGTTTGTTTAGATACAGTGGTGGACTCCTACCCCCACCCCCCAAAAAAGCTAATAGATCAGTGGGAACACAACTGCCACATCTGCCTTCCCACAGAAAACTAGACTGGGAAGTGGGTAATTTTGCTAGTTACCACGAGGAATTGGGGAAGTACATGCCTGATTTCATTTGAATGATAGAAAAAGACTAAAGAGGGGATGACTACCATCCAAAAAGAAAGAAAAGAACAAGTGTTGGTGAGGAGGTTGAAAAACTGGAATTTTTATACACTGTTGGTGGGAATGTTAAATGAAGTCGATGCTGTGGAAAAGTGTGGTGGTTCCTCAAAAATTACTAGAAATACCATAAGGTTTCACAATTATGCTTCTGGGTATATACTCAAAAGACTTGAAAGCAGGGCTGGGGTTGTGGCTCAGTGGTATAGTGCTTGCCTAACATGCATGAGGCACTGAGTTTGATCCCCAGCACCATATAAAAATAAACAAATAAAATAAAGGTATTGTGTCCATTTGCAACTAAAAAAATATTTAAAAGAAAGAATTGAAAGCAAGGAGTCAAAGAAATACTTGTATGCCTATATTCGTAGCAGCATTATTGGCAGTGGCCAAAATATGGAAGAAATCCTAGTGTCCATCAATTGATGAATGGATCAACAAAATGTGGCATTATATATGCAATGGAATAGTATTCAGCCTTGAGAACGGGGAAATTTCAACATGATACAATGTGAATGAAAATTGCAGACAATTTGTTAAGTGAATAATTCAAGAATGATCCTTGAAAACATTAAGCCAGTTGCAAAAGGAAAACTATTGTATGATTCCACTTATATGAGATACCTATCATAGTCAGGTTCATGGAGACAGAAAGTAGAATGGTGGCTTCCAGGGGCTGGGGAAGGGGACAATACAGAGTAGCTTAATAGATATAGGGTTTCAGTTTTGCAAGAGGAAAAAAGTGTTGTGGATGAAAATGATAATACAACAATGTGAAGATATTCAGTGCTCTGGTTGTACACTTTAAAGTGATTAAGTAGATAAAGTCTGCTGTTATAGTTTGGATGTATGGTATCCCCCAAAACCTAACATGTGAGACAGTGCAAGAAGGTTCAGAGGACAAAAGATTGGGTTGTAAGAGTCTTAACTCAATCAGTGACCTAATTTCCTGATGGGAATTATCTGGTGCGTGGAGTGATAGGTATGGCTGGAGGAGATGGGAACAGGGGCGTGGCTTTGGGTATATACTTGTATCTGGCCAGTGGAGTATCTCTCTCTGCTTCTGGATCATACGTGAGCTGCTTTCCTCTGCTACACTGCTCCTCCATGATGTCCTGCCTCACCTCGAGCCCTGAAGAATGGAGCCAGCCTTCTATGGACTAAGACCTCTGAACTGTGAGCCCTCAAATAAACATTTTCTCCTCTACAGTTGTTCTGGTCTAATTTTTTAGTCAGAGCAGTGAAAAAGCTGACTAAAACATCTGTTATATAGTTTCGTCACAGTTTTAAAAATTTTTACTACAGATGCATGTCTTTGTCTTTATTTCTACTTAGTTAACAAAGTTAGAGACAGCCAGTGACGACTTCCTTTCCTTTTCAAGAAATATTTGTACTCTATTGTTAAATTTGGTTTTGAAACTTCAGTGTTTGTAAGTGTCTAAAGTTACCACCAAGGGCAATATTTGACATTTAGCAAAATGCTAATTGGAAAATTTTGCAAATTATGTTCATACTGTAACTTTTCTATTTTCTAGAACACTACAAGAACAACTTCCTAAAACAAGAAAGCAAGCTGTTGGAGCTATTGAGATAGTAAGTGATATCAAGTAGAAAGTGCACATATCAGAACATTTTAGGGAATTGTCAGTGGTGCAGAGATTATATCTGGTGGTTTACATCCATTGGTTAGGGGAAAGAAGAGTTTACAGAGGAATTTATCAGAGTGTTAATTCCAATAAGAAAAATATAAACAAACATTAAGTCCCACATTAAAGGATAAGAAAAAAATAGCACAATATCTACACATTTATGAAGATGAAAGATTATGAGAGACTTTTAATTTATTTACATTTAAATATTTCCCAATAATCCCACTTTGATAATGTGAGTTGCAGTTATCATCTCAAAAATGTTATAAATCTTTTTTAAATAAAAAATAATTATCTTAGTATTTCATAAAGCTTACATATCAGAAAATGTATCCGCACATTTCTTCGGAATATGTGCAAGAAACATTTTCATGCATACATTCTCAGACATTCCCCTTTACCAACTCTCATCTCTAGGCCTGGCTGTCAATGTTATTAGAAATATATAGGAAACAGTTGTTTTGAAAGTTAATTTTTTTAAATATGGGAAGTAGCAGAATATGATAACCTTTATCAAGGAGATAGCATACTATTCTGGGGGACAGCAAGGGAGCAATACCCTGTTATCATAGGTAATATTGACTAAAATGCTGCAGAAGCCACTCATAAATCCTGATTAACTATTGCATGAATGAACAGAAAAACACAACATTTTTTTCAACTCCACCCAAAATAAGAACTAAGTTCCTCTTATTGTTGTTCCAATATAATTACACTACTATGCTCTTTTATATTCCATTTGATCTCTCACTAAGATAAATAATCCATGTTTCCAAATTTTGTTCCCGGTTTGGTTTTGGAATGGTGTTGTAGGAACCAGTACAGAATAGAATATAATGCTTTGAATACTTATCTAAGCTTTCAGGCATTTCTTTTTTATTCTAGTCATGCAAATTATTATAGATCCTTACTCACAGGCTAGACACTGTTCTAGTTACAATGAATCTCAGGAACTCAAAAAAGTTAGAAATATAATTTCTTACATTTTCACTAATTGGTTTCTGTTTACTGCATCTAGTGGTGACAATGCTGTCATCCTGATGAGTCTAGGGAATTAGAAATTCCTCAGTTAACTTTTCATAGACTAAAATATTTTCACTGCAGTCTTTGAAAATATCTTAACCTATTCCAATATTAACTAAGTAGAAAAAAGCTTCTGATTCATGTCCACATCTTATCTGACTTATGCAATCACCTACAGTTTATACAGATTTAAATGCTGTATTTTTTCAAAGAGTTCCTCAAAATCTATTGTAAAGTCTTAATATTGGATTTTGGGTTTGGTTTGGTTTGGTTTATATATAAATGCATATTCCTGATTTTATAACTTTTTAATTTCAATCAATTTGTAAAGTTGCATTCACTTGCTGGCAAAAGCTCTGGGTTGTGATGTTTGTTTTACAGCCATCACAGTACCTTGCCTTGTTTTCCTCAGTTCCGCTTTGCTGATGGACTGGACATCGTGCTCATGGTCCTGGGAATATTGGCATCACTGGTAAATGGAGCCTGTCTTCCTTTAATGTCTCTGGTTTTAGGAGAAGTGAGTGATCACCTTACTAGTGAATGTCTAGTCCAAACCAACACAAGTGAGTACAAGATTTATTTTTCGGGATTCCTGGGGACCCAAAATCATATAATAAATAAAACAGGAATTAAGCTCATAGTGCAGATTATTGCATTATAAACAATAACTGTATAATATGTACTTAAATCATTTATTCTTCTATATCACTAGATACTAAAGAACCTAATAGTTCTTGCTAAGTTCTCCAGAGAAACACAATCAATAAGTGTGCATGTGTGTAGATACATCTCTGTGTGTATGTATATGTATACAAAGAGAGAGAGATAGGCCAATGTGCATATGTATACATATGTAGCTACTTGGGGTACTTTAATAGACATAGACAAGCTTGGCACTGTAGAACACACTTCAACAAGGAAACAGCAAAGAATACGCAGAAAATAATAGTACAAGAGACAATATCCTCAATAAAGATAAGGGGGAAACCTACCAATTGAGTATACAAAAAAGGTCTCATTCTACTCACTTATAGGCATTTTAAATATTACTCATATTTGTAGGAATCTTTCTGTGTGTGTGTGTGTGTGTGTGTGCGCGCGCGCGCGCGTGTGTATGTGTAAAGAGAAAGAGATTTTAAGAAATTTACTTACGGGCTGAGGATGTGGCTCAAGCGGTAGCGTGCTCACCTGGCATGCGTGCGGCCTGGGTTCGATCCTCAGCACCACATACCAACAAAGATGTTGTGTCCACCAAGAACTAAAAAATAAATATTAAAAAAAATTCTCTCTCTCTCTCTCTCCTCTCTCACTTTCTCTTAATAAAAAAAAAAAAGAAATTTACTTACATGATTATGGAGTTAGGCAAGTCTAAAATATGCCAGATACTGGCCAGTCTGAGCCCCAGGAGAGAGCTAGTGCCACAGGTCAAGTCCAAAGGCTTGTTGATGGTGCACAAGAATCCTCAGAAACCCACTATGGTTAGGCTTGTTTTTCTGAAAATTCAAATATTGCTCTATCAGAATTTGTGATTATAGCAGGATTTAATCAAAAGTTTGGGCCATTCCATTCCACTTATCAATAAAAAGAAGAAATCAAGAAAGTAAGAATGGCTAAATCTTTCTGGCTTCTTGGAGTTATTCAATAGACATGACTTGTGTGGCACTATAGGGCATAATTCAGACAGGAAGCAGCAAGGAACATGCAAAAACTTACAGTACTATAGACCAATATCTTGATAAAAGATAAGGAGGGAAATTTAGCAATTGAGTGTGCAAAACTCTTTTCATATCACCCGTAGACATTTGCTCCTATTTCCTGTGCTTGAAGGCATCTTTCATGCATCCTTTCTACTGTCCTACTTCACAGCCATGTCCTACAAGGTCACATTATTCCTTAAAATGTAAATTCTAGTGATTCTCCTATATACAGTCTCTTTTATCAAGTATATATTATAAATTTAAGTAATTTCCTGATTTACTTACATATTTGTCGCCAAACTCCACACTAGGAAGTATCCTTACAGCTATTTTTAAAAACTGGGGCAAGTAACACATTAAAACCTAAATGTCTTGTAGATACTGGTCTAGCTTTGTGTACTTTTGTCAGTGCCCTATACTAATTTAAGCCTTTTTGTTTCTCACCTAAAGGTTAATAATCTTTCAGGTGTCCACTTTTATTTGAATGAAATACATCTACTGCTTCCATCTCTATATCCATCCAGATGATAGTTGCCTGCCTAATTGTTAAAAGATTTTAATAATATAAGTAAAATTGAGGATATAAGTGAAATTAAAATTTTATATTTTAATAATGTAAGCTAAGTTAATTGTCATTTGGAAGGACCCAGCAGTTCATTAAGAAAAATGTATTGATTGCCAACTATATGAATCAGTGAGTGGTAAACCTAGCAACAGAAGGTAGTCGCTTGAGGGTGCTCCTTTTGTTAGAGATATTCTATAATTGATTGCCTTACAAGTCTTGGACAGCAATTGTCAATGCATCTCTGACTGATATTGCTTCGGTGAATTTTAGCAAATATCATAATCATAAAAGCAGTTTTGATAAGGATTTATATACATTTGTGATATTATTGGTATATTATAACAGATTATTAAAACCCTTTAATAATAACTTTATTATTTATTAACATTGATTTCCTAGGAGAATAATATGATTATTTTCTCCTACAAATAAAACATGTATAATAACCATCATTCATTGGGTGCTCATTTTGGTGCCAGAGCTGAATTTCTTTACATATTATCTCTATTAATACAATATCCAAAATTAGATTTTGTTATTTTGATGTCATTGTGATACCATTTTAGAAATAATGTTTATTCTATTCATTAGCTCAGTTAAATCTCATTAAAATTTTTTACTAGGTTTTAAAATCTTCACTTCTACCATGTCAATTCTGTTATTTTTGGAAAGCCTGCTCCAAAAATTTTCCTTCCCACAATTCCACAAACAGAATAAGGGAGAAATAATAATTTCCATATAAATAAATTCATAGACATTATTATAGAGAGTGGTGTTATGATTATATAAGATATGAAAAGTCATGATGCCTTTATAATGTTGATTATAGAGTTTTAAACACTAAAATTATGGCAGTGAATATTGACCACATTTGTGTTGTTGGTAAAGTCAGGACCATGGTATAACATTATTGTACAATGAATTTTTTACAATATATATGAAGTATTTTCTACTAGAATATTTTACTAGAACTATATTTTACTAAAAATTTACATGAAAGACTTGTAACCGAAGGATTATTTGAAACATGGGTTTATTATGTGACTATTCTGGTTGTAACCCCACATATTTCAGTGAGTTTCCTTTCAGCATTTTCCATGACTACTAGTTTTAGAACTTCCACATGAGTTCTGGCTTTTCTTGAACTTTCTAAATCATTTGGGGTGTATCACACTGAATTCTAAATGTATGATCTCAATACTTTAGAGGAGTCCTAAAGAATTCTTCCTGAATATGAGCTACATTGTTAGTGTTTCCTTGTATTTTTACCCATTGCATGAATATTTCTTGAGAGCAGAAATAATTATTTCAACTACTAGTTTGAAGAATAGAAAATAAGATGATCCTAGGCCTGTGTTAGGCATGAAGTCCATTTTTTCTAGAAAGTTCTATGTTTAGTTTGGAGGAATACCTATGAAACAGTATGGCTAATTGAAAATTGATTTCTTTTATAATTAAAAAAAAAACCTTTTTTTACAGCAATTTCTCAGAACTGTACTCAGTTTCAAGAGAAGCTGAATGAAGACGTGACTATGTAAGTCCAAATGGAGTGTTGATATCATACTGCATGCCCTCTCTGCACGCCATTCTATTCCACACCTACAATAAAACATAGTAAAAAAATTAGTCTGATTATTAATTTTATATAATAGCAATTAAAGTAAATATGTTCTTCTCTTTTGTTTGGTATTTATAACATAATTAGTGAATAATTCTTCCTCTATTTGAAAAGCATGCATATCATATGTGTCTTTGAGAAAATTGTCATCAGTAGAAAAGTTATGACAATTTGCATTTTTATAGCAATTTTGCCTTCTAGAACTGAAGGATCATGTCCTCAAACATAAAGGACTTGTCTTTCTTTAAAAAAAAAAAAAAAACTATTTTCTTTCAAAGTCTTGTAGGAAATGCTCTTTATATAAATTGAAAAGATTTCTATAAATTTAAAAATTGAAAAGCTATATGCTATAAATAAATAGTTAAAAAAAGTAAGGAGTAAGGTTTTGTTCAGTCCAATTTTAGAAACTAATTATTTAGGTTATTATAATAAATTATATCCAGAATAAAAATAGTAAAATCTGAATAAAAATAACTTATAAAGACATTCTGTTTTTATTCACATTTATTCACTCTGTCCCATATTGCATTGGTTAAGAAGATGCTTTTTTACTGAGCATGTTTGCTGCCCCGGACCCATGTGGGCAGCTGAACTTAAGGTTGCTCGTGTGAATTTCCAGAGACACCAAGTAAAACAGACACACCCTGCACCTCTAAACAAGTTTCAGGATGGCTTCTCCATTCTTGGCCTCAGGCTCCCCAAATGGGAGAGCAAGACAAAGTCATGAGAGCTTGATGAGAGAGAACAAGCAAATTCGGAAGTGGGCTTTTATTGGGGGGACACTTGTTCTTAGAAAGTTCCATCCAAAAAAGGCCAGAAGGGGCAAGGTTACAAGGGACAGGTGAGGGTAGTTCAACCCAAGGGGCAACATGCCTACATCTGAGGACACACCTTCAACTTCCTGAACCAGGACAACACCCAGATCACTACAAAATGTAGTGATGGTCAAAGCCTCTTGCTTCAGGATGGAAGGCGCAAGTTATTCAGAGTGGCTCCCTACATATTTCCCCTTCTTTCTTTGAAAAAGAAGGTGATGGGTTACTATTTCGGGTCCCGAAATCACTGTTTTGAAGTCTCACCATCCTGCAATTACAATTCAAGAGAGAATTAGTAGCAAAGAGAACAATATAAGGATATATCATGAAGAATGTTTAAGAATGTTTCCAGGGTTAAAGCCATTCAATTTTTTAAGTATTTGATTGGCTAAAGAAGTAGGACCCAAAAAATCAATCTTACTTTTTGTATATCTTGAATATGATGATGGAGCTCCAAAAGATCCGAGATGTTATTATTATTTTGCCAAATACCCAATAAATGGTTTTTAATCTTCTCCCAATCCCATTGGGAAGCATTGTATTTGGCAGCAGTAACATGCACATATTTATAGCTAGCATGACATTTAAGTCTTTCCTTGAATTTTATAGACACTTTTAGACAGCCAAAGTTCATTACCAATATTTATGACAGTAGCCTCTAAGGCATTTAGCTTCATCTCAATCCTCTCATCAATATTTATTTGATGATGAAGAGCCTTGAAAGTATTCTGAGCCAGATTATTAATAAAATTTGTGTGTTGAATATTTTGAGATACAGCTGTGACTGTTGAAGCAATAAAGGAAACTAAGGCAACAACTCCCACTATTAAGAGACCAAGAGCACTTTTAGGTCTTGATAGCTGGGCATGTATTTGTTGTAAGACTTGAAAACCAGCATCAGCATATCATGGCTCTGAAATAATATTAGCTGACAATAAGACAAAAGAGGGCTGATAAAGTATCAGCGTTCCTTTCCCTCTATTATATCTGGTGATACAGGTAGTTAAATTCCATTTATTACATGTTACAAGATATCTATCATCTTTCCTTTTAACTTTTACATTTCCAGTAATTAAAATGTAAGGAGATTGAACGCAGGCCCATAAGCCATAACAAGAACCTTCTTACAGTTTTTGTCTACAAAGTCTGGTAAAGGTGTATCAGTAAAATGTAAGAATTCTGAGGCAGCAATTGAGCACCAAACATCTTTCTGAATGCCACCTTCGCTGAAGGTCAAGAAGTTACTAACAAATCCTCCAGGAGTCATGGAAGTACCCTTGAGCAATTGCCTTTTGTCAATTTTAGGAGACCAGTCCAAAATATACCCACTATTTCTAGACACCTTATGTTGTACTGGAAAAGTATTTATACAATCTATCTACATAGTAAAGGTGTCAATTTCTATCGCAGAATGGTTAGGACAATGAAGTATTCATGGACGTTCTGCTGAGATGACTGGTTGGTTATGAGAAAGTCCCATTTTAATAATTGATCTGATATAAGGTTTTGAGTCACCAGGAATTGTACCATTAGTTGATCTAGGTCTCCCAACTACCGTCTTTTCCTTAAATGACACTTTTAGACAGACAGCCTGTTTATTGTGGGACCAACACAAGATAATTGAGCACTATAGCCAGAATAATTAAATCCAGTCACATGGTTGGGAGTAATGTGGGTCTTGTAAATAATCCCATCATATATAAGTCATTAGAAATACTGGGATAGATTCTCTAGTCCACACTGCTGAGTGTACTAAAGGTAGATCTTGTGTCCAATAAGTTTCTCCCTGATTCCCATTTACCTGACAGCTCAATAGAGCTAATATTGCAGCAAGCATCCTTGTTAAAGATTTAACTTTTCCTTGCTGTCGAATCATTTGTGCACCTGCAGCATCAATTTCCTCAGATCCTTCCATGAGCGTAGCTTTCTCATTCAATCTCTCTGAGCCCTTTTTCTTCTTCTCTTCCTTCAAGAGTTCCTCTTTTTGAAGGAGGTCAGGTCTGGCATCTCTGGGTCAATCTTCAGTCACTTGAATCTTGGTTCTATGTCCTCCATGCCTGATGGAGGTACCAAAATAGGACGAAAAGCACCTTCTGGGAAAATACAAGCATGACCTCTTCCCCACATAATCACTGGATCTGGTCCTTTCCATTGACAGGTCTGCAAGTCTTTCCACCAAACTCAGCCTTAAAGGGCCTGTTGCTATGGAAGACATGTGTCACTCAGCTGCAGTGCAACCTTCTGAGTCACAATTTAGAAAATTTAAAATGAACAGAGCATGATTAAGGTTATATTGGGGAGTCCTAGTCCTATCTTCCCCTTTTAGTTCTTGTAATTGTAGCTTAATAGATAAATGAGCTCATTACCATGGCTTGACCTTGAGGGTTGTAAGGAAGACTTGTTTCATGGTCAATATGAAACTCTTGGCAAAATTGTTGAAAAGAACGGCTTACACAAGCTGGTGCATTATCAGTTTTAATCTGTAAAGGACATCCTAATACTGCAAAGGCACTAAACAATGAGAAATAACATGTTGAGTATTTTCTTTTGCATGGGCTATAACAAAGTAAATCTAGAATAAGTATCTACAATCACATGTACATAACATTGTTTACCAAATTGAGAAATGTGAGTTACATCCATTTGCCATAATTGATTTGGTTTTAATCCACGGGAATACCCCATGGTAAAGATGGAGTGTGTATAACACATTGGGGGCAGTGACGTACAATTTGACAAGCCTGTTCTTTAGTAATATTAATTTTTTATGTAAACTAGAAGCATTTTGATGATGCAAAGAATATGAAGCTAGTGCACAGTCATACAAAGACATTTTCTGACAAACAGCAACCAATTTATCAATCTTATCATTACCTGATGTTAGAGGCCCTGGAAGATTAGTATGGGCCCATATGTGGCCTATAAAATATGGGTGCTTTCAGATTTGTACTGTCCTTTGTGGGATATAAAATAAATTGAATAACTCTTGTGATGATGTATACCCAATAATTGAAGTTTCAATATTTTTTGTAACTCCAGCTGCATATAAGCTGTCAGAATAAATATTAATGGGCTCATTTGCAAAATCACTTAAAGCACAAATGAGAGCTTATAGTTCTGCTCCTTGGGCAGAAGCATATGAAGTTTGTATTATCTATGTATGAGCATGACTATAAAAACCTGCTGTACCTGAGCCTGAGCCATCAGTGAATACTGTTAGTGCACCATCTATTGGTTGTGCACGTACAATCCTGTAAATATGAATGGAGTTACCAATACAAATTGAATAATTTTATCACAATGATAATGACTATCTGACCAGGAAAATTAGCAAAAGCTACTTTCCCAGTATTAGAAGTTTGAAAAAGCCAATCATTCTGTTGAGCAGAAAATGGAATGATTATAATATTAGGTACTGATCCAAATAGCTGTAAAACTCTTGTTCTGCTCTTTATCACTAATTGAGCAATAAAATAATGAAAAGGAGTTAATGACTTTTGAGGAGAGTGGGCTAAATGAATTCACTCAATAACTCCCTATGTCTGCCACATAACCCCTGTAGGGACGTAAGCAGTTGGAAATATTAATAAATATATAGGCTCTTTGGATTAATTCTAGTAAGCTGAGCATTCTTAATAGCAATTTCAACTTTCCTCATAGCTGTTCTCGCTTCTACTTTGAGCTGATGAGAAGAAGTTGGAGAAGGACCTCCCTGTAATATCTGGAATAAAGGACTTAAATCTGAAAGTAGTTAGCTTTAAAGATGGCCTCAGCCAATTAATATTTCCTAATAATTTTTGAAAATCATTAAGGGTGTGCAGCTCCTTGATTCTTATTTGTAAGTTTTGAGGACAGATTGTATGTCCTTCAATCACATAACCTAGATATTGAAAAGGAGATGTCTTGCACCTTCTCAGGTGCAATGCAGAAACCCATTGCTGTGAGTGAAGTCTATAATTGGGCAAAAAAAAAAATGTAAGAGTACATCTGAATTAGCATGAGCTAAAAGTATGTTATCCATAAAATGAATAATATATGCATCAGGGAATTTTTCCCTTATAGGTATGGTAGCCTGTGGCATAAAATTTTGACATAGGGTAGGACTGTTACCAATTCCCTGAGGCAACACTTTCCAGCAATATCTTTTAACTGATTCTTTAAAATTAATTGCTGGGACACTCACTAAAGGCAAACTTTTTACAGTCATCTGGGTGAAAAGGTTTAGAGAAAAAAGAATCTTTTAGATCTACTACTATTAAATAATAATCTAAAGGAATAGCTGTAGGTGAAGAATGCCCAGATTGTAACACTCCTCTATGGGCTCTATAATACGATTAATAGCTCTAAGGTCTTGTAATAATCTCCAACTACCAGATTTTTTTAAGTACAAAGACCAGTGTATTCCAAGGGCTGAGCATAGGCTCTAAATGACCAGCCTGAAGTTATTCCTCAACTAACATGTGGGTTATTTTAAGTTTTTCCCCTCTTAGAGGCCACTAAATAACCCAAATTGGCTCTTCTGTGAGCCAATCAACTTTTTCTGCTGTACTTTGGGTCAGGGAAAAGGTCAGGGCCCCTACCAAAAATTTTGGTTGGGTGCATTAATTAATCTCTGTTGGGAAGATTGGGTTATAGGTAGGTACCCCTTCTGTAAATTTCCCTAGGAGTAAGTCCTTGATTAAGTCCTTCAAATAACATGATAGAATTTGTAGTTGCTAATAATAATCCTAAGCTTCTTAAAATATCTCTACCCCATACCAGGCACTCTGAGCAGGTTGAAATATCTGTTCTATGCCTTCTAAATTGGCAGGCGCAATATGTAAAGGCCAGCTTTTAGGCCAAAATCTATAAGATAAAACAGATTTATCTGCCCCAGTATCTTGAAATTTTTTAAGATTTATTTTAAGTTCCAGTAAGGGGCACTCCTGCCAGATTAACTGAGCCCAGTACACTCAGCCCAGGGACCCAGAAGTTGAAGTCTAAAGCGGGCTGTCTGCGTAACAACAAGGCAGAACTAACAGTCCTGACTGTGCCAGTACGTCTTTGGTAGAGAGCTGAATGGCATTTTCTGATTACACAGTGATTTTAATCTCTAAAATCTGAATCAATACCCCTGGTATTACCTGAATTCCCTCTTTTAAATTATTTTGTCCCAAAATTAGGTGTATGGTACCTGGGGGTAATGGCCCACAGATTCCAGTAGAAATTTGCTGTGGTCCCATTTCAGATGTTAAATTTTCTACCATGGCTGGTCATAAAACTATCCTCTGGAAGGAGCTGACTGGTAATAATGACAATCCGCCATGGCCGCCTGAGATGATGTCAAAACCTGCAACTCTGACTCCTCTTTCTGCGCAAACTGCAGAGCCCCCATGGTTTTTAGGGCCTGGGCTTGGCCACAGCCTGAAGGAGGTGGGCCAACACCATACCTGTCCCCATCCCCCTTTACCATGCAGCTTTTTGGAGTGCCACCGGCGCAAACTGGGTGAGGTCTCTGCACTACTGTGTGGAGATTAGCAGTCCTGTGCCAAATGACCAGTCCTACCACAATTGAAACACTGCCCTGGAGAACGAAGTCTCTGTGATTGGGGCTGGAGTACCTGTTTTAAAGCCACAGCAAGTGTAAAACCTTGTGATTGTGTTAGACCAACACCCACAAGAAACAAATAAATTCAGAAACCGTCCCTTTCTTCCCATGGGGTTGGAGGATGTCCTGACAAACTTTATTGGCATTTTCAAATACTAGCTGTTTGACTATGAACCCAGAGGACTTTGAGTCTCTGATCAATCTGTTCACTGCCTGGTAACAGGCACACTACGAAATCAGAGAATTGTTCTTCTGATCCCTGTTTAATTTAATCAGATGAAGACTAACTGCAATTTAGACTGATCCCAGGAAGATATCTCGTGCCACGTCCTTTTGGCACATGCAGTGATCTGATCACAAATGGCTAGATCATAGTTTGTCTCCAAAGGTCTACAAATTCCCCAGTTCCCGTTAACATCTCCAAAGGGGCATCAAAGCCTTGCCTTCTGTTCCTCTCAACCTGTTTGGTGCAATAATCAGTCTAGTGAGATCACCAAAGGATATAATCACCCCGGAAAGGCAAGATTTTGCCATAGAAATCCAGTTATTTGGGGGTAAAGGCTCATGGCATAATGAATCAAGTAGGCTTTGCAGAAAGGGTGAGTTTGGACCATAGCTATAGCAAGAATTTTTGAGCTCCTTTAGAGTCTTAAAAGAAACTGCAACGTGAACGTGGACATGCTGGTTTTGTTTGTTAATCTGCCCAAAGACTGGGAAAAGCTGAAAACGTGTAATGTCTTCCCCCACTTCTTGCACTCTTCTAAGGCCACATTATAGAGGTATTAGCATAGCGACCACCAGTTCAGAGTAATTATTGAACTCCATTCTCCCAGGAAAGAGCATCCGAATTTTAATGGGATGTGCCGGGACAGCTAGATGTAATTTAGCAAAACCCTCCTCCAGGTCTTCCTCATCCTCTGACTGAATCCCCTAAGATTGTGACTCTTTTGTCTGTATCTTCCTGTCCATTTTGTTCCTCTCTATTTTGAATCTGCATCACAGAAATCCTATCAGGGATAGTTTCCACTCTTCAATACACCCCTTAGTGGTCCTCTAAACAGCTGCGTCTGTCTGGCTCAGAGGAAACTGAACTTTTGGTCCTAGGTCTTGCCCCAGGCCGTCTGTTCCTGGTTTGCAAGATGAAGACTGATGGAAAATTGACTCCACCCTCAGTCCTGCCACAGAAAGAGAAAACCACTTGGAAGCAGCCTCAGGCCATTTCTCTTGCTCCAAATTCCTAATGGCTCTCTGAAGCCCTTTCAACAGGTGCTTGGGGGACCACTGGTCCTATTCTAGATCATCAAAAAGACACATTTCTAAAGCAGTCCAGACCTTCTGGATCCTCTCTATTGTACTTTTAGATAGCTTGACAGAGAGGCAGCCTTTATATGATTTTCTACCTAGCCTCTCCCAAGTACATAAATCTGGTGATTCTTGTTCACAAAACCACGAGCATATGTCTCTAATAGTTTTCAGAAATTGAGCCAGCTGGGCTCTACTGACGACTTGTTTTCCTCTCAGGTTGATTATCATCTCCAGAATTATTAAATACATTTCATTATCTGAAGACATGGAACTTCCCATGATAATTCTTTAACATCCCTGGCTCTGAAACTGCCTGCTTCCTCTGTGACCCCCCAAAACATGGTTCACTAAATTTCTATAGCTCGCTCTCTCATTCAACCTTTAAATTCACCCCAAGTGGTCCCTGGTTCCAGACACCACCGACCCCCTGCGGGCAGCTGAACTTAAGGTCACTCGTGTAAATTTCTAGGGACACCAAATAACACACAGACACACACTGTACCTTTAAATAAGCTTCAGGACGGCTTCTCCATTCTTAGCCTCAGGCTCCCCAAATGGGAGAGCAAGCAAAAGTCCTTAGAGCCTGTCGAGAGACAGCAAGCATGTTTGGAAGTAGGCTTTTATTGGGGGGGGGGGAGGAACACTCTTGTTCTTAGAAAGTTCCATCCAAAAAGGACCAGAAGGGGCAGGGTTACAAGGAACAGGTGAGTGGAGGTCTTTAATATTTTGTGTTAGATTGATTCCCAAATATTTTATTTTCTTTGAGGCTATTGTGAATGGGCTAGTTTTCCTAATTTCTTTTTCAGTTGATTCACCACTGATGTATAAGAATGCTATTGATTTATGGGAGTTGATTTTAAATCCTGCTATTTTGCTGAATTTGTGCTAAAAGTTTTCTGGTGGAGTTTTTTGGGTCTTATAAATATAGAATCATGTCATCAGGCAATAAGTATAGCTTGAGTTCTTCTTTTCTTATTTATATCCCTTTAATTTCTTTTTTCTCTGTAATTGTTCTGGCTATAGTTTCTAGGACTATGTTGCATGGAAGTGGTGAAAGAGGCATCTCTGTCCTGTTCCAGATTTTAGAGGGAAAGCTTTCAATTTTTCTCCATTTAGAAAAATGTTGGCCTCGGTCTTAGCATATAGAACTTTTACAATATTGAAGTATATTTCTACTATCCCTAGTTTTTTTAGTGTTTTGAACATGAATGGATGCTGTGTTGTGTCAGATGCTTTCTCTGCATATATTGATGTAATCAGTTGATTCTTGTCTTTAACTTTCTTGATGTGATGAATTACATTTATTGATTTCCATATGCTGAGCCAACCGTGCATCCCTGGGATGAACCCCACTTGATCATGATACACTATCTTTTAAATATGTTTTTGTACGTGATATGTCAGTATATAATTGAGAATTTTTGCACTTATGTTCATCAGGGATATTCATTTGAAGTTTTCTTTCTTTGATATGTCTTTTTCTGGTTATAGTATCATGGTGATACTAACTTCATAGAATGAGTTTGGAGGGTTTCCTCCTTTTCTATTTCATGGAATAATTTGAGGAGGATTAGTGTTAGTTCTTCTTTGTAGGTCTTGTAGAACTCAGGTGAGAATCCATCCAGTCCTGGACTTTTCATTCTTGGTAGGCTTTTGATGTTATCTTGAATTACATTGCTTGAAATTGATCTGTTTAAATCAATGTCCTCTTGATTCAATTTGAGTAGGTCATATGTCTCTAGAAATTTATCGATGTTTTCATGGTTTTCTATTTTATTGGCTATAAATTTTGTAAAATAGGTTCTGATTATGATTTATATTTCAGTACTTTCATTATAATATTGTCTTTTTATCATGTATTTTAGTAATTTGAGTTTTTTCTTTCTTTCTCTTTGTTGACTTTTATTGATAATTTTCAAAGATCCAACTTTTTGTTTTGTCAATTTTTTGGATTTTTTTGTTTCAATTTCATTGATATCAGCTCTGATTTTAATTATTTCCTGCCTTCTACTGATTTTGGTGTACATTTGTTCTTGTTCTAGGGCTTTGCAATGTAATGTTAGGTTACTTATTTGTTTACTTTCTATTCTTTTAATGAATGAGCTCAATGCAGTGAACTTTCCCCTTGGCACGGCCAGGAATTGGCTCCCTCAGCTTCTGGCCCCCACACCATGACTGCAAAATGGTTCCTTCCTTTGTCCTCTACATATCGCCTGAAGAGATGGTGACTTATTTCCCACACAAGGATATTGTGCAGGGCGCCTTTCATTTTATTCCAGAATGTCCTTGATCTCTGAGGGATCCAAACCCAGAAATGTCTCGGGCCTCCTAAAAATGCAGGTTCCTTTAGTTCCCTTATCCTTCTACTTTCCTCACAGAGGGATCACTCTGGCTGGTACTTCTGGCTTGGCCATGATAGCAACTGTACTACTGGGAATTTCTTCCTTATTTTATTATATCCAACCTCCTGAGTCCCATTATGCTTTGGATATCCAATATTAGATTCCAACAAAGTCCCTCCCCTTGCTTTTTTTTTTTTTTCTGTATGTGAGTATGTGGTGTTGGGGATTGAACCCAGGGCATGTGAGGCAAGCACTCTACCAACTGAGCTATATCCCCAGCCTCCCTTGCTTTTGTTGTTGTTGTTGCTAAGAGGCTGCCTGTCTGCTTTCTTGGTTTCATGCCACAGAGTAGCCAGGAAAGCAACCTCCTCTAGTCCACCATCTTGAAAGCCTGCTTTTCATCTTCTTAAAAGTTTCTTTTGCGACACAAAAGTCTTAAATTTTGATGAATTCTAATTCATCAAGTTTTTCCTTTTTATGGATTTGGTTTTAGATTTAAAAATACTTTGCCTAACCCAAAGTCATAAAGATTTTCTATTACTTTCTTCTAGAAGTTATACATACATCTGTGATCCATTTCAAGTTAATTTTTGTGAAAGGTGTGAAGTAAGGGTCTAACTTCATCTTTTTCACATGTGACTATCCAGTTGTTTCAGCACCATTTCTTGAAAAAGATATTCCTTCTCCACCATATTGCCTTGGTACCTTTGCTAAAAATCAACGGTCCAATAAATATAAAGGTTAGTTTCTATTATCTCATTTCTGTTGCCTTTATTAATGTGTATATCATTATGTCAGTACCATACTATTTTGATTACCATACTTTTACAGTTTAAATAAATAAGTAAAATCAGAAAGTAGAAGTTTCCCAACTTTGTTCTTTTTGAAAATTATTCTCGCTCTTCTGAATAAAGGTATCTTACCCTTATTTCTACAGAACTTTTAGAATCACCTTGTCAATGTTTACCAAAAAACTACTAGGGTTTTTTTTTTCTTTGCAGAATTGCATTGAATTTATAGATCAATTTAGAGAGAATTGTCATTTTGACCATATTCCGTTTTCCAATCCATGAACATAGATGTGTCTCCTCTTTGATTTAGATCTTTCGAAATTTTCACAGTAATGCATTACAGTTTTCAGTACACAAATTTTGTATTTCTTCTTTTTATTTGACTTTAAACCCAATGTTCTTCTTCACTTTTTATTAAACTTGTACTGCTCTATACTATCCTTGAACAGTGATTCTTATTAGAAAGTACTTATAGTTGATTCTTATTATTTGCAATAGTTGTGTTCTAACAAACTCACTAGGAACATTGAATTTGCAAATACTAGACATTATTACTCTTTGAAAAAATATAGGCTAGGTCCTGTGAGCCTTTGGTCACATATGTTTCATCAACTAATCAATTAGTAACCTAATTTTATGTATGTCTTTGTTTAAAGACACCTTAGAGATTCAGTGACCTTGAACTCACAGTCAACAGCACTGCAACCCATGCCTGGATGAAGCCTATCTAACACACTTTTTCTCCACAGGGCACCTCACGACCTTCTTGCACTTTGGAACACTAGACAGCACTTCATCCTGATTCTTGGAGTCATTACAAACAGCAAAATCACCAGCAAAAAGCACAAAAATTAGAAAAGCCTGAAAATTGACCTTATTCTTAGAAATAGACCATGAAAATTATACTTTTTTATAGTAATAGAGCTGAAACAAAAATGCAGAATATTACTCTATGGACCTCAGCTCTGAAGATGTGCATTGGGCAAATCAATTTTTTTTAACTTTGGACTTACCAATTAATTTTAATGCCTAGTACTAAATACATAATCGTCAAATAATAAGCATCAATTTTATTTCTTCTTGTGTCTTGTTTGGTACTTCACTCTCCTAGTTTTCAATCACTCATTGGCCACTTCTCAGTCATTTCTTTGGAGGCTCTTTCTCTTCACCCAAAATTCAGCATGTTTGCAGGGTCCTTGAGATCAATCTTTGGCCCTTTTCTCTTTTTTACATTTCATTACCTTTTTCAAATGTAACTTTCTTTACATTTCATTCTCCCTCTCCTTGGGTAGGTAGTCTCATCCTGGCTCTTTGTTTTATTTTTTTATTTTATTTTATTGTTGAGGGAGGGTACCAGGGATTGAACTCAGGAGCATTGGCCACTAAGCCACATCCCCAGCCCTATTATATATTTTATTTAGAGACAGGGTCTCACCGAGTTGCTTAGTGTCTCGCTTTTGCTGAGGCTGGCATTGAACTCATGATCCTCCTGCCTCAGCCTCCGGAGCCATTGAGATTAGAGGCATGCACCACCATGCCCAGTGGCTCTTTGTTTTAATAACTGCCTGTAAGCTACTATTTTTCAAATTCTAGTCTAGACCCTTCCCTAGTCCTTCTGACTCCCATTTTCAACTTAATTACCATTTTGAGGTTTAATAGCCATCTCAGACTTGGACATCTCATGCCCAAGTCCAGCCAGAATTCTTGAATTCTCTCCTCCTTCCTCAGTCTCCTACATCTGTAAATAGCACCCCACTCACCCTGCTGCCCAACCAAAACCTAAGGAGTTATCCCCAATTTTGCCCATTTCTTTATTCTTTATATCCTCTATATCAGTAATTATTTTTAGGATGAGTGTGTTGAATAAAGAAGTGCTTTATTATTACAATCATAATCTACAGAGCGCTAAGAGACGTAAATATCTGTGTCATAGCAAATGAATATGGCAATTCAACATTCAGGGTCAGTAAAATACCTAAAGATTAGACTCCCATGGTGAACAGGACCCTTTGGGCCAGCTGTAACAGATTTTCAAGTTCTCTCTCCCCACCAAGGATCTCAGAAGATACTCTAATCAAGGGGAAGCATGTAATGGGGTGCTCTTCAAGCAGCTTAAAAACTTACATCAAGGGGACAGAATGGGAAGAAATTTTTCAAAACTTTTATTGGCAGATAATCATATAAAACAATGGGATTCATTGTGACATATTTGTACATGTACATAACAGAATTTAGTCAGTTTCATTCCCCAGCATCTCCCTTTGCCCTCCCCTTGATCCACAGCCTTTACCTTTTGGCTTTCCTTCTGTTTTCATGAGATCCTCCGGTTTCTTTCTCTTTGTCGCTCTCTCTCTCTTTCTCTCTCCAACTTCCACATGTGAGAAACAACATATGACTCTTGACTTTCTCAGTCTTGCTTATTTTGCTTAGCATGATGTTCCCTAGTTCCATCCATCTTACTGCAAATGACAAAATTTTATTCTTCTTTATGATTGAATAAAACTCTGTTGTGTTTCCTTTACGCATTTACCTAGGCTGGTTTCATCACTTGGCTATTGTAAAATGTGCTGCTATAACTAAGGTATGCTTGTATCACTAGAGTGTCACCAAAGGCAGGAAAAAAGGTTTTTGCGCTAACGGTCTTCTCAGTTATCTTTTTGGCATAGAAGGTTGGCTGATTTGGTTTGAGGGGTTCAATAGCTGACAATTTTTGTTTCTTGGAATAACATGTGAACAATGCACTGTAACTGCAAGCCACATGACATGCTGCATTTATCCAGCCTCAACATTTCACACCACTTTAAACTCCTTCAGTTCCTGGAACATGTTGAACTTTTTTTCTGCCTCACTGTCTCCTGGGAGAGAACTTTTCTCCCTCCCTTGAATGCTTTTCATGCTTTTTATGGATGACCCTATGTCACATTTTGGATGCCAGCATAATATCACTTCCTCAAAGAAACTTTTCTTAACCACTGTATTTATCTGCATTTAATCTTCCAACCCACATTTACCCACTAATTATTCTATGACCTATCACCCAGCCTATTTCCTTCATGGAACAACTTGAAACTCTTCCTCATTGTATATTATCTGTGTCCTCCCATGAGAATGAAAGGATTCATTATCTTGCTCATGGTTGTATCTCTAGAACCTCATGCATGCTGGGCACCCAGTATGCATCTGTTAAATGACCACATTTTTTATCTGATATTCCACTTGCTATATATTTAGACTGTTTTCATCTTTTCTGTATTATTACAAATACCACAGTGACCTTCCATATAGATTAATTTTTGCATATATTACCTTAGTTAAATTCCTTAAAGTTGAATTTTGGATTTAGCAATACATATATGTTTAAAGCTTTTTATCAAATGCTTGTGATTATTAACATTTTCTTTACCCTTCTGTTCCATATACACCTATTTTAATCACCCCAATGTAACTTTTTTCCATGAAAGTATTAAAAATACTAAAGAAGATAAAAATAGCAAGTAAGTTTTAAGATGCTAATTTCTAATGTAAAAAGAGACAAACATACTCCAGATGTTTTACCAAGGAAATACAGATTATTCATTACATTCCATGTATATACTTTATTATTTTAAGTTAATTTTAGTTATTTTCTAGATCTAATATAAATTCTCTCAAATATTATGACAGATGTCCTTCCTTCCTTCCTTCCTTCCTTCCCTTCCCTTCCTCCCCTCTCCCTTCTTTCTTTCTTTCAGAAGCAAGGAAAACAAGTTATGCTTCAGTCTAACATTTCCAATAATCTTTCTTCAGGTTGACTATGTATTATGTTGGAATAGGAGCTACTGCCTTGATTTTTGGCTACATGCAGATTTCCTTTTGGGTGATAGCTGCAGCACGGCAGACCAAGAGAATTCGAAAACAGTTTTTTCATTCGGTTTTGGCGCAGGACATCGGTTGGTTCGATGGTTGTGACGTCGGGGAACTGAACACTCGCATGACTGAGTAAGAGAATGGACAGATGGATGTGCAGTGCGTCAACTTTGTTTTCACATGTGACATGGACACAACTCAACTATATTTGTTTGTTTCAGTGACATCAACAAAATCAGCGATGGCATTGGAGACAAGATTGCTCTGTTGTTTCAAAATATGTCTACTTTTTCCATTGGCCTGGTAATTGGCTTCGTGAAGGGCTGGAAACTGACCCTGGTGACTCTGTCCACATCGCCTCTTATCATGGCTTCGGCAGCAATGTGCTCTTGGGTAAGCAGCATGGCTCGAAGCTGAGGTTTGAACTTAAAGCCTTACTGAGTTGGTCAAAAATGATGTTTCTATTCATTTTCCACAACCCAAACTATGAAGGGTGCTGTCATCCACAAATTCTTCTCATTTTGTTCATTGTGGATCACTTTCCTGTCTTCAAAAGTTATCTGACTAAATTGAAGTTTGTTTTAACATCTTACTAACATTAAAAAATATCCCTTGCTATTGTGCAGCCTAGTGCAGCTTCCCAGGATATAGCATGGGGAGGTGTGAGACATTACACACAGGCTGCTTAGTTGCTGCTACTAGAGGATCATGAGTTCTGAATTCCCAGATAAATGTGTGCTGCTTTATTTCACTGGGTAGAACCAAAGGAAAAATTCCAAAAAGGATAAACTCCTAAAACATTTTTTTATGTCAGCCTCTTCAATCTTATATTTTTAATACATAATTTGAATAAAATTTAAAAGGTCTGCTACTGCCTTTTTTTGTATTATATAAATGTGTTTCTGTTTTTCAGCAGTGTACACCACTAGATGTTAATCTTGTCTACAGCCTGGTTTTGAAACCAGTGCTCTTTGTGAAGTTCAAAAACAAGTATAATGCTACTATCCCTCTCCAAATTGAGCCTTTGGTAATTCTACCAGTGTATATACCCAACCACCAGATTGGAGGGATAGTGCTTTTAATTTTGAAATACTAGTTATTCTCTTGGGAAATCAACTCCATAAGACTTCAGAAGTTTATTTGCTAATATGGAATTAACCAAAAAAGAATTTTTGGCAATAAAAGTATTCTGTGACTGATTCCTTAAGAATAGGCATGGCTGTTTAGACAAAAAAAAAATCTATATTTAGTGTGACTTCTAGTGTTAACCTTGTAATCTTGACAAACTCTGTATCCCCATCTTATTTGAAATGAGGATCTCTTGGTGGGAAGATTGCTTACAATGTGTTACTATGATCAGAGTTTTCACTGCCCAGGGAAGAGAGATGAGTTAGAAACAGCAGAGGGCAATCTAAGTTTTATAACTGTATGAACTGAAGAGGAAGCCACTGAGGACCTGTGTTCCCCAAATGACTAGAGCTACCAGGGTGGGTGGTTTCTATCTCTTTTCAGTTCAGTTTAATTTGGCAAGCATTCATTAAATACTATGTCCAAGGCTTTGCATGAGGATGTGTTTTCCCCTAAGTGATGTATTATAGAAATAACTGTCTTTATTCAGTGAACTCGGAAAACAATGAATACTACTCAGCTCATTCTACCCTGAATTTAACAGCCACCCAAGCATGACATACAGAAAATCAGCCCTAGTCCTTATAGAATGCACTTTGAAACTGGGTAGATTTGTTAGGAGAGGAGGCAATATTGCAAATTCACAGTTCTGAAGACAGTGTTCCTGCTGTTCCCTTTCACTGAAACTGTTGTGCTGGTTGCTAAACTAGAAAGGATTAATAAGGAAAAAGGCACATCTGTTGTCAAATTTTGAGAAATCAAGTATACCTGCCTACTCATATTAACACTGCTATTCTCCCCTTTTGCTCCAAATATCACCTCTTGGAGTTCAAATACAAAGCATTTCCTGGGCAGCCTACACTATGCAGTACAGTTCCAAAGGACAGACCCCACACATATGCAGGATCATGTTCTCTTTCTGCCACAATCCTGTGACCTGGAAGTCTTGCTTTGTACATAATAGTAATTAATCATACCGAGTCAAATCAGGCTCACCAGTTTCCAGAGTACCTTAAAAGAGCAGTGTCCCTAATATCCTTCTATGAATCAAATCTTTTCAAATTATACCAACATCTAAAATAGTTTTTTTTAAAACCACAGAGAGAAAACAGTGAAGTTCCACTAGTAGACGAAAACAGACTAGATAGATACTAGATACTTGGCAACTAGATACCTGGTAACGTTAACCTACCTAGAATTCTGATTCCACCTGAATTAAATGTTTTGCATACTATTACTATCTCAGATCCACTCTTTGTGGTTAATTTATTACAGATGGTCATCTCACTGACCAGTAAGGAATTGAATGCCTATTCCAAAGCTGGGGCTGTAGCAGAAGAAGTCTTGTCATCCATCCGAACAGTCATAGCTTTTGGAGGCCAGGAGAAAGAAATCCAAAGGTCTGACCCTTTAATTATGACAAAATATTCTTGATTTTATTTTCCACAAAGGCTGTTACATTGTGTTTTATCTTTGTAAGGTATACACAGAATCTAAAAGATGCAAAAGATGTTGGCATCAAAAAGGCTATAGCTTCGAAACTCTCTCTCGGAGCTGTGTACTTCTTTATGAATGGGACCTATGGACTGGCTTTTTGGTATGGAACCTCCTTGATTTTTAGTGGAGAACCTGGTTATACCATCGGGACCATTCTTGCTGTAAGTCTTGTTTGGGAACAAAGGAAAATGACCTTTTCTTACTTAGTATTAAATGAAAATTCCAGTTTGAAGATGAAAATTCCAAGATGTTTTTGATAAACAAGTATTGGTCTTGCTCACAAGATTTGTTAGATATTTTCACAGTTTTAAGCTGATGGGGTTTATTCATCCAACATGCTTTGGTGTCCTCATGTGCCAAGCATTATGCTTTTGTCTGAATTACCCACTAAGAGGGACGTGGTTTTCTTGGTTAGTCTCTAGGGGCACCTGACCTTTTATGCTTATTGACATAAGATGGCTCTCAACATTCACTAAACGTCCTTCCTCTGGGCATACTCTGTCCATGGGAGTCACCTGCTCTTCCCCTCTCATTTAAATATACAGGAATTTCAAAAACAAACTATTATAAAGCTCTGTTCAACATTGAAATTTTGAGTCTTTTAAATTCCTAGGGGTTATTAATTTTAATTTTTTTCTGTTATCCTCTCAAGTTTCAACAAAGAACAATTCAAGATCCACAAACATTTGTCATAGTGAACCAAATTGTTCTGCTCTGCATACTTCAGTTCTCATTTGGCCTTCCCATTGTGTACAGATTTCTCCCTTCTCAACTACAATCATCTTTTGGATTTGAGACTTTCACACTTAAGACTCTAAGCTCTTTATCTCATATAATGTGAAACGTGAGCATGAATTTGGGGCTAGTCCTTTTTCTTCTAGCTTCCTCATCTGTTTGATAGGGAAAATAGTACCTAACTTAGGAGTTTTTTTCCTTATTTGGCTTTTTATTCAGAGTTATGTTGGCCTGAAAACAGGCAGCTGACAATGATAAAATAATTCAAACAATGGGAGAATGGAAATAGTATACCGTCTCTTATCGAGTGACATCTATTACCACTCCTCCTGTTAAAGCACAGGAGGTGAGCTACAAGGAGAGGAGTGGGACGGGAGACTCACTTTACCTCTTACCCAGAAGACCATGAACAGCCAGAAAGGTTCTATTAGCAGATGATGCTGCACAGTTCTCCCAGTAGGTAACCACCACAAAACTATGGGACAATCAAAAGTTGTTCTGTATTAGGAAAGGGCCAAAGATACTTGGATTAAACTTGCATTTCCTGTTTATTTGATCACATCTTCCACTCTGAACTGCTAATTCCTGTAATATTTCTCTATGAACCTAAACTGACTATATACTTCATCCTTTTGTCTGAATAACTGCAATGTGTAACTATGATTTTTGTGGTTGTTGTTCCTATAGGTGTTCTTTAGTGTAATCCACAGTAGTTACTGCATTGGAGCAGCAGCCCCTCACTTTGAAACCTTCTCTATAGCCAGAGGAGCTGCCTTTAATGTTTTCCAGGTGATTGATAAGGTAAGAACTCCTTGCTTTGAAAGCTAGCTATCATTACTACAGGAAGGAGACCAAAACTCATGCACATTCATTTCACTAAAGCCAAAGAATGGCAAAATCCACATTAACCAGCTGCCTAATAGAAATAAAGACTGCTTTCAACTCTTTTTTTATGAGGGGATTGTGTTTTATTGAAACCTCTGTGTCCACATCTAAAGCAGAAAGAAAAACATTGTAAAAGAAAACCATCTTTAAACTATTTTTAGGATATAAAGGGTATTGTCTTATTCCTTTGAAGATTTATAACATTCTCTTTGTTTTTCTAAGAAACCCAGTATAGATAACTTTTCAACAATTGGGTATAAACCTGAATGCATAGAAGGAACTGTGGAATTTAAAAATGTTTCTTTCAATTATCCATCAAGACCATCTGTCAAGGTAAGTTAAATGAAGTAGTATTCTACCATTTTATGATAATATCTTTTTTTGAGATTATTTAGGATAATTTTGACTGATTTTGACTACTTTGCTTACAGTCTTGAGTAGGCAGACAGATAAGTTATGGACAAATAACTCAGAACGACTATTTATATTTTTCAGGCTCTTTATTCTATAGGTAACTGTGGGTCTCACATTGTGGGTCTCTGGGACATATTTTCAACTCCCTAGATTTCCTCCACTCCAGATTTGGGAGCACACCAGCATGCCTTGGGTTGATGGTGCCACCTACTGGTGGTCCCTGGACATCATCCCTGCACTCCCCCCCCCCTCCCCGCCAGCATAGTAACTCACTTTAACCTTACAATTTCTAACTTGGGACACTATGCACCTCTTGTTCAGTAACTTCCCTGCACTTTACATGTACACACAAGCATGTGCACACGTACACACACACACATACACACACACACACACACACACACATATACACATTTCTTTACAAATGATCAGCAATAGAGTCTAAGAAAAAAATCCCATTGTTTGGGCTGAATATATTATAGTTTGCAAACATAGGTAGGTGAGGGGTACTCAACATGATTGCCACTGTCATTTGGAGAGGGTTATAATTGTGAGGCTGCTCTCACATTGTGGGTCTCTGGGACACTAAACACTGGAAGCTTGGGGCTGGGGCTGCACTCGGTGATAAAGCACTCGCCTCACAATATGAGGTACTGGGTTCGATTCTCCGCACCACATAAAAGTAAATAAATAAAGATATTGTGTCCATCTACAACTAAAAAGAAAAAAAAAGCAATACTGGGAGTGAACCCCAGTCATTGAGAAAAAAATTTAAATGTTGCCCCATGTTAAAATGTCCACCTGTGATCCATCACCAGAGAGGGACAGTTTCTAATGGTGAAATCTCATTTGTGGGGGTTGCTGAGGAGCCTTGCCAGTTGTTCTTTGGAATATGCTTTACAATAATATTAAGTATATTCTAAGGAAGAACTTCCTTAGCAAATTTAAAAAGGTATCTGGCAAGATTTCATTGACTTTTTGAAAATTAAAATTTTTACTAACTGGGTAGTCATGAACTTCATATAAGATATTTTAGCTCACTATGGGAACAGTTTGATGTGGTCGTTGATATCCTATGAGTACTCTTAACTTAGATCTCTTCTTTAGAGGGATAATGAGAAATTCTTTTATTTTCCAAAACTATGTGGATTATTGTTATACATGCACATGAAACAAACATAAGGTCTAAATTTGTTTTTAAGTGCCATAGAAGAATTTGCTTTCTGTTCATAATTACACATTAAATTTCTGAAAGCAAGTACATTATATTCTAGCTTTTTATAACTTTATGATTTTCTCCCATATGTTCCAATAGATTCTGAAAGGTCTGAATCTCAAAATTAAGTCTGGAGAGACAGTAGCCTTGGTTGGCCCCAGCGGCAGTGGGAAGAGCACAGCAGTCCGGCTTCTGCAGAGGTTATATGATCCTGGTGATGGCTCTGTAAGTTGAGGTTTCTAAGAGAACCACCCACAGTTCATATGACAGGACAAGAAAGTGCCACCAGCACACACAGCTGACAGCAATGTCAGCTTTCAGTTTTCAACCAGAGAACTGAGAGAGAAGCCATGCTGTTTTCCTTCTGTGTATTTATTCATTCCACAAATATTTATTTAGTGCCTGCTATGTGTCAGGCATTGTTCTAGGCTCTAAGAATTCCTTCAGGAACAAAACAGATAAGATTCTCTGCTTTCAGAGAGTTCACATTCTAATGACTAGACACAGATAACAAAATATGTAAATTATGTCATATGTTAAAAGTGAATAGATGTTTTATAACAAAATATGTAAATTATGTCATATGTTAAAAGTGAATAGATGTTTTAGAGAAAAATAACAGAGCTGTTTGTAGTGCCCAGAACTTATCAAGAATTTCATCACAGAAGAATGATGTCCATAGACATCCTCACTTTCTTTGTTTTCTATACCTGTAATGTTGCACTTAACTTTCTCATCCTTATAAATGGCTCAGAGAATGAGACTATAATAATCCCAAATGAGTAATTCTTCGTGCTTCTACTCAAACTTTCCATTGTTATTTTTAAAAGAAAATCTATTATACTGAAGCCTGATTTTACTTTAATTTTACTTCTTAGTCTTTGCAGTGTCTTCAATCCATGTGTCTATGATACTATTTACTAAACAGATTACTAGGAGAGCATTCATGTATAGTGCAGATGCAGAGAATATCCACTTGTGGACAGAGCACCAGGTTGATGAGAAACACAGATATGATCCCATATCTGGGCTTCTGTCACTAGAATATGTGGAGTAATGCAAGCATGTGTGGGGAAGACAGGGTTCATTTACTGTTGTTTATAGCAGTGAATAGAAGACATATTTGTATTTTATGGTTAAGTGAGACATTAAAGAGAAGTAAAGAAGGCGATTTCCTAAAAGAAAAGTCTCATCAGTCTTAAAACAACAAAATTGATGTCCATTACCAGAGTCTACTTAATAACATCAGTGGCACCCAGAGTATGTATCTTATTAATACCTAATTTGTGGATTTTTGAACAAAAATATCCAAGTAGCTTGGCAAGATTTTAAGCCAGTTTTTTGAAGTTTTGTTGGTTCCCATCAACCAGGAAAAAAAAAAGTCTATTGAAAATATGTATGTCATAAATATTTCATCAAAATTTAGTTATAATCTTTGATTCCTAAAATATACTACTTCTCAGTTTGTATTTCACACTAGGAGGTAAAACTAAAAACCAATACTGCCCAAGGCGACATAACATGGTTCAATCTTTGGACTGCAGATCACGGTGGATGAGAATGACCTCAGAGCCCTAAATGTGCGGCATTACCGAGAGCACATTGGAGTGGTCAGCCAGGAGCCTGTGCTGTTTGGAACCACCATTGGGAACAATATTAGGTATGGACGAGACGGTGTGACTGACAAAGAGATTGAGAAAGCAGCAAAGGAAGCAAATGCTTATGACTTCATCATGGAGTTTCCTAATGTAAGTATGCATTGCCTGTGTCCTCAGGGTGGGGTTATAGCACTGCAGGACTCCTGAATAAGATATGAAATCATAACTTCCAAAGAATAGTGGGAGTATGGTAATGAAATATCTGTAGAGAAAAGTGCCTGATATGTCACAAGGAAGAAATGAATCACAGGATGACCAGTTTGAGGAGAGTCATATTTAGTTCTTATTGGTTCTCACTGAAAATGGAAGGAAAAAAGAGACAAAAATGTGTTAAATTATAGCAAAAAAGAATGAAACAAAAATCATCAGCTCAAACTGAGAAAAACATGTATCTGTGAAAATGTTGATTTGTGAGGCCATCTTGTGGCTGAGACAGGTGACTGTCGCACACGCCACGTTCAAGTTGGTTCTCTCAGTGCAGAAGGGAGACTGGTCACTTTCAAAAGCTCAGGAAGCTAATGTGGAATAAGAAATGTGAAATCATGCTTATAAATATATATATATAACAAATTTAAAATTTTTGCTAATAGAACATATCTGATCCCAGTGGATATTTATAATTGTCAGAGTTATAAATCTTTTATTTACATTACCTAAAGTTTTAGTTTATCAGTTTTACCTTTTGCTATGTGGAGCACCTTGTGAAATATAAAAGAATGATATTTGAAATTAAAATATGTATAAAATTTAATTGTTCCAGAAAATCACTTAGGAAAAATTTCCTTTTAATGGACCTATTTTACAAACCACACTCAATGGGTATTAATAATTTTCTTTGGATTTTTAAATAAAAAATTGCATTATGCCAATAATTACCTCTTACCCCCTTATAAGTATTTTTCCAAAAGAAATGAAAGCATAACCACAAAAATATCTTTTATATGAATATTCATAGTAACTTTATTTGTAATAGTCAAAAATTGGAAACAAGCAGCTGAATGTCTAAACAAACTGTTTCCAAATGAAATACAAGTATTCTAAGTGAAGTCTGAACTTCAGAAAAACAACTTTTTTTTTTTAGTATAAGTATGTACCATATATAGGACACACTTAGGTTGAAAATAAAATTAGTTGTTTTTCTGAAGTTCAGATTTAACTGAGCTCTGTGAGATTATTTTGCATGTTTTCATTTGGTTTTACTAAATCCAGCAATGCAAGGTAGATTCACATTGAGTGGAACACTACTCAGTAAATGGAAGCAAACTTTTGACAGATCATAGATGAATCTCCAAAACGTTTTTCTAGAAACAGGAAGCCAGCTCCCACAGAGTATATACTGTATGAGTCCACTAATAGGAAGTTCTAGAATCAGTAAAATTGATTTATAGTGATAAAAATCCAATCAGGTCAGGGCTGGGGGATATAGCTCAGTGGTAGAGTGCTTGCCTCATATGCACAAGGCTCTGGGTTCAATCCCCAGCACTACAAAATAAAACAAAAAAAACTCCAATCAGTACTCCGGAGGCAGGTCTCAGACTGGAGAGAAATGGAGCATGAGAAAACTTTCCAGATAACAGCTGTGTTTTATCTCTTTATTGAGGTGGTAGTAATATGAGTGTACTCATTTGTCAAAATTCATAGACATGTTATCCTTAAAGTAAGTGCATTTTATTGTGTATAAACTTTTCTATGATAAAGTTTATATTTTAAAAAAACATATGAAGCCTCTAGAAATAAAGGTTTAGAAAGAATCCTTAACTTTGTATCCTTGAAAAAATAAACTTTGCATCAGGGATGTCAACAACAGAAGATTATCAACACTGCTTTATTGGTTCTACAGGTTTATCTAACCATAAATATGTAACAGTATCATCTTTGTTCAAGATGCAATTAACAAGAATAAAATATTTTAAAAGACAGAAAAAGTCTCCCAAGACTGAAAAAAGTTTTAGGGAAAAGTTGGCTTTTGCAATAATCTTTTTTTTTATACTCTTTTTTCATAATATCCAGAAAGAAAATTGAAAATAACATCAAGTTGCTCATAAGCATTTCAAATGATACTTACATATGTGCATTACAATGATTCTTTTAAAGATTTTAAAGCATTCTAAGAAAGTGTAAAAGAAATTTGAAAATTAGTTCCAATTATTAATTTTTCTAAAGCCCATGTTTGTTGTGTGTTCTAATCTGTTTTAGTCCTGAGTATTTCTTATCCTCTTTTCACCAGACTCCACCTTTTTAATTATTGTTTGTTTTTACAAGGAAAAAAAATCAAAGGTTGAAATCAGCCAGCCTAAAGTAGTGCTTAATCTGGTATTAAAACACAACTGTGTCTGTCATTTCCTATTCTAAAGTTATTCTGCCTTCTACTTCTGTGCTTTTTTTTCTTTTTTTGGTATGTCTATTTCATAGAAATTTAACACATTGGTAGGAGAAAAAGGAGCCCAGATGAGTGGAGGACAGAAACAGAGAATCGCGATTGCCCGAGCTTTAGTTCGAAACCCTAAAATTCTGATCTTAGATGAGGCTACATCTGCCCTGGATACAGAAAGTGAATCGATTGTTCAAGCTGCACTGGAGAAAGTAAGTGAACAGAAGCATTGCTTATTTCATATTCCTGGTTCACTGTTGATCTTAAGTACAAGAAAGTGCACATCTGTGGTGGATTACTAAATTCAGAGCTCTTCTTAAGATTTGGATGCAAGGTATGATTTGGAGGGAGAAGTAAATGCTACAGGTGTTGCTAAGTATACATACACACATGGATGTATACTTACACACACACACATACACACACACACACATACGCACTGATATGCCGTCATCCCATTAATCCCTCCATTCCAATGAGTATGTACTTTGTAATTCCCCATAGTCACCCCCACACCACCATCAATCACAACAGTCCATACACACCAGTGCAATTCTCTGCTTTGACCACTTTTCTTCTTTAGAACAGCCCTAGATTAACATGATTAGTACAATTTCACATGGAGTGAAAAGCACTGACCTTGACCTACTCTCCTCCAGCAGTCCCAGCCCTCACACCGCACACTGACCTCTGGCTCACCACAGATGCACAAACTGAAAGCCTAAGTGCAGCGGTGGTCCTGCACCAAATTACACTGCAGCTGGAGGGCAGTTGAAAAATCTTTGAGTGGCCAAATACTCCTTTAAATTATGGTCTTCAGATCCCTCAGAAGGCTAATGGCACATTCTATTTTACACTTGCTTGGAAATGTATTAAGTGTTTTTCTCTAAGAATATAGCAGGCTTCTCTTTCAATACTGACTTTATGGGTTAAGAAATGGCAGCCAGAATGCCTACTGCTTATTAAAAAATCTATTAGTTACTATTATTTACTCACCAATGAGGTTAGAGGGTTTTGCCCTCCTTTTCCTACCATGATGACAGTCCACATGTTGCTTATATGATATGGAAATCCATGTTTATTGCAGACACTTTGCCAGTTGAGGACATCTTGGTAGAAAAGCAATAAGGGCCAGGCTGAAGATTTATTCATTTATTTATACTTAATAATTAGGACAGGGGTCTCTATTTGATAACTTGTTTTTAATACCAGTGATGTTTGGATAATTAGGGCTTGAATGTACTAAAGAATAATTACACTTAACATACCTGTCTCTTAATTTACTTACGATATTTTAAAATGAAATAGATGCTCTAGCAGTTTTGAGATTAAATGTTGTGCCCATTGTCTTTTCATCTGTTAGTCATTTCAGGCAATGAAAACAAGTTCAGACTTTTAAAATAAATGGTTGCTTGACAACATGATAAATTAATAAATATTCTTTTTTTAGTGGCTGAAGTAAAATCTCTGTCCTAAGAGAAAGAAGGATGCAAACCATTTGTAAACTGTGATTCCAATTACATAAAATAGATGTATGTACTTGTGAACAAACATGATGGCAACGTATATATAAACAGTCAAGAATTGCTTAACAATGGGGGTATGTTCTAAGAAATGTGACATTAGGTGATTTCATCCTGTGGGAGCATCATAGAGAGTATAGTTGGTATAACCTGCTACCCACCTGGGCTATATGATATAGTATGTTGCCTCTTGGCTATGAACAATATAACTGTGCTGAAAATTGTGGCCATTGTAACATAATGTATATCTAAACATAGAAAAGTACAGTAAAAGCTATGATATAAAAAAATTTTAAGTGGTACACCTGTATAGGGCACTTACCATGAATGAAGGTTGCAGTGGGTGACTTTGCTCTGGGTGAATCTGAGAGTGAGCAGGGAGTGAATAAAAAGGCCCAGGACACTATGCACACTGCTGGAGACGTTATGAACACTATGCACCTAGGCTTCACTACATTTATATTTAAAACCTTTCTTAAACAATAAATTAACACGAGCTTACTGTAGCTTCCACTTTATAAACTTGAATTGTTTTTAACTTTCTACTCTGGTAATAACAGTCAGCTTAAAAACACAAACACAGGGCACAGCTGTACAAAAAATATTTTCTCTTCATATTCTTATTGTATAAGCTCTTTTTCATTTTAAAAATTTTTTACTTTTTAAACTTTTTGTTCAGAACTAAGACACAAATACACATGTTGACCGAGGCCTCTGTGTGGTCAATATTCCCAATGTCACTGTCTTACACCTGTGCATTCGCTCTGGAGGTCTTCAGGGGCAGCAACAAATGGAACTGCCATCTCCCATGACAATAGTGCTTCTTCCAGAATCTCTCTTGAAGAAACTACCTGACCATTTAATAGTTAACTTTTTTTTCTATAAGTAGAAAAGTAGCCTTTCAAATAATGATTAAAAAAAATAGAGTTAGGTTAACTTATGAACCAGTAACAATCAATCACTCATTATCACATATTGTATGTTGTACATACCTGTGTGAGCTTTGCTTTGGTACAACTGGCAGTCTAGTAGACAATGTTAACACCAGCATCACAAAAGAACACATGAGTAACACTTTGCACTGTGACATTACAGTGGCTGCAACATCACTTGGGGACGAGAATTTTTCAGCTCCATTATAACCTTATGGGACCACCATCATATATTCAGCATGTTTTTGACCAAAACTTCTTTATGTGGAACATGTTGGTGTGGGAGAATTATGGAAGAATTTGATTCATTTTTTAAAAATTATTTTTAAATAATTATGTAAATGTTAATTTACATATATTTAAATATAAATTTAAATAATTATTTTTTTTAATTATGTATTGTTTTTCAGTTCTTCAAGGGGGATATTAAATCAGTGCTGTAGTAATGGGTGTAGAACTGTTTTATGTAGGGACTTCTTGGCCTTTTGTGAGGTAAAGAGAAGGATAAGCAATGGGATAAAAGGCAACATTTGGAATTGAATTGATTATATACTCCAGTTTAGTGGAAAATGGCTTATGGCTGAGGGGAGAGTTCAAGTCAGGCACAGAGATCAAAGCTCTAGTGCCACCAGCATCCTGTCCACCTGCTGCTGTGGAGGTTGTGGAGTCTCGTCCTTGGAGAAGTCTCTGCCTAGAAAGGACAAGTCATCTAGCAGATCTCATTTCTGCTTATCTAAGAGCCCCCAGACCCTGCTACTGATTCAGCCTAGCTCACAACAGGTAGCAGAATTTTGCAGCTCTAAATGCTATCCAAGCCACCAAACAAGAAAGCAAATACAGTGAAATGCATCCCTTCTCCCAAGTGAAGGCTACAGCACCTTCCTCCACAGCCTCACATAGCCTCCCATCCCAGTCCCCTCATTACCCTAGTAACTTTCATTTATCTGAAGTTCTAGAACCAGTGAAACTCATCAGTGGCTATGAAAATAAAATTAGTAATTTCTTAACACTAAGGTGAGCTTGAAGGAACTATCGTTCTTGTCCTTGATCAGATTATTACTGTAGCTAACTCCTGGCTTTAGCCTCTCTTTAGTCTGGTCCCTGCACAGCAGCCTTGTATTGCTGTTACCTTGTAAATTTGATGATGTCACACTTCTATTGGAATGCTCCAGTGGCTCCTCAATTCACTCCTAAGTAAAAGCCAAATTCCTTATATTAAACTACAACGCTCTGTGGAGTTGTGTCCTTTGGAACTCTACTTCCCTTCACCCTCCCTCACTTAGGCTGCTCCTTAGACACGTCATGTTTTCACTGGCTGACACACTCTGTTATTTGGTTACTATCTCTCCTCTGGAATGTAAACTCTTTGGTGGCAAAGGCTTTGCCTGATTAACTTCAGCATCCCCACCCCCAGCAGTGGAGCAAGACCAGGCACTTAACAGACAGCTAAGAAATACTAGTTGCATGGATTTTGGATGAATGTGATACAGGATAATTTTGAGACCTGAAGTGCTCTTTTCTGGACTTCTTGATTTAGGATTAATGAAAACTAGTTTTACATGGTTAATCTTGTTCAAGGAAAGATCTAGGATTTGTAGATAAGGATTTATGCCACAGGGAAAGTGCTACTGCTCTGTGATTAGTTTGGACCTGACATGCCACTACTCAGGTTTCCAAGCCATCCCTTACCCGACTCCTGGGTTGATGGCATAGCAGTGAGCATTTGCAGTTCCCTGGGGAAGTCACATTGCTCTTGTGATAAAAAAAAAAAAGCCTAGGAAAACCCTTTGAAATATTAAATGCAGTATATAAATCTAAGGAATGTTAGTATTAAGGAATGTTCAGCTTTCAAATCAGTGCAGAACCTCTAAAAAAGACTGTTTGCTAATTTTGAAGGAAAGGATTCCACCAGTTTTATTATTTGAATAGACAAAGTTGCTTTGTTGCCATCCTCAGGGACATCTCTGCACATCCTCATGGCCACATGTACACATCTCTGTACATGTGCATCTATGATACAACCTATTGGTCTTCCTCCAAGCCCTCTTACATTATATGGGTACTACTTAGAGAGCTGAAAAATAGGGGAATTGCATTAGACTGTGGCCTATTTTATTAAATTAAGCTCCAAGAAGTAGTTAACAAAAGTCAAAGTGAAGCCAGAGTCATTTTTACCCATACACCACACACACACACACACACACACACACACACACACACACACACACACACGTGTGTCTGGTCTGCATCAGCTAAATATCTTACTCTGTATTTATATATGGAATTGGAAGTTTTTAAAATTTATTTTTAGTCATTAGTAGCAACACTTCAATAATTGGAAACAGAAAGGGGATTTCTGCAAGGGGGTTTTCTTGACTGGAACTTAGCCAGAAGAGCAAAGGTAACACACAAAATACCTCACGCTAAAAACCTCATGGGACATTTTGGAAGCCTGCTTAATCAAGCTCACATTTGTAAGGCTTGGTGTTAAACATTAAGCCATTTGCTTCTTTTAGGGTAGTAGTTCTCCGCTTTGTTCCATAAAGAGTTGCATTTAAAAAGGAAAAAATAAAATAGTGTAATTCTTTAGCAAAAATGTATACATACACATGTACAAGATTTATTTGTAATAATGAGAGATTCAGAGAAACCCTGAAGCCATTCATGGGTCATTATTTTAGACATAACAAAGATAATAGAATGCATAAGAACTCTGGAGATATTTATTCTCTTATTTAACAAAGCACACTCTGAAGAAGCAAGAGGTTAATTCACAGCTGGGCAGTACTGAAGCCAAAGCCAGACCCTAGACAGTGGGCTTCTACCTCATTCATGTAACCACCATACTACCTTGCCTCAAGTTTAGACATCAGAGTCAAGACGGAATCCATATTAGGCTTCCTATAAAAAAACAGAATTACCATATGATACAGCAATTCCACATCTGGGTATATGCCACAAGTAATTGAAAGCAGGATCTCAAAGAAATTGTGTTCACAGTAGCATCATTCACAACAGCTAAAAGATAAGAACAACCCTAATGTCTGTCAACAGATGATAAACAAAACATGGTAGAGACATACACTAGAATAGCACCAGTCTTCAAAAGGAATGAAAACTGATACATGCTACAACAATCGTGCCCACTGAAGACATTACATTAAGCAAAATACACCAGAGAAAAAAGGACAAACATTGCATGATGTCACTCATATGAAGACCTAAAATAGTTAGATTAACAGAGACAGAAGTAGACCAATGGTTACCAGGGGTGGAAGAGAAAGAAACATTGGGAGTTACTGTTTAAAGGGTACAGTAACAGTTTCAATTATGGAATGATGATTCAATTATGGAATAGTAGTGATGGTTGCACAATAATGAACATACTTGTGCATGAAATTGAACTTTTAAAACAAAGTTATAAATTTTATGAAATGTATATTTTACCCCCGAAAGAATAGTAATCTAGACCTGAGTATAAAAGAATAATTTTTAAAAACTTAAAAATAGGGGCTGGGGTTGTAGCTCAGCGGTAGAGCGTTCACCTAGCATGCATGAGGCACTGGGTTTGATCCTCAGCACCACATAAAAATAAAAAATAAAGATACTGTGTCCACCTAAAACTAAAAAAATAAATAAATATTTTTAAAAAAAACTAAAAAATCAAAGAATAGTGAAATAGAGGAATTTGACCTCTCAAGTTCAGAAAGACCCAGGAAAGAGAAACCCATGCCTCAAACCATAATCCAAACTGAAGCTCCTTTATGAGTTTATAATAGCCTTACTTTGTCCCTGAAATTGTTTATTTTGGTCCTATTGTATATATAACTAGTGTATTTCTCTTTCATAAATGAATTTAAATCACTCCTACTTCGAAAAACATTTCAAAGTCTTAAAAGTCTTTCAGAAAGGCTTTTAAGTATTTAAAAAAGAATGTTTTTCCATTGTATAGATGATAAATATCTTAGTAACTTCCGTGTATTTAACTTATTCCTAAACCCCGTCCTCCCCAACAAATAAAGAAAATACCTATATGATATATTGATTTACTAATTGTTACCAAATGAGATATCTGTATTGTTTAGCCTTCTGGGCTACATGTATAGCATCCTTTCCTTTTGCAAGAAAGACAATTTATTATTATAGCATTTTCTCTTCTGGCCTGCCATTTACTTCATAATTTTTGTTGTTGCTGCTGCTTTAAATTTTCAACAAATACTTAAATTAGGCATTTTTAATAAAGTACTAAAAGTGAATAAGTAGTCTTATATTATCTCCAGTTGTTAACGTGTTTGTTAACTTATTTAGAAGTAAGAATGAAGAGATTCTAGGCTATAAAAAGAAAGCATTTCACTATCGAATATTATTCCATGTTCCCAATTAGATAAGAACAATGATTCTTAACATTTCTTAGCTAAGAGGCCTTAAGCTGAGCACACAGAATATTCACATAAGTAGATTCCTTCAAGTAGAAAGGAAGGGGTCAAGAAGGAGGTGAGTCACTTATTAAATATGGCTTCTACGTGCCAATACTTTGCTCTTTGTCTTTCTTTTGACAAAGGAGAAAGCATTCTCAGACAGGTGATATGGCTTGACAGCAATCACACATTGTTGAGCCCGGGAACCAGTGTTAACCCAGAATTCTAACCCAGTTGGCTTTCAACATCCCAGGGAGGTAGTTAAGAAATCAAAAAGCCTGGGTTTTCCTTTTAACTACCCTAATGACCTTCTTATAAGAGATGGTCAGTTAAAATTTGATAGTCTAAAGGAGAGGAAAATGTAAGAGTAGTGGGATGTTTTAGACTTTATTCTCTGAGCACCAGGAAACTAGGGTGGTTTCCGAGGCCTCTCAAAGAGGAGAGAAGGTAGGGAAATGAGGAAGACAAGCAGGCAGGGCTTCTCCCAACTCGACTGGCAGTTCAAACAAAGCTATAACCCAATTGTGTGGCTGCTTTAAAAAAAAAAAAAATCAAGTTCCCACATTAACTTTCATCTGTCAAAAAGATTTTGAAGCATAAAAAGAAAAATGTTAAGACTACAGGACCGTATCACGGAGGGAGTGTCACAGATGGGCCCCAGTGCAACTGAGGCAACCTCCCAGGAGCCAGTGAGAGAAACTTGTGTTCTCACAGATTTTCCACACCATACTTGTCACCAGGACACCAGAACTCTCTGTTTATGGGCTTTACCAGAGTATGGTAGGGCTGCTAATTCACCCAGGAGTCAAGTAAAAGCAGGCCTTCTGAAAGGCAGGAGGTTTTGTATTATTCTTTCTTTTCCTATTACCCACCTTTAGTCAAAGTTTGTGACCACCACTGGTTCTCACCAACTATTATCCTCAGATCCTTTATCTGTTCCAGCAATTCTGTGAGGGATGTTTTAAAGCACCTTCTATTCCAAAGTCCAAGCCAATTACCTGGTGATTTATGGCTGGGTGTGGAATTTTGAAGTCATCTGAACAAAGCTGGCAAAGTGTGAGGTAGAAGCCTATCCTCCTGTTGACCTTTGTTTGGCCAAATACCTAATTGTTTGGCTTCTGGCTTTGTATAATCAGTGAAATAGAAGAGGAGACACTAGAAAACTCTTTCAAAATTGTAGTAGCAACAAAGACATTGAAAATCTACCACACCTTCTTTGAAGCATGTAGAAAAACGGAAGAACAACTCACATTACCTCACCTGTCTTTTCTGTAGTTCTGGCTAAAAAACAAAGTATCAGCTCACTTTGTTTTTTGATCAGTTTTTCCGGTGGCCTTGACTGCCATAATCTTTCTTATGTTTTAGGTCTGAAATTACTGTTGAATTCTTTTTCGTCTTCACTGTGACTAATATTTCAGTTTTAGGTAACATTGATGATAGAGGAGAGATGTGTTTTTCTAGTGCATTTTATACTACAATACTTGTAGGTCACATACAATTGTTCACTTTTGCACATTAGATAAACCTGCTTCCTATGGAATGCTAAAAGGTAAAGACAAAATGAGAAGAGATGTGTATTAAAATACTTGTAACATGGACCCTCTCCAAGGAAGGAAGCTGTATTATACCATACACCTCCATCCTGAAACCTTGTGATTCTGATTCTGTGAAGCAATGTGTGTATTCAATTTTCAGACCTTTTTCTAGGTGCAGCCTCTTAACTATTTGATCTTAAAACAGTCTGTCAGCATCCTTAGAGTATGTTGTGTTGTATGTTCCCTTTTATATTTTTAAACTAAATTCCATACACATTCATTTGATTTTAGAAATATTTGATAGTATTGTAAAATCAATGAGGTTTTTTTTTTTTTTGGTGTGTGTGTGTGTAACCTCATATAGGTTCATCAATAAAGTCTGAGATCTGTTAGCTTGTAAAAAAGAATATTTGTTACCCCAAGGGAATGTAATTGACCAAATGGGAGAGGCTTAGGCCAGCAGCCAGGACACCTGTTTTCATACTATTGTGGTCACCTTTCTAATGCATACCTGTTCAACAATAGTATTCTTACATTCCCTTTTAAAGGGTTATAGGCAAGTCCCAGAGTCCCCAAGACCCAGAATAGAATTCATACTTGAAGTTCAAGAAGAAAAATGAGCTTAGTATAGGCAATATGTCTTATATCTAAAATATAAGTACATCAGACAAACTAAATTGACACGTTCTACAAAACATGTGACTAGTATTCCTTGAAACTATTATGTTCCTCAAAAAGTAGGGAGATCTGAGAAACTGCCACAGCCAAGAGGAGGCTTAGAAGACATGATGACTCAGTGGAACATGACATTCTTTGAGGATCCTAAAACCGAAGAAGCATACTGGATAAAAGATAGTAGAGGACTTCACATAAGCATGGGGTTTAGATAGTAATGATGTACCCATACTACTTCAATATTTGTGGCAAATGCATTATTTATTAGCACAGGGGATGATATATTTGCAGAGTACGTGGAAGCTATCTATAGTATCTTTGCAACTTTTCTGCAAATATAAAACTATTCTAAAATAAAACTTTTATTTTAAAAAACTAGTTTCATTTTTACCAATTTTTGTTCTATCATTTATAAAGATGCTTCTACATTAGCAGGCTTAGAATTACCAGATAAAATTAAATGAGAGACAGGGAAAAAAAAACAAAAGGCAAATAATAAAAACAGTTTCCCCAAATACCCTCATCTACTAATTCATTTAATAAAATTTCTCCATGTTTGGCAATATAAAAAATAAAGGATACAGTACATTTTTGATGGTCACTATAATTCTCTGCTGAAGATGTATGTTGTATAAAATTGCTAAAGAAACTTGAATATGCTAATAAGTGCTAATTAATAATATTTTAATGTGTTTATTGTCAGACCTTCATGAAATTAAGAAAAAGAAATCCTCCTACAGATAATACTACATCAGAGTTTCCCTAATCCACTTGATTATTTTGTCTGAGGGGCATTCATTAAAATGTCTCAGCACCATTCAGAATTTCTGCTGAATATAAAAAGTGACCAACCAGTGTGCTGTATACAATATATTATTTTGCTTGACTTTTTTTTCTTAGCAGCATTTTTTGTTGTTATTGTTTAATTAACCTACACTTAACTGCATATTAAAACACACAGCTGAAAAAGGGACATATATGCACACCTGTGAAACCATCAGCATAATCAAGATTATCAACCATGTTTTTTAGATGTTTGTGTAACCACTCCATCTGGACCCTCCCCCACCCTCTTCTGACATTTGGCAACCACTGATTTGCTTACCCTCACAAAAGATTAGTTTGGATTCTCTAGAATTTTATAGAAATATAGTCATACAGTATGTATTCCATTCTGCCTGGTTTCTTTCACTCAGCCTAATGTTTTTGAGACTCATTTGTGTTGTAGAATCCATCAATAATTTCTTTTTTATTGGTGAATAGTGCTCCATTGTGTGGATATACCACAGTTGGTATACATAATTGCTCTTTAATTTTTTTGCTCCAGAAACACATATTTAAATGTTTTTTAATTGTAATTACATGACTCCATCTCCCAGTTTTCCTGAGAAAGTTACAGTCTGCCTGGATTGTCCCACTCAAGAGTGTCTTATTTTGAGAAGTTTTCCTCTCTTATAGATTTGGAACAGAAGATTTATTTTTAAAAGTACTCATTACTTCATTAAGTATACCTGCTCCAACAGAGAGATCTTTACAGAGAATAACTAAACTCTCAACATTCTAGTGCCAATCCTTCCAGTGACTGGCTGAGGCTTTGAACAAACTTCTTCATTTTCTGAGTTCCAGTCCTTGTCTTTAACAGATAAGAATGAGAAGAGTAAGATAGAAATAGTATGAATAGTAATAGTAACTATCATGTTGAGTCCCTACAAATTTGTAGTGTGCATACAGAGTGCTCAAAGAATTTGTAAAATGTGCAAAGCATTTAGGAAAAAATACATTATCTCGGGAGTAAGGGGTGAAGAATAGAAGTTCACTGGATTAGACAAAGAGGGGTAAAGGGAATGAGGGGATGGGAATAGGAAAGACAGTAGAATGAACTGGACATAACTTTTCCTATGTTTACATACGAATACACAACCAGTGAAACTTCATATTATGTTCAACCACAAAAAATGGGAAATTGTATTCTATAGATGTATAATATATCAAAATGCACTGTACTATTGTGTATATCTAAAAAAAATCAAAAAAGTTTAAAAGAAATAATTTTTTAAAAGAAAAAAAGATGCATTCTCTCAAAAGTGGCCAAAGTCATCAGGTGGAGGAAACAGTCAAGCTAGAAGATGTAAATTGATAATCTCAATATCTATTTTGCATTCATGCAGTGATAGACAAACAGAAGAGCAGAATAGTATACAAACTATAAAAATATAAAATACTGGTTGATGAGCAGTGGAGAAAGGATAATCTTCCCAAAATTTGATGCTGGGACACTTGTTTAATTACATAAGGGAGAATGTATATTGACTCCTATTTGATATCACACAAAAAACTCAACTCCAGGTAGATCTAACTACAAGAGGCAAAGTATTAAATATTGTAAGGTAAAACAGAAAAACACCTGTGTGGTTTTTTTCAAGATTTTTAAAACAAGACTCCAAAGGCATAAATTATAAAACAAATTTATGATAAATTGGACTTCCTTAAAACTTTAAAATTCTGTTTATCAAAAGACATCATTAGGGGCAGGGGATATAGCTCAGTTGGTAGAGTGCTTGCCTCGAACACACAAGGCTGTGGGTTCAATCCCCAGTGCACACACACAAAAAAACACCATTAGGCTGGGTGTGATGGGGCATGCCTGTAATCCCAAGCCGAGGCAAGAGGATGGCAAGTTCAAAGCCAGCCTCAGCAATTTAGTGAAGTCCTAAACAACTTAGTAAGACCCTGTCTCAAAATTTCAAAAAAATTAAAAAGAGCTCAGGATGTGGCTCAGTGTTTAAGCACTCCAGGGTTCAATCCTTGGTATCAAAAAAAAAAAAAAAGGAGAGAGAGAGAGAGAGACACCATTAAGAGAGTGAAAAGACAACCACTTAAGCGGATTGTAATACACAGTATTTGACAAAGTCCTCATAGCTAGAATACATAAACAGTTCTTGAAAATTGACAAGAATAGTTCCAGTAGAAAGATGAGCAAAAATAAATAAATAAATTAAATGGACAGTTCATAAGAGAGAATATTCAAGGTTTCAATAATGACATGAAAAGTTGTTCTTCATTAGTTATCAAGGAAATGGAAATAAAAGCCACCATATGACCATATTCATTTATCAGGCAGAGAAAGTACCACTGTTGGTGAGAATATAGTGCAACCTGACTCTCCTGCACATGGGGTTTTGTAGAGGGGACAACCATTGAAAAGCTGGCAGAGGCTAGTGAGACAGAGCATGTGCACACCTGGTGGTGCAGAGCTAGTAGGACTGTATACGTATACTCACTAAGTAAGCATGTGCAAGAATCTATATGTAATAGAAAAACCCTGAAGCCTACCATCCCGACTACCAGTAGAATGTAAAAATTGTGGTGTATTCACACAGTGGACTGCTGAGTGACAAGAATGAACAATCTGCCACTACATGCAACAAAATACAGGAATCTCAAAATAATGCTATTTAGCTGGGGACTGGGGCTTTGTGGTAGAGTGCTTGCCCAGTGTGTGTGAGGCAGCACCAAATAAAAATAAAATAATAAAATAAAAATATTGTGCCCACCTATAACTAAAAAGTAAATATTTTTAAAAAAGAATAGTATTGAACAAAATATACTCACACCCAGAATAGTATTTTGCTGTGTAATTCCATTTATGTAAAAAAATATCAATCTGATCTATGCTCTTTGAAGAAGGATAGTGGTTACCCTTGGTGGGCAAGCAGTGATGGTGACTTGAGAGGCATGAGGATGACTTCTGGGTACAGGCAATGATCCATTTCTCCACCTGGTTATTCTAATCTGCATTCAGTTTGAAAACGCACTGACTATACTTTAATAATATGTGTACTTTTCCATATGTTAATGATCTTATCCAAAAATAAAGATTCTTTTCTATTAAAATAATACTGCAAAAAAAAGTTTTCTTCACTATTGCAGAGGTTACATCTACTAATTTTATATTTATTTTCTATGCTTTCTGTTGTATAGGCAAGCAAAGGTCGCACTACAATTGTGGTAGCACACCGACTTTCAACTGTTCGAAGTGCAGATCTGATTGTGACTCTAAAGGATGGGATGGTGGTGGAAAAAGGAACCCATGCTGAGCTCATGGCACAACAAGGTCTATACTATTCACTTGCAATGTCACAGGTAATGTTTGCACAGCATGACGTTATATCAGCAGGTTTTCTTAGTCCAAAATTATAATCTTAAGGCTTAAAATTTAGCTTCAGAGGCAAGATGCAAAATTGTTCCTGCAGATGTTTCAAGCTGTAGAAATTAGAAACAAGATAGATGGGGAGAGAGAAAGTGAACTATATTGTCCATAGAAGGTTTTCCTGGAAGAGTCTTTGAAGATCAGAACATGGGAGACGAAAGAGGAGAAATCCAAGTAGTTGGGACAGCAGCATGGGGACAAAAAGAAGCTTAATGTACAACTAAAACAGAAAGAAGATCAGCCTTCCCTGCATAAAGACAAGTATTGGGAGAAAAAGGGAAAAGAGTTAGATAATGAGGATCAGATCGTAGAAGATCTTGGAGCCAGGCAGAAGGGTTGAGATTTAATATGTAGAAAGCATCTAACACAATGCCTCACACATAGTGGACATTCAATAAATATCTACTGAATAAGAGATCACCCACAAATCCATACTATGTGTAGACCACACCCTCACAGGTAGACTAGAGAGCTCAATTGGGCAATCAAAACAAGGTATTCTAACGTTGGAGGCAAATGGCAAGTTCTCTTTATTTATTTATTTTTTTGGCAGGGGTGTTACTTGGGATTGAACTCAGGGACACTTAACCACTGAGCCTCATCCCCAGCCCTATTTTGTATTTTATTTAGAGACAGGATCTCACTGATTTGTTTAGTGCCTTGAATTTGCTAAGGCTGAGCTTAGAATTCTTGAACCTCCTACCTCAGTCTCTCGAGCTGCTGGGCAAATTCTCATTCTTTAGGGTCCAAGTTTCTGCATTCTATGAGATCCATCCTACTTACACACTTCATTAGGACACATGAATGCAAATGAGAGCGATTAGGCCCTAACCATTGCCTTCACTCCAACCCAGCTGTTTCTTCTTAGCCTGGAAGGCAGTCTTTTTCCAGAGGGTCTCCTATACATAAGTAGTTTCAATCTTTTTTCTGTTCATTTTACTTCTTCAATTGTCTGGTCATCTCTTTGATGTCAATATTATTATTATACAAAATTTAAAAATTAGGAATTTATGAGCCTCTCTGTCATCATCAAATTTATAACTTCATTGAAATCCTACCTTTCTCACTATGCGGAAATATTTTTGAATGCGGTTTATGAAGGAATGAGAGCAAGACAAAGGATTAAAAATGTAATCTTACATTGATTTAAAACTACCTGATTCTGATTTTATTTCATATTGTTTCCTTTAAAAATGAAAGTGAGGTATTATTTGATAGTTTAATTAGCATGATATTAATTCCATAGATGAATTAACTTATAAAGTTATTAAGTTCATTATTTTCAAACCAGTGTAAGTAGCACTAGAAGGAAATAAGTGAGGTCACAGTAATCCTATTTTGAGATTTGAAAAAACTATTATAATCAGATCTTTCACTGGAGAACCACATCTTTTTTTTCATCATAATTAAACTAAAAATCCATTATGAGGACTAGAGTTTAAAAATCTCACAATATAAAAAAAACAGATGATAAGTTTGTATTATAAATATGTAAAAGTTTTTAACACTTTGTTCAAAATGGATTGGTGTTCTCCAATTACCTAAAATTATATCCATTATAAATGATCATTTTAAATCTTAATGCTCAATAAACAACTATTCATATTCTGCACATTGTAGAATAAACATAACATATATAATATCTACAGAAGCAGCTCAGCTTTAAACTCTGGATAGGCTTACTTGTCAGGCTTCCTTGTGGTGTCAAAATAAGTGAAGTTATAAGAATTCATGACAATCACAAGAATTGCAAAGTCGGTGCTGCTAAGAGAAATCTGAGAAGCAGTGTAGCTAAGATCATAAGCTCTGGAGTCACAGCAGGTGATTCTGTCTCCTTACAGTTTTAGGACCAGAAACAAGTTGTTTAAATTCCCTGTGCTTTAAGGACTCAGTAGGTAGAGTGCTTGTCTTGGATGCTCATGGCCCTGGGTTTAATCCCCAGTGCCACACACACAAAAAAAATTTCCTGTGCTTTAATTTTCTAATCTCTTCACATGGGGAAAATAATAGTAAACTACAAACTGTTGGTGAATTATTATATTAAGCTAAGAATCATTGTTGGCAGAGTAAATGATATTACATTGTATCACTTGCATTAGCATTATCCAAACTTTTCAGAAAAGTTCAAACCTTGGAGATTAATGTTGTAATTATTTATCAAGACTGTACCTGATAATAAACAGACATATTTCTTTAGTGAGATTCTATGTGAAAATGAAGTAAAACAGAGAATTATACACACCAAAACTTACTGTCATTATTATTACATTGTCTAGCAGCCTTCTCAGAAAAAATGAATATTAAACATCTTCTTAGAAAAATTTATTATGAGAAGGGGTCAAAGTTTTACTCTTTAAACTTGTCAGTCACAAGCAGGTAACTCCTGGGGGACAGGGAAACCCAAATAAATATTTCTTTCATAGTGGAGAAATTTATAGAAAAGAAAGTGAGAGATAAGGGAATATCTGACTCAAGGTGTTAATGGTAGGGCTGAGGTTGTGGCTCAGAGGTAGAGCACTCGCCTAGCCTGCATGAGGCACTGGGTTCTATCCTCAGCACCACATAAAAATAAGATAAAGGTATATGCCCACCTACAACCAAGAAATATTTTTAAAAATATATGTTAATGATAGCAAGATTGTTTTAGGGTTCACTGCACATTTATGTAACTGCTCAACAGTTGCTAAGCTTGTCAACAAATTAGAGGCCCTGGAGAGTCTCCATGTGCACTCTCCAGTGCCCTAAATCCACCCACATCTTTCCATCTCCTGGTGGTGTTCTGAGCTGCTGTATCCTAACTTCTGTCCTGTCCTCCTCCCACCTCTTCAGGGGAAAGTTGCAAATCTATTTACATCACAATCAGATGAACAAGAGATCAGTCATTTCACTAAAACTGGTCTCATTTCTCCAAATTGCAAGAAAAAGAAAAAAAGACCTACAGCGATTGACTTAGAACTTCATTCTAATTTACAATTTCAACAGTTCCTTGAAAGTTAATTTGATTTCTTTGCATTGTCTTATTCTTATGCAGCCAGCACCTTAATTTTGCTCTGTGGTCAACTTGGAATTGGAAACAGCAGAGCCTGGAAAGCTTGTATCTCCTAAGATAGCTCTCAGGCCCTGGACAGCCACACAAACAAGGGGCTAATTAGATAAGTTGATAAGCTCCAGAAAAGGCCTAGAAGAATGATTGGAAAGTATATCATCTGTCTCAAGAAGCTACTTTTACTAAAATCTGTTGCTGCCAGTGGCATAATTGTTTTGGACTAAGACATTGTTTTCTCCAGTGAATTTATACATGTCTTTGGAAAAGGCACAACAAGCTATTGTCAATCACTAACATTTGAGTATGAATTAGACTTATTAGCTCTCAAGTCTGGAAATGGTTGAGCAAGAACTGCATAAGAATATTCCAGTTTTAATAGGAAAAGCAGTAAGTTTTAAAGAGATACTTAATAAAATTCCATTGAATTTTTAAGATATCATTCTGATGATAATCTGAATATTCTTCATTTAAGGACATTAAAAAAGTCGATGAAGAGATGGAGTCAATGACATACTCTACTGGAAGAAACACCAGCCCTGCTTCTCTGTGTGCTGTGAACAGCATCAAGTCAGACTCTGATGATAGGTCTGAGGAATCCATCCAATATAAAGAGGTAATGATTCAACTACCAACAAGTTTGTTCCACATTCTCCACTTTTGACTTTAGCCTTTTATGAAATTTAGAACTTATTTACAATAAAACATCACTTTAAGTTCACAAAATGTGTCCTTCCTAAACTTCCTGTAGTATTGCTAATGAGACTGTGTAAATGACAGAGGTCCTTGTTGAAGGGGCAAAAAGTCTCTGTTAGGTTCGTTTTTTTCCTAAGAGGCAGACCATGGGTTAAAACAGTGCCTTGGGAAGTGTGGTGCACACACCAGCAGCAATGCTGAAGATTAATGTGTGAGTCCCCTAAGGACATGAATGCACGTCACTTCCCCAATGCAGATAAGCCCCAGCATATACTGTCCAGCTCTCCAGTCCCAAGGCACAGCCCAAGGAGCCTTGCTCACATGGACAGGGAGGCTGGTTCCCAAGCTTATGTTCCCTCTTCCCAGCCCCAGGTTCATCAGAGCCGTAGACCATCCTGCTTTGACCCTCCTTGCAGCTTATAAACCCTAGGACCTCTCTTTAGTCTCTATGCAACGTCAAGTCTCATTTCTCTCCCCTGATTCAGCCCCCTTCCTCTTTGACCAATCACTCATCTTGGGCCTCAGCTGCCACTCTGAATGTTCTCCATAGCATCTTGCCATAAACATCATTCCTTCTGGATTTCACCTCAACCCACTCATTCCCCAAGCCCCAGCCCTCCCCCACCCCCAGTGGAGCTCCATTAGCCTCTGTGGCTTGCTTTTCAGGTGTAACCTCCCACACCCTGCAGGCCCTCACCCCAGCCCCTTCGTGTTGGATTCAGAATCCTTAACTCCAGCTTCTGGGTCCTCCAGCACCTATTATGGACCCCCTGTTGCCTCCCACACTGGAACTCCCTTGTTCTCCTTGAAGCTGACAGATAATTCAGATTGGACCCCCTTAGGGGTTTCCACTGTTTTCCTGCCCACTCTTTTCAGTTTTATCTGTCATTTATCTGCCTGAATTCCCTGGGATTATCTGCCCAAATTTCTTCTTCTTCCCTTCTCTGACCCTGCTGATCTATTACTTTTAATTTTAGATACAACACATTCCTTTTTGGTATGTGGTCTTCATAGCATACCTATGTATGCTTTTTTCCCCCTTTTCTACTAGCTTTTTTTAAAAAATCATTTACATAAACAAAAACAATATTTCTCAATTTTTAATTCTAGTCTTGTTATAGTTAAAGTTTCACCCCAGGGATTCATAAACTGACTTTCAGACCACTCATGTGTAATCGAATCAAGCCTTTATTGAAGCACACTAGTGGCGGCTGACCAGAACATAAAGCTGTTTCCCTGATCAGCCCCGAAGATTTGCAAGGGCACTCCTTATAAGCCTGAAAACCGCAAAAGGCATTTTCAGGGGTCTAACCAATGCAAGCAAGCCAGGTTACAGAAGCAGGAGAGTGCAGTCAAGCAGAGGGAAGCCTAACCAATCACAGTTAGCCCAATCACCCCAGTTACAGAAGCAGAGCCCCGTTACCCTAGTTATAGAAACAATGTCCCATTAGGTGGTTCCGTTTTCTTAAAGGTTTCTAGGAAAAGAACATATTTCCCCAGTCATGACCCTTCCACTTGGCATGGTTGTTTTACATAATGGAGTCACAAAACAAAATGGAGTCACATTTGCTTTTACTATCACAGTCTTCCTTCTTCATTCCCTTTTAACCGAGGGTAGAATTTTTAACTCATGATAGAATTCAGAGGCCATTAATCTGAATGTGTTTAAAAAAAATTCCCACTAATCCTTAAGAGAAGTTTAATATTTACCTTAATTATTAATACAAACAACAAAGTACAATAATATTACTAGTACCTATGATATCACCAGTAAATATCACAGAAATTTCCATAGCAGGCCTCTTACCCAAAAGAGTAAAATCGACAATATCTGGCATTCAATCAAAAATCACCAAACAAAAAAAAGCATGAAAATACTATCAGAAATTAAAAGAAAAATCAATAAATAGAAATATTAAAATAAATAGAAATAGACTCCAAAATGATACATTTTGTAGAATTAATGGAGACATTGAAACAGTTATTATAACTATATTTCATTTGACCATATTTCTGCAAAGGAAAGGAGAAAGAATACCTAAAACACTTTAAGAAGTAAAGGTAAAAAAAATTTCCAAATTTGACGAAAAACTCAGGACTGATTGAGCAACTAAAACGGATAGAATATACAGATTACCAATATCAAAAATGAGAAACTGGGCACAGAGGCCAGCCACATCTGTAATCCCAGGTACTCAGGAGGCAGAGACAAGAGGATCTCAAGTTCAATGTCAGCCTCAGCAACATAGTGAGACCCTATCTCAAAATACAATAAAACTAAAAGGGCTGGGAATGTAACTTAGTGGTAGAGTATCCCTGATTCAATACCCTAGGCTATAAAGAAAAAAAGGTGGAGGAAGACAGGGGAGGGGGGTGGGGGGAAATGAGAGCCGGAAAGCAACTCAGTGGTAGAGCTTTGCCTAGCATGTGCAGGTCTCTGGGATTAATCCCCTGCACTATAAAAAAGAGAAGGAAAAAAAAAAAAAAAAGAAGAAGAAGACATCACTGCAGATTCTATATGTATTTAAAAGAATAATAAGCTGGACATGTGGCACATGCTTATAATCCCTGTGACTCTGGAGCCTGAGGCAGGAGGATCACAAGTTTGAGGCCAGCCTCAGCAACTTAGTGAAACCCTGTCTCAAAAAATTAAAAGGACTGGAGATGTGGCTCAGTGGTAAAGTGCCCCTGGATTCAATCTTCAGTACCAAAACAAAATAATCTTATAAAAACAATTATGCAAACAAATCTTGAAACTCAACTAAAATAGGCAAATTCTCTGAAGGACACAAACATCAAAGCCCACTCAAGAATAAATCAGGGTTGGGGTTGTAGCTTAGTGGTACAGCACTTGCCTGGCACATGGAAAGCACTGGGTTCGATTCTCAGCACCACATTAAACAAACAAACAAATAAACAAATAAATAAATAAATAGACATAGTGCGTTCATTTATAACTAAAAACAAATTTTAAATAAAAATAAAAAATAAATTCAGAACTTTTATGAATATTTTGGTCGCAGTGACACACCTATAATCCCAGGGGCTTGGGTGGCTGAGGCAAGAGGATCCAGAGTTCAAAGCTGGCCTCAGCATTTTAGCAAGGCACCAAGCAACTCAGTGAGTCCCTATCTCTACATAAAATACAAAATAGGGCTGGGGATGTGGCTCAGTGCTTGAGTGCCCCTGAGTTCAATCCCCAGTACCAAAAGAATAATAAATAAATAAATAGATAAATAAATAAATAAACAAATAAATAAATAGATAGATAAATAGATAGATAGATAGATACTTTGAATAATCTTGTATCTATTAAAACAAAATGAAATTTATGGTTAAAAATCTTTTCCATGAAAAAACTCAAAGCCCTGGTGGCTTTACTAATGAATCCTAATGAACAGAAAGTTGAGAATATTGGTCTATAAGACTGACATTATCATTTTGTTATTAAAATTAGACAACTTAAAAGAAGAGAAAATTATTGCTATACCCCCCCATGAACATATAAGAATTCATAACAAAATTCAACGTTTAATTCAACAGTGTATAAAAGGAATAATACATCACCAAATAGAGTTTTTATGAATAGTTTGAGGTTTAATATTCAGAAATTAATATACTAAAAAAGAAAAATCATTTCAATAAATGCAGAAAACCCATTGACAAAATGTACCATCTATTCCTGATAGCTCTTGGCAAATGAGGAATTGATACACTGTACTTTTTATTTTTTCCTTTGGCAGTGCAGGGGATGCAACCCTATGCCTCACAAATGTTTAGGCAGGTGCTCTACCATTGAGCTACATCCCCAACCACTGTAAACTTAAAATTCTTGTCTCTCTCTTTAGAAAATGCCAATTTTATATGTTTTATGTCAGATTATCTTAAAACATGCTACAATCTGTAATATATTTAGGTAGCACAGCATCTTTCATGATTTTACAGAAATAGTTCATTTGGGGTTTGTCTTATTTTATTCTTCTCTATCTTGATTTCACTCTTTCAGTGATACCCATTTTTTTAACCTGTGCTTGTATATTATGCCAGAGGCAAAAGGACTTTGTCTTTACATGATCTATGTTATGCAGATTTTTCTGTAGAAGCAAGACAACCCTTAGGTATATCCTGTCCTATAATTCACTGGTATCATGTCCTGGAACATGCTAATTCTTAGTTTCATCACAAAATATGGTGATTTTGTAAAACATTTAGCTCTATGTTTAGTACTTGATAAAAAGCTGGTTAAAATTTCACATAGTCTCTTGGACAGTCACCTAACATAAATTGAATCATCATTATGATGAGCCTCAGAAAACTTTGGAAGGAAAAATTATACATACATACATACATACATATTTTTAAAAATTTTTTTAAAAAGTGTTAAGGATTGTGCCAAAGATTCAGAAAAATTCTACTCTACTGTCTAGTATATTTCATATGTTACATTATAGATCTGTTTGTAATTGGCTAACTTTTCTAGGTTTAATTTTACTCTCAAACTGATTTTTTAACCTAGGTATTATATAAAATTAAGCAACCTAATATAATTGTGACTTCACCATTCTGAAAACAGACTTAAAGGCTTCAAGAATTTTAAAAGTTCTATTGTCCAAACAACAGTTTGCAGCATAGATGCCAGACTCAGATAAACTGTTTATTATATTCTTTCCTAAGGAATTCTCTGGTTATAAGTTTCGTAAATATCACTTTATAAGCGAATGTCATGAGGAAGTTTTAACTCATGAAACAGTAGTTCACTGCCTACTTCCTTAGGGAAAATAATTTAAATAAATCCACTACACATCCTAGACAACATAAGGAGAGATCATCATCATGGTGTCATTTATCCTCTGACAACTCCCTGCATGGATCCCAGGAAGGGTTGAGAAACACGTGAGTGGTTGGCATTGTGCTTCCTCTGCAGAAAACCCCAGGATGTGATGTCATGTAATCCTTCCTCTCCAGCAACCTCAGCAACAGCAATGTCTGCTAACCTTGATTGGGTGCTAATGCTGAGCTAATTTTAATTCTAAAAACAATCCTATAAGATAGGAACGGATACCATCACCTTTGGAAAGATAAGACACAGAAACTTGGCAAGTTCAAGCAGTGTTTGAAACTTGGCAAGTTCAAGTTCAGTGCTTGGACACTGCCACATTCTGCTTATAAATAGGAAGCAAGTTTTGAGCTGAGGTATTAAAAAAATTTGTTTTGTAAATAAATGATGGAATTGAAAGACTTTCAAGCTTAAATCCTAATAAAACTTTTACCTTCTGTACTTCCTCTGTTTATTTCCAACCTAGACTTGGTCTCATCCTAGAGTAGAATATTAAATCTAGTTTAACAAGAGTAAAGAAAAATAGGCCTATTATTTTTCCTGTGGTTCTCAGTTACCACAACATGTGAATTAATTGATACTTTCTTAACAATAACAATGAGTGACATACCAAAAAGTGACATTGCATAAATAATCACCTTTGGGTGAGACTCCTTTGTGTTTGTGATCATCCTTAATAATATAGGCAGTGAAATTTTTCTAAGAGAAGTACTATTTCTACTCTGCTGTCTAGTATATTTCATACGTTATATTATAGATCTGTTTGTGATTGGCTAACTTTTCTAGGTTTAATTTTACTCTCAAACTGATTTTTTTAACCTAGGTATTTTATTTCTAGACGAGTCTTCCTGAAGTGTCTCTATTGAAAATTTTTAAATTAAACAAATCCGAATGGATTTTTGTGATTCTGGGGACACTGGCTTCTGTTCTAAATGGAACTGTTCATCCGATATTTTCCATCATCTTTGCTAAAATCATAACTGTAAGTAAAACTCATTTGCTAATATCTTTTAACAATTTAAATGAAGTGTAGTGTGGTAGAACAAACTCGTTGGACCTTGATCTGTAAGGGGGAAAGTGAAGGACTCAGGCGGGGTCACCCCTGGGTTGGTAGTGAGTGGGGGGTTCTGGAAGGAAAGTGCACTAATTTTGACTCCAGTGTTGTATGAGCATTCTAAAGCACTGAAGTAGTAAAGCAGACGAATGCAACTCCCTCTTTTCAACTAGTCAAAACAATGGGCCATTGATAATTTGGTTTTGTTTTGTTTTACAATGGCAATTTTTTAATATCAGCCAGCTCATGGAGAGGAAATAAGAGTTGGGACCTTGAATGCTTGTTTGAAGATTCTAGCAGGAGAGCATAGCTCAGTGATTGAGCTCTTACCTAGCACGTGTGAGGTACTGGGTTCAGTTTATGGCACTGTACATAAATAAATAAAATAACAGTGCATTGTAAAGATATTTTTAAAAATTTTTTAAAAAGAGTTAAGGATCGTGCCAAAAATTCAGAAAAATTAGTCGGTTCAATGATGTTACTAGATCCCTGTTAAGTTCGTTGGTTCAAAGATGTTATTAGATCCATGTTAAGTCCTCATTGTCCCTGGTTGCACCACTATATTTCACTAACATAAATGCCAATATAAGTATAATTACTAACTTTAAGAACCATTTCCAGGGGCACACCTAAGGGCCTCATATTCAGGTACTTTATAAACAGAGGCATATTAAGTAACCTGTGTTATTAAAGTGATTGGAAATAATCATTGAATCAAACTCGTGATTTAATTGAAAATACACTGTAATAATAATAGCAGATAGAAGACTCACTTACCTGATGTCACACTTCCACAGTTAACAGGAGAAAATTATAAGTAAAATTTTTTTATCATTTGTATTAAATGCAGGACAGTGGTGGAATATGGCACTTTCTCTTCCCAGAATTGGGAGGTCTTTGTTATGTGTTGTAATTCATTTAGAATAATCATGACAATATATAGATTATTTTTTCTGTTTCTTTTATATTTTCTTCTAAATTCCTGATGCAGATTCTATTTCTTTTCAGATGTTTGAAGGTAATAATAAAACCACATTGAAGAACAATGCAGAAACCTATTCCATGATATTCTTCATTCTGGGCATTATTTCCTTTGTCAGTTTCTTCATGCAGGTAAACTTTTAATAAATGACCCTGAGCAGTTTTATTTTTTGATGTTGTTATTTGAGTTACAAATACAATAGCTAAATGTTACAGAGACATAGAAAAGAGAATTAAAAATAAATGTAGATTTTCTTTCTGTTTTCCAGGGATTGTTTTATGGCAGAGTAGGGGAAATTTTAACCATGAGATTAAGACATTTGGCATTCAAAGCCATGTTATATCAGGTCAGTGTATTTAATTGAATTTGTATTTTATTTGAAATCTATTATAAAATGTCTCAATTCTTAATTCCTTCTCAGGCAATTTCTGAACATCATCTTTCCTTTAAGTCATTTAAATGGATGCTTTTTGTTGTTCTGAGGAGCAAAAATCTGACATCAGAATTCATACAGTGCTGGGCGCGGTGGGGCACAGCTATAATCGCAGTAGCTAGGAGGCTGAGACAGAAGGATCTAGAGTTCAAAGCTAGCCTCTGCAAAAGCAAAGCTCTGAGTAACTCAGTGACACCCTGTCTCTAAATAAAATACAAAATCGGGCTGGGGATGTGGCACAGTAGGCAAGTGCCCCTCAGTTGTTCAATCTCTGGTACCAAAAAGAAAAGAAAAAAAAGAATTCATATAGTATATTTTCCTAATAAAAGCAAGTCCAAAAATTGTAATGTTTGAAAGTAAGACTTAAGGGAACGAGGACTGAGCTTCCAGTCCCAATCCTTGCATTCAACTTAACAAGTCTCTATTTATGCATGATTGTGGTGCTCCAGGATGAGAATGGAAGACCAAATTAAAACTGAAAAGCAAGAGCCACAATAGACTGGGAACATGCTTGAAAGGAAGGAGTTTGATAATTTGTCCAGCTCTTATCCATTGGCCAGTTTAAGTGTTTTTACTCCACACTTGTTAAAACAGCCAGTCTCCCTGCCCTCCTGGAAAGAGTCCTGAACTCAGATACCATCAGTGAGAATGGCAGGTCTGCCTGCCTCATACAGATGATCAATTGCACCTGAAAAATAACTAAAACTAGGTGGATCAAGTAGTAATCTTGAAAAGTGAGTCTTGGGGGCAAATGGCAGGAATGTCTCAGATTGGCACCTCTAAAATTCTTTCATGAGGCTGAGGTGTATTGGGTTACCCTGAAAGCCAGTAATCATCTGGAGCCCTTTGCCTCACTTTCTGTCACCAAAGCTCACCGAGCAGGAGCAAATAGCTTCCTGCCAGGGTAATTTCTTTTCAGAAATAGAGTTACTGTCACTCCAACTGAGTCGTCAAAACCAGTTTCTTTTTTTTTTTTTTTTCTCCATCTTGTGACTTTTAGAAGTGCTCCTCTAAGGCCTGCCACATAACAGAATTCTGTAGTCTTTGTGCTCTTGGGGAACTGCAGGATGTTACAGTGAAGTGACCTGGAGGTTTCTGAGAGCAATGTGATGCTCTGAAGCAAAGGATGACCTAATCCCCTTGGCTCAAAAAGGTCCTGTGTCAGATGTTTTGCTCCAAATTTGGAGAAACTCCTTGATCTAGAAAAAGAAAGTCTACTTGATTGATTACGAAGTCCTTCATTGCCTGCATGCATCTCTCATGCTAAATATGTAATACCTTTCATTAAAACTTTTTGTTCTTACTTTCATGTCTTCATCTTTTAATTTAACTGATAATAATATTTTGCACTTGAGAGTTTCCACTTTTTTTAACCTTTATTTTATTTGTTTTTATGTGGTATAAGGGATCTAACCCAGTGCCTCACAACTGCTGGGCAAGTGCTCTACCACTGAGCCACAACCCTAGCACCATTCTGCTAAGTTTTCGTCTTGATGAATTTATGGTTTTCCCTGTTTGAGTGTATTTTCCCTGTTTGAGTGTATTTACTTTATATTTCTAGGAATTTTTTAAAAATATTTCCTGAATGTCTAGCTACTTTTATGCAGAAGATTATAAATTTTAACTTTTTCCAAAGCATACCTTGAACTTCCCCTTTTTTTCACAGAAAGCTTTTAGTGGAAGAATCTTAAGGCTGTGAACCAGTTTAACCAGTAGAACTGTTGTTAATCTAATAGTTTGGTGGTTAATATTGGACATGAATTCTTTGTCTAGCATTAGCTATGTGAACATCAGTGCAGTAATCCTGTCTGATAAAGAAAGCTTTGCCCATAAGAATGTTCTAACCTACAAGCCATAAACTCTTTTAATGCATAAACTCTTTTGATACAACAACACACAGAAACCCTGTGCTGTCTAACACATATTATTAAATTCAACTCTGTCCCTTTCAGTACATTATTTATTTTCCATCATCATCCCTCAGCATTCTTTTTGTTTTGTGTATTTGCTTTGTAACTTGGAGGAAAAGTTGTAGTTTAGTTAGCCTTTTCCCCTGTAAGTATCTTCACAGTTTTGCTCTGTCCATTGTGATATGTGTTTTTACCTAGCTTTTGTCACCTGGTTTTGTCCTACGATAAGACTCTGTGAGGTGTGTAAAGCATGCTAAGGCTTGCAGTGCTTTTTATAACCATTTTAAAATCTCATGTGAGATAGAGGTACTCATAGAATCAGGTGTGGTTGTTTTGTAGGTATAAAGTCTGTATTTTATGTGATTACTTAAAATCCTTCCCAGTTGAAAAGAATATTTAATTGTTACTGACTTCCATGCTTGTAAATAATTTATTGTTCATTGTGTTTCAAAGCTATGCTCATGGTATGGCAGGATCTAGACTGGGATTGTGCTTTCAAAGAGGCTACTGTGCAGTGTGGATTGTGATCTCCAGAGGACATCCTTTGAGCATCTAAGATCCTAAATTCCTGGGGCACCTTCCCAATGCAATGACTCAGAGTGGTCCTACCATGCTGGGGTTGTACCCACCCTGGTTCCTGCCATATTCCTCCACAGGAGTTTTCTTCTAACACAATTCCATGCATAGCCTTCAGTCTGTTAGGTTTTTGTTTTCTTAATTGTCAGTAATGTGCAACCTGAGCCTCAGAGCCCTGGCTGTGTTGCAGTAAGCCAAGAGTTTGGGGGTTTTTTGTTTGTTCTCTCTCTCTCTCTCTCTCTCTCTCTCTCTCTCTCTCTCTCTCTCTCTCTCTCTCTCTCTCTCTCTCCCTCTCTCTCCCTCCCTCCTTCCCACCCTCCCTCCTTACTAAAATTAAACTATTTATTCAGATACAATCTCCATATGGTTTTAATCCACAAGTGATACAAGGGGATTGACTTGTGGGAGGAAACATTCAATTGCTAATAAAGGAAATCAAAATTTCTCAGGCTGAGAAGTACTAAGAAGTACTGTCTATTAGCCATTGAAAATGACATTGTTTCTTACATTATGCTTTTATTGCTTGCATTTTTGACCTGTGTCTTTTAGATTGCATGCTTCTTAGCTGCAGGAGTTTCACAGTCTTCTGCCTCTTGACCATCTCACAGTACTTAGCACATGTAAGATCTAGGGAGTAATATGTCAGGTAAAAGCTTGCCCATGTGGATCCTAAAGAAAAGAGATAGACTTACTATCCATAGCCAGTTTAGGTAAAAAGATCTGAAAATATTTCTAAATTGTGTTATGCATTGATTTACTAGCTAAATAGAATCTGCCCTCCACAGAGTATTATTTTGTCGAGTAAAATTACGTGATGTCTCCAAATGTCCAGTTTTAACATCATTTATTATAAAATATTATAACATGTTAATGAGTCCAAACTGTGGGCTTAAGTTTTTCAGTTTATATCTAAATACAGATCTTTATAAAATAAGAAGCACACATCGGTTGATTATCAGTACTTATAAGAATTAAGTACCAGTGTGTGAGGAGGTGGGTCAATGCCTTCTAAGTTACAACAGCAAAATCATAAATCAGCAAAGAATGTTTTTGATAAACTTAAGCACATTTCCTGTTTCTCTAGGATATTGCCTGGTTTGATGACAAGGAAAACAGCACGGGAGCCTTGACAACAACATTAGCCATAGATATTGCACAAATCCAAGGGGTAGGTATATTGTTTTTATTTTTAAATGGTGTATTATGTGGTGTGAACATGGGTACCTGCGTACATGTCTTTGCCTGTATGCGAGCTGGGCTGAGATGAGCCATGTCATCAGGAGGACTCGTCAGTCTCCTGAATAGCAGGGAGTTCCTAATGAGATGTGGGGAAGCCCTTTAGATTTGTGTATGTTTAACCAAAAATAAAGAAGCTTTAGCACATGAAATAGGACAACTGGAGGACTAAAGAAGATAGCAAGAATTAATTTGAGAAAAGAACTCAGAATTAAATAGTAAAAAAAAAGATAATAAAATGAAAGAAAATACTCTCACTTAAGAAAAAGGACAAAAGTTTTGTTTCCTTACCCCAGACAATAATTCTTATTTAAAGTAATATCTAACAATTTATATTCACGCATGCCTCTGGAAATGATTCTGTGCTAGCTGTTATACAGACCAGTTCTGTGTAAGCAACATGTTTATGTATCACAACCAAAATCATTAACACAATGGCCAGCATAATATATGTAAAGCTAGTGCTTAAATAAGTGTGCGGAGTAGGCTAATCTTCAAGGGATAAAGAACTTATTAAGTTTCTTCCAGTTACTTTAATACAATTAATTTTTATATAATAAGTAAGATTCTTACTCTGAGAAAAAGAGCACAAAATAACATCTCTAACTTTTGAGATAAAGTACTCAATCTCTTTGTTAAAATAAGGACGTCTGCAGAGTTATATGCTTTCCTTTTTCCTTATGCATGTGGAAAAAAAAAAAGAAAAAAGAAAGTGGTCCACCTCTCAACAACAAGGTTTTAAACTATTAGAAATACTAAGATGTCAATTACAGCTTTTTTTTTTTTTGTACCAGGTACATGTTCATCTCTTTTTATATTTTATTTAGAAACAGGGTCTCACTGAGTTGCTTATGGTCTCACTAAGTTGCCAAGTCTGGCTTTGAACTCATAATCCACAATCCTCCTGCCTCAGCCTCCTAAATCACTGGGATTACAGGCTTGTGCAACCATGCCCAGCTTTAATTACAGCATTAGTAATAGAGCATCAGATTGTTATCTAAGACAACTCATCAGAATTGCATGGGTTTTTTTTTTTTTTGAGATTTTCACAAAAGATGCCAACTATTACAATTTTTCTAACTTTTGCAAGACCTCTGTTCAATATATATCACCAAGGATAGATTTATATGTTGGAGGCTAGAACAAGTTAGTTACAATTGCAGATGTCCTCACCCATCCATTTTAGGTTGAGAAAGCTAATTTCATGTTGAGAGAGAGATGGAGAGAAAAGATGGCAGCTGCATCTCTTTCTGAGATTCTTTCTGTTAATTTTGAAGGCAAGGTTCTAGAGTTTCATCAGATAATATTTAAATTTTTAACAGAGGCTGAGGAGCTTGGCATAAATGGAAAAAAAAATGAAGGGTGAAATTTTGCTTAGTAGAAAAATAATAAGGGCAACCTGCTATCTCGCCCTGTGAGAGTTCTGTTTCTGTTTCTATTCTTAAATAAATCCTTCTCCTTTCAAAAAACAAAATAATGAATATAGCATTTATTTACACAACACAATAGATTTATACTTGTGCATTTAGAATTCCATGATTTACAACTCTGCACTGAAATATCAATCCTTATTATTCCATTTCAATCCGAATTTCATCTAATTTGCTATTTTTTCTTTACTGTACTCTTTTTCTTTTACTACCTTTTTGGGAATCTTTTGATTGAAACAAGGCATTCATACCAGCAGTTATAGATTATAAGTGAAACACCTCTTTTAACAAGTATTTGCTTCACTAAAAAGCCAAATGAATACTGAAAGGGCAACATTACTGCCCTTACATTCATTAATTATTTCTAATATAGTATTGTCTCTGATTGAGAAAAATTAATGAGAATATTACTTTGCCTGACTTTTTGTTTGTTTTGTTTTTTTTTTACTAAAGATCAAACCTAAGAGTACTCTACCACTGAATTAAACCCACAGCCTTTTTATTTATTTATTTATTTACTTACTTACTTATTTATTTTTGACAGGGTCTCATAACTTGCTGAGACTAGCCTCAAACTTGTGATTCTCCTATTGCAGCCTCCCAAGTCACTGGGGTTACAGACGTGTGCCACCATTCCTGGCTGCTTGACTTTTTATAAGTATCATATTAACACCAAATGATCTTTTGAAACTTTCTTGTTGCAATTAGGAAATGCTGATCTCCTAATAACTTCTGGACAAGTAAAATCATTGTCACTAACTCAAAAGTAATAGCTAAAAAGTAATGATTGGAATTCTGATGGAAGAACTTGAACTTGCTGAATTTAAACATAAAATGACCAAAAAAGATTTCTAAGGGTGAGACTGTGTCTATTAGTAAAGTTATGTAATTCATATAAACCTTGAAGAGTTTTTTTTTTAATCAAACAAAGAAGTATTTACCAATCCTATTTGTCTACAGTTCCTTTTCTCAAAGATGCTTTAGACAAGAAATGAGTTAGGAAATAACTTTCTATTATATCAACTTAATTAAACCACACTTCATCTTAGTTTTTGGTTTTTTTTTTTTTTTTTTTTTTTTTTTGTAACCAGGGATTGAACCTAGGGGGACTTAACCATGGAGCCATATCCCCTTTTTATGTTTTATTTAGAGACAGGATCTAGCTAAATTGCTCGGTACCTCACTAAGTTTCTGAATCTGGCTTTAAACTTGTCATCCTCCTGACTCAGCCTCCCAAGCCAGTGGGATTACAGGCATGTGCCTCCACGGCCTGCATCTTAGTTTCTTTACCATGTAATTTCAATTACATTTTGTCTTATCAAATGTAAGAGAGTGAATATTCATAAGTTAGCTCTAAACATTGATACATCTCAGTCTGAAACCTTTATTGGCCAAAAATATATGTCTCGGGATTTTTTAGAAGCTCTGATACTTTGAGAGTCATGATAAAAACATGTTAATGAAGACAATCCTAGAAGAGTTGAATGAATATAACCAATCTGACTGGTATGGTTTTAGCCCAAGGTAGTGACTTATTGCCAGTACATCTGTCAACACACTGTTTTCAGTGTAATAGGTAGTTTTAATAAAGGTATAAAACCATTTTAGATTCTTTTGGAGACTAGAGTTTACAAAATTACAAGGTATTATTATTTCTGCATATTTTAGTAACCCTCCCATCAACCAAAAGTCTTACCTCATTTTTGTCCACAAGAAAGTGTGTTGTTGACACCACAGTGTAAACTTCATTTACAACTGACAGACCCCGTGCTAGTGCCAAGAACTTCTCATCAGAGCTATAATTGTATTGCCCCAAGAAATAGTAAAAATTTATTACATTTATTAATTCCAAAAGCCCAACAAGCTGATTAGTTAGAACTAGAATATTATTACCTAGACAATAATGACCTCATTCCTTAACTCAACTTTTTGACATGGGAAATGTACAAAACAGCTTGATATTACTTTTGATTCAAACAATGTTAGTTATTCATTGAAATGACTTTACCACAGTATGAAGTTGATATATAATTATTTTTGCCCTGCAGTTTGAGATTGAGTAAATTAAGAAAAATTATCAAGTCTATAGCAAAAGCTATATCTAAAGTCATGAAAATGCCTGATATATTCGATTGTTTTCCATAAAATGCATGCTGATGGATAATAACAATGAATAACTGTAAGCTTTAAATATTTTACATCTTCACAAGATTTTGTAAATTCGTCCAACTGATTCTTTTTTCTGTTCACAAATATTTTCACCACCATCAGTTATAATGCATCTTAACAGATTCCACTTTGGGTTGCATTGACTTAATTTTTTCTTAAGTTCTTTGAAAGTGTTCTTATCTGTAGTTATCCCACAGAGACTATTCATGGCACCTAACTGTTCAGTCACTTAAAACTCCACAGTGGTTCTCAGAAAAACAAAAACCAACACTGAGCAAAATCATTACAATCTATCAGCTTATCCTGAGCTAGAAAAACTACTCAAGTTAATCTACCTTACTTTTTAATTATTGACGTTGCTCTCTGTGTCTTCATTGAGAATAAATTTTCACCAAATGGCTAGTAGTCTTAAATACAAGTCATCACTCTGAACATACTTCTTCCCATTATAATCAAACATGATTTAATTAGCTCATTTCCTGAAAATGATGTTCTTTACTTGGCTGGTAAATGAGTCATACAGAAAATTACTTTGGTTTCAGCCTCATTATCACATTTTAATTTTGTGAAGAAATTCTGCTAATAGATTCTATTTTAAATTTTCTAATTTTCCTGAATCTTGTTTTCTTATGAACTGGGAATATTATAATAAATAGTCAGTCTGGTAAGGTTTATATATTTTGTTAGTTTTCATCACTACATAGTGTCACTACATATAAAGTAAAATGTTTGTAATTAGAATACAAAACTAGGGGATGGAGTTATAGCTCAGTGGTAGAGCGCTCCCCTGGCATGTGTGAGGTCCTGGGTTTGATCCTCAGTACCACATGTAACTAAATAATTAAATAAATAAATAAATAAAATAAAAGATCTAAGGACAATTAAAAAAAATTTTTAAATGAAAAGCTGTTCAAAGTGCACCGTGCCTTAAAAACATTACATTTGAAGTGCACTTTTTCTTTCTTGTTTTAAGATGATGGATATACAATGGTAATTTTAAAAACTAGGATAAAATGTCACAATATAGCAGTACAAGAGGTGCTTAACATGCTATCAAATTATAATCACATCACTGAGATTTGTAGCATGTTGAACAAGCAGTGCAATGTGATGAGGGGCCACATATGATTATCTTGCATCTATTGAACTCTATTATTGAAACCTAAGACTGCCAAAAAACAAAAAGTAAACAAAACAAGACAGTATTCTAATAAAACTTTATTTTTGGACATAGGAATTTGCATTTATACATCTATCACATAATGCAGCATATTTTTCTCTCAATTTTTTCCCAGTCATTTAAATATATAAAAAACCTTCTTACCTGTGAGCAATATAATAATATGTAATCAAATGTGGACTGCAACCCATGTTGTTTTGACCTGTACAATAAAAATAATCCACAAAAGATTTCAAATGGTATTTTACAAAGAAATCCAAATGGACAATACCCTTATACATTTATTCTATTTTGTGTCTTTGCATTTAGAGTGTGATTCTTATAGGCAACCTATAAGTTGCTTTTAATTGGGTTACTCAGCCCATTTTCATTTTTCTGTGATTATTAATATTAGGCTTAAATATTTCATTTTGCTATTTTCTGCCACATTTGTTCTTTTTACAGTTTTCCTATTTTTCTGCCTTCTTCTGGATTAAAATTCTTTATTATTCTGATATTTCTCTCTCTCTCTCTCTCTCTCTCTCTCTCTCTCTCTCTCTTTCTCTCTCTCTCTCTGGAAAGGGAGGTGATATTACTAGTTGAGGATCTTTGCTTTATTATTATAGTGGTTACAGAGTGTTAATAGTATACATCTTTCACTTATCACAGTCTACCTCCAAATATCAATCTATAGTTTTTTGAGTTTTTTTATATGACAGCAGAATGCATTCAATTCAATTCACAATATCAAAACTGTGGAACCAACCTAGATGCCCTTCAATAGATCTGTAATCCCAGCTACTATGAAGGTTGACAAAAGAGGATCCTAGGTTGAAGTTCAGCCTATACAATTTATAGAGACCCTGTCTCAAAATAAAGTAATAACAATTTTTTTTAAAACACTGGGAATGTAGCTTTTGATAGAGTTCTTGCCTGGCATGCTTGAGGCTCTGGGTTTAATCCCCAGAACTGAAAGAAAAAGAAAAGAAATTGACAATAGTGTACCTCCCTTTTATCTCAATATTTTGCTATTATTATCATACAGTTTCTTTCTACATATGTACTACACATCATATGTAGAATAAATACTCTTAAACAAAAATGGAAGAAAGTTAAATGTTTAAGAGTATTTATTGATCAACTCTACATCATGATTATTTTTATTTGTCACTTGTCTCCTAAAGAACTTCAAATAAACATAAACAGTTATATATTGACTCACATAGTTAACTTTTCTGGTCTCTTCATTACATGTTCTAGATAAACATTTCCATTGTTATAATTTGCCGTCTGCCTCCAGGTCTTCTTTCACATTTTTTGTAGTTCAGGTCTGATGGTGATTAATTATTTTGGCTTTGGTATGCCTGCAAAGTCTTTATTTAACCTTCATTTTTTAAATACATTTCCACTGACTACAAACTTTGATGTTGACAGATGTATTTATTCATAGATTAAAAACATTGCTGTACATTCTTCTTCTCCCTATTCTTTTGTCAATAAACTATCTGTAATTATCTGTATTTTTTCCCCTCTATATATTTTTTGGTTGCTTTTAATGCTTTTCTTTTTTGCTGACTTTGAAATTGTGATGGACTTTCATATAGTTTCTTACTTCTTATGCTTGAAGTTCACGATTATCTTGGATTTATTAACTTGTGGATTTCACTGTTTGGAAAATTTATTGGTCATTAATTACTCATTTTTTTTTCTCTTGCCCTAGTCTCTCACCTCTCTCTTCAGGGACTCCAATTATACATGTATTAAACTGTATAAAAGTTGTGCCATATATCATGAATGCATTAATAACATGTTCATTGCAGCTTTAATAGCAAAATAATAATAATAAATTATTTGCCTACATAGCTTGCATGAGGTTCTGGGTTCTACCCCCATCATGGGAATAAAAACAAAAATGGAAGAAAGTCAAATGTTTAAGAGTATTTATTGATCAAGAAAAAACTTGTAGTATAATGTAAAGCAATAAAAACGGAATACACAACTGCATACAAACAATAATCCTAATCTGATGTCAGTATATGAAGAGTGTTAATTTTAACATTATTTAAGCTTTTTCTAATGATCACATTTTCATGGTAAGAACAAAACATTTATTTTGGGGGGGTAGGGGGACAGAGTACTAGGGATTGAACTCAGGGGCACCTAACCACTGAGCCACATCCCCAGACCCATTTTGTATTTTATTTAGAGACAGGGTCTCACTGAGTTGATTAGTGCCTTGCCATTGCTGAGGCTGCTCTGAACGTGCCATCCTCCTGCCTCAGCCTCCTGAGCTTCTGGGATTGCAGGCGTATGCCACTGTGCCTGGCCAAAACATGTATTTTTAAATGTAGTCTATTATAACTGTGTTTCTAGGTAAATAAATAAGGGTTCTCATTTTTCCATCCCAGCACTAAGTGTCATGTGTCCCAATAAAATAAGATTCATAGTCAGGCATGATGGTGCACGCCTGTAATCCCAGCTACTCAGGAGACTGAGGCTGGAGGATCCCAAGTTCAATACCACCTCAGCAATTCAGCAAGGCCCTAAGCAACATAGTGAAACTCTGTCTCAAAATAAAAAATAAAAATGGCTAGAGATGTAGCTCAGTGGTGGCCTTGCTGGGTGTACTCTTCAGTACCAAAATAATAATTACTATTTTAAAAATTTGAAAATTAAAAAAAATCAATACAATTAATAAAATGTAGTTTTTATAAAAACAAATCTGCTTATTTGAAGTTTTTTTCTAGAACATCTTTTATCTTACCTCATACTATGATGTTTCTACCTTTTCTATCCTTTACACATTTACTTAGACTAATTTATAGAGACCAAAAAGGGAAATAAGAAATGTCATATCTAATATGTACACTTTAATGAATATATTTAATTTTTCAATTGGACACTACTATGATGAAGTAGCTAAGAGTGCTAGCCCTCCATCAAAGTGGAAGAAGGGGAAGAGCTGGGTTTTGGAGCCCAGCCATGGTTTGCTGGGCATCCATGTGTCACCACAGCCCATTACAGGGATGAGCAGAGCCAGAGCAAAGTCAGAACAATATTTTGCAGAGGAGTGGCCAGGGCCAGATTGGTTGAACACAGAGAGATTAATCACATAAATGAATCTATTAAAGAAAATGGAAACCAGATTTTTCACTTGTGAAAAGGAGGTAACAAATTATGGAAATGGAGAAAACTGAAATTAACGTGTAGCCTTGGACTGAAATCACAGTTATTGAATAATTGATAGTTAAATATTGTATTTGTTTTTCAGATTTGATTTTTTTAAGGTAAGACAGGTTACTTAGTCATGGAGGAAAAATAGTTTGTTGATGAAAACCTTTATACATTTATACATTTCAACATAAATAGAGAAGAAAATATAAATATAAATGTGTGCATGCATCCATCCATGCACATTTACATAACTTCACAGTCCTGCCCAAAAATAATGAGCATAATTAGTTTCATATTTTGACAGCTAAATAACATCTCCACTAAAAGGAGTCAGAGGTATATTGAGAAATTATTGATTCCAGGGGTAGGGCAGAGGTAGTGCAAGATGAATCTGAAAAATCAGTCTATGTCAGAAAATAAGAACATATACAAAGATTGATAAAGACATGTCAAAAGACAACAAAACTGACTTGAGAGGACTTGTGGTTACATCCTGGGACAATTTCTATATCAAAATGAGACTTAGTTGAGGGTGATGGCTCCTATCTGTAACCCCACATCCTGGGAGACTGAGGCAGGAGGATCATAAGTTCAAGGCCAGCCTGGGCAACTTAGCAAGACCCTCAGCAACTTAGTGAGACCCTGTCTCAAAATAAAAAGGACTTATCAGAGAGAACATTTGGCCTTTGCATGGAAAAAATGGAGGAACTTTGATTGGGCAAAGGGGAGGGAGGGATGGGAAGGGTGCATGGGAGCAGAAAAGATGGTGGCATGAGATGGATATCACTACCCTAGGTACACGCAAGACTGCACATATGGTGCGACGCTACATCGTGTACAACCAGAGAAATGAAAAGCTGTGCTGCAGTTGTGTACAATGAATCAAAATGCATTCTGCTGTCATATATAACTAATTAAAAATTAATTAATTAATTAATAATTTTAAAACTTAAAAGAAAAAAATAAAAAGGACTAGGGATGTACTCAGTGATTAAGTGCCTGTGGGTTCAATCCCCAGTTAAAAAAAAGAAGAAAGAGAGACTTACAAACCACTTGACAAAAATAAGAAACCATACCAAGAACCTAGTTTATACTACAAAATAAATAAAGTTTAATGAGAAATTGAATATTAGTATAGCTCCAAAGAAACTCACCTCAAAACACTTATGAATTAACAAAAGAAAAAATAGCTTAACAATGGAGAAACATAGAAGACACCATTTAATTAATTATATAAGTAAACACTACCAGAATAGGACCTATCAAAGTTGCATGCCACTTGATGAGATGCAATGAGAAGAAAACAGAATCACTCCTGTGTTATGCATGCCAAAAATTCATCATCTGAATCTAATCATGAGGAAATAGAGGATAGGCACAAATTGAGAGACAGTCAACCAAATAACTGGCCTATAATCTTCAAAAAATTGAAAGTCATGAACATCAAGGTAAGGAATGAGGAACTATGCCAAATTGAAATGGGCTAAAGAGACATAATAACTAAATGGAGTTTGCAATTCTGAACTGGATATCCTTTTGCTATAAAAGGATATCATGATTTAGATAACTGACAAGACTTGAATGAAGTCTTAGGGTTTGATGGCAATCATGTATCAAATATTAATTTTATGATTTTGATTAAGAGAAAGAATGCTTTTGGTCATAAGAAATCATCCGTGAGTATGCAAAGGACAGTAGGATTTGAGGTCAGCCCTTAATCTCAAATGACTTCAAAGAACAAAGAGTTCTTTATCTTTTGTTAGAAATCAAAACGACTGAGGGAAAGTTATTTTGTCTTTCTACCTCAGTTTCTCATTTACATTGCAGGCATAGTAATTAATTGCAGGCATAATGACAGTATCTATCTCCTAGCATTGTTATAAGATTGTTATAAGGGATGGGGATGTAATTTGTCAGTGGTACAGCATTTGCCTAACATACATGAGGCCCTAAATTCAATCCCCAGTACTGCAACAAAAACTAAAAAGAGATTGTTATAAGGCAGTGAAGGTGAAGTGCTTATTTTCTGTTCAGTAAGTGTTGGCTGTTCTTTGAGCACCTTTACATATTAGCTACAATAACAGTATGAAAATTATGGTGACTGACATTCTCATTTCATCCTATTTTGGCCTCTTTCAATCTGCTTTCCCTTCTGCTCTCCTTTCCTCTCCATGTTGGCCTTTCCAGATCAACTCTTGCCTCTCCAACACAAAGCACTGTACTCCAAAGAATATTCAGTGTGAACCCAGATGGCTTAAGTTATAGTTCCTTGAATGATTATCATATCTTCACTGAGAGAATTTATAAATGAAAAAACAAATGTACTAAAAGTATACAAGATCTTAAGAAGAATGAAATTATGGCATTTGGCAGTAGATGGATGGAATTGGAGAATATTATATGACATGAAATAAGTAAAATAAGCCAATCCCCCCAAAAAAAACAAAGGCTGAATGTTTTCTCTGATATGCAGATGCTAGTTTTCACAATGGAGAGCAGGGAGAACAGAGTACTTTGGACTAGACAGAGGGGAGTGAAGGGAGGGAAGCGGGTATGGAAGTAGGAATGACAATAGAATGAATCAGACATTATTACCCTGTGTGCAAATATGATTACACAACCTGTATAACTTTCCATCATGTACAACCAGAAGAATGAGAAGTTGTACTTCATTTATGTATGGTGTGTCAAAATGCATTATATTGTCATGTATAACTAATTAGAACAAATAAAAATTTTTTTAAAATACAAGATCTTATTTTTATAGATTCCATAAAGCAAAAATTTTTATTAAGAAAAAAATTAATTATTTACCTTAGACTATTACTAAAGATAAATTAAATTCAATTTTAGTAGATATATAAGCTAAAATATAACATTCTCTTCCTTTTTATTCTTTATGAAATGGAATATGTAAAACACTCAAAGAATTCATACATAATTCAAACCATCTTTTCTAAACCCTTAAAATTTAAATACACATCTGTTTTGCATGTAGTAAAACTGCTACTTTCATGTTACTAATTATTAAGATATTTATTGTCCAATAACATTCCCAATACACGGGACCACAGCTTTATACATAGTGAACAGTGAAAAATGCTTAGCTAAAGATTGTTACTTTTTGTTGTTGTTGTTGTTAAATTTTTTTTGAACAGCAACTGTGATTCTGCTACTTTCAAACATCAACCTTCTCTGTAAGAGTTTCTAAGTTAGGATTTAGAGGTAGGGTGGGAGTGTATGTGTGTACACACTGTGTAGATCTCACTGAGAAGTCCTGTAACTCCAAGTTTCAATAAATACACTTAACTCAGATTGAAGTACAAAATTCTGCAGAACTATTTAAAGAAAGATCTCAAATGAAGCATCAGAAGTGTCTTCCTCTAAGCAGGTCATAGTTTCGGATAGCCTGCTTCTTTCATGCTTTTAGACATTGTTCTATACTGTGGTCCACTACACTGAAAGCTAGTTCATGTGGGGTCTTAATATTGGAAATGAGGCAGAAAATAAAACATGATTCCTAAGTTAAGAGCATTTAAAAATATGTCTCATTTAATATCTGAGTATAAATTCAAAGTATAAATCTAAGTACAAATCCTAAAAAATAAATAATACAGCCTTCCTTATTTTGCAGGAAATGCTAAGAGGAAATCTTATAAGTTTAAAGCTGACTGACTTTTTTTCCCAAAAATATGTCTAATTCTAGGCAACAAGTTCAAGGGTTGGTGTCTTAATGCAAAATGCAACCAACATGGGATTGTCCGTTATCATTTCCCTTGTATATGGATGGGAGATGACACTCTTGATTCTGAGCATTGCTCCAGTACTTGCTCTAACTGGAATGATTGAAACCGCAGTAGTGACTGGATTTGCAAACAAGGATAAGCAAGAACTTAAGCGTGCAGGAAAGGTAAAATGAAGGCTCTTATTACCAGTATAACATTTAAAAATAATAATCAGAGCTCCCATCTTTATAATATATCAACCTCATCTTTTAGGAATCTGTAAAGTGGTATGTGGTAGGTATGTGTGTATACATGCACACTCATACATATAGATAGATATACACACAAACACAGAGACCAGACCAGTATAGAACAGGATATAGACAGGGCATGGTGATAGGGTCCATTACAGCACAGGATCTGGAGTCAAATTGGCTGAGTTAGAATTCACTTTATGTCACTAAAACGTGTGATATGAGCATGTTATGTGAACCTTTGTGACCTTTTGTTTTCTCCCTTGTAAATGGGAATAATAATAGTATCCACTTACAGATTCGTGTATCACATAAAATAGCATTAGTATATGGAAAACACTTAGAATAGTGGCTGGAAGACAGGAAGCACATAATGACAAAGGATATAATTAAGTACCGGCTCTTTCCCTCAGTGGTAAGCAAAGCATTACTTTCCCAGTCTACCTTTAGATAACCCTGGCAGTAGGCAGTAATGGATTTTTGTTGTTGTGGTTTTTGTTGTTGTTGTTGTTGTTGTTTTGGTGTTAGGGGTTTTGTGAGGTTTTGTTAGTTTGGGGCTTTTAAAATTTATTTTCGATGCCTTCTATCCTGCTCTTCTTAGCTTTCATCTTGGAAAAAGTCCAAAAGCTGAGTTTCATGACAGCCTTTCAGAAGCTGTATCATGAAGATACTGAGTCTTCTCTAAGCCACATATTCCAGGGCTTAGGCTCTTCCTCTCATGGTCTGGATACACATACCGTAATCATTTACCACAGTGGTGAACACCTTCTGAATATAAAAATGATTTAGACGTCTTTATGGTCAATATCACAGAGACTGGAACAAGGCTGGAACAGTATAAAGACCATGAATGAGCAGGAATGCTGAGCACATGAGTCAGCTAATCTGTTGTGCTGACCCTTGAACCTCTCCACTTTTCTTGTACTAGATAAGGACCCTGGAATGTCAGCTGAGTTATGCAGACTCAACTACTTACCAAATAATTGCCTCAGAGGCAGTAAGCAGTTATTTAGCCTAAATGGTATGATTTAGAAGTTGCACAAGTTCTAAATTCATGAAACATTAATTAGATTGTCCTCATCTTATTTTTGGTACCATGAGCTTTAGTTACATATCCCCTTGACTTTTCTTTTGTGTCATTAGAGTAACCTCAAACTATGCCACCAATAACACCAAATAGTCAATCTGAGTTGTTTCCCTATAGCTTTCAGTAAGTAGTTTACCAAAGACAAATTTAGAATATAGACCAATAAAACATATTGGTTCTTCTTTAATTATGTGTATAGATTTGAATAGGTCATCAAACATTTTATTTTTCATACTTAAAATGGCTTTATTTTTAAAGAGTACAGTATTTTCTAGGTGTCTGTAAGGATCTTTCTCTCTTTGTCAAAATTAATCACAAAGGCTTTTCGTAGTTGTTCATGTATTTTCCCCCTCAAAGGAAATTTCAGCATTCGTATCTATCTTCCTTTGCATACTATACAATGTGTTTTTAAAAAGCACTTTGCATTCATTTTGAAATCAATGAGAATTTTAAACAACTCAACATCAAAATTGAAAGCAGAATCCGGGTGTCCTAACCACAATTTAGAAATCTGGTTCTCTCCTGCAATCCAAATTGTCCTTCAAATAATGCTGGGTGGGGCTGGGGATGTAGCTCAGTTGGTAGCATGCTTCCCTAGCATGCACAAGATCCTGGGTTTGGTCCCCAGCATCACAAAATAAATAAATAATGCTGGGTATTTACCTGTCCCACAACCTACAGAACCTACAGAGCCAGTCTAAGAGAAAATAGGAAGTTTCTCTTTCTAGCCAGTCTGTGTTTTCATATTCAAATAGTTCTTCTAAGCCAAAAGCCTCCTATGTTTGAGATCCCATGCTATTACACATTCTTTTTGAAAACTCTATAAATATGGGAAAGCATTAATTATATTTGTATTCAATATCTTTTTAAATTCATAGACATGAAAATGAGAAATGGCTTTATCTTATAAATAATTGTATAGCCACATCGCATGATACTATTATGAAATGTTCCTGAGTCCTTTTTAGTTGCTATTTGCATTTCTGTTCTAGAATAAAACAATTATTTCTTTGATTCTCTCTGCTATCTTTTACTTGAATTGTTTCAAAATTTATAAGAAGCCCCTTTGCATATGAACATAAAGCTCACTAATGTTATATTCCCCAGCCCATGGAACCAATTTAAACTGATATTCAATAAAGACTTGAGGAAGCTAAACTTGGTACACTAAATCTTTTTTAAAAACTTTGTGCTTAAGCTTATTACCTGAAATGTAATTTTTGGATCTTATTTTTGGAGATGGAGGGAGGAAGGTAAGAATACTTGACAGAAAATCTTATTGACCCGATATACTTATAATGTCCCCAGTGTACATGACTAGAATTCACTACCAAGAAAAGTATAAGAATTACTAACTTTATGTCCTTATTGTATTGTCCTATTTTATAAGATAGCAATTGAAGCTGTGGAGAACATACATACTATAGTGTCATTAACAAGAGAGAAAGCCTTTGAGCAAACATATGAGGAGACTCTTCAGACCCAACACAGGTGACTATCCCGACGCTGTTGACTGTGCTATCCTGTAACATCAGTGCTTCCCAATACTCTGGCAGTTTGCCTGGCAATCCACCTGCTCTAGAATCTTTCCTGAGAGTGGCCTATCATAATTTCTCACACAACTTTACTAAGAAGACATGAAGAAAACTCAAGGGCAAACACAATTAAAAATAAACATTTTAGATCTTCCATGTCACTGAAGTATACACATCTGTCTTATTATCCAGAAAAAAGACTCCAGGAAGTAACGTATTCAAGAAAGAAAGAGTGTACATCCCTTTACTTTAAATCTCTAGGATAGTTTATGTTTTAAAACAAATGTATAGGGCTGGGGTTGTGACTCAAGTGGTAGAGCACTTACCTAGCATGTGTGAGGTGCTGGGTTCGATTCTCAGCACCACATATAAACAAAAAAATAAAATAAAGGTCCATCAACAACTAAAATAAATTTTCTTAAAAATGGATTTACAGCAAACCTGTTTATTAAATTAGCCCCCCTTATCACACTGGCTTAGCGACACTGTGATTACTTTATACACTTCTGCACTTGTGCCTGTGGTTGGTATCACCCTTTAATTGCCTCTATGTATTCTATTAAAGCAAGATTGTTGTAGATAATTAGAGAATATTTATTCATTTCTCTAAACTAAATTTCTTTACTATCCTTTCACAGACTTTATCCATTCATTTGGAAGTAAATGAAGACATCTTTGTTAAACCATAGAGTATATCACTATAGAGAAAATCATTTATCTCATGTCTTCTCTATAATAATTCTCAGTAGTAAAAAGAAAATCTCATTTATTTAATACTTAAAATATATATCCACTAAATGATAACGTTTCAAAGTGCTATATTCATTATGTTACATGTATTAAGTTGATCCAACTATAACTCATGTACCATTGTTTGGTAAATCACGCATTTCAGAAATACCTTGAAGAAAGGACAGATCATAGGAAGCTGTTATGCATTCAGCCATGCCTTTGTGTATTTTGCCTATGCAGCAGCATTTAGATTTGGAGCCTATTTATTTCAAGCTGGACGAATGACACCAGAGGGCATGTTCATGTAAGTTGTGCATATACAAAAACCCTGTAAGTGGGTCATATTAACCAAAGGTATCTAGTTTATACAGAGAATTGTCATTTAAATCACATATGTGGGCAAGGTGTGCTTAGAAAACTTAAATATATACATATGTGTATATATATATGTGTGTGTGTGTGTGTGTGTGTGTGTGTGTGTATGTAAAAATATATGTATATATATATATGTTTGATTTTTAACTGGTCGAAAATTACTGTGCATATTATAAGTTTATGGGGTACAATGTAATATTTTAATATATGTTCACAATGTGGAATGATTAAATCAAGCTATTTTTGTTGCTTAATAGCTGTAAAAATATTAAACTTTCTTTAAATATTTAATGGTAAGTGGGGGGATTGGGGTTGTGGCTCAGTAGTAGAGTGCTTGCCTAGCATGTGCAGGGCACTGGGTTCAATCCTCAGCATCACATAAAAATAAATAAATAAATAAAGGTATCATGTCCAACTACACCTGAAAGAAAAATTTTTTTTTAAAATTAATGGTAAAATACTGATACCTATATAATACTAATAATCTAAATTGAATCCCCAAATGAATCACTCACAGATTTTATTTTCTAGAATGTGGGAATGCAGGAACAATATATGTCTTCATGATATCCACTCCTCAGGGAATTTGCAAGACTTTATGGAATTCCCAGAATAAAGATATCTTAATAATATTAAGTATGACTACAAATCAGTAAGGCTGAGTTCTTTGCTAAGTAAACACTTCAGAAAACAAAGCATATAAATGAGTAGTGTTCCCCTTCAGAAAAGTCACAGGTGGGAATTAATCATGATTGCCAGTGAGGCTTTCTTTCACAACACATTGGTTGAAGGTGATAGTTTAGAATTCGGTTCACCAAGTTATGAATTTCTTTACTTCATAGAAATAATCTAAATACAACTAACTGAAATCATAAATTCCAACTTTTAGTGTTCATTCTGAGTTTCCTACGTCTAAAATGTCAGAAATAGGGGCTGAGAATGTAGCTCAGGCGGCAGCACGCTCCTCTGGCATGCGTGCGGCCCGGGTTCGATCCTCAGCACCACATACCAACAAAGATGTTGTGTCCGCCGAGAACTAAAAAATAAATATTAAAAAATAATAATAATAATAATAATAAAAATAAAATAAAATGTCAGAAATAGGAAGCTCAGAATGAACGCTCCAACTTAATGGCTAATTTTATTATAAATGTCATCGTTAAACCTTTAGAGCTAAAGAAAATCCCCATACAATATTTGACTCAAAAAGTGGCATTATGCTTTTTCAAAAAGCTCACTGAAACATGTGCATCCAAGCAAGAAGCATCTTCTTCTGAATAATGACTTGGGACATTATACCTTTCCCAAAAGGCTGCCACTTAGAAAATACCTGGGAACACCTCTCTGGGTGCTACCTCTCATGTCTCAGGATGTTCCTTTGAATACCTTCATTGGTGGCACATGTTTGTGTTTGTGGTCATGTTCCATTTGAGGAAATGGCCTGAGCTTGTTTGAAGCCAAATAATTTCAGAAAAACTTGGAATCAGTTTTACTTTCTAATCACATGAAAATATTTTCACTTATTAAGTGCAGACTAAGTTTCCCAGGAAGTTTCTTTACTAGGCACTGATAAGAAAACAATCCACAGTTCACCAATCCAGTTTTCCTGAATCTTACCTAATGATGAGGTAAGATTAAGCAGTTTAGCAGAAAACAGTACTTAGCAGTTTCCTGAAGGGAGATTTTCTTGTACAATGGGATATCTGTATTTAAAACTTCAACAGAAAAACACAGGGTCCCTGTTCTACTTTGTTCTCCTAGCCTCTGAAACAATGGGCAGTTTCGCTGGTGTGAACCTATAAACAATTATGGCATGTAGCCCCGGGCTTCATTCTGATTACATAGGCTAATTAGTCAGATTAGGAAGAAGCAAAATCTGGCATCACATAAATTAATTTATTCAGGTCATAGGCCCCGATTTAATCAATAGAATTCCCTTGGTTGTAATGTCGTGCAGACACTCCCAAGCTTATAAAAGTTTGATTACAAACCCATTGCTTGAAACTCAGAAAAATGTCCTTGTGTTGCTCTAAATTTTCATACCTTCTCACATCCCCAGGGAACCATTCATTCTTTGAGCACAACTGATCTTGGGGACTAGAAAACAAGCCAGTTAAACAGTCACAGCAATGTAGGATGTCGTGTGATTTTATAAACTCTCACAGATGATGTTCAAGTCTTCTCTTCAAGTTCTCTGTCATTATGCTCTCTTTGCTTTATAATCACGTATCTTCAGAAAGAAAAAAAGAAAGAAAAGAAAACTCCTTCCCTTAAGGCTCCTCTTACCTATCTCCAAGGTCTTTGCTGTCCTTTCAGCCAGATCCCAAATGATTGCTTGTTCTTGCTCTGGACACCTTCTCATCTCTAATCTCTCCTAAACTGCTTCTGGACAAGACTTATTTCCCACCACGGTACTAGAAAGACTCATGGCCAGGGTCATCACTGGCTTCAACCCCACTTCAGCCCTCAGGGGCTTTTCACGAATCTTTCCTGAAACACTTTTCTTTCTAGGCTTCACTCCTTGCCTTACAGGCTCCTGTTCTCTGTTGGGCTTCTTTGTATTGGAGGGTGGAGAGCTCTCAGAATTTTCATTCATACGTTCTCATTGATGGTCTCACCCAGTCTGACAGTTTACCACAAATGTCCCAGTAACTTTCTTCTCTTGTAGTTCCATCTCTGACCCTGTCCCTGAACATTAAATTCGAATCCAACTACTTTCTAGACACCCCACATGAACGTCTAAAAATATCTTAATGTGTCCCAAACAGAATTAAAATTCTTAAGCCACAAAACCAATGTCTTGATTCATTAAAATAGTGTCATGACTTTCAATTAAAGCTTGAAGAAAACAAAATTCCTTACCATGACCTAAAAGCCCCACATGATGGGGCTTCTGCCTTCCTTCCAACCTCATCTGTCACTGTCCCTTTTGTGAAATACATAGCAGCCCCACACTGTCCCTGAACTCTCCACCTCAGCATCTTTGCACTTTGCAGGCTCTTCTGTTTACCTGAACCATCACTCCCCAGGTCTGTGCCAGGCCTCTTTATTACCAAGCTTCCACTCTCACATCTGCTCCTCAGAGAGGCTTTCACTGATGAACCAAAGTGGTCCCTGTACCATTCCCTCCTCATCTTTCCCATTATTATGGTTTTTTAATAGCACATCACAATTTGAGATTGTCTTTTTTGCTTCTGTATTTCTTGTGGTCTTAGACTATCTTATTATTAAGGATATTTCCATAAATCACACAACAAGTGGTAGACACAGCACATATTAAATATTTATTAAATGAATAATGGAATCAGAAATAAAGGGAGAGGGCTGGGTATATAGCTCAGTGGCAGAGTACTTGCCTGGCATGCTTGAAGCCCTGGGTTTGATCCCCAGCAACAAAAATTAAAATAAGGAAAGTAGAAATATGCCTCCAGGATCAATCTGACACTGCTCCTATTTTTCACAGATTTAAACTATTTTTTTTCTTTCTGTATCCATACATATAACACCAGGTGTGTGAGCAGGAAGACTGATCCTACAGTTATTTACATAAAATTAAGATGTGTATAACTGGGAATCTCCTTCTTCTTACATTGAGATTTCTCTGTGTTAAAACTAAGCAGAGACTTTCTTAATTCAAAAGTGATATGACCTCAAAATCATGCCAATCACTTTCTTTATAAATTTGTTTATTTTGTAAATGATCCATAAAACTTATGCATATTAATGTTATAGAACATGTATTCTTTGCATAATGTTTAAATTAGGTTAAATATACTCATCTCCTCCAATATTTTCTATTCATTTATGGCAAAAAAATTCAAAATTCTTTCTTCTAGCTTTTTAAAATGTACAGCTCATTACTGTCACCCTAGTATGCAACAGCACAAAACTTCTTTCTCTAACTGTAACTCAGTACGCATTGTCCCATTGATCAATATTTCCCTGTCTCTCCCCATTCCCCACCTACTCCCCCATCCTCTAGTAATCAGGTTTGTCCCAGATAACCTGGTGATGTGTTTTCCAGAAAGAAACAGGAGAATACCTAGAACAAGTAGTCTGTCCCCACAATCCTCTCCCTGAGGCCAAGGTAGACCAGATGCATCCTCTACAGTGACTGGCCTTTGGTCAGGTGCTGTGTGATTCTACCTGGTTCTGGTCAGAGTCACCATGAGTGGACCAGCCCCAGCCATCTCTGGGCCAGCAGTGACACCAAGCTATGTCACATGTGACCTCATAGCCTACCAAGACCAGCATAACACTGGAGTGAAACCTGACTATTGCTGAGATGAACTAATGGCCCAAGCCTGCAGCAGCCAGTCACAGGTGATGGTGGCCAGAGCTGAAGTCCAGTGAACCAGTGCAGATGACTTCCCTGGCACTGGAGCTGTCTCAGACATTCTCTTCCTAGGTGGGCCTGGTAGTGGGGGCTGTTGGAATCTGCCCACTGCTATATTTTACCAGCCCAGCATTAAGTTTCTTGGCAAAGTTTTGTGGTCATACCCTGTTCTACCCCCAGTAAGTGGGATCTTTACCACTCTGTGCTGCCTGAGTTTGGGTAGTTTTGGTAAAGGCAGTCTCTTGGCCACCCAGGCTGAGACTAAGCTGGGTCATACCTGAATCTCATAGCCCTAAGGACATGCACAGTTTTAAAGGTGAAAGGACCACACCACAACTGGCAGTGATAAGGTCAAAATACAAGCCTGTCCCACAGAAGGGCAGGTGCCTGGCCACTGGGTACCAGGGAAATTCTAGAGCTTTGTCTATGAGGACAAACCTAGTGTTAGTCGTGCTGCCTGAGGTTAGGGAACAGGTGGTAGAGAGAGTCCCTTACCATCAAGGTTGACATTAAATTGGGTTGCACTGAGTCTTATGCTGCAGGACCCTATACATTCACAGGAGAGCAGGTATACCCCAGGGCCCACTCCAAGGCTGGAAATAATGCAGACCAAAACTCAAATCTTTCCCACCATTGCAAAGATCTGCCTAATGCCATGGTCAGTCTAGAGGCTCCATTGCTAAAGATCCCATAGGCAGGCTAGTCTAGAGCTGGCCTCCCTACAGGGCCTTCAATTTCTACTGGATACTTGGTCTCACCACAGTAGACCTGGCACTGGGCTCCAAGACAAAATCCTATGCTAGCTTTCATTCCCTGCCTCCCAGCGGATAGAATCCTGTGGCCCAGCCACCCAAGGCTGGAGGAGAATTGGTGACAGTCAGCACTTGGTCTATCAGTTGTAGCAGCTCAATCACACACATTCCCCTAGTGGTAGGGCCATGCTTGGCCTCGGGCAGTTGAGGGAGAGGTAATACAGTCAGCGCTATCCTTCCTGTTTTCTTCAATAGTATTTTCATTTTATTAGGTGGTCTCTCTCCTGATTTTCTTAGCTCTTGTGAAGTTAGTTTGGTACATGAGCTGTACAACTTGATATTTCTGTGGGAAGAGATCCTCTGGCAAGAGGATCTTAGCTACCATATTCCTCCACAGCCAATCTGTTTCATGCCAGCCAGCAAGGCCAAAGAGAATGTTTCCTGAAAGGGGACTCTCAAGACTCCAACCATTCCATTGCCCACAATAATCACTATTAATTAAACCTTTGTTTTTGATCAATATCAAGGATTTCTCATGCATTGCCTGCTTAATCCTTTAAACTACTCTATGAAATATAATTATTCCTACTTTGCAGGTAGGAAAAATTAAGACTTAACCAGTGCGCAGTGGCACATACTTGTAATCCCAGCAGCTTGGGAGGTTGAGACAAGAGAATTGCAAGTTCAAAGCCAATCTCAGCAACTGCGAGGCACTAAGTAACTCAATGAGACCCTGTTTCTAAATAAAATACAAAATAGGGCTGGAGATGTGGCTCAGTAGTCAAGTACCCGCCAACCCCCGGCACCAAAAAGAAAAATTAAGACTCAAGACTAAACTTGCTCAAAACCACATAATCAGCAACTAGCAAAGCACAAATTCAAGTTCATGCCAGTCTTTGTTTAGTATGTATTTACTATTACTATTACTAATGCTTAGCCAAATCTTAAAAGAATATATCCACACACACATAAAAATATTTTTTTCAGTAATCCTTTCTTAGTTTTACAAATATTTTAATATCCAGATCTGGGCTGATTCTTAACAGAAATGAAACAGATGGCTTTCTTAGATTATTCTGTAGCCCAGAAATATAGGAGAATAAAAAGGCCTCAATACAACGTGTCCCCCAATCAGCGCGCGCGTGCACGCGCACACACACACACACACACACACACACACACACATACACACACGCTGGCCTAGTATACTTCTTTTAATTAAATTCATTGAAAAGATCATCTTCTAAAGACATAAGCATTTTAGCTGTCAGAACATATGTAGGACAATTAACATAAGAATAATTATTCATGAATTATATCCCAAGGGAAGGAAGAAACAGGGAGTTGTCTGAGCTACAGCAGCTAGTATCGCTGTTTTTTTGTTTTGTTTTGTTTTGTTTTGTTAGTTTCATTCAAAAAGCCTTCAGAGTAACAATGCGCATACTATTATATTATGGACAAAAAAAGTTTCTCTGGGAAATAAGAGTATGGTACTGAGTATAATGGAATAGATGAGATTTTTCTTCAACACCAAATCTTTATTCTTCTTAGACACCTTATGACCTTTTCTATTATGAATGTACAAAAGCATCCTTTAGACATACTGCATTATATCTGGCCTAGAAGATTCTGTGACTTACAAATTCAGAATGAAATATAACTTCCTTTCTAATCAACTAATTGAATGGAAGAGGTTTACAAAAAAAAAAGTTCCATCCTACTAGAATTCTAGTAGGATTTTACATAATTCTTTGTAAGTAAAAATATCTTTGTGCCATTCTCCAAATAAATGGTTTCCCAACTCACGAATCAAGAAACCGGTAAAAAAAAAAAAAAAAAGAAAATGTGGATGCTTGGAACTCACACCACAAAGTCTGATTCACAGTTCTGACATAAGGCATTTAAGAAAACATCCAATATCATTCCAAGGCATAAGATCTGAGATTCACATTTAAAGAAATACGAATGAGCCATGTGTGACGGCACACACCTATAGTCTTAGCAGCTAAGGCAAGAGGATCCCAAGTTTGAAGCCAGCCTGAACAACCTAGGGAGACCCTGTCTCAGAACAAAAGAAAAGAGGCTGGGGATGTAGATTAGTGCTAGAACACTTGCCTAACATGCATGAGGCCCTGGATTTAATCTCCTATATTGTGGTACAGAAAAGTAAAAGGGGGAAGTCATATTTTAGTTTATTTTTAAAAATAAAGATTTTTCTCAATACACTATGAATGTATTTTCAAGGTTTATACCTACAGGTGTGGGATATACTATCTCTCTTTCAGAAATGACAGTGTACCTTAGAAAAGGGTGACACAGGGGCTGAAGTGGAGGCTCAGTGGTAGAGCACTTGCCTTGCATGTGGGTTCGATCCTCAGCATCACATATAAATAAATAAAATAAAGGCATTGTGTCCTTCCTTAACTTAAAAAAAAATGACACACACCAAAGTTTTAACATCAGAATCTCTTAATGTGCTCATAGTAGATTATCAGAACATCTGTTTAGAGAAAGATCCTCAAAAGAAAAAAAAAAGTCAACATGTATGTCTTAAGATAAAAGTGGTCTCTGTTTACCTTCATTATTGTACTTCTACAACAATCATTGTTGATTATTGTAGAAGTTTCTCTGAAATGAGCATTTATATAAGGTGATAACATTTTTAATCTACAGCCTTGAAGCCAGGGATTAGGCAATTAGAAAATCTCTTGTCTAGGTTCCTATATCCATGTGTGAAGCAAAACACATTACCTCTCCCTTTCTTAAACTGGCAACATTGGATTTGTTACTTTGCTATAAATGTATAATGTTTTGAAAATACAAAATACCTTTATTTTCTCCTGTTCCATTTTATATTGGTGCTATCAGGCAGGACTCTGACTTGCCTTTTGTAATGTAGTTCAGCAAGCACCGGTGCCCAGCGTAGGTTTCTGTAACTCTCCAAACCCTATTTGGTGGCCTTCCTCTACTTCTGTGAGTAAGAAGCTAAATACAGTAAACACATAGGAGAAAATCAAAACATGACAGTAGGTACAACAATAATAAAAGCCACGCCTTTGAAAACTACCTGAGAAGCAGAGACAGACAGCCCCTGTGTTTCTGGCCACTCCTCCTAAAATCTAAATGCAGTTCTTGAGAGGAAATAATATTGGAATTTTGTTATTAAGTGTGGTTATCAGTCAAAAGAGCAAACATAAGTGAGTTGACATCTTGAAATATTAAGGCATGGAAAGAAGAACTCTGGACCTCCACCACCATCTTTGCTCTTGTAGGCCATGTAGCATGAAAGAACTGTGCATGTCATCATCACTATTTGGAAAGCAGACGTAGTTAGCTAAAGCAAAGAAAATAGTAAAGGCTTCTTGCCCTATTCACTACCATGGCAGCCCAGCTCCCGCCTGACTGCTCCTCAGAGGTTTTCAGAAAGATAGAAGAACAAAATGGAGGCCAGATCCATCACCAAAGGGATCCAAGTAGAGAAACCAAAGGAGAATAGTTGTCTAGGGCCTGTGAAGATCCCAAGATGGGGACAACATGCCAGGAAAGGTCATTGGGTCAGCTTTTCACTGGAAGGAGCACTTAGTAGGAAGACACACAGCAAGGAGGCTTGTGTTCCAGCCTAAGACTGGCATGACTGAGGTCCTGGGCCAATTGCATAGTTTTTCTGAGCTGGAGTTTCCTTATTTGTTCAGTGATATGAGTTTTTGCTCTAATTATCTCCTGCGTGATCAAATGGTATCATGTATATAAAAATATCTCATAAGATCCAAAGTACCAGATAACCTCAGGGACTTATTTTTTTTCCACCCATCTCTTTTGGAAAGGACTTTCCACAGAAGAGGATCTCTGAGCTTGTATGGATGGAGGGGGAAAAAGAGAATGAGCATGGGAATCATTTACAGACCATTTCTGGGAGGAAAGATAGTCTGCCTTCCAATCCATGAGAGAAAAACTTACTGAGTGGCAACTTCAAAAGCTGTGACTTGATGGGCTATGTTAATATTTCTACTAAAGTGTGAGGGCTTATTTTGTAACAGAAGGTGTCTCATTGATTCTCATTCCATGAGAGGAATAATAAAGAAACTTACATTTGCTGAGCACTCATGTTCCAGGCTCTGTACTAAGCACTGTACATTATTTATGTATTTAAGTGTCTTAATAACTCTGTAACAACTTAATAAGATGTAGATATTCATATCATCTGTTTGCCAATATGAAAACAGAAGCGCGGAGAAGTACTCCCTAGGTCACACAGATAGTAAATGAACAGTGAAGATTGGATGTAATCTCAATGGTCTGGCTTCAGAGCCACTAAACTTTCTATTAGGATAAGTCACCAAAGGCCTACAAACTGGATATGGGGGTAGGGTTCAGGGAATACAAATCTATTGGAACTCATAACTATGCAGCTTATTCCTGGGTCAATTATGTTAAAATTAGGATTTTTCACTTCTATACTTATTTTTTATGTTGTTCCTATCCCAAGGATTTTTATAAAATTCCAGTTTTATCTTAACAGCAAAGATAGGTGACAGGATTTCACCCATGGCTCAGACAGTTTGAAAGGTTCAACATAGTGAGGATGAGTGACCACGCTCAAGTTAGAGAACCCGTATCACCAGGGAAGACAGGTGGAGCATCTGAAGATGCTGGGCTGCTCTTAACCAGACCTCTTACTTCTCTCAACCCTGTGCCAACCCAAAGGCTGTGATTCAGTGCCAGATAAGTATAAATTCTAGGTAATATTTCTTCTTCCATGATAAAATTAGCTTATGAAAGTTTCAAAAGTTAAATTTCAAGTTAATTCCTGTTTGACTTATTTACTTCAAGAGTTAGTTCAATGTGCAAATCATTTCTGAACTGTGGAATGTTTCTTAAAAACTTATTCATAGGTGTGAAGGGGACACATAAGAAATTATAGATTAATATTAAATGTATTATTAGTGACTTTAAAATATTTGCCAACCTGGTGAATTTGTCCTTGTTTTTATCCACAATGGGCAGAATGCCTGCAGGCCCACAGGGGCATGGAGAGCTGGCCTGTGCATTTCTCTGGGGGTGAGGTGGCTCTCAACTCAGATGCTCCAGGAGTTTAAGCCAGATTGGAAGACCCTGTTAAACTCTGTTATGGAGTTTGGTATTAGTTGCTGTATGATAAACATTTGTTGAGTGGGAAAGAATTTCAGTGTAGCTCACTCTACTTGGGTCTGTCTAGGTTAAGACAGGTTCTGTAGCAAACCAGGTTTCTAGCTGCATGGCTCTTGGCCTGCCTTTATACGGAGTCCATTTGGGAGAAAAGAGTGAAGATTAGTATTCCTGACTCAACCCCCAGATAGTCAATCCATCACCACACAGTTCACTCTCCCCCTCTAGGCTCCTCATGGCCTCCATAACATCAGCACCCACCCCTCTAGACCTCCCTCAGTACGTACATGATAAAGGCAATGGCAGGGCTTTTGCAGGTGCTGTCCCTTCTCTACTGAAACCTCTTCCCCATCCTTTGGGTCATTTACCTTCCACAGGCACAAGGGCTAGATTGAAGCCTCCACCCTCACAATTATGTATTTAGATGAATGAATAAATAAATAAATAAATAAATAAATAAATAAATAAAAAGATACTGTGTCCATCTACAACTAAAAAAATTTAAAAAAAAACTTTTTGAGTTACTTAACTTTGATGTTTACAACCAGGTATCAAGCATTTTGAATGGCATTTTGAGATCTAAACAATTTCTATAAATATTAGCACTAAAAATGCCTTACCATCATAGCATTATTGACTATAATAATTTTAGCTTCAGACATACTAGTAAACTGGTTGCTTTTATGTTTTATGCTGTGTTTGATCTTTGTAAAACCAACAAGATTCAGGATCTAAGGTCCAGGTTACCGAGAGATTACAACACCCAACCCTTGGTAGATACTGAGTGAGAAATTGAAAAGGGAGGAAAAATTCACTAAGGTATGTACACTGAAGGAGAAATTCACTAATAGCCCAGACATGTTTACCTTGCTGGAATCCAGCACAGCAAACAAGCAAGTGGGTTCAGTAATGTCCTTTTATTGTCTAATATTGAAATATTGCCAGTGAGTCTTGTCCAGCTTTAGCTGAATTATTCTTTTAGTAGTTTCTGGAATGCATTGTTTTTCATTCCAGATGTGTATTTTCATATCTAAAATGAAATAGAAAATATGAGGAAAATATTTAACTGTAGTCACATTATATGGCATAACTGAATATTCTGTATGCTTCCAAATATGACTTTCCTGCTTACCATTTTATAGTGAGCAAATTTTGAAATTGAGATCATCATCTATAGCAAACCTCCAACCTTTGATAAGATATATCTTAGGTTTTGATTGGGAGACCTAAGAAAGTACAACCCCCATGATTTGTTCTTTAAAAAGTGCAACATATCAGGCAGATAGTCATTTAGCTTCAGTGATCAGTTCTCACTACATGATATGCAAAACAAGAAAAAAACCTACATCATATCTACTGTGTCAACTCTCATCTCACAACTGGAGACATTCTTCCTTTTGTCAGTTGAATTCTCTGTCAAATCTCCAAGCAAGCAAGCCTTACATTAGGGTAGCTAAGAAGTTTTCCAATCAGTTGGGATCTTTGATCTGTGTCTCTAACCAGAAGAGACATTTTAAAATTACCCAAGCTGCAAAGGTTATTTTGGCATACCAAGCACATGGCAGAAAAAAAGATACCTGTTGGTCCTTTGGCATTCATGGTACTATGTAGTCATAGTACTGGAGTCCTGTGCCTGCTTTTTCCTTTGTTTTTGGAGTTCTATTGTCTTAAGATGGACCTAAGATTCAAATGCTTTATCTTTTGGCAGAGTTTTCACTGCAATTGCCTACGGAGCTATCGCCATGGGAGAGACACTTGTTTTGGCACCTGAATATTCCAAGGCCAAATCTGGGGCTGCTCATCTGTTTGCCTTGTTGGAAAAGAAACCAACCATAGACAGTCACAGCCAAAAAGGGAAAAAGCCAGTAAGCACAACTATGATTTTAAGTGTCTACTTATTATATGAAGGCACTTGTTAACTTTGCAAAAGATAGTTAACAGTAACTTAAGGAGTTAAAAGTTTGTGTAAAATAATTTTATCATGGGGCTGGGGATGTGGCTCAGGCGGTAGCGTCCTCACCTGGCATGCGTGCGGCCCGGGTTCGATCCTCAGCACCACATACAAACAAAGATGTTGTGTCCGCCGAAAACTAAAAAATAAATATTAAAAATTCTCTCTCTCTCTCTCTCTCTCTCTCTCTCTCTCTCTCTCTCTCTCTCTCTCTTCTTAAAAAAAACAATTTTATCATTACAAAGGGGGAAAGGAGTCTTGTCTTAGGTTTTTTTTTTAATCTACTACTAAAATATATTCTTGTGTTAAAAATAGGTGGTTTTAGTTTATTTGCCTAATGCCATGAGAATGTTCTTATTTAGACAGCAACAGTGTTAGTCTTGGATGAAGATTTGTATTAGACTTTATTCATTTTTTTTCCTCTAACAATATGTGCAAAGTAAATAGTGTCCTATTGTTTCAGGTTCCATGGGAAGTATACCTACAAACATAGGTGGACAAAAAAGGAACTAGCCAGGTGCAGTGGTGCACACCTATAATCCCAGCTACTCAGGAGGCCGAGGCAGGAGGTTTTCAAGTTCAAAGCCAGCCTGAGCAACTTAATGAGGGCCTACACAACTTATTAAAACCCTGCCTCAATTTTTTTTAAAAATTGTTAAAGGGCTGGGAACGTAGCTCAGTGGTAGTCCTCCTAAATTCAATCTCTGATTACCACCATCAAAAGAAAATAAAAGGAACCACTACACAAAAATTTAGCCAAAAACTCTAAATGTCTGTGAATATTAGAAGGGAGATAATAGAAACTTAAATAATTCTAAAATAAACCCACCAATAATAATCTTTTATGACAAATATTATTTCTTAAGAACTTTCTAGACATTTTAAATTCATAGATAGGAATTGCCAAGGAATAGCCAATTATAGATATATATTTAAAAGAAATTTTTCATTTAAACCTATCTCTCTCTAGAATTTTAATAGTAGATGTATTTGCAAGACACTTTTAAAACAATACAGTATCACTTAAATTACATAATTATCATAAGGAATGCCCATTGTTACTAAGAGAAATAAAAGAATCTTGAAATTCTAAAAAATAGAAAGTTCAAAGATAGACCACAGTTAAAATAAAATTTCATGCTTGTGTTTTGGAAAGTAAAGTACCCAGGAAGCTTTTTGTTTTTCAATCTTAGGATGTATATGTATAATAGTATTAAAACTCTTGTTTCTTTCTAAAATTACGATAGAGGAATTGAGTATCTCACAAATATATTTTATTATGGAACTGTATGCTTGGCATAGGATGTATACATTTTTCTTCTAAAGACTATAAAATTAACTTATTATCTTATTTAATCTTTTTTTCAACATGTAAATACTAAATATCATTTCCTCTGCTTTTCAAAATTAAAATCCAGTCAAACAAAACTAGAAAATATTGATAAGTGCTGAAGGTGAGTGATAGTCATCTGGAAGACCATTATATTCTTCTCTCTACTTTTATATATGATTGAAATTTAACATAACAAATACAATTTAAAATAGTAAGAATACATTTTTTTTTAATATTTATTTTTTAGTTGTAATTGGACATAATACTTTTATTTATTTATTTTTGTGTGGTGCTGAGGATCGAACCCAAGGCCTCACACTTGCTAGGCAAGCGCTCTAACGCTGAGCCACAACTGCAACCCCAGAATACATTCTTTAGAGTATTAAAGTCTAGGAGATTATAGAATGTCTCTGGATGCCTTTCCCAAAGGCATCAAAGCATACAGAGAAGCAATTGCACTCTATTTTTCTGAATTTATTTTTAACTTTTTTTGTAGATAATATTTGTATGTTGTACAGGCAAAATGGAAAACAGTGAACAAGCTAAAATTAAACTATATTACTCTGCACTTACATTTTGGCATATGTCATTCCAGATATTTTCATCTCCTGCTAGAACTCCTGATCATGTTAACTTTTCATTATATTGATAACCAGATAATATAATGTATATTTTGATGGTTCCCCTGCCTGGTACCGTATGCTGGACTCAGAATTTGCTAAACCTGACTGTTAAAGCTGATTGTAAGAATCCATGTGAAAGTCCAACTGTCACTACCACCCCAACACACCATATCCACATACACCTTCTTAGTTTATGTTTACACTAACAGCAAAAGTTTATAGTACTTAAAGTAGAATCAGGGAGGGGCATGCTGGGGATGTAGCTTAGAGGTATAGCTCTTGCTTTGCATGTGTAAAGGCCTAGGTTCAATCTTCAGCAACCCACCCACAAAAAGCAACTGGGTTCCGGAAGCATGGAGTTCAAAAGAACCCCAAATCTCATACACCAAAAATATAAAGGGAAAGTTAATGATCAGTTTACTGATAGTTCCAGAGATTAAGACATCCTTATTATACTTAATATTGGCTTACATACAAATTATCAATCACTAAAGAGATTGAAACATAGATAACTAAACTTTTAGGCAAGTGTCTCTGACTATTGATCAACTGAAAAGTGTCTCTGTCTAATGATCACCTGAAAATAAAGAGAGGGCTGAGGTTGTAGCTCAGTTGGTAGTTTGCCTTGCATGTGTGAGGCACTGGATTCGATCCTCAGCACCACATAAATACAAATTAAAAAAATAAAAATTATTTTTAAAAAAAGAAAATGAAGAGAAATTCAAAAATATTATATGTATTATATGTATGTAAATACAATCTACATATTGTAAAACCTAGCCCAATTTACAAAATAATACTTATAGTTTATGATGACCCAACTCTTTGGATTAGCAGTAAAGTTCTATAAAGCACACATCAAATGTAAAAAAAGATTATTTATTCAGAGCATCTGACCAAACAGCTAATCTGCAGAATGGATTGTTGTTTGAATAGCCAAACTGAAGGAAGCTAGTGCTTTTTAGAAGTTCAGTGAATTCCAGTGGTGAACAGTACAAGAAATATGGGCATAAAAATATAAACAAGGGCTAGGGATGTAGCTCAGTGGTAGAGTGCTTGCTTAGTATGCATGTGGCCTCAAGTTCAAACTCTTGCACTGCAAGAAAAAGAAACATTTATAACACCACACACACACACACACACACACACACACACACACACACACACACACGTGAAAGAAACCAGCATTTGTTTAGGAGGTCCACAGAGATGGATGTGATGTTTAAAATTTAAATGCACACTTTTCAGGAAATGCTTGGCCAATGTGCTACCATGTGTTAGAACCTTTCTAAGTCACCCTTCCAAAATTCCTTTCGTAGGACACATGCGAGGGGAACTTAGAGTTTCGAGAAGTCTCCTTCTTCTATCCATGTCGCCCAGATGTTTTCATCCTTCGCGGCTTATCCCTCAGCATTGAGAAAGGGAAGACAGTAGCATTCGTTGGGAGCAGTGGCTGTGGGAAAAGTACTTCTGTTCAACTTCTGCAGCGATTTTATGACCCTGTGAGAGGACAAGTGGTAAGACTGCGCTTAAATACGCCTAATCTGGGGCTTACCACTACTATTCTTAAACATTCACTTGGGCTTAAGCATCTTTACTAGTTTGGGTATGGCAAACAATGCAGAAGTTAAAAAATAATCATAAAATCTCTAGCCCAACAAGACTTAACTAAGAAAACAAAGCAAATCAATAACAGAAATGATGGTTAGGACTTTGAAGTTAAATACAATGACCTAAAGATTCTTCAAACCATTCTGGCAACAGAATTTTGGTCTTAAAAGTCATGGAATTCTTTTAGAATATGGGTGTGGAGAACAAGTCTCATGTCCACATCAAGCCTCTTTATTCTGCTCTGGTTTAAAACAGAGATAATAGTTTCCTTGACCTCCTTGGTCAGGCTTTGCTGTTCTTGCTGGCCATCCCCATCTCCCAGCCCTCAAATACTTAGGCAAGATTAAGGCTCATTTGAATCTGCATTTTTATATTGTAGGCCCTGATCTCAAAAAGATGGAACCTCTTCCTCCTATGAACACAAGGCTTACTTTTCTTACCTTGCACTTATCTTACTACACCTTATGTATGTTATATTCTAGATTTTCATGCCCTCTCTGCCACAACCACTACTTCTTCCTCTCTCTCTCTCTCTCTCTCTCTCTCTCTCTCTCTCTCTCTCTCACACACACACACACACACACACACACACACACACAGCTTCCTATCCTACCTCTCCCTCCTACAAAACACCATTCGGTCCTAAAGGCCACAGATGGTCATGTAACTCCTTACTCTCCTGCAGTGTAGTCTTTTTACCATCACAGATTCCCAAATTCCCAAAATGTAGTTTGCAAAATGTAGTTTTCCTAAAAGGACTCCTTCAAACCAGGTTATCAGTGACCTATTTGGACACAGTATAGCATACTCACTCCCTGAAACCCTCTAATGGTCTCCCACTGCAGTGAAAATACACAAGGGTCTAGCAGAGTAGTCAAAGTCTTTCATGATCTAGCCTCTGCCTCTCTCTCCCAGCTCCTTTACATCCCTCATGGTGGACTGTATGCCAATATGTTCTTTAAACACAGATGTGAGCCTTTCTTCTAGAATGTTCTCGCCCTAACTTCCTTGCTGGCTACTTCTTGTCATCATGTCCCAATTCTTCATCCTTTCCTGCTTCCCTTCATTTCCCCTGTCCACACCCTCTTCACAGCCTCAGTCCTGTCCTGTTACCTTGTCTTCCTGGCACTTTCTTTTTCTGAGCGTATTAAGTAATTTGTTCATGTGTGGTCGGTTGGTTGGTTGGTTGGTTCTGCCTCTCTGCTAGAATATGAGCTGTAGGAGGGCAAGAGCTTCAACTTACATGATTTCCCTGAAGAATCCCCATCACATAATAGGCATGTTATGATGATAGTATATATCCACGTGAACACACATGGCTATGTGCAGAATGGCACGTCTCTACAGGAGGACTGCTGAATCAGTCTACACCCGCTCTCTCACTGGACGTCAAAGGGGTCCTGTTGAGGTGGAGGAACACATAAGTCATTTTCCATCTGACTTCAGGACAGAGCACCAGGGTTTACTCCAGACCCCGGCATATCTCTGCAATATGTGGCCAATTCTAGAAATGTCAGGAAAGTTTGGAGTTGTCATTTCAGTGAGTTATGGGTTTGCTTCTTATACAGCATATGATTTATGAGCCTTCCAAGGTAATCTTATTCTTTGAAATAGCTTGAATTCCTACCTTTCTTGTTATGATTTGTATATGTTTGAATACGGTGAAACGTAACATGATACTGTTGTCAGAGCTTAACATGCCATTCTCCATTCTGCTTTTGGCAGCTATTTGATGGTATAGATGCAAAAGAGTTGAATGTACAGTGGCTCCGTTCCCAAATAGCTATCGTGTCTCAAGAGCCTGTGCTCTTCAACTGTAGCATCGCTGAGAACATCGCCTATGGTGATAACAGCCGCGTTGTATCATTAGATGAGATAAAAGAAGTTGCAAATGCAGCAAATATCCATTCTTTCATTGAAGGTCTCCCTGAGGTAAGAAAATAGCTCAGATTTTGAATTACCAAATTGCCAAGGAGGCCTACATAGTTATCAGGCTTTAGTGGTTGCTTTATGTAGTCCTTGAATTATACAACTTATTTATTGCCAGCATCTAACATAAAAGTTAGATTAAAAACACACAAAAAAGCAAAGCTTGAGATTTTCATATGACTATTTTTCCCAAGGCCTAAATATATTTATAGTCACAGAATTACCTTTCACATTTTGATTCTTCACCTTCTATCCACCTACACCCTGCCTTGTCCACACTGCCGTCACCCTCCTCTGGACCATAGCAGGACCTTTATACTCTGTCTTCCAATCTTGTTCCTTTCCTCTATAACTTTTCTTCTTTACAGCAATCAGAGGGATTTTTTGGGGGGTGGAACACCAGGGATTGAACCCAGGGGTCCTTAACCACTGAGCTACATCTCCAGCCAGGTTTTCTTTGATTTGTTCTATTTGTGTTGTTGTTTTTTTTAAGAGAGAGAGAATTTTTTTAATATTTATTTTTTAGTTTATGGCGGACACAACATCTTTGCCTGTATGTGGTGCTGAGGATTGAACCCGGGCCGCACACATGCCAGGAGAGCGCGTCACCGCTTGAGCCACATCCCCAGCCCAATATTTTATTTATTTATTTTTATGTGATGCTGAGGATTGAACCCAGGGCCTCACACGTGCTTGCGAGCACTCTACCGCTGAGCCACAACCCCAGCTTTTTTTTGAGACAGGGTTTTGTCAAGTTGCTCAGGGCCTAAGTTGCTGGGGATGGCTTTGAAATCACAACCCTCCTGCCTCAGCCTCCCTCCGGAACTGCTGAGATTTCAGGTGTGTGTCACCATGCCTGTCCAGAAGGATGCTTTAAAAGCATCAAATATATCATGTCCCAACCCAGCTTACAATTACCATGCAGCATCCCTTGGCATTTTTTTTTTAATTTTTTTTTTTTAAAGAGAGAGTGAGAGAGGAGAGAGAGAGAAAGAGAGAATTTTTTTTTTAATATTTATTTTTTAGTTCTTGGCGGACACAACATCTTTGTTGGTATGTGGTGCTGAGGATTGAACCCGGGCCGCACGCATGCCAGGCGAGCGCGCTACCGCTTGAGCCACATCCCCAGCCCTCCCTTGGTATTTATAAGGAAGCCCATGTGCCTTGTGTGGCTGGTGATGCCTCCATAGTCTGGCCCTGCTGCTGCCTCTCATCTCCAGCCTTCGCATCTGCTCAATCTGCTGCAGCCATGCTGGTCTCTTCTCTGTCTCATGAACACACCAGCTGGTCTCCTGCCTCAGGACATTTGCATTTGCTGTTTTTTCAGCCTAGACCTACCTTCTTCTGACCTTTTGCACAGCAGCTCCTTAACTTTCAGGAATCAGATTTGCAGATCCTTCCCTGGATACCCTATTTAAAATAGTCCCCTCTGCTCCTATCCCCTGTCACATTGTCTTCAGGGCACTTATCACATTACCTGGAGTGCGTTTTTACTTGTTTAGTGCCCCCCCCCCAACTACAGTATAAGATCCTTGCCTGCCATCTTTGTCACCTTGATCCCTTGAACTCTGCATTGACTCTGACAGCTGCCACAAAGTCTCAGAAAAGGAAAACCTTTTGGTTGACTGTAGAGAAGGCTTTGGTACAACAGGCACCAAAAGTGCACAGAGACAGGTCATCATAACTTCAAATGCTTATGAGATCTGAGCCTTTATATCTATATACACAAATAAAATAAAAATAGAAATACCTACTTCTAAGTAGAAATAAGTGCTTACAATGCCATTTCTAACAAAGTGTTTATCTAACACACCTTAAAAGGAAATAAGAGTTGAACAATCAGCAGATCAAACTATGAGTCTAGACCCCTGCTGTTTGGCAGAGGCTGATGGGCTCATAGCCTGACTTTCCTTTTGCTAGCCCTTCCCTCAGCCCCTCCTCTCCACCCTAAGTGAGCCGACCGCCAGAAACAGGCCACTGGTGATGCGACCTCTGAACTGTGGAACGGTTCCGCAGTACTAAACATTTTGGAATGATTCACATATTTTTCATCGATGGTGTAATCCCATGATGTCTTTCAGTGGCAATTCCCTTTGTAACCAAGGCACTTTGCATGGTTAATTGACAGTCAGATTGTTATCCACAGAACCCGGACAGTTCGATTTACGAACAGTGAAAGTGCTATACATTTTATATTTGCACCATTTGGCTTTTATTCTTAAATTGTTTATCTTTCATTCTTTTCATGGCCCTATTTCTCAAATTTACCTAAAGCTACACTCTGTAAAGATTTATTGTGCTAACTTTTTACAATAGACTTTGAAAACTAAGATGTTCTTTCCTTAAAAAGAATAGCTTATTTCCTCACTCTAGTTTACCTTTTTATCATTTTTTTCTCCCAAAGCATGTAGAACTGTGAGAAAATCTGATGCCAAAATAAAATCATTTAAAAATTTAAATCAGAGGATTTAGAAAAACTATGTGTTATGAAATGTAGGCTAGTGTTCTGCATAGGACAAGGCTGCCCTCTTATGTTGAGTTGGCTTCAGAGAAGGAAGAAGGGAAAGCAGCCATTCATTTACCCAGCACTTTTTGTGTGTATGTGTGGTGTTGGGGATTGAATCCGGAGCCTTGTGCATGCAAGGCAAGCACTCTACCAACAGAGCTACCGCCCTATCCCTACGTAGCACTTCTATAAACAAAGAACTAAGCTAAATTTTCACCATGATGCAGGAAGGATGGTGTAACCACTCTACAGATAAAGAAGTTCAAGTAAGTTCCCTGAAGTTGAACAGAAAGTCAGCATTTGGGCCTGGATTCTTTGTGATGTGCCGCAGTCTGGCTGGGCACAAAATCATGAGCCACTCAAGCAGGAACAAATTTTATTTTTGAAACTGTCGCCAATGCCCCATACGCTCCCAGGAAGATTGCCGACTGACACACGGGGTGTTCTCCCCACCCCCACAGGAAGCCCCTCCTCCAAAATTCCCTCCTACCGCACTTCCCCAACCAATGGGAACTCTCCAGGAGTCTCAGGCCGAGGTGGACAGCAGGAGTCCAATATCCATATGAATGCAAATCTTAACATAATCATATCATCTCAATGGCTAGCTGGCAACACCTTTCAACCAAAAATGCCATGCATCATATTACTTGGCTGTGGCTCTTAGCAGTGATGTACTGGAGGGAAGTAGAGAAATGACATTTATAGTGGTTCTAAGGTTTCAGAGGTGGGAACCCAGGTGCCCAGGGGCAGCCTGCCGGGATCAAATACAATGTAATAGAAGGGCTCTCCAGAATGACCAACACAGCTGGAAGCTTGTCAGGTATAACAAATACCAACTTGTTACAGCTCTGACCTAGGTATTTGGGGAAGAAAAATAAAAGTGAACTTTGTGCTGGGTGTGGTAGCGCACAACCGTAACCCCAGCAGGTCGGGAGGCTGAGACAGGAGCATCTCGAATTCAAAGCCAGCCTCAGCAATGGCAAGGTGCTTAGCAACTCAGTGAGACTGTGTCTCTAAATAAAATGCAAAATAGGGCTGGGGTTGTGGCTCAGTGGTTGAGTGCCCCTGAATTGAAACCCCAGTGCAAAAAAAAAAAGTCAACTTTGTGATTTGTTGCACTTCTTTCAGATACAATTAATTTCCTAAACCAAGTAAATGGAGCTTAGCATCCTTGCCAAATATAAGGCCACAGTTTCGAAAGGTTGATGGAAGAAGAAAGTCTTCACACATGGCACATAAAGGCACATCGATCTTGGGTTGGGATGTAGTCTAGTGATAGAATGCTTCCTAACATGCTGGCCCTGGTTCAATCCAAGTATTGGGGGGAAAAAAGATATTAATCTTAATCCTCTCTATCAGTTATTTAGCAAACTGAAGTGGTTACCACACTTCTGCTTTGTGAGGATTTATTTTACTTTTACTTTTACCTCAGACTCATGGATTGCTCTGCCATGTCCTGTTCACTCAAAATGTGTATTTCCTGCCTTCCCAACACTTACGCCTTTATTCACTCAACACATAGCTACTGAGCCTTATTCTTTGCAAACCATAATGAAACCATGTTTCATTCAGAGAAAATAACCAAGACCAATAAAATATAGTCCTGCATGGTTGAGATGAACCCAGATCAACACATAGACAGATTATCTTGATGCATGAAGACTGCAAGCAAACTAATGTCTGGGCTCAGAGGGCAGAAGGATCACCTCTGGCTGGAGGTTCAGAAGGGAACTTTAGAGACTTTAAAGGTGACCTGAATAGAACTTCTGTAGTCAAAGATATAGCAGGGCCTTCTCTATAATGACGCAATAGGCATGGTCGGAGCAAAAACATGGATACAGAAAATACTAAAGTATTCACAGAATAATAAGTGGTCAAACTAGGGAGTAGACTATATAGAGTGTAATATTTGATGAGCATGTTAAGGTACAGCTGGGCACTCCAATAGCAAGCAAGGAAATTTTAACCTTGAGAATCACTAAGTAGATGTTTGGAACTGGACACTGGAATTACTTTTCTAGCAGCAATGTAAATGATGATGTGAATGACAAAGAGACAGAAAGTTTGAGATATCAGTTAGGAGTTATTTACAGAATTTAAAGGATTGTAAAAGTGAAATTGCCAGGGCTTGGTTCAAGACTATGAAAAGTGAACAAAGAAATAGCTACTAGCTGGGGCAGCCTGCCGGGATCAAATACAATGTAATAGTGAGAGTACAAAGGAGGAAACCACATGAAGGAGTTTGCTGTGGACTGAGTCTTTAAGATTGAGTAGGAGTTCACCAGGCAAAGAGAGGCACAGCCATCCTTAGCAGAAAACAAACACACAGAAAATGTACCTGTGTAAAGTGTTGAAGGTGTTAGGGAGAAATTTTTAAATCACAGAACATAAGGAGAAGAGTCAAGAAGTGAGAAGGGACCAACACATGTGCAAGGACTAAATGTAAAGATCCTATGTGCCAAGCTAAAAAGCTTGGAATTCGTGTTATTGAAAAGAGGAAGCTACTAGACATTTTTAGAGAGGAAAATGACATGACCATATTTTGAAGACAAAAGAACTGGCTGTTGAGGGCTGGGAATATAGTTAGGTTGGTAGAGTGCTTTTCTTGCATGCACAAGGCCATGGGTTCAATCCCCAGCACCAGAAGAAGAACTGGCTGTTGAGACTTCTGTCTGCTCATCCAAAAGTCCAGAGGAAGGCAGGGACTGGCATTAAAACAGCAAGTCTTGGGCTGGGGATGTGGCTCAAGCGGTAGCGCGCTCACCTGGTATGCGCGCGACCCCGGTTCGATCCTCGGCACCACATACCAACAAAGATGTTGTGTCCGCCGAGAACTGAAAAATAAATATTAAAAATTCTCTCTCTCTCTCTCTCTCTCTCTCTCTCTCTCTCCTCTCTCACTCTCTCTTTAAAAAAAAATAGCAAGTCTGAATGCTGCTCAGGATTTCCTTACAACAGCCTTTCTGACAGGCATGCAGACACCCATCTTCTTACCCCAGTTCCAAATTTCTAAAGCTCTTAACTGCCTGCTGACAGTCCTGGAGAAGTCACAGAGGAGACAGCTAAAAGCTGTCCTCTGTAGAACATTCAATTCAGAAAAGAACTTTTACTGGGCTTTGGTCATTAGTTGCTATAAAGCAAGAAGCTGTGCACTTCAAATTGAAAAGTAGATTTCGAGGTGAAGTAGACATACTTGTTATAAGGTTCTATCACCAGTTCCCTTCTCCACACAACACCTGCAGACAGGCGGATGTGGGGGGAAAGGTGACTCACGTGAACCACACGTGAATCACGCTGCATCTTCTTGGAGACACTGCCTCGGGATTCACCTTTGGAAAGTTACACACTTGGATTTGCTTTCTCATTTCTCATTGAGCGCCTCCATTCACACGTTCTTGTCTGGGTACCAGTGGTAAATATTTCTTAGGCAACTGTCAGCAGCGAGAACCTGCTGACCCCAACTGAATGACCAATCATGATTTAGGGGACCACAATGGTTTCAGGATAGGAATGAAATTTCCCTGGCCCTTCCATGGTAAGAAAAACCAGAGAAAACGGGTAGTAGTAAGTAGGGGAACTATGAAAAAGCTGTGAAGTGCCCAATGTCATCCTGAGCACCTGGTGGCCTGAAAAGGTAAAGAGACTGTTTCAAGATGCGTAACAGATTTCCAGGAAGAGTGTCATATCCCCCTGAGAACTGCATCCTGGCATCGGAGGGAAATGCCCACAGAAATAATGCAGGAGCCAACATGAAGAAACCCTGTGATTCCCTTATTGTTTTTAAATACTTTGAATCATCCAGGCACAATGGCACACACATGTAATCACAGTGGCTCAGGAGGCTGAGACAGGAGGATTGCAAGTTCAAGACCAGCCTAAGCAACTTAGCAAGACCCTATCTCAAAATAAAAAACCCCAGAAGGCTGGAGATGTGTCTTAGTGGCTAAGTGCCCCTGGAGTACATCTCCATTTACCAAAATAAATAAATAAATACTTTGAATCATTTTGACCTGAAAGTAGAAGTTAATATAACTTATTAAAAAGCAGTTTGTGTGTACTGGGAACTTATTTTTGCCAATCATTTTTTTTATGCTTTAATTTGAAAAATTCCTATGTAGAAACATAATGGCAAAGTTCTGCTATTAAGGATCTGATTAGCTATGTAAATGAGATGATAGTGTTTACTAATCATTTAGTATTTATTTGCAACAAAACCCAAGAACAGATCTCAGCATTTGTTGGGACACCAATTTTTAAGAGCAGCAAAATTTGAAATATTTAGACCATTCTTGCCCACAGAGGCCATGCTGATTTAAATAACCAATCCTTCCTTTCTTAACTGCATGTAACAGAAATACAACACACAAGTTGGACTGAAAGGACTACAGCTTTCTGGAGGCCAGAAACAAAGACTAGCCATTGCAAGGGCTCTTCTCCGAAAACCAAAAATTTTATTGTTGGATGAGGCCACTTCAGCCCTTGATAATGAGAGTGAAAAGGTAACTTCCTCTTCCTTCATCTCAAACATTAACACCAAATATGAACATTGATATCACAGAAACACCAGGGACAGTTAAAAAAAAAAAAAAGGCCTGATTGTAATTCTAACTAAGATTTTGTTCTTTGCAAAAAGCTCAGTAGGTGGTAGGGATGTGGGAGAGAGCTGGGACAGATGGCATTTCATGTTCTGGAAAGGTTTTCTCACTAGAATTGTTCTCATTATCTGAACAATTTTTTGAAATATTTCTCCAATCAAGAAAAGAGTCCAAGAAAAAATTATTTTCTATTTTGTTACTACTCCAGTGATGCCAAACATATTAATAATCACATGAAATAAATATTCTGCACTATAGTAAGAGACCTGTTATTTTACTTTCTCCAGACAATTAGCTTGGTTGGAGGAGAAAACAAGGAAACAAAGGCAATATGACAATACACCTACACAGCAAACTCCTCCAGATAGCTAATTTTGCTATGTCCTTGTCCCCTGAATAATAGGCACTTACTTAGTAAATGAACATTGATTAGATGAATAGTTGTTAATATCTATCAAGTGTTTATTATGTGCAGTTATCTCAGTTCTCTCAACAACTTTATGAATTCACTTCTTTTGTTAGAAAGTCCATTTTCCAGATAGCACTTTAAAGTTGAGAAGAGTTAAGTGACTTCCCTATATTTTAATAGAGGGTATCTAAGAGCCCAGGCAGTTACGTCACACATGCTGGCTATTTATACATCATTATCATTTTTGATTCCCAAAGAATGTGTCATGCAAGAAGAAACAACTTTTGGAATCAAACATATATGCTTGTAATCCTGGATTCATTAGTTACAATCACTGTGACCCTGGTCAAGTGACCTAGAATCTTCAAACCACAGTTAACTTTTCTGAAAAATGAAAATACATGGACCTTACAGGTCATTGCAAGGATTCAATGAGATATCCAACATTGGAACATTTTATCATGTTCCAGGTATTGGTTTTCACCCTCCACTCCCATTTCTTCTACACAGTATTAGAATCTCAATCAGCTGAGAGAAAATGAGCTAAATGTGAGAGGTAGCTCTGCTGAGGTATGGAAACACTACTCCTGGCTTTGAGTTTAGAACCATTGACTCACATACATAGCCATTTCATTTTCATTCATCATCACACATATTTTGTCAACTGAAAGTCTTACTAAATGTACCTATCTATAATTCTTTGTTCTAGATTGCTATTGAGTATGGTGAAAATTGCACAAAGCAGAATAGTTCCTTTTGGGATAAGCAAATAAAACAAAGAACATTGTTAGGGGTTGCCTTAATTGATTTGACTTAGGCAAGCTCATTAACTTCTAGCTCAAACTGGTGATCACAGGTCACTGTCTCTTCCAGGTGGTTCAGAACGCCCTTGATAAAGCCCGGAGAGGGAGGACATGTCTAGTGGTGGCTCACAGACTCTCTACTATACAGAATGCAGATCTGATAGTGGTTCTGCACAATGGAAAAATAAAGGAATGGGGAACTCATCAGGAGCTCCTAAGAAATCGAGACATATACTTTAAATTAGTAAATGCACAGTCAGTGCATTGATGCTGTTGATTTGGCACTCTTTTGATCTTTTTGTAATGCAAAATAAATAAATAAAATTATATGTAGCCATTATTTGATGTGCTTTGACCTTTCGTTGTTGTTGTTGTTGTTGCATATATCAATAACTAGAATCATGCTACTCAAGTACAGACATGTTCTAAATTCACACATCTTCCCCTCAGATTTTTAAAAGGAAACAAAAATTTGCTAAATTCATACAATCGAGATAATGCCTGTATCCTTCACTTGATTTATACAAATGTTCTAGCCCATATGCATAAAGCAGTTTTCTGCAAAGTAAATCTATTTTTCCATCAAATTCTACTATAAAATTGGAAATATATTTTTTGGGGAAATCATCCAGTTTACTAGGTTGAAAGGTTGTAGAAAAGACAGTGAGATATAGTTCAACCTATGGAGTTGCTGGGGGAGTGTCTTTAATTTAGACTGCCAAGGATTTTGAGTCAACTACTTGGGAAGTTGAGATAAGAGGATCACTTCAGCCCAAGAATTTAAGGCCAGGCAAGACTCCAACAAGCTGGGCACAGAAACACAGGCCTGAAATTTCAGGTACCAGGGAGGCTGAAGCAGGAAGCTCACAAGTTCAAGGTCAGCCTCAGCAATATAGTGAGACCCTGTCTTAAAATAAAAAAGGGTTGGGGATGTGGTTCAGTGGGTAAGCATCTAGGATTTCAATCCCTGGTACCAAGAATGAAAAAAAAAAAGAAGAGAGAACACACATAAAGACTCAACCTTAAAATATATATATGGAACTGGGGATGTAGCTCAGTTGTTAGAGTGCTTGCCTCATACACACAAGGCCCTGTGTTCAATCCCCAGCACACACACAAAAAATAAAATAATATACATATAAAGAGAGGGGAGGAAGGAAAGAAGGCAATGAATGATACTTTAGCACATTTAAATATAAATTTTAAATTATTCATTAAAGCTCTTTTATATATAAGTATATATTAGGTTTATAACACACAACTTGGTATTAACTTAAGGGCTTTAATCAAAGTATGCCAGATTTTTTAGGGCACCAAATCAATAGACTTTAAGATGTGTTATCTTCTTATAGGGCCTTGGATATAGTAAATATTTAATAAATACTACGTGTATCAGTTTGAAAAGACAGAAAGCATAGCAGGTGTGTATTATTGACACTAAAATGACAAGCACATATTTACTAAAATGATGACCTAGTGGGTGATGACTTCTGCTTCAATAATAACATTTTCCCATCTCCTGTTACACATTCTCTCAGTCATTGGCAACCCATTCATTTATTTTTATTCAAGGTTACTTCAAGTCGATTGTCTTTCCATTCCAAGGGCAGATTTTTATTAAATTAATTCTTAACTAATTTTAGCCATCACCACTGAGCATAAGTTCATTTAATTATTTAATTTTGTGATAATTAGGTAACTGAGTATACAATGTCTAATTTCCCTCAGATTCTTATGGCTTTATTCCCACAGGACTTTTAGCTACACTAAGGTATTTTCCCCTAGTCTCAAAGGCTTCCAGTCTAAGGAAAATATGAGTAGTTTTGCCAATTATGGTTCACAGCTTATTCTGATGATGATCATAATCCAAATCTGCCTGAGCATCCTTGCCCTGTTTTTCCTCTACATGTGGGCTTAGATGTAGTTACAAAAGGAGAAACAAAAAGAATGAAACCAATTTTAAAAAAAGGTAATTCAGAAAATCCAAAGGACAATGACAGCAACTATCTAGGTACAGAGGTGGAACTCTATCCCAGAGTGCTCCTGTTACAGTGCTCTCATCCGCCACCATATTTTATCCTTTGATCCACCTTTCCTTCCTATGAAAGAAGGCCATTCAGTGGTTCCTAAAATAATTGATACACCAATGAGTGTGCACCATTGGAATAGAAACAATTTAACAGGATAAAATATGGCAAAGAGGTCAGTGCAAAAATAAGGGGTCACACCTGTTTATAACTAACCCAGCCAGCCTGTTTATCCTGACACTCCTTAAAACAAGCTGTGTGTGCTCTCAGGTAAAATCAACTTAAGTTGTGAATAAACTGGTATGCTGACTGCTGGCTGGGTCAGTTTCATAGGAGGCACAGTATGTCACATGCTCTGCATGTGAACTATTTTGTGAAGCATTTCCTATGTTGGTGTCAGCTTTTGCATTCATTGTTTTTGCTCTGAGCTCTTATCCCAAGAGGGTTTGTAAAGTAGAATCAGACTGATTGGAGAAATTCAGTCTTAACAGTCAAGGAAGAAAACTGAGAAAATTGGAAATGGGGGAATGGGAATAGAAGGATTGGTATACACAGTAGACTTCAAATTCATATTTATCTCCCTATCATTAATAAGAATTATTAGCAATTTATAAATTCCTTGAAAAGGCATAATTCTAAAAAATGGATCAACCAACATCTTTACACGGTACCTCAAATACCTTTTCTCCTTTTAATAAAACCACATTGATAAATCCTGTATTAATTTCCTATTACTGCTGTAATAAATTACCACAAATTCAGTGACTCAAAACAACAAAATTTATTATCTCCTGGGAACTGAAGACAGGGATGTTCTACCACTGACCTACATCCCCAGCCCTTTTTGTTTCTTATTTTGATACAGGATCTTCCTGAGTTGCTGAGGGTGACCTAGAACGTGTGATCCTCCTGGCTCAGTCTCCCTAGTAGCTGGGATTATAGCCTTGTGCCAACACACCCAGCACAAGTGCATCATCCTTACAGTTCTGGAAGTCAAAAGTCTAAAATCAGTCTCTAAGCTCAAACCAAAGACTTTGGTCCTTCTCTAGGCCAATAAGTTTCTGAAAGAAAGTTGCTTCATGACCTTTGCTTCCTTAATCCCATTTCAATCTCCTTCTATCTCTACACCTCCTCTATCACTCTTTTGTGACCACATTGGGCCTATGTGGATGATCCAATATAATCTTCCTATCTGAAGACTTTTAATCTTAATCACATCTGCAAAGTCTCCCCACTCCTGCTCCCTGAAAGGTAACATCTTTGCAAAGAAAGAGCATGTGGACATTTTGGAGAGATCGTTTCTTGGCATGCCACAGATATTTAAACTTTTATTCCATGTAGAAGAAAAGTCAAAATTTTCACAGATTTTCACTGAGGAAAAAAAAAGAAAGAAAAGAAAAAAACTCAGAGAACACTGAAAACATCTAGTCCAATGTCCTCATTACATGCAAAGATAGCAGAAGGTCATAAACCTTGTCTCCAAACCTTGTGCTATTTCTGTTGGAACAAGCTACCCACTCTCATTGCTGTACCAGTAATGTAAATATGTAAATATGTTTGCCTTTTTTCTCTTCACTTTTGCTATTAGATTCCTCCATTGTTGCTATGTCCTTTTATCCCAAGACTAGAAGTACTAAATAGAAGTTTATACTAAGTTCTATTGTTTAGCATTTTTATTTTCTACTAAATAATTTTATGTGCTATCATATTTAATACTATAAATATATGAGCTTTCATTTACTACTAACCCAGTACTTTGAATTTTTTAAAATCCTATTACTTCTAAAGGTGACTATATGTTTTTGCATAATTTTTCATAAACATAGAATAAGCATTCTGCGTGTGTGTGTGTGTGTGTGTGTGTGTGTGTGTGTGTGTGTGTGTAGTGCTGGGGATTGAACCGACGGCCTTGTGCATGCAAGGCAAGCACTCTATCAACCGAGCTATATCCTCAGTCCATGGATAAGTATTCTATACATATTATCTCATTTAGTTCTGACATAAACTCTACAATGGTAAATATTTATAGTTCGCTTTCTGAAAAACCAGACTCTTAAGGAGATGAACTTGTTAGAGTTGGACTATGGGATTCCACCCTCTTCTTTCCAATGCCAAAGCCTACAGTCTTGATGGAAACAGGAATACTTCTGTCTACTGTTTATCAAGGCAAGATGGCTAGTGTGTTATACCTCACAGGAGCACACCAGGTCAATGTGAGGGTCAAATCAAATTTTGGCAGCAGCAACATGGTCTAATTAAATGCATGATGGACACCCTAAAATCCTCTACCTAGATCAAGACTGAATTCAGCTGAAGGCATGAGATCTGTTTTACTGTAGTGTTTACTTTTATGTATTATTATTGGGGATTCAGACCCTTTTTACATAAGCAAATTTATAGAAATATGTGAATACAAGCTAAGAAAAATGTAGAAAGAGGTGCATTTCTTAGAGAAAAGCAGAGTATCTCTATAATGCCTATAGAAATATTTTGAGAAGCAATGTCAATGTAATTGAATTTGTTGGGCATGTTTTCTTAGTGACTTATTCTTAATTATCAGGACTCAATTTAATCCTGCCCTCTTCTTTTTATACTCTGAGTATATCTGCTTAAAGAAGATTTTTGTTCATTGAGAATTCAGAAAGTAGAAGTTAGACAACTGGGTGCTAAAAACTATAAATGATTAAATTATTAGGCTGGGGGGGGACGGACTGATAATCCGATCAGTTTTGGTAGATATAAATAATAGAACGCTATTATTTATAAACCAAGTCAAAGCTGCTGTTGAATGGAGGTATTCTATTTAATCATCAATTTTGACTACATTACAGTAATATAATATATGGCTAAAAGAGTTTTGGCCCACTTGAAAGTCAAGAAAAGATTGTAGTAAAAAGGTTTAAGTTATTAAATTACCAGAAAATTCTAGATAATTGTGAGGGGAAAAACAAGAGAGGGAGGAAAGAAAAAACAAGGATGAAGGAAGAAAAGGAAGGAAGGAAGGAAGGAAGGAAGGAAGGAAGGAAGGAAGGAAGGAAGGAAGGAAGGAAGGAAATAAATTTTAAAATACTCAAACAGGATACTGGAACAGTGATGCACACCTGTTAATGACAGCTCCTTGGGAAGCTTAGGCAGGAGGAGCACAAGTTCAAGGCCTGTATGAGGACTTAGTGAGCCTCTGTCTCAAAAAATAAACAAATTAAAAGGACTGGGATGTAGCTCAGTGATAGAGCACTTGCCCAGCATTTTTGAAGCCCCAAATTCAATCCCTTGCACTAGAAAAGAAAATATTCAGACAATAAAGAGTGTAATACATTCTAGCAATCAGCTTAGGATTGGAAGGAAAATATATTCCATCATTAAATCCTCAGATAACATAAAAAGGAGAAAAAAATTTTTTCATGGGACTGGGGCCCTAGCTCAGTGGTAGAGCACCTGCCTCGCAGCATGTGTGAGACCCTAGGTTCGATCCTCAGCATCGCATAAAAATAAATAAATAAAGATTTAAAAAAAAAAAAAGGGCTGGGGAGGGGATGTGGCACGCTCGCCTGGCATGCGTGCGGCCCGGGTTCAATCCTCAGCACCACATACCAACAAAGATGTTGTGTCTGCCGAAAGCTAAAAAATAAATATTAAAAAATTCTCTCTCTCTCTCTCTCTCTCTCTCTCTCTCTCTCTCTCTCTCTCTCTCTCTCTCTCTCTCTCTGTCTCTCTCTCTCTCTCTTTCTCTCTGAAAAAAAAAAAGAAAGAAAGAAAATTTTTCAAAATCCCAAATCCCCACTTCAGAGAGAATTATACCTTAGGTGCACTAAGCTAAGACCCCTCTGAGAAGAGAGAGGTTAACGAATGACAAATTAGCCAAAAAGGAAAGCCTGCCTGCCTCTCAAAGGATGGCAAAGAGGCCAGATGAAAACAGGAGCCAGGTGGGTGGGGTACTGGAGACACAGAGGGAGATTGGTATGACTCCCATGGGTGAGGCAAGAGAAAACTTCCAAAGTAATAAAGAAAATGCATTTTTATTAACAGTTTTGGGAAATCCACATGAATACTGAGAAATGCAGAGAGAATTATATAGAAAAAAAATGTTCCTGGTGCTTAAGAGTAGTAATAAGACCAATCATATGAAATAAACTACAACTAAGTTCACGTTCATTGAGTACTCATCTATCAGACTTAGTGGAATGGGTGGGACTTATAAGCATAAAATAATTTTTCAAATCTTACCAAAGTCTGAAAATGAGGTACAGAGTAATTAAGGAGACTGCCCAAGGTCAAACACCAAAGAAATGACAGAGGGAGGATTCAATCCAGAATATCACTGCACAGCCTATATCCCATGAGCCCATTTCCCTCCACTGGGCAAGTACTTGACTTATTTGAATTCTCTTTAGGCTGCAAACGTAAAAAAAGGTACATGGTTCCTCCTTGGTTAACATTTTTGGTGTAAAGCTGGATTTTTTTCTTTACTGCCTACCCACACTCTGAAAAAGCTCTCATACACAACCCCACTGTAAACTGGAGGAGTTCAAAATACAGCAGCTCCAGCAATAGCACATTTTCCCTGCAACTCTTCAGTCTCCCCATCTCCAACACACACAGTCACAAGTGCAGGGGGGATTAGCCCCTGGGATCTACATAGATCATCTTTCACTGCTGAATCATCCCTGCTATCTCTATTTTCAGGGTGTTTATCCTAACTCTTTTGTTTCATCTGCATCCCACTTGCTGATACATCATTCCTCACTCTTTGGTTAAGGGGAAAAAAAAAAAAAGATCTTGATAGCTGTACCATGCAAGAACCAATGCAAATGTACAATGCCATAATGAAGAAGGGTGCGGGGAGAAAGAGAGTTAGTTAAAAAGAAAAAAGGAAGGAAGGGAAAGAGAGAGGAGAGGGAGGCAGAGAGGGAAAGAAAGAAGAAAAAAAAAGGCAGTGATATATATATATATATGGTATGGTGTTGGCTAAAGTGGAGTGACCAAGAGTGGTTCAGTTTTGCTTAATTCTTCTGAGACTCCTATTTATGTGAATGACTTTTCTACATTCTAAAACAAGTATTGCATCAAGTAATGAAATGACTATAAAATTAAAGTGTTTAATGATTGACTATAAAATTCCATATGTTCCCATATATTGGCAGAAATTCTTAAGACATTAACCAAGACAAAATTAAAGCAGTTGATAAACTATATCACAAACCCAGTATAAACGGAACCAAATAGAGAAATGCAAAAACATCACAAAAAATTGATCATATTGGGGCTGAGGTTGTGATTCAGTGATAGAGCACTTGCCTAGCATGTGTGAGGCCCTGGTTCGATCCTCAGCACTACATAATGATAAATAAAGGTATTGTGTCCAATTATAACTAAAAAATATTTTTTTAAGAGAGAGTGAGAGAGAGGGGGACAGAGAGAGAGAGAGAGAATTTTTTTTTTAACATTTATTTATTCTTTCTTAGTTCTCGGCGAACACAACATCTTTGTTGGTATGTGGTGCTGCTGAGGATCGAACCCGGGCTGCACGCATGCTAGGCGAGCGCGCTACCGCTTGAGCCACATCCCCAGCCCCTAAAAAATATTTTTTAAAAAATTGATCATATGTCTGAAATGGGAAAGACAATACACAGCCCATGGGTTTTTACCTTATGGTATCTTTTTGCATTTTTAGTTACTTCTTCAGTGAAAATTCGAATCATCACCAAAAAATCCTGTGTGTCCCTTTTAAGAGTTAATCCTTCACTTTTTCCATGTTAATTTTTATCAAGGTAGATTACAGACCCAAAGATACAGGACACTTTCTTTTATTTACCCAAGTACATTCTTCTACAATGTGTCACAGTTTAGTAGTGAAGCACATAAACTAAGGACCTAACAGCTCACTCTGGATCTGATATGCATCTGACAAAGTAGTGAGGAGCATATTTTTAAGAACAGGTTCACACCCTATTTCAGAGTCTCAAAGGAGTTTGTGAATTAAAAACAGAAGAGGAAGAGGAATAAGAAGAAAGTTGAGCAGCACTATTCTAGACCAAATAAAAAAATGCATTTCCAAAATCAATCACTTTATATAGAGCATGTTTGAATAAGACTTTTAAACTTGAGCAGAGACTGATAATAAAGTCCAGAGAGTGTTATTTTCTCTCTTGCAATGCAGTCTTAAAAGATATAGACTCTCTTACCTCTATATTTTAGTCTTTTTTCAATGTATTGTGTTCTGAATTTTTTGTTTTGTTAAAACAAGCAAGAACTGTCACTTTTCTAAAAAAAAAAAAAAACTATCTAGCACCATCAGTGGGCTCTTTTAGTTTGTTTTGTTCTGTACAACATAATATTTAAATTTACTTAATAGCCAATAACTTTAAAAGCACAAACTAAACTCTGTACCCTTGTAATATTTTAGACAAAAACAGCACTTAGGGGCTAAGGATGTGGCTCAGTGGTAGAGTGCTCGCTTAGCATGTGTGAGGAACTGGGTTTGATCCCCAGCATCACATAAAAATGAAATAAAGATATTGTGTGTCCACCTATAACTAAAAAATAAATATAAAAAAAAACAGCACTTAGTTTTGGGTAAATACATTTACACTCAGAGACCAAAGTGAAAGTTACTTGAACACAGCATTTAAAATTAAAATACTGTTATCCCTACATATTGTTAATTTTCAAATAGTTAATTTTAGAGTCATAGGGGTAGAATGCTGGGATGATCTTGTGTGTGTGTTTTTTTTTCAAGTGATGATTTTTTTTCCTTAAAAAAAAAGAACATAAGTAATGTTTTACTTTTCTTTTACAATTGCAAGTAAGTTCTCAAATTATGACTGTGATTCATGATCATGCTCAAGGCTTATTTTTAACAATCCAAATAAAGTACTGAACGTTCAGTATTTGCTGATTTGATTTTTATTGAGTTGTTGTTTATTTGTTTTGTTGCTTTTTGGTACTGGAGAATAAAGCCAGGGGTGTTTGCCCTTTTTATTTTGTGACACAGTCTCTAAATTGTTTGGGGCCTCGATAAATTGCTCAGACTAGGACTCAAATTTGTGATCCACCTACCTCAGACTCCAAAGTTACTGGGATTAGGGGTATTTGCCACTGCACCTGGTTTATTTTGAGACAGAGTATCACCAAATTGATGAGACTGGCTTCAAATTTAGGAGCCTCCTGCCTCAGCTGCTGAATCTCTGGGATTACAGACATGCACCACCATGTGCAGCTAATTTTTATTTATTTGTTTGTTTGTTGTTTATTTATGTATTTATTTATTTTGATGCTGGAGATTGAACCCAGGGGTGATTACCTACTGAGCCACACCTCCAGCCATTTTTTATGTTTTATTTGGAGACAGGGTCTCCATGAGTTGCTTAGGACCTCACTAAATTGCTTAGACTGGCCTCGAACTTATACTCCTCTTGCCTCAGCCTCCTAAGCCACTAGGATGATTTTTATTTTTTAACAAAAGCAAATATATCATCAAAAACATCAATGTAAGATAAATTTTTTCTACTACACCTGAGGCCCTATTGGAAGTTATCTATATCCAATCTACTAATATCTCCTTCCCTTCTCTCTACCCAACAGCAAAGATATAGGACTCTTCATCGGTTTTATTTAAGCGGTTTATTCAACAGCTCATGAATATGTCACCTTGGTATTACAGAACTTCATTTTGCTAAAGAATAAACTTTAAATTATGCAGTTATATAAGAAACCTAAATCGAATGTGGTGGTGCATACCTGTAATCCCAGCCCCAAGGGAGGCTGACACAGGAGGATCACAAGCTGAAAGCCAAACCTGAACAATTTAGCAAGGCCATAAGCAACTTAGCAAGAACTTGGGTTCAAAAAAAAAAAAAAAGAAAGAAACAAAGAAACAAAGAAAAAAGCCTAAAAGATTTATAATTCATTAATGAGTTACATAGACCTGATTCTACGCTAGGACACTATTTCTCCAATAATTATAAAATATCAGAATTTTTAAATAGATATTCTTGTCCATTTATAATAGCTGATTCAAATTAGAACCACGAATGAATTAATTCTCTTTAAATGTAGATTTTATAGCTTAATATAGCTACATGTACATGTATGAATATGTAACAACAAATCCCATCATTACATATAAGTACAATGCACCAATAAAAAAAGTGGGGAAAAAAAGTTCAGATATGTTCAATTGAATCTATGTTCCAGTACCAAGTAACAGTACAAAGCAATACTCACTCTTCATTGGGAGATACAACAAAAATACAAGTTTTTTGGTGGAAAAAAAAAGAGCATAAATCAAATTATATTCCACCCACTTATCATAATTAATCTCGGATGGTTCGGGGAAATTGACTTTCTAGTCCCAATTTAAGGTAATTGTGTGTGTGTGCACAGAGGCTTGAAGGGAGTTCCTGCTTTCAGATCTAGCACCTCCTTTCCCCAGAAGGTACACCATTGGCCCAGATCTTATGCCTCACTTTGAATTCTGGTGCACCCATTCTCCAAAGGGCATAAAGTGGAAGGACAATTCATGCAGGAAGACATTAAAATGGCAATTAAAAACAAGAAAAGGAGTTTAAGAATTTAAAATTTGCTACGTAAAACAACAATAAGATTCACTTATTTCTTATTAAAGCAATATATATACACACACACACACACACACACACACATGTACACACACGCATACACACACACATTAATTTCCAAATGTGGTGTTGCTTGCCTGTTATCCCATAAACTTGGTAGGCTGAGGCAGGAGGATCACAAGTTTGAGGCTATCCTCAACAACTTAATGAGGACCTAAACAACTTAGGGAGACCCTGTCTCAAAAAAAAAAAAACAAAAAAAAAAAACATAGAAAGGGCTGGAGGCCAGATGTGGAGGTGCATGCCTATAATCCCAGCTGCTTTGAAGGCTGAGGCAGGAGGATCACAAGTTCAGAAGGCAGCCTCAAGGATTTATCAAGGGCCTAAGTAACTTAGTGAAACCCTGTCTCAAAATAAAATATAGAAAAGTGCTGGGGATGTTGTTCAGTGGTTAGGGAGCCCCTGGGCTCAATCCTTGGTACAAAAAATCCAAGGTTCAAGGATCGGTGAGGTTCAAGGCTGATTGTCTCAGCCATTGTTTGTTGGAGTATAAATTGCTATCCCCTTACTGGAGAGTAATCTGGTCATCTCTATTTAGGGCCTTTAAAAATGTTCTTGTACCTTAGAAATTCCTGCTCTTCTAGTACCCTAAGGAAATAATCAGAACAACAACAGGTCATATATAAAGGTTCAGTGCAGTATTGTGTATAATAGCAATCACTTGAGAAAAATTAAATGCCCAATACTGAGGGAACAGGTTACATTCTGATGTATGCATTTAATATAGTATTTTTAGCCATTTAAGTTTATGTTTACAAAGAATTTTTGACATAAGAGAAATTCATTTTAATATTAATGGGGGGAGAAGCAGGCTATAATCTCACACGTATATGTAAGAAAAAAAATCACCTGAAAAAAATACTATAATGATGCAATTGTTGTATACAAAGAATAAGATTAAGCCAATTTGGTGTCCTGCACTAACTCACAATTTCTTGGATTTTTTGGTAAGCTTTTCATTGTCTCCAAAAAATGAAGTTTAAGACTTGTATCGAGGCCTAGGAATATACCATGGTGATAGAGTACTTACTAGCATGCATGAAGCCCTGAGTAGAAACCCAACATCAGAAAAAAATAATTAAAATTCATTGAAACATAAAGTTCTTGAATTAGGATGGAGGCAGTCATATGATTAAAGAAACCTGTACTTACATATGAATGTCTCCCTTAGAATGCACAGAGGTCATTATATTTTTTAAATATTTATAAATCCAAATGAATATCTAATTGGTTTTATAAAACAAAGTAAGGAGGTGGGCGGATAGGAGGGTGGCAGTAAGGAAATGTGGGAGTCTTTATACAACTGACCTTCCCAGGGAGTGCTACTAGCAAGTTGTTCTTTAGAATAGGATTTCCTAAATTTCCCATCCTCCAGGTTCTTCCACCCTCTCTCAGTAATTTCTGATAAAAGCAGAACCTACGGAGTGGCTCTCTTGAAGCCTGGATCCAAAATATACCTCCGTTTATGGGTAAAAGGTTGCTTGTGTTTTCTTCCTGATTTGTCTTGTTGACATACCTGGTCTGTTAATATTGTTTTTATTTATTCTGTATGGTCTATGGGAAGGCAAGAGGGATAAACCTTGGATGGCAAGGTCCTAACAATAATTAACAGACAGGAAACTATTCAAAAAATCATATTAATAGTACAAATGAAGCAAAGGAGAGCAAACTGCTACATAATGGGTTGCTTTTTGAGAAAATACCATGAACATATGCATTCGAATATTACTAGTATTTACACAGAAGGAAAAAAAATCTTCAAGGAATAGAGAACTTTAACTTTTCATTATTTAATTACAATTCATGGAATACCTAGCTGGTGAATATGGTATGTAGTACTACTGCTACAACTTCTAGAAATAGAGTCCACATTTGTACAAGTGAGAGCAATTCAACCAAGGAGTGGGTGGAAGGTACAGGGGAACAGAATAGGCAGGAATAAAACTTAAATGCATGGTTAAAATTGCATGAATCTAATGAATAGAAATTCAATGTATATTTTTAAATATCTCCTTTTTTACAGCATTCATATTAGAAAAAAGTGTGGAGCTTCAGATCAACAAGAATCAACGTATTCTTTACTCAGAAGCTAGGTATATTTTCTTAGCAATGTTAGATACCAGTGTTCTAAATGTATAAGAATAGCCCAAAATGAAATACACATACAAAAAATAAAAAATAAAAAACTGAAGAGTTATAGGAAAATCAATTTATATGTCCATCCCCCCAGTAGTGAATAGATCATAACTTCTTCATGCCCTGCATTTCCCTTTTAAAACAATACAGAATACTACCCTTAGCATTTTCATGAACAGATGTCACTTTGTTGTTCTACAGACTTGTTTTTTTTAAGTTTAGTTCTGATAGATACAAGTCTATTTAAAAAAAAAAAAGAAAGAAAAGAAAAATCAGGACATCCATTTAAATTTGGATTTCAAAAAACACAAATCATTTTTAGTATAAATATGGCTTAATTATTGCATGAGGCATCCTCAATACTGAAAAAGAATTTTTTTTCTAAAATTCAAATATAATTGTACATTCTGTATTTTAGCTGGCAGCCTTAGATATAATGAAAATATATTATAAATAAGGAATATTTTCCTTTATGCTGAAACTCCTTATAATCTTACTTAAATAAGACAAAAACATATGCAAATGTATTACTCCATGGAGTGCAGAAAAGAGAAAAGAAAAATTGTTGAATCTCTTTTCTACCTGTGCTAGAAAAGAGATTCAACAATTAAGTTTGGATTTTTTGTTTGCATTTAATTTTTGTTTTCTGCAGCACAGGGGATTGTTTTTTTGTTTTTGTTTTACTTTGAGGCAGGGTCTCCCTAAGTAGCCTTGGCCTTGAACTTGCTATACTCTTGCCTCAGACTCTAAGGTAGCTGGGATTACAGGTATGTGCCATCATGCCCCACCAACTATTAGGCTACAAAGCTTTCTATACTATAACAAGCTCAGTTCCTTAACAAAAATTTCCTAAAAATTAAGTTGAAACATATGGGGGAAATCAATCAGATCATTAGATTATTTATTTTTTGTCACTACGATATTAAGAAAAATAATGAGTAAATTAGTCATTTTAAATTACAGAATTAAAAATAGGAGCCAACAACACACACCTGTAATCCCAGGTACTTGCAATGCTGATGCAGGAAGACTGCAAGATTGAAGCCAGCCTCAGCAAATGAGCGAGACCCTGTCTCAAAAAATAAAAAGAGTTGGGAGCAACAGTGGTAAAGTGCCCCAGATTGAATCCCAGAACCTAAGTAAATAAATGTGTGTTAAAAAAAAAAAAATAGGTATAGGCTACAAACAGAATATTACTAAAAATCTATTGTGACAATTTGAAATGAAACTATTAAATATTTAAAAGTGATTGATGTTTTCATATATGAAATAAAAATGTAAAACTGAACTAAATGTTTTTTGAGATTTTAGTTGACTATAAAAGAAACAAAAATTTCTCATTGTAAGAAACTATATCTTAAAGATATATACATGAGAATATTTTTCAACTTATTAATTTAATATATAGACCAGCTGGTGGGGTGTGGTGGGGGGTGTATATATGTGTGTGTATATGTGTGTGTGTGTGTGTGTGTGTGTGTGTGTATACATACATACATAGAGAGAGAGAGGGGAATGATTTTTAAAGTTACATTCTAAAACTAATTAATGGAAAATGCTAAAATTTTTGCCTTTATTTCTTCATTGAAATAAAAATAACCTACATAAATACTGATTTCTTAAGTTTGACAAATATATCATCACAATATCAGATGTTAACAACAGGGAAAAATCACATGAACTCTATTTACTATTTTTATAACTATTTTATAAACCTAAAATCCTAAAATAAAAATTTAATTTAAATAAAGTATTAAAAAATAAAAACTAAGTCATTGTTTTGGACACAAAATAATAAAAGTAGTTCAAAACCACTTCACGATAAATACCATTTCTCTACATCAGGGATTTGTTATTTCTCTTGTGTGAAATAAACACATTGTCTTCAAAGCAGGTAGAATTTTAAGAATGAAAAACTTCACTAAATCTGATTTTCCAGGATATACCTACTAAAGCACAAGTAAGTAATATGTCACTAAGTAATGTACTTCATTTAATAATTAGTATATTATATCATATGCTTTCTACAAAATGAATGTAGTGAAAGAATATACAATGTTCCATTGCCAAAATATTTAGAAGGTTGTCTTACTGTTGTCTTCATTACTAGTACAACATTCATTTGTGACAGTCACTAAAATATGCCCATGTTGAGGACATAGGAAGTGTAATATATGAATACCTTACCCATACTTAAACACTGCAATTTTGAATCAAATATCATTATTGATCAGAAGAAAGAATACAAGACTTAATTTGCCTCAAAAAGTACAAAATCTATTCTTATCACCTAGAAGAACTTCATTTTCTTCAACTTTGGGGGGAAAAAAAGTCATAAGAAAGATTATTGTCCCTAAATGATGACTTCATGTATCTGTAGACAAATTGTCACAAATTCCACTGAAGTACATATAACTCCATAATTGTCACAAATTCCATTTAAGTATGTATAACTCCCTAATATTTTAAAAGCATCACTAAATCATGGGAATATCTTTTAAATACATTTCCATCTGCCACTAGGTTCCCCCTCCCTTACAGAGGCCATTGTTCATAAATTGAATGGGGAAAGAACCTGCTTATGGTGGAAAAAAAAAAATAAGGGATAGGTATGTAAGAGAGAAATGAAGCATTGATCAGCATACAAGGAATACAAAACTTCCTGAAAGGATGGGAAACCTGATGACAGGGTACCCACATAATTAGGGGCATTAAATTGGGTGCAAAATTGGGCAGTGCAAATCCTTTATTTTCAGTTGAACTAGACAATCCCTTGAACTCTGAGTGGAGGAAAGAAAAACATCTACTTTCTTTCTTCTATTTCAGTGCTTAAAATGGAATGGCTAAAAATCTTAAAGCTGGAAGGGTTGGTTCCCCCAAAGATGTAAAGATAACCCAAGGTGAATTATGGAGGGTTTTTCAACACTAGCACAGAGTTCAGGGTGAAATGAGCATAATGTAAATCAGCTCATTGTTTGGGCCCTTTTAAATTAGTTGCCAAGAGAGGAGTGAAAACTTGATAAGCAGGCTCCAGTTTCTATGTGTTGGTTTAGAAATCTTAAAGCTTGTGGGAGCTCAATTCATTTAAGGGAAGAAATTTAAAGGGAAGAAAAGTAAACAAGGAAAAAGCTATGCAATGAAGCACTGATGGAGAATAAAGAATTTTCTTTAAAAACCAAAACAATAAAGAGTTCCATTGTGCTTTTAAATTACAAATTCAGGGTTTTGGGGGTTTTTTGTTTGTTTGTTTTTGTTTTCAAGGTTAAGAGTCTGATTTCTTTCTTTCTGAGTATCAAAGTGCCGGGACCCATTTACAAATTCAAACTTTTGATGCTGTTTCTCATCTAGCTTGGGAGAAAATTAACTATAAATTGAAACCTCCTAAAATCAAGTCCACATTTTGTAATAGGTGACTATTTTGCATGAAGTATTCAAGTCACATTTCTTTTTAACCTTTCCCCATGAAAAGTCTATTTCTAAACTGCACCGGTTCAGAAATTAGTTGGATAAAGAACTCTTCAAATCTTATGCCTGCAGCAGCACCGGGTCCTGACCCTTTTTCTCAGGAATCAAGCAAAAAAGCACTAGTCCACTAAAAGAAGTCAAGAAAAGTAGCCCACCTAAGTCCAGGTATGTGGAGGCAAAATACAGGTAGTTGCCTCTGCCTTTTTCCAGGAAAATGTGACCTAGCTCTCATCAGTGTATTTGTCTTGATTTACTATCAAAGTACTTTTTTGCCATCAAAAATAGGATGTTTAAGTATTAACTTTAAAAGCATTTTAAACCGCGAATAAAACGTAAACAACAACAACAACAAAAACCAAGAACGTGCTTTTCAGGGGCAAGCAATGTGAGAGTAGGAAAGGACTAGATCTTCTGCATTGAGATTTGAAAGACACTTGTGGCTTACTTGCAAAGCTTCATTTAACATTGAGCATACGAGGGAAATTCTGTTCCTGGTGACGGCGCAGTGGGAATTCCCACTCCAACAATCCATGAAATGTTACTGCATAATTATTCACCTTCTGAGGCCCATTAGAACTTATCAGCAGAGAAAGAAATTTAATTTAAACTCACCCCTCTGTGCTAAAGAATGACTGGGACATGAGATCAAAGCACGAAACTCTGTCCTTCAGTGGTTTGCAACACCTAGATACAATAGGGTGAGAGAACGCGGCATTCCAGCGCTTCCCGGCTTTCCGGACCCTGGAGCGAGGGGGTGGGGTGGGAGCTCCCATCACCAGCTGGTTTGAGGGAGGAGGGTGGTGGCGGCTCCGGAGGTGGACGTGTCAATTATATCCTGGATCTCCTGGCGGCCAAATTGCTCCTACCCATGGCTTCAGGGACTTTTCGTGCGAGATCCACACGGTTGACTACCCATTTCCTTCCCCACATAGGTAATCCGCTCAGCAGAGCTCTAGTTTTTCATCACAGGAGGGACATGGCTGGAACCCAGTAATGCACAGGTGTTCGTCCCAGGAAACTCGATTATTGTAAGTGCTTAAGATTTATGCTGCCTCCTACACAGAGCGCTTTAAAGATATATAGAAGTGCGTGCGTAGCCATCAATAATCGCCAGCTTTAATGCTTGGCGTTATCTCAAGGATGCAAAGTGGAATCCATGGGTCCAGTCTGAGCTATGAGCTTCCAAGACCAGAAGGCCTAAGGTCTAGAAGTATGTGGGTGGGGAGTGCAATTCTACAAACAGCCAGCTCCTTTCCTGAGACAACCTGGGAAGCGGCAGGTACATTCTCCAAGTAAAAATCTTTAAAGGGAGCATAGTGCTCTTTTCTGAGGGGTTGATCTATCCTCATGTCCTTTCATGTCACCAAAATACAACCTGGAGAATATTATTCATGCTCCCCAAATATCTAGCATGCCCAAAAGATCAGAAGGAAGAGCAGAGGGGAAAGGAAGCCCACCTTTCGGTGCAATTCACTAAAGAAAAGTTTAGTTCTGCTCAACAGGTATCCTGATTCAATATATACCTATCAAATTCCTTCCCATCACCCCCCCCCCACCGCAGGTAGTCACTGGGGTGGCCGTTAAATTTTTCTTTGACTCCTGAAATCAAAAAGTTTTCACAGCCAGTCAGATTCAATTTTTGCTCTCTTTATAATAACAGCGTGAGAAAGGGTGCTTACGTTTCTCTACTGAGTCTAGCAAAACTCACAAGAAAATGACAAGAATAAAACATCCCACCTGTGGAGGACACTGCACTTTTTCGAAAGCTGAGGGGAAGAGAAGGCTGGTGTGAGTGACTACAAAGCACTTTGGTTAAGAGAAGTGCCCAGGAGGTGAATGGGAGTAGGCAGTCGAGGGCAAAGCCGAAAAGAAATCTACAAGTTTGGGAAGAATGACCTCGGCCTGTCTGCAACACAGCAGGTTCGGGTGGCTCTGGCAGGACACAGCTAGGGGAGCTCCACCTAGGGATAAGGAGAGAGGCACTGAGGCCCTAAGCTCTGGGACAGCTAGTGGCAATAGGAGGTTGCTAATAATTTGGAGAATAGGGTAAGGGACAGGAATCCTTCGCCCTCATCGTTCCCAGCTTCATTAGAGGGCTCAGAGATGAACGCGGGTGAGCTTCACCGAGGCGACTTTAAGCCTGGGTCAGGCACACCAGGAATGGCAGGCCGGGTTGAGACAGTGTAGTCCAGGCGCGAAGCGCTCGCTGCAGGGCGGGCACGGAGCACAGGGTGGCGCTCTCTGTCCACGTAGCGGGCGGAGGCGGCTGCAGCGCCTTTGTGTGCACAGAGATGTGCGGAGGACCGCTGACGCCTACAATCGGAGGGGCGGGTGGGTCCCAGCCTGGGCCGGGGCTCCCGGAAGACCTTAGACCGCTGCCCACCTTCAGATACTACCCTCCAGCGGGGAATGAGGCTCACCAGCCCGGACCCCTTCCGGCAATATTTCCAGGATCTGAGAGCCCCGGTTACGTCCAGGAGGGTATAAAACAGGACGTAGCTTTTAGAAAGGCCGGGAAATCCTCTTCAGTTCCAAACCTCCCCCTGATTTCATTTAAAAAGAGAAGAGAAAAACTATAAGCAGGCTGGACCTTAGCAAAGACCCCTGCGGGAGTCAGAGGGCGCCTCCAGCCTTCTCTCCCTCTCAGCAAGAAGATATTGCCCGAGGAGCAAAGTTGGGGAGTGCGCTTAAAACAAGATGAACTTGAAAGCATGGCTTTAGAACAACAATAAAAAAGCGGCAGGCTGCAGCGAGCGCTATATCTCTGGTTCTAGGTCACCCCAGGACCTCCTGTCTGTCCCCAGAGCTCTTGGAGTCCCGACTGCCCTTAGAAACCAAAGCAAAATGTACAAGGCTGCTTTCCCGCCGCCAGGAGACTCCACAGAAAATTAAATTAAATTAAACACGCGCCCAGGGACTAAAGAAAATAGATCCCCCCTCTCCCCTGCCGCAGCAAATCAACACTATTGCTCATAGTAAGTGCAGCGAATCTAAAGAAATAGCCACTGACGCGCGTCCTCTTCAACCATAGCGGCTGGGGTCGAAGAGGGGCAAGGAATTACCGGCTTTCCTTTAATCCGGAAGCAGGAAATAAGGAGGACACAAGGAAGTTCTGCATCGTATTTTTTTTTTAAACAACAACAACAATTGCACATCGAGCAAACTCTTCAAAAGATATCACTCAGAACAACAGCCCTAACTTAAAACAAGTTCAGCATTACTTTTCTGATTCCTGAAAAAACACCATTTTCTTGAAACACAGTGATAGAATTAATCTATTGGGCCATTCATTTTAGGGAGGGAGGAAGGAAGAATGGGAAAGGGGAGGAACAATTGTAGAAACCCAAGAGAGAAAGAGAGGGGTTGGGGCAGGGAGAGGGAGATTGATACTACCCTGGGTTATTTTAGTAATGAAGGGAGAAATAATGCCTGTTTGGACACAATAATCAAAAATCAATAGGAAAATTAAAAAACACAGCTTATTCAAAATACTTGAATCAATACCCCCCTTGAGTCTTATTTTATGAAAAATTGAATAAAATGTAGCCATTCTTTTATTTTTTTCTCTACTATCTTAAGCAACCAGAAAATAATCAAATTTATACTTTTCTTTCCCTGTAGATTCCTGCCTAAATTTGTCAGTCAAAAATATCATCTGACCTTTGAGCTAATCCTCTAAAATTTAAAAAAAAAAACAGTATTTATTTTAAATAAATTCCTCTACAGGCCTTCCATAACATTCCATTCAATAATCCCACCAAAAGATGGGGAGGGGAGTGAAAATATGATGGTAGAACTACTAATCTGCTCACACAGGAATCCAGTCTCATCACCTGTTTGCCTTTAATTTTTAATTTTATCATTTCCTCCCCAAGGGAAGTCCTCTTGAGAAGTGATTCCAAGACTGGGATAAGAAAGAAAACCCATCCAGGAATTCTTTCCAGTGTCAGGTGATATAGGAGAGTAATATTTGTTTAAGTTTCTAGCATAAAATATTTTAGCTGATCCAACCTCACCAAATCACAGTCATATAACTAAGTGATTTAGACCATCCAAAAAGAGGGGTGAGGAGCAAGAAAGGGGGGAGGGGAGAGAAAGGGAAAGAAAGAAACCAGGATAGGAAAGAAACACTCAAGTTTGGGGAAGAGATGAGGATACAGAAAGTTTGGATTGAGCTGTTCAGCCCTATTCCAGTATCTGGAAGATGGGCTGATATTTGCTGGCCACTGGGTCAACAGCTAATTTGGCTCTACCTTGATCAATGCAAGACTGGAAGCTTGTTCTTTGGTTCAAACTGAGACCCAGATTTCAACTTCATCTGAGTGAGTCTCCAGTCATTGCTAAGTGCTTTATCTCAGACAAAGCAGGAAGAGCAGAAAAATGAATTTTGTACTTCATCTCCGTCCTTCCCAAAGCATGTTCATTCCCCAAAGGGTAATTGTGCTCACCTGCAGAAAACTAATCTAGAAATGCTACTCACTAACCATTAAAAGAAACTGAAGTAAAGCTGGAAGGGTGTGAAGCCAAAGGAAGAAGTGAAAATTTGCACATCTAAACAACAGCCAAAAAAAAAAAAAAAAATTAGTCCCCTTTAACTAGCCCAAAGAAATCTTCTTCTAAACAAATCTTTCCTTGCTATAACCCACCTGAGAGCAAATACAGGTTCTACATGTAATGCAACTGAGATTATAAATGTACCAAGCAGCTTTCCTCTTACCTGACACTACATTTAACTCCTTCAGAACCGTTCTTTCCGAATCCCTCAGCACTGCAACTTTCAATAAAAAAGAAAAACACTTAAACTGTGTTCTGCATGTTATTCCTAGGAAGAAAGTGACAGAAAGAGACTTTTTATTTTTTAATCACCATAATTTATAGCTATAGTATACCAAAGAATCAGAGCTTACTTATTTGTCTTAAAACCATAATGATTGGAGGCCTCAAACATCTGCAGACAGCAGGATTAAGACTGCATTGTTCAAAAACATATTTAACTACAAATCTCTAATTGGTTTCTTTTTTCTGGAATTCATAATATTCATGGCACTTTGTATTTTCATAGTTCTATGTATTCTAACCACTTTAAAATCAATTTCAGTGGAAACTTTCACTTCATGATGTATATACCAAGACTGAACTTAGTATGGGAGAATGCAAACAGAAAGAAAGAAGCTAAACTTATTAGAATCTGAACACACTAACTTTTTATTCAATTTGATTCAAAATAATAATATTAATCTAATAGTGAAATAGTTTGATATAACATCAATCAACATTTAAAGTATTTTATGTTTCAAAGTATGGCTCAAGAAACACCCATTGCTTAAATGCACTTAGACATAACAAGACAATATTTTTTATTGGCATCATTGACACCTTTGAACAATAGCCTAGTAAATAGATTAAGGTTTAACCTTCCTTTTCTTTGGTGGCTGTTTAGAGACTTTAAAAGCACAGATAACTCATTTCAACAGGAACCTACTACTGATATTTACCTCTACATAATCTTTAGCTAAGACATGGAATGCCAAAAACAAGCTTTTGTTAGCTTGACCTCCTCCACCTTCTAACAACAAAAGTTATCCCCAAACCCATGTTTTTATTTTAGAAGTATTGATCTTCCAATGTAAGGCTTGGCCTTTTAAATACTAAATGCAATCAATGGCCAACAAGCTGATTTCTTCTGGAGACTTACAAGGAAGAAGAATAGGGAAAATTTTTTCTGAATTGTCTGGTGACTTACTACAAACTTTAAGAGGTAAGTAAATCCTGATGCTATGAGCTAAATCTGGTAAATAATTAATTACATTTCTTAGACTCTATAATCTTTATCTTGGTAAATAGAGAAAACACAGCTTTGCCAAATAGATCTTTCCATCTAATATCTTAAAGGCAATTATTTAAATATTACCACAAAACAGGGTCATATTTTGTTTAAATTAGACATTTAAACTGAAGATAAAATGCATATGTCCATAGTTTAAAAAGGGGGAAAAAATACAAATTAACTGGCCTAGTCTTTTATGAGTTTATTAATACCATTTAAAATATTACAAATAAATCAATTACATTTCATGCATTTAAAATGCAAGTCTAAAATGTTCCAGAGAAAGGCTTTTCATTTCAATGTGAAATATCCAAATTATTTCAACATTACAATGAGCAATTAGTTTGCAGAATCTGCAAACATTTAAATGTAGTGTCAGGAGTGTTTATTAACAGTTAACAATATTACCTTCAGGAAATACACAAAGGCCAAGGTTAGTCGAGTTTCACTTGGACAATTTATTTAATACATGGGTTTTGGCAGACCCAGTTATTATGAAATATAGGAGAACTCTCACTTTAACTATGCCTGAACTGCCAGCAAATGCAAATAAGTACATGCTCCATTAAATTAAATGTCATCCAACATTTATCAAATATTGTCTTAGTTACAGTTTGATACCTATCTAAATTCATATTCGAGCAAAACTAGGCCCCGAAAGTGCGTTTGTGGCTCTGCACCTCCAGAAGTGAGTTCAAAAATCCTGCAGCTCATGAGAACTGCCACAATAACTCTTAATATTTTCTTGTGACAAAAAAAAAATCAAGTTTACTTCAATATATTTTCAAATATTTACTGGAAGTAATGTACAAGAAAAAAATACTATACAAAATCGTCTCTTGGACAACTGCACCTCACACCCTTACAATGGTGGAGTTATATTTAATTGGTAACTAATCTAGAACGATTCTCCAGTTGTACAAACCATTAGGTTCAGATATATTTTACAAAGGTTTTTTTTTTTTCCTATTTCCCTCTTTTGGCATTTAACCTACAGCCTCATCTGAAATAAGTGATACCTTCTTCACTTGTTTATAAGTTTAAATCACACCAAAAAAAGTTTAACCCTAAAATCTTCAAGGAATTGCAAGAATTTACAGGAATGGATACTATACAAATTGACCGCTGGACTAACAAAAAAAAAAAAAAGATGGAGATTATGCTCGGGAGTGGTGAAAACGAGGTAGAAAAGGACAAACACGAAGAGAGTTAATCTGGTCTCACCGGAAAAGGGATATTTTTGCATAAGAAAAAGACACCTACCCTCACCCCCACCCCCACCCCATAAGTTAAGTTAATGTGATCAAAATAACTTTGGGATCAATTATTAGCACAGTTTTGAGAGAAAGACGCGCTCACTGATAAGGGAAAAAAACTAGAAGTGAAACAAAGAGGAAGGCTGCTTTCTTCCCCCTTACTTTTATAGTATTTTTTTTTAATGACAAAAACAATAAAGAAGGCTGTTGCAGCGATTCGCCAAGACTACCCTTTGCTGAAACTTGCCTTGGTTCCACCTCAGGGAACAAAGAGAAAGAGGCAGGGCTGACGCTGGAAAAGCTAAAATCTGCAAACTCTTGGGTCTAGGTGCTGCCAGACCCGCACCCCACCGAGCTTCGACCACCTGCGCCGGGCGCGCTGCGGGAGCAGCAGCCCAGCTGGGCCCTCTTTAGCAGAGACGCCCAGAACTGCGGTTCTGGAACCGAGTCGCTGCCATGGCTGAGATTCCCTGCCCGGCCTCCTGCCTCACCCTTGCCACCTCTCCAACTCAAGCTTGCTCAGCCTAGTTGTTCCCGCCAGCGCGGAAGCTCGAGGTCTCCCAGGCACTACATTCGTCCAGATCTAACTTAAGCGTCCGCTGCCTTCTAAAAGTTAGGGCAACCTGGAATGGAGGAGGGAAGCGAAGGGGCACAGGTTCGAGCTGCACTTGAAAGCCAGGGCCTGGGATATTGATGCGTATTACTTACATGTCCATATCCCTTCACAAAGTTAAGTCAGAGGAAAGAGAGACAAGACACACAGAAAGAGAGCGAGCGAAAGAGAGCGCGCAGGGTGCAGTGGAGAGAGGCTGGAGTCGAGGCCAGGACAGACAAGGACCAAGCGGTCCCAAGTGGGAGGAAGTGGGAGAGTGGTGCGGGGCGAGCTGTGTCACTCTAGGCCGTTGCGGTGCCCGGGCTCAGGGGGCTGCAGCAGCTCCGGGGAGTGGCAGGGCGGACTGCCTGCGGCGCTGTGCTCGCTGTCGGTGTCGCTTCCCTTCTTGCCACCGCTGCCCGATCCCGCAGAGCCGCCGCCGCCGCCGCCGCTGTGCGTCTTCACGTGCTTGCTGAGGTGGTCGCTACGCATGAAGCGCTTGTTGCAGACCGGGCAGGCGAAGCGCTTCTCGCCGGTGTGGGTCCGCAGGTGCCGCTGCAGCTCGTCGGAGCGCGTGAAGCGCTTACCGCAGAAGAGCCAGTTGCACACGAAGGGCCGTTCGCCCGTGTGCCAGCGCAGGTGCGCCTTGAGGTGCGACGTCTTACCGTACACCTTCCCGCAGCCAGGGATGTGGCAACTGTGCAGGCCCTTGCGACGCAAGCTTGCCCCGGCTGGCCCCAGCCGCTCTGCCTCCTGGCAGTTGGGGCAGTCGCAAGTGGCTCGGCCAGAGTAGCGGCGGGCGGAGGAACGCGGGGAGCCCCCCAGCGGCGCCGACGGCCCAGCGCTGAGCATGGAGCTCCCGGCGCCCGCCAGCGGAGATGGGGCCGAGTCCGGGTAGGAGCCCGGCAGAACTGGCTTGAAGCCGTCCATGAGGTGCTGCCCCGCGGGGCTGAGCAGGTGCGAGGAGGCGCCGCTGCTGAAGGCCGAGTGACTCAGGCCTGAGTAATCCGAGTTGTAGCCTCCGAGCGGCGAATGCAGCGAGGTCTGGAGCCCCCCGGCTGCGGGGTGCAGCGAGCCCGGCAGCGCCGCCGCGCCATTCGGGTTCTGCACGTCGATCCAGCCTGCGCCCACGTCCCACCAGCTGGAGGCGCCGGCAGAGCCCACGTCGCCCGCGGCCCCCAGGCCGGGGTGCGAGGGCTTAAACCACGACTCGTATGGGTGCGCCATGCCCACGCGCGGGTAGATACCCTGCAGTCCGTCCACCGAGGTGTGCACCTTGGAGATGAACACCGGTTGGTGGGAGCCGTCCTGCGAGTGTGCGGAGGAGCCTCCGCCGCCACCCCCGCCGCCGCCGCCGCTGCCCCCTGAGACGCCAGGGGCCTGGAACACAGAGTAGTCGTTGGCGAAGGGCGAGCTGGACGCGGCGGCCGCGGCAGCAGCAGCGGCGGCGGCGGCGCTGCTGGAGGTGAGGGAGAAGGCGCTGGAGCCCGGCGAGCCGCCGCAGCTGAATGAGTCGGACACCAGGGCCGCGGCCGCCGCCGCCGCCGCCGCGGCCGCCGCGGCAGCCGAAGACGTGCCGCCGTTCCTGGAGGCCCCAGACACTCCGAAGCTTGAGAGACTGGAACCCACTACGTTGCAGCTGCCGGAAGAAGAGGATGAGGATCTTTTCCAAGGGTGGAAGCCTTTGCCGAAGGAAGAAGTGCTGTCCGAGAGGGAGGAGGGAGACGGGCTGGGGCTGCCGATCTTATTACAGGTAGCTGCAAGCATGGCCAGAGGAGTGGATCCCAACCTCGGTTCTTCCTGCAAGGAGAGGAGAAGGATGGGGGAGGGGTGGTGGGCAAAGGGTCGGTGGGGGAGGGAGGGAAGATATCTGCATTAGTCCTCTGGTGGCTTCCAAAACGCCCCACTGCACCCCATCTCTCGCTGCAGTGCGCAGCCACCAACTCACCTGGCACCCCCAGCAGCCCCGGCGCCCGGCTGCTTCCTACTCTACAGGAGGGGACAAGTTTGGCTGCCGGCGTCTGATTCGGGAGCAAGGCGCCACGCTACAGAAGAGTTTGACAAGTATTCTCACCTAAAACAACACTCTTGTGCACACAGGCCCCAGACACTTTGAAACAAACAAGCAAAAAGTCCAAATTGGGGACGAAGGAAGTTTCCTTTGCCGAGATGCCTGGGGAAAAAACCATTGGATTGCTTTTAAGAGCGTTTCCCCTGCAATCCAGAGAGAGTTTTGAAAATACTGTTCCGGTCCCTCCAAACCCATGCTGGGTTGCTTCTCCCAGACCCAAAGAGGTCAAACTGTAAGGACTCACAAGCTCTTCTTTTTTTCTTTTATTTTTAAAAGTAAATATTAGTAAATATAATTAGTAAAATAAGACGAGTTCAACATACCTGCAAGACAAGGCGGGCTGAGGAATTTTTTAAGGGAAAGGGGAGACTGCAATTTGCCCAAGAAGAAAAACTTGCTCTCTTTACCCCCGAAATCGTCGCATGTAAAATGGGATGCGCGCAGGACTCCCGGGCCGGGAGCGGCCAGGCGCTGCGAGATGGCTTGTCTAAAATGCCCTTCGAACCTTTTCCTGTGCTGAAAAAAGTGACTCGGCCCCCCTCTCCCCCTCTTTCTTTTCTCCAAACTCACTTGTATTTAAAGAGGGGGGGGAGCTCTCAATAGAGAGACTGATAGCCCGTGGCCTGGCCGGGGCGACTTTAACCCCCTCCAATCGGCAATAAAAGGAAACTAATTAAACCAGCAAGAGAAAATCCTGAGACTCACCCCTAGAAGTGAAGTTGCCATCACACAAAAGTGCCCTCCTCCTCTCAGAGGATCTTTTTTATATTGATAAATCAGAGGCAGTGTTTTTTTTAGAGGTGTGCAATACAATGATCAGTTCCGCCCATTCCACCACAATTGTAGCTCCCTCTCCGGCTTTGAAGTGCCGCGGAGGCGCGGCCAGCCAATCTGCGGCCTCGCCGGGCCGCGCCGCGCGCGCGCCGTGAGGTCATCGGCGCCGCCGCCGGCCACGGCGGGCGCGGGGGGGGGGGGGGGGGGGGCGCAGTGAGCAGGAGGGGGCGGGGGTGACTGCGCGTGTTATAAAGTGTGTGTGTGTGTGTGTGTGTGTGTAACACTGTAACGGCGAGTGTGACCAAGCCGAGGAGAGGACAGTGCAAAGATGGGGCGGGGGACTGTGACATTGTGATAAGATGGGGAAAACAATAGGTAGGGCAGAAAAAAAAAAAGGTGTTGTATATGACAGTGTAACTGCGTGTGCGACAAAGGGGGTGCGTAGAGGGACTGAGCTGGAGAGTGGTGAGGGAAGAGTGCGAGTGAACTGTCTTGTAACTGAGTCCGACAGACCTAGAGAGTGAGAAGGGACTGAGTGGCAAAGTGGAGGGAGGGGGAGAGGTGTGTGAGTGTGTTTGGTGTGGGTGGAGAAGGAGGGGTGCGAATGTGTGCGTTTGTGAGAGGAGGGAGGGGGTATATGTGTTCATGCGTGTGTGTGTCTCTGTGTGTGTGTGAGTGTGCGCGCGCGCGCACTAAAACTGGGGGTGGGGAATAGGAACTAGACAATAAAGTGTACGTGCGTAAGAGAGATTGGGAGAGTGAAACTGCGAAGTTGAGTGAGACTGAGTAAATAATTGTCTCAAACGCTACCACTGTTACCAACTTCCTCTGGCTCCTTAAACATTTTTTCTTCTTCTTCTTCTCCTTCGTTTTCCCTCCTTACTTTTTTGGACTCCGTCACTCTATATACGTGTATTTTTTTAAAAAAAAATCTTAATACTTATCTTTCCCTTCCCAGCTCTCCAGCTAAACTTAAAAAGTTTGGAAGGCTGAGGGGTATTTTTAGGGGTGAGGTGAGGCGTGTGCGCGCCTGAGCCCACGAGTTGTTCCTTTGATGTGGTGGCTTCCCCCCCACTCCCCTCCCTGAGGTGGGATTCTGCTTTGGAAGTGCACGACTCTAGGGGAGGAGGTGTGTTTGTCCCGTGGGGTTGAGTACATTTCAATACAAAAGGATTCGATAGAGGAGGGAGTAAGAAAAGGGATTGGGGGGATGGGGTGTTGAGGAACCTTTAACAGAATTTTAGAATTTTCACATGAAATCCCCTGCCTCCTCCTGAGGGGTGGTGGTGGAGATTTTGACTGAAATTTGTGGGTTTAATTTATGTAACCATAGAGACAAGCTTCTGACAAATCTTTGACCACATTTATGGAGGCATCTGTGTTAGATAATGTTTGAGCCAGAGATCTAGGAGTGTGTTTATGTCATATGTACAGTTGGTTCAAATTTGGTAGTATTTAGTCTCTTATTTGGTATTTGTGATATTATTTGCCTTCAAAATTGCCATTCCAATTTTCCTGCCACCACAAGGGAATTTCTCAAAGCATAGACAACCCAATACCAGTTAGCAAAAAGTCTGGAGCCTTTGCAGCCCTATTGAATATTCATGTTTTGAAAAACCACAGAAAAACCACAGTAATTCATAGTTTTAAGCAGTTGGGAATGCTCTCAGACATCTTATTTTAAGGTGGAATTGATTAGAATGTGACTAGCTGGGAGAGCTGTTCTGTTTTGACTGGAGGAACGTTGTTATTTTATTGTTGTTGTCGAACCTTCCTCAAGTGGATCACAGCTTCTGGAGATGTCAGAAAATCCTCCTGGGGTTTACTGAACTCCAAAGTCAGTTTCTGTAAAAAAAAAAAAAAAAAAAAGATTGCACCGAGCAGAGTTGAGACTGATGTTTGCAGTGTGAGAGTTGTATTTCTGACCCCTTTTTAACATGTGGGGATATTGACTGTACATCATATCTATTGATTAAGGGGATAAGGTACACTCTCATACTTTGAAGTAAGTGTGAACTAAATTAATGAACTGCTTTCTTTCTCTGAAGGCTGACGCTTACCATAAATGTCGTGTTTCTCCCTGCAAGCCGCTCTGAATGATTTTAGCGTGTTGAGAAGGCGTGACAGGCCAGCCCAGAAGGAGGAAGGGGTGGGGGAAGGAGGGAACTGCGTTTAACAAATAAAAGAGAATTAACTTCATTGCTTTGGTCTCCTTCTATAATGATATTCATTTTAAGGACCTAATATACAGTTGTTTAAATTTGAGGTTTAATTCTAATCAATACCATTACCCTCAAAGGTGGAGGGGGAAAAAGCTTGAAGGAAGACTCCCTTCTATGAATAGTTATTTTATCTTTTTATTCTCCTATCTTCTGGAAGGAAGAGAGGGAGGACTATTAAAAGTTAAATGCTAATTCTGAGAGTAAACAGAGGCGTTAACCACTGTTTCCTCAAAAATGTCAGGAATTAGAAAAACTCAGCATCGTGTGACAATTTTTAGCTACCTAATTGTAAGATTATTCATTCGTATAAATTAACTTTAGAATCATGTCATTCTTTCAGTGATAATGAATCATATAACATTGGTGTGGATTTAGTTTCTCTTAGCTTACTGCTTGTGGGTATTTTCAAAGGCTTGTATGTGCAGCTTTCTTCATTAGAAATAATTATTTGTGTGTATGTTCCATTTACTCCCATTATAAACGTGAGGTGTTTATTTTATTTCATAGTAACATTAGCCAAAGGTTTTTTTCCCCCTAATACTACTCCCTTTGTGCCCCCCCCCAAAGAAGTGGTTAGTGTTTGTGTCGTAAGGTATAAGGCATCAGAGTTCAAAAGGAAAAACAAAGAGAATGTTATAACTGACCAAAAATCAAAACCATCCTCACTTCGAATCTAGTTTAAATGAAACTGGTCTTAATGACAGCGCTTTCTCCACTTTATAGCAGTGACCCTACCCTGCTTGAATCTGTCCCACATGAGAGAACAACTGTAGTCTGTGGCAGATTTAACTAACATGGCTAAGCAGTTCAGGGTAGAGTTTATTTTACCTTTTATGATACTGATCATTACTCCTGAATATTATACCATAATAATGTTTAGATATTTGGAGAAAGAAGGGGAATAAAGATAGGAAGGAAGTACAGGCTTTCTATCATCAATTAAAAGTTTCCCCTATGAAACATATGAAGTTTAATGTGCTGGCAGAGAGAGGGGTAGATGGATATTCTGCTGTTTCTTGCAAACCTGTGGGATCCACTATCAATAAAGCTAAAATCTATTAGCATTCTGTATGCATCTGCAGCATAAATTTCATTTGAATTTCAAATTTAATAAACCAGGAGGTTTTTAATCATCCCTGGTTTTATTTGTTTGATATTAACATGCTTATTGACCGGGTCTGGTGACCAGTTTGATCATTACAGGACAGCAAAAAGTTAATTAAAACGACCACAGCCCCTTAATCATATCATCTGTCTCATCCATGTCGCTCTCTTTATTACCGGTGATGATGGATAGTCTCCCAGATTAATTTCTCTGTTTCTTCGATTTGGACAACAGCTTTTGGGACCTAATTTACATCCTGGGAACAACTTGCTCAAGTATATCTAACACCTTGCAGCTACAATATACATCAACATCTCCTTAGATGGAGCGGAGAAAGGGAGCTTTTTTGCAGGCGGGTTTTGAAGACTAATCAATGCTCGGATCTGGAGCTCTTACGCTTACACAACCAAAGAAACAGAAGGTCCTTCCTAAAAGCAAATTAAAGGCCTCGATCCCTGCTTTTCCTTTTAGGGGCGGAGGGGTGGGCGAGTAAAATATGCCTCTGCTGCTTGGTCAGTAGATTAAAATGTGTAGATACAGCGACAAGTAAATAAAGCCATTTGTAACCATTAAATACAATTAGGCATTTATAGTGGAAGACATCAAAGTTATTCAGGCTTTCAAGTGTCCGACAACGCGTCTACACACCAAATACAGTTTTGAACGTAAGCGTGATCGGGTATATATAAAGTGGTTAAAAAAAAAACCACCTAATGGCCGGGAAATACACATGAACTATGGTGCGTACCTCTGCTGGGTACTTATAATCCCGCTCTCAGCTTCTGGGTTTCTGGAGTGTGGATAGGGACACGCAAGAAGACCTGCGTGTGACCGCCGCCCGCCGAGTGAACGATACAAGCGGTGCGTCCCTGGCAGGAGCCTCTCCCAAGATGGGAAGACTGTCCCCAACCCCTGACCACCGCGCTAGGGATATGTCGGCTACTAAATAAGGCATGAAGAGAGACAGCTAGAGAGCTGTGCGCCGCTGCCGGCTGCGGGGAAGAGCGGGCTGAGACAGGTTGAGGGGTTTCTTCGTTGGGAGCTCTCTGGTCAAAGTTACTTTCCTATTGCGGGGAGGGGGGAAACCCTGGCCAGCCCTGGACCTGTGGATTCCTGAGAGGTGCCCCTCTATGGTCCATCCCTGCTTTCGGGTGGCTTTACTAAGTTGCCTAACATTTCCTGGGAAGGGAGGTAATAAAAGCCCCTCGCTGGTGGCAGATTGTTGAGCCGTAGGTGGGAAGGGATCAGTAGGCTAGAGCTCAGAAAGGGCTGTATTTTCCTGATTGGAAAATGGGAACTTCCACACTGAACAATGGCCCCTATTAGTGAGGTTATTGGGTTTCAAACTGTCCAGCCACATTTACAGCCGAGTCCTTACTTTCCTGGTACTGCTTAATTGGATGCATTTGTTGACCACAGGGAAGCAATAGTGACTCTTGATCTACTTGCCTAGGAGCTCCTTGTGAGTGTACAGAACTACCTTGGTGATGCTTAAGAAATGAGAGCGACTATTGCTTTTCTTTTTTTCTTAATTGACTCAATTTTTTTCTTCCATTTCTCCTTAATATTTACTTTTTTTTTTCTTCTCTGCAACTTAAAGACGTCCAAAAGTTAGGGACAGTTTAATTAAAAGAGATTTACCTATCTAGCTTAGGATATTGGCAGCTTTGGTTTCCTTTAGCTCTAGCATTCTAATTGCAAATATTTAGAAGACAAGGAGGAATTTCCCCATATATATTTTTATATAAAATTATTTTAGCACCTAGGTTAAGTTCAAAGATAGAAAAATGTGATATTTACCAAAATAGATATTTGAAATCTCCAATCTATGTGTGTAGCCTATATTAAAGGAAGAAAGCAAAACACATTTTCCTATTTATTATCTACATGTATAATCATATCTTCATACTATGTTAACATGGCCTTGTGCTAGTTTTACAAGCAGGAATATACTCCATGATATATTTCATATTTATCTCTCTGCCAGTCCATAGATGAAATTGATAATTCTACAGCACTTCATCATGTAAATGAAGGAAAGAGAGTTTGCTCATTTGGGGTGAGTGGTGTGTGTATGCCTGTTCGTGTGCAAAGCAAGAGAGAAAAAGAGAAGCTGAGACATTCAGATGAGTGTGTCTAATTTTTTTCTAGAATAGATTTATTTCAGCTGTTTTCTTTTGATATTATATATTACTTTCTCACAGCTAATGTGCAGAGTTAAAAACTACTAAATTCTTATCCTCAACACTATTGATTTCTTTTCATTCTGTTCTGTTACTAGAGGAGGTAATGCTCCCAGATTACCCAGTCGGCTCCTCCAGACGGTTGACAATTGCAGTTGCAGTTTCAGGAAGATAAATGTTACTTTGGGAATTGTGTTTAATTACAAATAATCTAGGAGCTGCTCCAGGTCTCTGGGTTTAACCACACATGTGTTCAAATCATTGTACAAGGTTTACAAATGGGTGATATTTGTGAAAGGGGATAGGATTCACTTTCTAAAGCCAGGGGACAAACTAGGATGCACTCACTTGGGGTTTGTGATTAGATCCTTAGTGATAACATAGATCAAAATAACAACCATCAAAAAGAAGTGTGGGACTCAGAGTACATGAAAGTCTAAAAAACAGTGTTCACTGGAGTTTACTTCCAGGTCAACTTTATTAAAATGAAAACCTGAAAATAAGCCATTCTTTGAATTTTTAAAATCCCTTTCATAAATCCATCTGTGTATGGAATATTTTTGCTCATATGCGTGGATTTTCTTTACACCTTTTTTCCTGCAGGAAGTTTTGCAGATTTACCCCGAAATAGATTAATGTTTATTTTTTTTACAGTTCCTCTTGTAATTCAACTGCTACCTTTGTGTGTATGTGTGTGATTCTTTGCTTATATGGCAGCTCAATTAGTGTTGTTTGTGTGTGTGTGCTCGTTTTTTCTAATAGTCTTATTAACAAGAAAAAAGGTGGCGAACAGGTTATTCTCTTAACCTGACCTGGCTGTAAGAGTAAGATGAGCAGCACTGAACAGATGTCCCCATTTAAGCCGTTCTTTTCCCACATGCCTGCTGGAGATTGCAGGCGCGCAGGAAGCTCGCTTCAAACCTGGCCCATTTCAGGCCATAATGGCCACGTTATTTCGGCCCAGTGAACACGAACAAAATCGCGTGCTTTAGAATCATTCGACTCTGAGTCCAGGAAAAGCAGGGGGTGTGGTGGCAGTGGGGGTGGCTAGGGAGGGGTGTATGTGGAGGGGGGCGATTTCATCTCGGATCGCAGGAAGAGAACTTGCTCAAAAGAATTTTTCCCCTGCAAATATGGTATAATTTACAGCGCAACTTAATAATCCGAGGGGCAATGCAAAAGCCCTTTGCGTTGTAAACCGCTTCTAATTACCTGCCAGAGCAATTAGCTGACTATCACGAAGAAATTAGATCGCTCAATGTAGCATAAATAATGCGAATAATTTTGTAAGAAGAATGGAAAGCGAGACCTGGTGTTTCTTTATAAGGAAATAACACCTCGTACTGTACGAGCCCTCCATGAACACATATTAATGTCTAGGCATGCATGGCAATGAGTCCGAGCAGGAGCCCTCTGGCTGCAGTTCAGCACTTTTTCCGTTTACGTATGCGGGGTGAAAGTCGGCTTCCAGGCGTTCGATCTCCAGCCTTCCAGCTCACAGTAATTAACACATAGCGACTTCAATGGGAAAACCTGTTTTCCAGATGATTTTTACAATGCAGCTTTATGTCTCATTTGGCAGTTTAAATAGCTGGAGTTGTTTTCTGGCTTCATCTCTACTATCATCTGTTGAGCATATTTTGCTTAGAATATTGAATCCCAACCAAAACTTAGGTGCAGGCTTTTGATGACTTTTTATTTTCTTAAGAAGTGGGGCTATCAAGCAACCACTATGGAGAACACTAAGGCAAAGAATTCTTGTGAGGATGTGCAAGTGCTAGCAGATATCTGTTTTCCTAAATGAATTTGCGAAGCATATTGAAATGGGTTTTTTTGTGTGTGTGCTTCACTTTATTTCTTTTTAATTTAAAATCTACCCTAATCATATATTAAATTTAGCTCATTTCTCTTGACTGGTGTTTTCTATATAAAAGTTCAAATGGTGAGTTCACACATTTCTTGGCAAAGCAAGTCAAGGGTAAAGCTAAAACCCAATTTTGGAGGAAAGCTGACAGTGCAATAAGGTGTCTGAGAACATCATCGAGCCCTTTGAAATTTACTAGGTTTGTAAATTACCAGTGGGAATACATCTTCAAAACCTGTTTGAAAAAAGTATGTGGGCCAACACCTACCCGCCCCCTGCCCCCCAAACCATACACATCAGGAGAAGCTGTTGCCCGCAACTCTACAGCTTTTTGATGCCGCCAAGGGAAGGGAGTCAAGAGCCCCTTTTTTCTTGGTAATCTAGGTAGGTCATACATTTGGCTTAAATTGAATCAGCCAGGAGAACTTCCCTGGAAATCGAACTGTACTGTATGTCAGTGTTGGTCACAGCAGCGGGTGCGGTACGAATTCGGGCTTTGCTTAGTGCTTGATAGCTATCCGGGTGAATTCCGCCTCTCACAGCTGTAAGAGTCTGGAGCTGGCGCCCCCGCTCCCGTCTCCCCCACCCCAACCCCCGCCGTCCTGCTCCCAACTCATCCCAAAACATTGAAAGCTGAACCCCGGGACATTTAAAAAAAAAAAAAAACATTTTTCTCGACTGACTTCAATGAGTTTTGCAGGACTTCACAATGATCTTGGCCAGACTGGCAGCACCCGCCCAGTTTTTTCTCCCTATGAAAACTTCGATGGCTTTGCTCATGGCTGGACAGTTCTAGACACAAACTGAGAGAATCCAGGTGATTAAATTCGTCAATCTAGACTACAAATAGGGTTACTTGTGCGTGTGGCCTCATGTGTAAGCAGTCATCTACCCTTAAGAGGTAATAGCCACCTTAGGCTCATTCCCACCAGAGTTTAGGGCTACTAGGAAGAGAGGGAGCAGTGCATATGTCCACAAAAAGGGGGACCCACTTGGCAGAAACCACCTCCACTTTAGAAGGTGTGAGAAATAAAATACCCACATACACTGCCAGAAACCTTTAATGTGCTGTGCTAATCACTGGGATTAAGGGTTTCCACATTCCTCATTACCAAGCCCCCTCTTCCAATTCCAGACAAAAACTCCCATCTAGATAGAACAAGAAACAGATTTTTTATTTAAGTCTTGACAAGTCTCAACACCGGTATTCAGCATAGGTTACTTTTTAAGGGGAAATAAAACATTCTTGCTTATGAATTCTGGAAAAGTAATAAATGTTCAGATAATTTCCCACAATATCAATAGAACATTCCAACTTGCTGAATTGTTTCAAAGCTTCGTTTTCAAGGAACATTTTGCATAACCTCCTTCACCAATTGGATATGAAGATTCTTCATTTTGAATGACCCTGCAGGCCACCAAGAGTCTGCCCCATATTAATACAAAACTAGAACCAGGAGTGCAGGTTTTAGAGCTGGGAGAGAGGATGGAATTTTTCTTCTTGCAGTGTCTGCACTTAACCCCCCAGGAGACAATGTCATTCCTCTTTCCCTCTCCTTTGTCTTTATTGAAATGAACCTCTTGCTCTTTTTTTTTTTTTCTGTTTTTCCCCCTTTTTGTTGGGGGGGGCGTTCCTCAAGGCAAAAGGATTACATTGATTATTGTCATGTTTGTAATTGCTTTAAAAATGTTTTTTAGTGGGGCCTCATAGGCAAACACATGGTCTTTGATCAACACTGAAGAAAGCAAACATTGAAGAACCCAAACCCACAACTTTAGAGTCTACACTTGGCATTTATGACCCTGAAATGGAATGTCCATTACCTTCAAAAGGGCAGCTATTAAGAACAGAAAGATCTCGAATTTTTCTGTAGATGGTGCTTCTGAAGTATCCTAATCTGGACATGAGGTTCCCCCCTCCCTAGTCATAAAGTTGGAAAAAACAGTTGTGGTCAAATGAAAAGATTTTAACTAATACTGTCTAATGACAATTTATTTGAAGCTCTATAGATAAAATGTGGGAAGAGCTAATAAATCCCCTATGATAACTTTTTCCTTTGGTTCCGTAAATCCTCTAGGCTTCGATGACAAAAGAAAAAAAGTGATTTCTATAATTTTGGCACATTTACTAAATGGAACTCTAAGAACTCTAAGTAGATAATTTAGGGTCAAAGTCAAATTAAAAAAATGCTTTGGGGGTTGATTGCCCCCCCCCCCAAAAAAAACACCTGCACTATTTTTTTATTGATTTTGATTGGTATTACATAATTAAAAAGTATCCTGCTGTATTTGTGTTTTAATTGACATTAGCACATTTACCTAAAAATAGGTTAATTAATAGTATTTAAAACTTCAAAATAAGCCTTGGAGGTTAACAAATAATTTTATTAGGTGATTTGCCAGTTGATTTATCAACCAAACTCAAAAACACTTTCTTAACTTAAGCTCCCATAATCAGAATTTCCTTCCGCTTCGCTTCCTCAGTCAAGATTTGGGAACAGAAATTCCGAAATAGTTAGAAATGGGAGGGTAAATTGTAGGTTTAGAAGTCTGCGGGAGGAAATTACAACCCGAGGCTGACTTTAAAAAGGCCTGGTGCGCCCCAGTTCATAGCCCAGTTGGAAGGGAGAAACTTGAGGACAGAGTGTATCAAAATCACTTAACACATCAGCTCTACCACGCTTCTCTCAGGGACAGGGCCCACCGAAACCGCTGCGGATACAAGGAACAACGAGGAGCGGCGCTTTCCCGAGGTTAATCGTCCAGAGAACTTCACCAGGGGACCCGCTTTCGATTTCATGTATACGAGGTTGTTTTGCCATACGGACTCACCAATGATCTGGTAACCCCGTTTCCATGCTATAACCATCTAAGATAGTAGACGAGAGACTGGCCACGGAAAACGCAAGGCAAACGCCAAGAGATGGGGAAGCGGGTACTAAAGGAAGTGACAGCTAGCCTCCCGCATCACATCTACCCTCAGTGGTGGCAACCAATCAGTTCCCTGGAACTGAAGCTTTGCAAGAAGACATTCAGCCTAATACTCTATCTTAAGAGGAACTAGAATAAAATGTGAGGAGTGGGCCACTTTCCCCACCAGTCGCGATCGGAAAGGCCTGAATGACTGCGGTCTGTATCGCAGTCAGAGCGAAGAGTGGCAGTTCTAGACCAGGACCGTCGGGTTTCCGGTAGTCTATCCGGAGCCTGGAGTGGGGATCTCCTTCAACAGAGCCACAGATAGTTTCCGTACCCAGCAGTCACAATATTTGCACTCCCTTTTCTTCCCCGCTCGCCAACCCCTCCCTTTCCTTCCTCTTCCTCCTCACCTCCCACCCCTATTCTCACCCACCGCGGGCAGGACAGCCGCGCGGCCCATGGCACTTCTGGACCCCAGCGCAGGTCGCCCGCCGGGGGGCACACGCGTCCCCGCCCGCCCGCGCGGCCCGGGCAGAGACGGCCCCGGATGCGGGAGGCGGAGGCGCGGGCGCCAGGCTCCGCCGCGGCCCGGCCCAGCCCCGCCCCGCCCCACCCTCTGGCCCTCCCCTCCGCTTAGCCGAGCTCTCCCGCCGAGCTCCGCCACTGGCCCCGCACTCCGCCTGGCCCCGACGCCTGGCCTCCGAGGATCCCCGGCCTCATCGGCCGCACCAGCTCCCGCCAAGGGGGAGGCACCACCCCGCCCTGGGGCGGTTGTTTCGCGCGGCCTCCAGCGTCCTCCACAAAAGCCCCTTTCCTGCAGACCCGGCAGGACTGGAGTCGGGTGCGCGGCGGCTCCCCACCCCAGCACTCAGCCGCCCGCCCCGCTCCTCCTCCTTCCCTCCCCTGTCCCTCCCCCTCTCCCACCCCCCCGAGGGTTCGCACACCCCGCGGGCGGGAAGGTGCCGCCCTCGGGGCGGACAAAGGGGCAGGCGGGGCGGGAGGGGGCTGTGGCCGGCACGCGCTCACGCGGGAGGGGCCCGCCGCGCCCCGGGCCGCAGACCTGACACCTGCTGTGCAGCCTGCGCGGCCTGGGGCGGAGGGAAGCGGGCAGTGGGCGTGGGGGTGCGAGTGCAGGGGCGTGTGTGCGGAGGGGGTCGCGGACCGGTCAGGCAACCAGGGACCTACACCACCGGGGCAATTGCAGAACCTGCTGCTTCGATAGCCTCTCCCTCGGGTCTTCATTGGACTTTAAAGCTCTTTTAGAAAATTTATATTCTCGGTTTTCTGTCAGCAGTTACATATAGGACTCACCCAAAGGGCTAGTAACACCGTACATGCTCGGCCCAACTCCAGAGTTTCTCTTTAAGTCGGTCTGGGGGAAAGGGGTCTGGTCATTAGCATTTCTAACAAGTTCCGGGGTGAGGGTGGTGCAGCAGAACCGGGTACCACCCTGAGATTCACTGTTGTGTTATGCATTCCTTACAATCCTTTTACTGAAGCGGTGAAGAGAGGACCTCCCACAGGGATTTTTTTTTTTTTTTTAACTTCTTTGGAAGATAAGTTCTACATTCAATAGGAACAGAATTTTCTCTCCAGAAGCTCTAAGTTTGAGACTGATGAAATGCTGGCGATAAGTCCCATGCTACTGATGCTGGAGCAAACAAGGCTGTAGAGAAGTGGACCAGAGAAAGTCAAAGTCCAACTTGTTATTTCCCTTCCTAAAAGAGCCAGAACCAGGGTGTTGGGTCTCACCTCCTGGGAACAAATACCAAAGAAGTAACTCCCTTTTGACTTAATGACAATATCTTGCCTTCTCTGTAAACCTTTAAAAATTTTCCAACCCTATCACCTGCATACATTTTATGCTTTTATAGCTCACAAAAGGAACTAGAAAATTTAAAAACAATAGAACTAAATGACAGAAAAGAGATTTAAATGGAACTTTTTAAAAAAGCCACAATTTTACAATTGAAAAATTCTCTTGATGTTAAAAAAATACATACTTAAGAATATAATTAACTTTATCAATTTAAATGCACCCCTGTCCTCTCAAGTCTAATTTCTCTAAAAAATCGTTTGAAAATCCAATGGCAAAATATATCTTGGCATTTCAATCCAGTGAGAGTTGAGGAAAACTACCCCAAAAGACTCACTAAACTTTTCTTATCCCCAGTGGGCGGTGTTAATCATGTACTTTCAGCCTAGTAGTTTTCATTGTCAAATACTTGGGTTCTCTCAAAGGGAAGAAAGTTGGGGACTTGAATTCACTGTTTTTTTAAGAGGAGATTAAACACAAAATCGATTTAATGGAGCATCTGTAATCTTAAATACAAGAAGTCAAGAGCTAAAGCTATAATAGAAAGGTTAGCTTTCCTCCATTGTTCCCGCAATCTAACTCATATTTTTGGAACTTAATTATCAATGAAAGCTACCACATCAATGCAATACAGTATAGGCAAATTACAAGACCTTTTTACTTCTCCCAACTGGGTTTAAATTGCAAATCTTAACACCGAACAGTGTGCTTTTGGCATTGAATATTCAATACAGTGAAATGTGTTTTAAGTGAACCACCCAAGGGCCCAGGAACATTTGCTTAATAATGATACTTTGCAATTCTATAGGGCCTTTCAGGCAAGGATCTCAAGTGGAATGCTCTTTAACTATACCCTGCATGGGAAACCTTGGGAATATTTTTAAAGTGCTCACTTAAGGCCTATTGGAAAGAATCTTTTAGTATAGATTTCACAGTATGGTTTTAAGAAATGAGGTACTGCAGAATTTTCAGTTTCAGGCATATCATATTCATGGGGGTTTGATGGATACTGAATATTTATTAGTTATTTTATGTGAAAACTAAAATGTACATTTCCCTCAACTTTTTATTTTGAAAAATTTCAAACCTACAGAAAAGTTGCAATAATGGTACAACAAAACATTTAATTTAAAAAGAACACTTATATTCCTTTAGGTTCACCAGTTGTTAACATTTTGTTACAATTGCTTAGGTTTTCTCTACATAGACAGACATGGATCTATTATATATGGGTAGATATAAGGTTTTGTTTTGTTTTGTTTTTTCTTATTCAGGCACATACACATACTTCTCTTCCCATCCATTTAAAGTGATCATTGCACTTCCTCTTAAATACTGACCCTGACCCAAGAATATTTTCCTATATAATCATAGTGCCAATATAAAGAATACATAACCATTATCCAATATACAGATTATTGTTGCACTTTTATACCATTTTAGTGACTTTATTTTTTTTATTTTTAAAATTATTTTTAGTTATGTGCATGACAGTATAGTGACTTTATTTTTGTGTTCAGACTGTCTATAAATTTCATCAGGGTGGTTCATGAACTCAGGAATAGGAATAATAGAAACAATTCTAAAATACCATTCTATAACAGGCCTCTTGGGATTTTGGATCCTGAGATTCTGATTAAAAAATCGCTATGTAATCAAATTTCAAGATCAACCATTTTGACATGCTTATGCAATATAAGCAGAAAAGTTGTATTTCAATCCAAACTTTTAGAAAATCAATCTGCTTTTACCTTAATTAATATTTGATCTGAAGTATCAGGATGATTGTCCTAATTATCCACTTCATTTTGTTATCTAGTGTAGACTTGACCAAAGTAAAAATAGCATCAGCAGTTAGGTACTTTGAGAAGTGTCTATAGACAATTTACATAAATTTAGCCAAAACTACAATTAATTGGTATAATTATGAATGTCTAGACTTATCCTTTATGGGTAGGTAGAAGTAAGGTCTCTCATTTTTCCCATGGTAACTCCTCTAGCATTAAAGATCCATATTTTTCCTGTGTTGAATATTTTTACATGTTTAATTTTAAAATATTCTCATATGTTTTTATAATACAGACATGTTAATTAAAAGTAATTAGGCAAAGACTATCAAGTACATCTTCTTGTCTCTTACAAGTCCTTGAATTATTATATAACTTAATGTGTGATTTATCCCACTTTTGGAAAAGTATGTAATTACATATTTACCTCTATAGTGATAGTGCCTTGCACTTAATATTCACTCATTAGCATTATTCTCTTTTCCATAAAAAGTCAACATCTAACTGCATGAAATATCTGGAGCTTAAAATCATCTTATAAATAAATGTAGATGAATTTTTGCAGTTTGTTAGGTGTGAAATTCATACAGCTTTTTGTAAAAATTAATGGGAACATTAAATTTTATACATATAATTACTTCCTTGGTCAGAGTCACTGTTATTTTGATTATTTTAAATATAATTTAATGTTTTATTCTTCTGTGGTTCATCTTTTTAAATATGAGTTTTTCATTATTTCAGTAGTCTATCTGTTAAAGCTATTTTTCAAGGCAAAGCAAAAATGTTGTCAGTAGTGTTAATCTTATAAAATAACTGTAGCATGAATTGGTTTAACAGAATTTAAGCTTTAAGAATGCGCAATCGAATTTAGTGAGACCCTGTCTCTAAATAAAATACAAAAAAGGGCTGGGGATATGGTGTACAGGTCTGAATGCCCCTGAGTTCAACTGTTGGTACCAAAAACCCCCCAAAAACCAAAAAGTGCAATCTATACTGTACATTTAGGTTATAATACATGTTTGTAATTTATAATGTAATAATATATTGTAATGTATAATATAATATAATACGTGCTTTTTAAAAATAATATTTATTTTTTAGTTTTATTTAATATCTTTATTTTACATTTACATGTGCTGAGGATCGAACCCAGTGCCTCAGGCATGCTAGGCGAGTACTCTACCACTGAGCCACAATCTCAACACCTATAATACATGCTTTTTTTTTTTTAATTTTTATTAGTTATTGATGGACCTTTATTAACTTATTTTTTTATATGTGGTGCTGAGATTGTGGCTCAGTGGTAGAGTACTCGCCTAGCATGCCTGAGAATAGAACCCAGGGCCTCACACATGCTAGGCAAGTGCTCTACCACTGAGCCACAACCCCCAGCCAATACATGCTTTTTGATAACTACTAATGGCTATTGTCTCTGTTCCTTAGAAATTTGCCATCACTATTTAACTGAAAGGAATTAATATACTTCTAAATAAAATTGATAGGCTTTCTAATACATTTGGAGAAGCTCTGTATTATAATAAAACAGGCACCAAATTATAAACTTGTAAAACTGGCTTCTGTTCTAATTTCACTGATTTTCTGTGTTAGAGAGGTGATGTATCACTGTAATCCACCTGAGCCTCAGTTTTCCTGTTTATAAAATAGGAATATTACTGCTTTGTTAACTCTGAAAGAGTCTCTGAGGGCCCAATTAGATAAAACACATGAATTGTCCTACTTATTGAGCACTGACATATAAGCAATAGATGCCTGATTTTGAGACTTTCACTGTCCAAGGGTAGAAGAGCAAAAAACTACAGAAAGTCACTATCACAACAAATGGTAAAGATTGGAATATGTATTCAGTGAGTTTGTTCAAATCATTATGGACTTACAGAAAGACAACACCAAGTGTCTTTGGTGCACTGTAAGAATATACATGTAACAAATATGGAACATTTTGAATATTAAAATATTGCCTTTTCAGATCTTAGATGGGTAAACCTAAGACAAACCTAGAGCAGTTCTTATTTGAAATATGTGTTAAAAATATGGGCAGAACAACAGCTTGCAACATATACTTATTGAAGTATAAATAGAATTAAAAGGAAGTTGTAAGAGTTCGGGAAAATTCGTTTGTGGTTCTGCTTGGATCATATTCTGAGAACTACTCAGTAAGTACTGCCTTGTACCAATTTCTTATATATACAAAAGACAGCTGTCTTTGAAAAAAAAATTATTGGAGAAAATGGGACTCTGAGACTGTCACCCTCTTTTGTTTGTTGGGGACAAGGTCCTGCCCACTTTGGGGCACTGGCTCTACATCTGTCACTCCATTCACCAGTGAATCTCAGTCAGGACACTACAGCTGTCCTGTTCTTTTCAACGTTTTCTGGGGTGGAAGAGATGGGACAACTGGCTGGCTGACTGGTCAAGGCTTCACATATTCAGCAAGTCTGTACAAGCACTATCATGTAATTGTATTGTTCTCCTCTTTGTTTGTCAAGCAAAACTTTTCCGTTTAAAAGGTCATTGGAATGTTTATTTTACTATGTGTCCCTATTTAATTATTCTACTTTGAATTATATTTGTTAATAAAACAATGGTGTCAAATTGTTAGCCATAATTTATGTCCGGGTGTGCACATGTGTGCATTTGCATAGTCAGAAGGAGTCAGTAAATGGAAGCAGGCAGGAGAATCCAGTTGGAAGGTTCGGACTAGGTTTTCTTCCAAATAAAGACTAATCTGTTGACTTCCCAAATAAGACTGTGGACATAAGCAGAGTCTTTTGTGTTTAGAAGTAGCAGATTCTACTAATTCAGTATTAATGGCTTGGATCTGTCACAGGAACTTGAATGTAGAGAAATCAAATGGTCTTTCTATTGGTTGGTGACTAGACTGGTTCTAGCCAAACTTTCCAGCTTTGATTTGGAATTGGTGGAGATAAGATTCTCTGGCCTTTTTTTTTTTTAAAAAACTGGGTATGGTGTTGAATAAGTGTATGTGTGTACGTGTGTGTGTGTGTGTGTGTGTGTGTGTGTTTGAATTTGTCTTAAACCACCGAAGTAGTTCTGATGGAAAAGTACTACAGTAATTCTAATTTCCAACTCCAGAAATTTAGGTCACTCCACACACGGTTTAGGAATTGAATTCAGAGCCACCAAACAACAATCCACAACCCTACAAAAACATGCAAAACACAAATTATGGAAGAAACATAATTCTGAAAGTTTTTTCCATTTAGAAATTCAAATCTTTTTTTTTTTTAATTTAAGTGAATTTTACCAAATAATGCTATGTACACCTGCTTCCCTCAGGAAACTTTGTAACATGAATAATGAAGAATATAAGATTTCTGCACACTCATACTCCCCCATACACATATAGCTAAAATTTATGCTAAATAAAACACTAAATAAGAAAGAAAAAATACAGGGCTGGGGATGTTTCTCTGTGGAAAAGTGTTTGGGTAACACACATGAAGCCTTTGGTTCAATTACCAACTTTGCAAATAAATAAATAAATAAATAAATGTAAAGACTTTATTAAACCCTTTGGTTACTTGGAAGATCATTGTATCAGCTATTATCACTGTACCTTTAGAACAAGATTGAGTAATTAAACCTATACCCAGCTGCATCTATATTGGAATATAGATAAGTAATTCTCAATTTTGACTGTTTTGTTTTTTTCTTTGAAGTTGTTCTTATTCTAAACTGTTAGGTATTGCACAGTAGAGTGAAAAAAGAAAAAGAGAAAAATCTTTAATTACACCATTATGTTTTACCCAAATGCTCAGGAAACATTGTAATAAAGCATCTCCAAAGAGCTATCTGGTCAGGGCTGGGGATGTGGCTCAAGCGGTAGCTCGCTTGCCTGGCATGCTGCAGCCGGGGTTTGATCCTCAGCACCACATACAAAAACAAAGATGTTGTGTCCGCCGAAAACTGAAAAATAAACATTAAAAAATTCTTTCTCTCTCCCTCACTCTCTCTTAAAAAAAAAGAAAAAAAAAAGAGCTATCTGGTCATCACTACTCAATTGCCATAGACTCAAATGCATAATTTTGATGCATGGCTGTCAAGTGCTTTGGCTTCACCTTTCAGTCTCAGTAGTTCCTAACATTGGTCATAACTTCATAATCTCTTGACAAGGTTTTGGAACTCCTGATGTCTGGAACTCTCTCAGAGATTGATTTAATTGGCCTGGTATGTGCCTGGGCATTGCGAGGTTTGAAAACTCAAGTGAGTTTTGTTTGTTCATTTGTTTGTTTAATTTTTACAATTGTAGGTGGACAACATGAGTTTATTTTTGTTTATTTTTTTGTGGTCCTAAGGATCAAACCCAGTGACTCTCATGTGCTAGGCAAGCGATCTGCCACTGAGCTGCAGCCCTAGCCCTTCCAAAGAGTTTTGAGGGATGATTCAAACCTGCAGCTGAAGTGGAGAACCATAGGTGCAAGGATGTGCTGTTTGCAGTGTGCTTAATAGTTTATGACTTTCTTGGCAGCTTCTTTCCAGGTCTTCCCTGCAGGTCTTCAGAAAAGGTGACAATCTCAAATATTTGTATGAGAGCAACAGGTAAGATACATGAGTCAATGGCCCCATCTCTATATAAAGGGAGCAGCTCCCACTAGACTCTTGACAAAAGACTGCAGGTACATTGTGATGTATTCTAATTCTTTACAAATAACTGATTTTCTCTCTCTCTCTCTCTCTCTCTCTCTCTCTCTCTCTCTCATGAAGTCTTGAGATTTTAAAGCATTGCCAACCAATTCAAATTGTTTTCAAAACCTGGTTGGACAGATACATGCTTTGTAGGTCACTACCTGATGTGGCCCACTTCCTTTACCAAGCCACCATTTTTCATGTCACCTTTTCCTCCACCACCTACATTTACATGTTGTGTTGTAACTTTCTTCTGAAATTTCTTTCAAGAGAATTGATAATGTATAAACTACAGAGAATCCATGGATAAAAGTGTAATGCCAGGGGTCAAAGTAGGGGATGATCCCAAAGGGATGCATAGTCATGGTTAAAATGTATGGAAGCCCACTCTAGTGGAGGCTTTGCCGTGGAGCCCGGATTCCCTTTCAGGATGGAAAGGCTTTGGGGAAGTTTTCTGGGAAGTTCACAGCTTTCTCTAGCTGTCACAGCTGACAGCTTTCTCCAGGAATTAGAATAGCTATCAGACCCAAGTTCATGCATCCTTCACAAAGACAGCCTATATATAGTGACTGTGGATACAGAGGATAAAGGCCCACCCTGTGCACTGACTCTCAACTCCCTAATCATCCCAACTTTAGAGATTGTGTGAGACTGTGAGGTCAGCTGAGACGTTTTATGACTACATTTTACTTAACTTCTCCCTTTGCTCAATCCTGCTTTCTTCCCTTAAAGATGTGGATTCTGAAAGTACTCCTCAGGGCTCTGCTTGTATGACATTCTGTTTCAGGGTCTGGTTTCTGGGAAACTGAACCTACAATATTGATGAACGCAGACACTGATAGTTATAACAGAACCCCCAAATATGAGAGAAGCCCTGAAAGTTGGTTGGATAGAGCTGTATTTTGGTAGAAAGAGATCTAGACTTGAATTTTGCAGCTCAGAATCCAAATTTTCACTCTGACTTATAAGTAGCTATGTGGCCTTAGAAACGCCTCTTAACAATCTTTGTACCACAATTTTGTCATCAATAAAGTGGCCAGGGGTGACATATGTGAAAGTGTGCTGTATGTTAATATTGTATAAAAATAAGGTCAAATGACTTACTGGCATCATGCACTGGATGCCAGAAATATTGAAAGGGTCCAATAATTTTTGCACAGGTATCATTTGGGAATATTATTAGAGTACCTGCTTCATAAGGAGGTCTTTTGACTCTGAAAATTCTCCCAATCAATGTCAGGCCTGCTAGTTTACTCATGTATAAGTAGATATAGAAGCCATCTCTTGCAAAGATCTTGTCTGTTTCTGGAATCTAGTTCATCATTGTTTCCTTGCATTCACTGCCCTGTACTTTCCCCATAAAAATATGCTTTCTCGCTAGGCATGGTGATGTATGTCTATAATCCCAGTGGCTCTGGAGGCTGAGGCAGGAGGATCATGAGTTTAAAGCCAGCCCTGGCAATTCAGCAAGACCCTGTGTCTAAATAAAATACAGAAAAGGGCTGGGGGTATTTCTCAGTGGTTAAGTGCCTCTGGATTTAATCCCTGGTATCATGATTTTTCTTTTGATTATGAATGGAGTAAAGATATATTTATTTATTTATTTGTCATTTAGTAAATTACCCAAACTTAGAAGATTTAAACAATGCATGTATTATCTCACTGTTTCTATTCTGTCTAGGATGACTTACCTGGGTCTTACTAACTGAAATCAAAACATTAGCTGGCTGGTGATTTCATCTGTAGGCTCAACTAGGGAAAGAATCCACTTCCAAGATTGTCATTGAGGGGCTGGGGATGTGGCTCAAGGGTAGCGCGCTCGCCTGGCATGTGTGCGGCCCGGGTTGGATCCTCAGCACCACATACAAAGATGTCGTGTCTGCCGAAAACTAAAGAATAAATATTAAAATTCTCTCTCTCTCTCTCTCTCTCTCTCTCTCTCTCTCTCTCTTAAAAAAAAAAAAAAAAAAGATTGTCATTGAGGTTGTTAGTAGAACTCATTTCTTTGTTGTCTGTCAGTTAGATGCTGCCTTAAGCCCCTAGAGGCTGTCAACAGTCTATGCCATATCTCTGCTTACTACATCAAACCAGAAAAAAAAAAAAAAGCATGTAAAGCAAATGTGTTGCCAATATGGAGTCTTATATAATATACTGTTACCCTAGGAGTGATTCTCATCCCCTTTCATTAGAAGCAAGTCATAGATCATGCCCACATTCAAGGGCATGAATATCAAGAGGCAGGGATCACAGGGATCACCCTACAGTTTGTCCACCACGGAAGGTGTCCTCATATATTCTAACTGGATATGAAATCCATAATAAAATTGTTAAAAGCCCAATGTCCTTACATAGTAGACCTCACATTGGCTGTACATATTAGGAACCTGTGAACAAGGTAAAGAGTACTCAATAACACTAGAAGACAAACTCAATACAGCCCCAAGAATGGTTGGAGTTGAACAATGCCTATTATATACCCAAAATTGGAGAGAAGAAATGTGGCCAGAACTTACAATAGCAGGTAATACTGGCAAGAAGGCATTATAAGTGATCATTCAGACAGAACACAGATTATGGATCTTGTACTAAGTTATGGACTTCAGCAAGAAAAACAAAAACTAACAATGCTGGCCTTGCAGTTAGATCACACTAGTCAACAAAATGAAGGGAAAACAACTCCATAAACATTGTGGTTGCAGTCATTTCAAACAAGGGGAAATGGACAAGAGACACCTTGAGGAGAAAGACAATAAACACAGTCATAACCTGGTTCCTAGGACAACTATGATTAGGGTCATTTGGCTCAACAATTGTAACAATTATGGTTACAATTATTACTGAACACACAGTACTTGGTGACAAGACAAGTGTGAAGTCTCTTCTGTTGGTGCTGTACCCCTGTAAATTTTTAAAGAAGAAAGAGTAATTTATCTTATTCTGGATCATGAAAAAGAAGGAAGAAAATAATATTATTACATTACATATCATATAGCCAAGAAGGTGTTTCTTCCCATGCTTCCCATACATTGAATTCTTCTCAGTAGATTTGTTTTTACCCTTCCTTTCCCCTTTTTTTTTTTTCTTTTTCTATGACTACAGAAATATCTAGATTTATGCATTGGTTGTTTTAAAATTAAGTGGTAAACTAATCTTGCTAATTAATGTTAAATATCACACTGTCAAATAGATATCATTATGTAGTTAATTTTTTCATATGTAATATAAAGGATAATGTATTTTAAAAATTGCATTAAATTTATTTCCATATAAATTAAAAATGGGACTGAAATAAAGCTGGATTTAATACCCTTTAGTGTAGACTGTCTTTTCTTATATAATTATCTTAATATCCTAGCTGATCAAGGTGGCACGCAGCTGTAATCCCAGCAACTTTGGATGCTAAGGCAGGAGAATTGCAAGTTTAAGGCCAGCACTCACAACTTAGTCTTTATTTCAAAAATTAAAAAAATGGAAAATGGCAGGGGATATAGCTTAGGGGTAGAAAACTCCTGGATTTATCCCCATTAACACACACACACACACACACACACACACACCTTAATGTCCTGAAATATCTCCATTTGTGTAATCTAAAACAATCTAGTCAACTGTTTTTGTTTGTTTGTTTGTTTGTTTTGGTTTGGTTTTTTTGTTGTTGTTTTCTTATTTGTTTTGGTATTGGGGATTGAACCCAGGGTGCTTAACCAATGAGTCACATTCCCAGCCCTTTTTATTTTTTATTTTGAGATAGGGTTTCTCTAAGTTGCATAGGTCCCAAGTTTCTTGGGATCTCACTAAGTTGCTGAGGCTGGCTTTGAACTTGTGATCCTCTTGCCTCAGCCTCCTGAGTTGCTGGGATTACCAGCATGCACTACCACATCTGGCATATCTAGTCAACTCCTAAAGACCATTTACATTATTTTTTTTTAATAATTACTTACCTATAATAACTTGATACTTCTTAAAAATAGTTATTTTAGTACCTTTTCTTCTTACCATTTTCCCACACTATTTACCTATCTATAGTTATCATTAGGGGAAAAAGGCAACTTGAATTTATCTCCATTGTTTATCATGGGGCATTAATTCTTTCTCAAACTTTCACCTGTAGAAAGTAAAAGCTTTTCTTTACATTGAAAATTCCTATCTTTTGTCTCATCTTGATGTGACTAGCTTTTTTTTTTTCTAAACTTACTTTTTTTTTAATCTTGCTGTGTTTTTGTTGTTCTTTCAGATGGGGTCTTGCTATGTTGCCCAAGTCAGTCTCAAACTCCTGGGCTCAAGTGACTCTTCCACCTCATGCGCTCCCATGTAACTGACACTACAGGCATGTACCACCATACCCAGTTTTCTGTATTTTTTTTTTTGTACTGCAGATTGAATTTGGGGGCACTCAACCACTGAGCAACATCCCTAGTCCTATTTTGTATTTTATTTAGAGACAGGGTCTCACTGAGTTGCTTAGTGCCTTGCTTTTGCTGAGGCAGGCTTTGAATTTATGATCCTCCTGTCTCAGCCTCCTAAGCCACTGGGTTTACAAGCATGGACCACCATGCACTGCTCCACCATACCCAGTTTTAATTTTTTACTTCTTTATATTTTTATTTAAAAGCTGGGTCATTACATATTGTTTTGACCAAAAATAAAATGTAAAACTATTCCATGGTTTCTGCTCTACTTCTTAGATTGGAGGAAACAGCCACAGATGGCAACAACAGCTTTATATATTGAAGGAAAAATGTGTATTGGAAAGAATAAAGTTGACTGGTATTTGCTTTTACCCAAACATATTCAAATCCTTTATGTAGACTCTGAAAAAATCACATGAAATTGCTTTGTCTTCAACCTTAGCCAACTGCAGGGCAAGGGAAAGGTTTGTAACTGTAGAGCAAGCAGCCATATGGTCAAATTATATACATAATCCATTTAGTTAGATACCAACTGTTGGTGATATTTTTAAATTGTAGCTGTAGTTGCTACCCTTTTATAAAAAATCAGTAAAGGCAAGGAGTCTAATCCCATTATCAAAGGCTATCTCAATGTAAACAGACTCAGAAGAACATGTAATGTAGGGACTTCTAGTTAAATACAGCAGATTGAACACATGTGCTTTCCTGTCTCCTCTCCAGAAACCTATCAAGTTATAATGAAAGAATATGAGAGGGCAAAATGGAGCTAGAAAGTAGACCAAGAAATACGTAGTCATGGGAAACAGGAAACAGAATCCAACCAAAGAGAATTGGAATAAAAGAATGAAAAATAGGCAGTAGCTCCACAGAAAGTGACCAAAGTGAAACAGGAGGCTTTGGGATGGAAAACTTCAACAAGTAAAATGCAGAAGTAATAGAGCATGTGATGTGAATACACTTTTAGAGAAATTGATGAGCATCGTGTATTTGGGGGAAAATAGCTGTAAGTACATAGAAAACTAAACCCACATAAGAAAATGGGTAACTACAGGATGAAATGAGAGAGGGAATGTAATTCAAAATATACCACTTCAATCAGTAGTAAACAATATAAATTAAGTCATAATACAGTAAATATTACTTATTGATTTAAATAGATTTTTTTGGGGGGGGTACTGGGGAGTGAACTCAGGGTGCTTAACCACTGAGCCACATCCCCAGCCCTTTTTTATATTTTATTTAGAGACAGGGTCTCACTGAGTTGCTGAGGGCCTTGCTGAGTTGCTGAGGCTGGCTTTGAACTCAGGATCCTTCTACCTCAGCATCCAGAGCCGCTGGGATTGTGTGCATCACCATGCTTGGTGAAAATTTTGATATAACTAAGTGGGATGGACAGGGAGACAAATGTGGTTTTTTTTTTTTTTTTGAAGATGAGGTGGTTTAAGAAAGTGCAATCATCATCAATTCCATGATAGAAAATCAATAGGTTATATATAAAAAATTTTACATCTGCGTGTGTGTTGAAAAAATGTACTTAATTACTGGGGAAAAAATGAACTGAAAATGGCTCTCTGGGCTATAGAATTTGGTGGGAATATTGAAAGAAGTAATGGTCTAATGGATAACTTACTAACAGTAATTGATTTTTATGCACATGTATTATGTAGTTAAAAAATTTAATTGGTAGAGTGCTTGCCTAGCCAAAACCAAAACAAAACCTAAATTTATTTTTAAAACATTATGCCTATAATTCCAGCAACTGAGGACATTGAGACAGGAGGACTGCAATTTCATGGCAAACCTTTACAACTTAGGGAGGCACTGTCTCAAAATAAAAAATAAGGACTGATGATGTAATTCAGTGTTAGAGCACTCTGGGTTCAAGTAGATCCCTTCCCTAAAAAGTAAAGGTAAAAAAAAAATTCTTTTTTTTTTTTTGAGACAGGGTCTTGTTATGTTGCCAAGACTGGCCTTCAACACCTGAGCTTAAGTAATCCTCCTGCCTCAGCCTCATAAGTAGCTGAGACTGTAGGCTTGTGCTGGTTCTTTAAGAAATTCTTTAAAAAATAGGGCTGGGGTTGTAGCTCAATGGTAGAATGCTTGCCTAGCATGCATGAGGCACTGGGTTTGATCCTCAGCACCACAGAAAAATAAAAGTATTGTGTCTATGTACAACTAAAATACATACACACAAAATAATAAAAAAAAGAGAATTTTAAATAAATAATTATGTGGTTTGAAGAAACTCCTTCAGAATAGTTTTACTTCCAACACGGTTAACATGTATGCTGTGATTTTTTTAGGGGGGGGCTAGAATTTGCTCAGGTTTGAACCAGGATGTGCATGCTAAGCAAGTACTCTACCACTGAACAACACAACCAGCCTGTATAAACATTTTAAAGCTTTCCAGATCAAAATGTTTATTTCAGATGGTTTCTCTTGAGAATGCTGGAACTCAGAAGCTTAGTCCTATGGGTTCAGAGATCCTATCAAACAAAACTCACCAATAAAAAATAATAACAACAAAGGAAAAAATTTGCATGTTATGTTTTAATTCTACCTCTTTGATTTCTTAGCAGCAAAGTGCAATGCAATTCACATTCCTGGATTTTAATAAGCTCCATTACTTGTGGTTATGTGATGGTGGGCCAATAGTTTAGCTTCCCTAAGCATTGGTTTCTTCTCTCCAATGATACAATAGAGTAGTTGTGGGGATGAAAGAAAAGAAAATATACTAGTAAAGTATTTGGTACACTATTACCAATAGTAAAATATTGTTGTACTAATTTATCCTTACTTTTTTAATTCCTAAAAAATAGGTTATTCATTTACAGCTCCATTAATATAAATTGTCTTCTACCACTGTGTAGTTAATGGTTTTTAACATGCCTATTAGATCATTATCTCTAGCTACATCTATTTTTATAAACAAATGAATTATGGGTCATTATCATGCTGTACAACTGAACTAATTTTTATAAGTATCTTAATTATATATTATACAAGAACAGGTAACTAGTTTCTGATCTTCTGTGGGCATAAATTTACTTTTAACTGTATAGCACTTCTACTTGTCAAGGCTAAGTGTGTGTGTGTGTGTGTGTGTGTGTGTGTGTGTACATATACATAAAAAGCTTGATTCAACCTTTGGTGAAGATGGTAAATTATTCTAATGTATTTGGCAGATGAGAAAATTCACATAGTTTATATAGTTTATGTCTTTAAAAGGCATTTCATTCTGTTCTAGTAATAAACATTAATTGTCTTAGTTTATTTTAACTTCATTTTAGCCCTATCTTAAGTGTAGCTGAATAGATAATAAGATAATGCTTTAAAACTTTGAACTTGCACTCAGAGATAACATCATATCTCAAGTAGATGGCGTTTTTGAATATTAAACAGCTTTAGGGTTTGATTGATTTGATAACTACAGGGTCTGTCTGACTTTTTTCCATTGGTTTGCATTGGTTTATTTGACAGACTGCTCATGTGACAGGCACACTGCATGGTATTGGGCATTCACAGACAGATATGGTCTTGCTCTCAATGCCAGTGGGGATCCATCTGTTCTTATGCACTGGCAGCACAATGTGATTGAGGACATGATTGCAGGTGTTGAGAAAGCTTTCTAAAAACACTTGGATGTGCCTAAAGGCTCAGGCTTGGTTTAGGCCAAACATCTAAGACTGTCCAGGAACAAAGATCCTCTCATCTAAAACTTTCTTTCCTCTCTCCAAGAGAGCACCCCAGGAAGATGGCCTCACTGCTCTTTTACAAAACTTTCCTTACAGAAAAGGGCAATGACATGTTCTCAGCCTCCCTAGCTGCAGTCCTCCTGGGACCTCTTATTATCTTTAGGTTCCTCCACTACATGGACAATGCAGGCCTCCATAAACTATGGGGTTCTAGTCTGAGAAACTCATTGTGAGTTGAAATACTGTTTAGTCGAAATGCATTTAAGCCCAGTGCTGCAGACTGGATGGGCTCTGAGAAATATCAATTTCATGAATAATTTGTGCAACCTCACACTACCTCTCCCCTCCCCACCTCCGAATTTCAGTAATTCTGCATACAGGAAGAAAATCCGATCTCCTTAAGGATCCCATCATAACCCTTCATTAGCTTGTTTGTCCTGCTCTGGTCTGTCCACTGTCTTCATGAATTCCTGATACTAGAAAGCCATAGGGGGTGAGGGAGGGTATAGGTGACTCTAAGAACTGATTCATTCTTGAAGTGGAAAGTTGATGGCAGTATGTATTGGCTAAGGGTGCATCATCGTCATGTTGTACAAGTGACTTACTCGTCCAGTGGTATTTCTTTATCTGAAAAAGGGCAATATAATAGTATCAGTATGTATAGCTGTTCTGAGGATTAGATTACAGGAACCATAACAAATACCTAAAACAAAATATATGGGACCTAGTAAGTGTTCTGAGTGCTTCTAATCATTTGTTGTTCCTTTTCTGAAAACTAAATATTGGACATAAGAGACAGAGACCATTAATAGTCAAAATACCTAGTTCTTTGGGGCTGGGTTTGTGGCTCAGTGGTAGAGCATTCACCTAGCATGGGTGAGGCACTGGGTTAGGTCCTCGGCACTACAAAAAGATAAATAAATAAAGGTATTTTGTCCATGAGCAACCAAAACGTATTTTTTTTTAAAAAAAAAACTAGTTCTTTTCAAAACTATTTATTTATTTATTTATGTAACTAGTGTGGCACTTGGAAAATCATACAGACTTCAATCCTAGGAATAGTGGTATTGGCAACGCAAAACATCTTCTATTTGCATATAAATATCCTCATTCAGCCTGACTGAATACCTTTCTCATTTATAATGAAGTGGCAAAAACCACAACAATCAAATTCTGAGACATAGACACTAGATTAAATTGACTGAGCATATCTTAGAATCAAAAAGCGATTTTTCAAAAAATTCAGCCTGAACCCAGTGTATAATCTTTCCTCTGTTTTGATTTACTGGCAGATTCCTGGCTATGATTTTATAATCCCAGTGAAATAATTCATAAGACCTCTGGAACAGAATCCAGGAAGTTCTTGTCTCATGCAGTGACACAGACGCAGTGTCTATCAATTTCCACTATATCATCTATCTTTTGTTGAGAGACCAGTAAGTTGAATTTATAAAATGACCTAAAGAAGTCAATGAATATTGTGGTTCTGCATTAACCACAATATTGTCACTTCAAATGGAATGTACAAGTTCCTCACAATCCACTTTCACCCTTGTATGCCCTTAAAGCAGCAGGAAGTCTGTGAAGCGGTCAGTTAAATGGCTGTTGATGTTGACTTAGATTCTTTGTGCTATGCTCTGAACATTGAACTTGAAATGATTGGGGGAAAAAAATCAAATCATTTAAAAAGCTGAGAACATTTATTCTGCAATTGTTCATTTTTAAATTTAAAATAATGAATTTACTAATTTATTATTTATTCTTTGAAAAAATATCACTTCAATATCAATCTTACTATCAGTTTAGAAAATCTTATCATAAGATTTTTCCTCGTCTTAAATACATTTTTATTATTTTTTATTTTTAATGTTTTTGGCACTCAGTTATTGAGCCACATCCCCAGCCCTATTTTGTATTTTATTTAGAGACAGGGTCTCACTGAGTTGCTTAGTACCTTGCCATTGTTGAGGCTGGCTTTGAGGTGATTCTCCTGTCTCAGCCTCCTGAGCCTCCAGATTACAGGTGTGTGCCACCATGCTTGTCTTAGATACATTTTTATATTTTTTTTATCTTTGTTCCTTTATCTCTCTATTGTTTTTTTTTTTTTTTTTTTTTTTTTTTTGGTGGGGAAGGTGGTACCAGGGATTAAAGCCAGGGATACTTAACCACTAAGCCACATCCCTATTTTTTTTTTTTTTTTAATTTCAAGACAGGGTCTTGGAAAGCTATTTAGGACCTCACTAAGTTCATGAGGCTGGCATTTAACTTGTGATTCTCTTACTTGAGCCTCCCCAGCTGCTAGTATTACAGGAATGTGCCACCTTGCCTGGCAATCTCCTTTTGGTTGAAACATGAATCTATAAAACTGTTGAAGAACTAAAAGCATAATATGAGTCAGAGGACGTATTGGTACAGCTGATTTTCATGAAGTTTACAATACCTCAGCTAATGCATGTAATAAATAACTTATTTTTTAAAAAAGATATTATATAATTCTTTACTCCTATATTTGATTTCTGGAGGGATGATAAATAACCTCACTGGGGTATAACTGGAAAAAGAATTATTTTGCATGACTGAATGAAGTTCATTTTTACAGAGCATGAGAGAAATAATAAATTGAATTAAAGAGACTACTAAGATTGTCCTCAATATTAACACTTTATATTATTTTTACGTAATATTTAGTTACATTATAAGAATCTAAGATGTATGAGGTGATTGCTGGTTAGGGATCTACTCTGTTCTAGCAGCGTAGCTGAGAAAAAGTTCAGAGGCAGAGTTTAAACTAGGCATCCTCAAATTTGCCAAACAAAGTGAACAGGAAAAACGTTTTGCTTAAGTGAAGATGAGGCTTTTATTGAAAATGAGGGAGTACAAGTAGAATTTGTGGAAGTTGACCAAAGAACCAAAGCTGGAGGTCCTAGGATGATCCATTACCCAGTTTTCATCTCCAGGAGGATGTGTAGGGAGGTATGTGGAGAGCATGGCAGCTGCAGAGATCAGCTCCACAGACACCATTGCCACCAGAGCAGCACGCTGAGGTCATTGTGTTATGGCTTCAGCAAGAATGTGGAACAGCCTTAGCTTTGCCCTTACAAGTTTGCAGCATTTCTTCTAGGAGAGTTGGCCTCACACTGAACATCTGTCTGGTGAGAGCTTTAATGCAACCCTTCTAGCCCTTGAGCTGAATAGAAAAGCATCATCACTGGATAAGACTTTCAAAATCTGATTCCCTTAATATGGAGCTACATACATAAGACTCTTGAATTGTAGGCCAGGGTGAGTGCAGTGGTAGAGTGCTCACCTAGCATGTGTAAGACTCTGAGTTTGATTTCCAGCAATGAAAAAAAAAAGATGAAAATAAATTGTGGGTACATGAAAACACATGAGGCAGCTGGGGTGATGATACATACCTGTAATTTCAGCAACTCAGGAGGCCAAGGCAGGAGGCTCACAAATTTAAGGCCAGCCTCAGCAATTTGAGGTCAGCCTGAACAATTTGCTGAGACTCTGTCTCAAAATAAAAGATACAATGGGCTGGGGATGTAGCTCAGTGATTAAATGAGCTTCTATTCTATCCCAAGTGCAGCTAAATAAATTAATAAGTAATAAACAAACAAATTAATTAAAAAATCTAAATCAAATCAAGCCAAAACAACAACAAAACACATGCAGCAGAGCATAAGGGTACTTACTGAGTGCCCTTCTAAGTTAGATGGTTTCACAGAAAGGGCAAGGCTTTGGTAGGCTATAAGCCTGAAAGAGGTGGAATTTGGACAGAGCAGATATCCATGGAGGTGGAGGATTGTGGTCATTAGACCATTAATAACTTATGTTGCCTTGTAGTGGAGCATGCTAATAATCCCAGGTACTGGCCTATGCTCTAGTCATCTAGTCTCTTGTTAGAAGCATCCTATACATTCTTTAAGACCCTGCATATTAACTGGATTGGTAGCTCACACCTGTAATCCTAGCAATTCAGGAGGCTGAGGCAGGAGCATCACAACTTTGAGGCCAGTTTCGTCAGTTTAGCAAGACTCTCAGCAACTTGAAAGACCCTGTCTCAAACAGCTCAATATTAGAATGTTTTCCTAGCATGTATGAGGCCCTGGGTTCAATCCACAGTACTATAAAGACGAAGAGGAAGAAAAAAAGTCCAAGTCCTAAGTCTCTTCTGAGACTCAAGGCAAATTCTTGACTGTGAGTCCCTTGGGGTAAAAATCAAAAGCAAGTTGCATACATTCAATATACAGTGGCACAGAGGAAACAATCTCAATTCAAAAGGAAGAAATAGGACATAGGAAGAAGGTATTGGACCAAAAAGAACTGAAAGCGAACTAGGAAAACAAGTCCTATAAAACTCTGTGTATGGCATCTAGGGTAGATACATGGTGGTGAGATGTTTCCTTCAAAGGGTTTGAGCATCCTGTCCCTTTGGCTTTGCTGGCTGCAGAGCCCATTGCCTCTCCTTTAGCTGTTTCTCTCCGCAGCCAGCATGTTTTCTCAGCAGACATTCCATGTTACTAGCATCTGTAATTCTTGGGGTTTCCATTTCAGTTTTGACTTTACCTTTATAGCTTTATTCATTGCCCTCTTTATGGCAGCCTACAGGGATTCTGACCTTGCTACACTTTGCCCAGACTCCTGGACCTTTTTTTTTTAAATCTTGGTGAAAGCCGCTAAGACCCCTTAACTCCAGCATACTTTATTCCTGCAGAATCAGCACCACATGAGTGATGCTAAGATCTGCTGCTAGTTTGAGCAATATCAGGAATCCCTGAAACCATGGTTGCAGAAGTTCCTGAATTACCGCACTGCTGGGCATTGTGGAATAGCTTACTAGGCTCTGCTCAGTGATCCAGGTACCCACCACAATAGTTTCTCAAAAAATTTTTCTTCCACACAGTTGAGCCTGCAATGAGTTTGATCTTACAAATTTCTGAGATGCCCTCAAGCCATCCTCTCATCTTCTCTGTGCAAAGTACTAAGCATCTTTGCAGTGGCTATAATCTCTTTAACAGCTATAACTTCCATGGCCTCAGTTTTACATGAACTCTTCTGGCCAAATTGCAAGTTTTAAAAATCTTTTAGCTCTTCTTTATGCTCCAAATTCTCATAGTAAAACTGGATAAAAGCTGCAAAACAAAACAAAAATATATGCTATTGACTGAAGGTGTGCTGCCTTAAAATTTCCTCCACCAGAATAATTATTCCATCACCTTTAAATTCAGCCTCACACAAAGATTCAGGACATGCATAAAATGCAGAAAAGTTCTTCGCCAGAATGTAACATAAATGGCTTCTAGTTCAGTTCCCCATGGAGTCCTTGTTCCCCTCTGAAACCTCATGAACACAGTCTTTATCTACATTACTCTTGGCATTCTGCTCTTCTGAGTTCCCACCAGAATTTCCCATGAAGCTCTGCCCACAACACTCTAAGGCTTCTCTAACCTGCATCTCCAAACTGTTTCAAACTCTTCCTACAACCAGTTCCAAAGCCTTCTAAACCATATGGCCATTTTAGTCACAACAATGACCCCAAACTTGATACCAATTCCTGTGTTAGTCAGCTTTTCATCACTGTTACCAAAATACCCGATATTAAGGTTTGGATGTGAGGTGCCCTCCTAAAGCTCAAGGGTGAGACAATGCAAGAAGGTTTAGAGAAGAAATGATTGGGGTGTGAGAGCTTTAACCCAGTTAGTAAATTAATAGCCTTATAGGGATTAACTGAGCAGTAACTGAAGGCTGGTAGGGTGTGGCTGGAGGAGGTGGGACATTGGGGCCATGTTTTGGGGGGAACATATTTTGTATCTGGCAAGTGGAGTCTCCCTCTCTTTCTGATCATCATGTGAGCTGTTTCCCTCCACTGTACTCCTTTATCATGATGTTCTCCCTTACCTTGAGCCCCCAGGAATGGAACCTGCTGTCCATGGACTGAAACCTCTGAAACCATTAGCCTCCAAATAAACTTTTCCTCCCCTAAAATTGTTCTGGTTGGGTTCTTTTAGTCACAGCAGTGAGAAAGATGACTAATACCCCTCCCAAGTACAACCTAAAGGAGGAAAAGTTTCCTGGAGCTCAGGATTTCAGAGTTATCAGTCCTTAGATCATCAACTTCATTGCTCTGGGCCCAAGGTGATGAGAACATCAGGGCTAAAGGGTTCAGGGGAGGAAAGCTGCTCACCTCATAGCAGCCAGGAAGCAGAGAGAGAGAGAGAGAGAGAGAGAGAGAGGGGAAGGGCTCACAAAGCAGATAAACTCTTCCAGGGCACACTCTCCGTGATCCACCTCCTCTAGCCACACCCTACCATCCTACAGTTACCCTCTAGTCAGTCCATTCAAACTAGAATAGGTATTGACGAGGATGAAGCTTTCAATTCCCAGTCCTTTCACCTCTAAAAATTCCTGCATTAACCCAGGATCTTGGGGGGAACATCTTATATTCAAACCATAGCAAATTATTTTTACCTTTTTGTTATTGTGAGTAATACTGCTGCAATGAGCATTTTCATATATAGTATAGTGAGGATGCATATTTTCATTTCTTTTGGGTGTGTGCCTAAGCCTCTTTTCTAGGTGTTCAGTGATCAAATAGCTTTCTGCACACGTAAGATAAGGTACTTCTGCAAGTTTTGAGGGTTACTCCCCTGAGTCCCTGGTCCCAAACCTGCCCGTTAAGTGAAAATTCTATTCAAACTTCAACTATTTCGTTTATACATTTACTCAATAAATGTTTATTCATTCTCAACTATGTGTCAAGCACTGTGCTATGTGCTAGGGAAGCCCTACACTCTTAGTCTGCCACTCTCTTGTTATGTAACATTGGGCAAATGATCAAATTCTACGAATGTTTCCTAGCTCATGAAACAGATATATTTTCTACCTCATGAAATTGTGAAATATGAAAACATTCTAAAATGTATGTTACTAATTATTCTTTTTAAGTTTTTAAAAATTTGTTTTAATTATTTTACATGACAGTAGAATGTATTTAGGTACTTTGATATATCATACCTAGATAGGGTATGATTTATCATTTTTCTTTTTTTTTTAATCTTTATTTTTATTTACTTTTATGTGGTGCTGAGGATCAAACCCAGCATCTCACACATGCTAGGTGAATGTTCAACCACTGAGCCACAACCTCAGCCCTAATTTATCATTTTTCTAATGGTACTAATTATTCTTTTTAAAAATTCCATTTTCTATGAGTCAGAGTAGGGTGTAAAAAGAGGGTCAGATTATCTGGGCTGGCCACTTGCAAAGCCAAGGTTTTGGGGAAGAATAAATGGGTCAATGCATGTACAATATTTGAAATCGTGTATGGCACATAATAAATGCTTGGTTAATGTGGTTATTATTACAGATAGTTCTTTGCAGTTTCCATAGCCAAGGATTCAAGCAACTGCAAATGGAAACTTTTTTAGGGAAAAAAATTGTGTCTGAACTTCATTTGTACAGACTTTTTTTCCTTTTCATTATTTCCTAAACAATGCACTCTATCAACTATTATATAGCACTTACATTGTATTGGTAATTTAAAGATGACTTTAAAAGGACATGAGGATTTGTGATGATTATATAAAAATACAATGCTGCTTTATAAAAAGGGCTGGAGCAACTATGGATTTTGATACGGAATTGTGGGGGGTGATCTTGAAACTAATCTCTACTGAGAGACAAGTGTATCTATAAGACTATTTATAGACTTATTTTAGAATCATCCTATTTTTAAAATTTCAAATAATTTTATTTTTACATAAATCATCCTCTGCTTAAAAAATCTGTAGTACACTCCCTCTTCCTGGGATTTACAAGCAGATTTTACAAGTAAATAAAGCTTTCACAAATAGGAGAAAATCCTAGTAAATAAGTAGCCTTACAAACTTGTCAGGTCACAAAATCAAAGTTGTCATTTGTTGAAAAGCCAACAATAAATGTAGGAGATTGAAAATTACCACTTACTAAGTGCATGAATATCAGATATGAAATATAAAATGTGCTTTACATCTTTCCAAGCTACTCTCTAGATAAATGAAGAGGTCATCAAAAAACTCCTAAGATTGAATATTTAACTCTGGAAACACTTGTCAAATGTTAATTTTTCATGGGCTATGAAAAATTTCAGAGGTAGAGTATGTGCTTAGCATACATGAGGCCTGGACTTGATCCCCAGCACCCCCACATTTTTACCATTTTCAGATAAAGTCCAAATCTCCTTAATATATAAAATACTGTCGACAAATTATTACCTTTCTTTCTTGTTTTCGTTTAATGAACTTTGAATTGCTCAAAATGATCAAAATTCACTTGTTACCATTACAAAAACACATGGTTTTATAGATGTTTAACTTACTTGTTTCACATTAATCATGGCTGGATAGCAACATGGACATGTGGACTTTGCCCCACAAAGCAGTGATAAGCTATATTAATAACTCCTTACCTTTGTCCTAATAAATACATGACAGTCTCTATTTTGAGAAAATCTTCCAGCTTCAAGGAAAATATTCTGGTTCAAGGTAAACTAATATAACAAATGAGTGCTGTTTATAATGGTTCAAAGAACATGGATGTTCATTTTCTCACTTGTACCACTGGAGAATATAGTCTGGGACAGCTTGGCTCCCTGGCCTTATTCAAGGACTCAGGTACTTTCTATCATCTTGCACAAGCATCCCCTTGGGCACTATCATCATCAGCAAGGTCTAAGTGGAATTGTCCTCTACCTAGTTTCCTTCAACTGGAAAGAAAACAAGAGGACATGATGGAACAGGCCCAGTGTCCTATGAGTCAGGCCAAGTAGTGGAATTTATCCCTTTTCCTCACATTCTATAGCTATACCTTTCCCCAAGGGTGATGGGAAATGTGATCTAGCTTGGGAGCCATGTGCCCAGGAAAATAAGGGAAATACATATTGGCAGACTGCTAGCTATTTCCATCAAATGCATTATTTTGTTGATTTGCAGAATTATATCTTCAAGATAAACAATTTGTTATTTCAATAAGCTTTTTTCCTGCACTGCTTCACAGCAATTTAAAACCTGCTTTCATATTCTGTGGGATTGCTATTTTATCATGCAATGTGGAAAGCAAAACTCATGCTTGGGAGTAAAGTACTCACCTATTTGGGCTGAGTTTTCTCACACAAAGCCAGATAGCCAGGAGTCTTTTGAATGAAGAATACTTTTTTCCTCAGGGGCCAAAGATGAATACTTACTATTTGAGGATATCAAAGAAGCTATAATAAATGTAAAAGCACTTGGGAAAGTGAAAAGCTTTCTATAAATGCAAGATTGTTATTATTACAGTATTATTATCACATAAGTGTTACTGTTCTATTCTTCATAGGGTGTTATGTGTATTGGCTCAACCAGGAGTTGGGTTCCATTTAAAGATACTTTGTTCTTTATCTTCCAGTTCACTTTCCCACTCTGTCCTAGAGAGCTCCAAGCTAACATGGTGAGAAATATAACAGATTTGGTCACAGAAATAAATAATGTAGTAAAACTCTGTTTTCGTTATGGTAATTAATCTCTGTAGTTATGCATTTCTAGCTTCTTGTCTGGAACTCATAAAATTTCCTCCAATATTAATATACTAATTCTCACAAATCCCATTTATTTCTTAAAATTCATTCAGTGCAGGTAAAATCACTAAAATGTATCTTTGTTATCTAAGCTTCTTATAAATGTTTGTAATATTCTTTGGAGACAGTAACTCCCAATTTGGCCACAATAATTCTTAATTCCATTGTATAGATAACCAGGACAAAATTAATTTTCTTGGGGGCTGGGGCTGGGTCTCAGTGGTTGAGCACTTGCCTCGAATGGGTGAGGCACTGGGTTTGATCCTCAGCATCACATAAAATAAATAAATAAATAAATAAAATAAAGATACTGTGTCCATCTATAACTAAAAAAAAAGGGGGGGGGATTTACTTGTCCTGTGATGTGTGAGAAGTCTAGGAGATGAGACCATACCTGTAAACAATGTGCTTCCTCTTACAAACAGAAGGAAAAAAAATAACATTTTTTTTTCTTGAAGTATATTCTGTCATCACTGAATCGATGTGATCATCATCAAACAATAGTCCTATCTTATAATTGCCTATGATTTTCATTTTTTGTAGTATTTGTGTGAAATTTTCTCTCAATCTAAAGGAAAATGATGAATGGAAAAGGTGCTTCACCATAATAATAGTATAAGAATGATCGAGAAAATATAATACTAAGGAAAGTGGATAATTTAATTTATTCAAATTGGGTAATCCTTATGCACCAGAAGCCAGGAAGCATGAGAAACCCTTATCCTCAATAAGCTCAAGTTCTAACCTTAAAAAAAAAATAGGTCCTGCTGTTCAGATGTAAAGAAAAAGTTGGGTTTACCTGTCATGGAAAAAATGCATTACTTTTAAAAAGCACCTCCCAGCCTAGATCTTTCTCCAGTTAATTTTGTACACCACTCCCATTGTTTTTAGACTATTTGTGCTCTACAAATGTCTCTTCTTTCAAAAGTAAGCCCATTTGGGGATTATGGTAATCTTTGTTCCTGATTAAAATTTCTCTGCCCTGTGCTTTGTATTTTACCTTTCACAGTAGCTTAATGCACATTCTATGGTTGTGCGATTAACCCTGAATATGGAATCTTAGAGCAGGTTTCATAGAAGCCTCATTTGAACATAAAGCACGTCTTTTTGTTTCGTTTACAATTCCTGCAATCGCATTGATTTACCTCTTAGTTTTGTTCGTTGAGCAAAGAATTTTCTTTTGCGTTTCTTTCTTTCTTTCTTTCCTTCCTTCCTTCTTTCTTTCTTTCTTTAATTGGTCTTTTCTGGTGGGTGATTTTGTGGATTTTTTTTTTTAATCAGAGTACTGATCAGTGATTCATAAAACTGATTTTCTTTTCCGCTCACAATTAAAATAAGCAGTGACATTTAGCCATCCACAAATGCTGGCCCTACTGTCCATAGTGTTAAGATAACTGATTAGTTCCGCAGTCCTGCTCAACACCTCCCAGCATTCACCTATAATGGGCCATAAACTTGAAAGCCCCTAGGCCTCTTTCTGGGTCCCTGGGTGAGGTTTGCAAAGTGGAGGAGGGGCGCCAAGCGGGGAGGTGGGGGGGATGAGTGAGAAACACTGACGGAATGGGGGGGGGTGGGAAAAAAGAACTTAAGAGGATTATAACAAGAAAGGAAGCATTTGGAGTCCTGGGAGGTGATGCCAGTCAGGATCTCTGAATTGCTAAGAAAAGAGAAAATTTCCCCTTCCATATGTAGGCCTGGAGCAGCGAATTTCTTTTTCCTTCTCATATCCGTTTCCACCTTTCTTGGCTGGAGGCAAGGGTCCTGCCTGCGGGGAAAGAAGGGACCTGTCCGGCTTCTCCTGAGAAGGAGGTTTCTGAAAAGAGTGTCTGAGTTTTCTTATGAGGTAGGAAGGAGCAATTGGAAGAGGTATGTATGAGTTTTTGCCACACAAGCTGTTGACATCCGAAAACCAACTGCAGGCCAACCGGACTTGAGTGGAACGTAGCAAATTACTATTCAACTGTGCTTCTTCGATTTAGGGCATTCTAAGAAGAGCTTTTCCACAAAAGTCTTAAACTTTCTGGAGGAAGGTCAGGGAATACGGGTCATTTGCATAGAGATATGAGTCTTGAAATATGTTTGGTCATATTAGATAATGTAGGTCATTAGTAATCACATTTCTTTCTTTCTTTTTTTTTTCCTCATGAGCTTATTTCCAGAGCCTAGACTTTCAATAACAGATTGGGGAAAAATATTCAAAATTCAAGATCTGTATAATTGCTGATTCTAGAGGTGAGAACTTCTTTTTCTTATCTTTCTTTTTTCTTTTCTTTTCTTTCTTTCTCTCTTTCTTTTCTTTTCTTTTTTGTAGTAACAACGGGAAAAATTTACTTAAGTATTCTTTTATACTAAATACTTTATGGAAGCCAGTTTACAAAGACTTATGGTATTTTAATGTTCTCCAAAATCATTTTTGAGGGACTGAGGCAGCAATAGAAGCAGCATTTTGGGTTTGGGTGGAATTTCACTAGAAGCCTACAAACTAAAGAAATTCTCAGGTGAGGGGGGTTGTTATTTGAAACCCTCACATCTATTGGTGTTTTGTCTACATGACATGAGCAACTAAGAAGAGTATATGCTTGAGAAACTGCCCTGTGGTTGTGAAAGTCCTGTGACTGCATTAACTAGTGAAAGTGGCCAAGGAAGACATTTCCTCCTTTATATTCTGCTTCTTTCCAATCCCAAAGGAGTCTGCTCAAAGAACACTACTTCTAAAGGAGGAGAATCAGGTAGCTCTACTTCCTGTGTCACCCTGAAATGAATGCTTTGTGGGAGGATAACGTGGCAGCAAATCTGCCTTCCACAGCAGGTGAAACTCATACCCTTCAGAGAGTGGAGTTCCCAGGAAAAAAAAAAAAACAAGACTTAAAGTTGTTGTTATTATTATTATGTGGTGCTAGGGATCAAATGCAGGGCCTTGGACATGCTCAGCAAGTGCTCTATCTCTGAGCCCCACAAGGTGAAATTTCTTTTTTGCAATATCCGTGTCTGAGTTACACACCCATCTGCCCCATCCCCCATTTTTAGATGTGGATGGACACAATACCTTTATTTTGTTTATTTATTTTTATGTGGTGCTGAGGATCAAACCCAGTACCTCATACATGGGAGGCAAGCACTCTACCGCTGAGCCACCATCCCAGCTCCCCTTTTTATTTTATTGTTGAAACAGGGTCTCACTAAGTTGCCAAGGCTGGCCTCCAATTTGCAATTCTTGTCTCTCTGCCTCTCTTTAGCACTGGGATGTCAAGCATGTGACACCATGTGGTTAGGAGATAAAATTTCTTAAGAACAGTATTCAGCATGCTTTCTTTATCTGGCTCTGACTACAGAAGGTTAGGCTGAGATATACCTTAAGGCAGAGCCCCCAAAGTCATTGAATGGGATAGACTCCATCAGGTTACAAAAGGACCATGATCCACACAAAGGCTAGCATATCTTGTTGAATAGTAACCTAAGAAAATGGATTGGTTCATCATTAATGCACCACTCTGTCTTTTAAAACTGATTTGGTCAAAGGCATGATGGTGTAGATTCAGGTAGACGCTTGACTACAAATTTATCAGCTTGGCTGAATACCTCATAGAAATAACAGGCCATTATTATCATTGGGTTGCAGTCAACTGGCTCCCAAAGCTGAGTGCTGCAGTTGAGATTGGAGATTGAACTAGGAACACTTTAAGCCCTTCCGATAATGAAATCTGTTGCCAGCCTACTGCCTTCACCATTTTGTCTTGTAGGATTTCTTTCATCCTTGCCATCTTCTTTCTGTTCCTTAAATAGGCCAGGAGCAATGATGCCCCAAGTCCTAGCACCAATTGTTTACATTTCTCTCAGATTCTCCTGTGCATGACTTGTTCCATCTATCAATAAGTCTCAACTGTATGGTCACCTTCTCAGGGGGATCTCTGGGACCTAGAGTAACATTCTCCTCATATCTCACCCATTATTTATTTATTTAGGTACTGGGGATTGAACTCAGGGGCATTCGACCACTGAGCCACATCCTCAACCCTATTTTGTATTTTACTTAGAGACAGGGTCTCACTGAGTTGCTTAGTGCCTTGCTGTTGCTGAGGCTGTTTTTGAATTCGTGATCCTCAAGCTTCAGGCTCCCAAGCTGCTGGGATTACAGACCTGACTCACCTCATTATTATCAAATAATTCTGTTTTGTTTTCTTCATAGAATTTACCACTATTTCAAATTATCGCTACTAGCTTTCATTTTTCTCCCTTTTTCTTTGATGATATTCCCTACTAGGATGCACTCCATGAGTGCTGGACCTTACTTATGACTATGCCCATAGCACACTGTACAGTATCTGGCACTTAGCAGGAACCTGATAAATATTTGTTTAATGAACGAATTAGAAGATTCTCATTCCAATTGTACTCTGGGCTGACACCCATCTTTACTTTTTTTTTTTTTTTTTTTTTTTAAAGAGAGAGAGAATTTTTAATGTTTATTTTTTAGTTTTTGGTGGACACAACATCTTTATTTTATTTTTATGTGGTGCTGAGGATCGAACCCAGCGCCCCGCACATGCCAGGCGAGCGCGCCACTGCTTGAGCCACATCCCCAGCTCCCATCTTTACTTTTCTCAGGCTCCTACAAGCTCAGGCCAGCTATTTTTCAGACCTATCTGAAGTTAATCAGAGGTGTTAACAACCTTAAATTCACACTCCAGAAAGGGTCACCAGCCGAGCCTTAGGTTTTGCAGGCCCCTCTCTGATCAAGAGAGTTGTATAGACTGCTCAGAGATCTGAGATCTGGAATCCTGTATCCTTGAATGACCTTGAGACCCTGCAGTGATGCTAGGTCACAGTTTTGCTCTCCTTTATTAGTCATGGTTTTCAGGACTGTGCTACTGGTTTTTTTTTTTTTTTTTTTTTTCTCTCCCTTGTCTGTCTCCAGCACTGAAAAGGAAGAACCTGCCCTTGGCAAGGATCCTGTTCCACATGGACAAAATGCCTAAATGACAACCATCTGCCATCTATTGGCTCTCTTTCCTTCTTAGCTTCTCTGCTCCCCTATCCAAGTTAATTACTACTTGACAGTTCAGAAAGTGTGGGGAAAGTAATGCAATTACACTTCCCTGAGGAGGATTACTTGCCTTTTGAGGGAAGAAAAACATAGTAGCTAGTGAGTAGCTTCAGCAAGGCTTGAAGTTCTTTCTTTGCTATTTGTGTAAGCATTTCCTTACATAGTTTATTTATAATGTAGCAAATCCATGCACATGATCCAATCAGAGATGTCTGACAAATTGACAGTGGAATTTCTGATTTCACATTTCTGGTTCTCTTCTTGTTTACTTTTTATTTATGTTTGTTCATTAAACAATTTAAATGTAGTATTTTTAATACCTTCCCTAAAACCCAACTTCTTGATACCAAGTCCTTTATGAACTGTGTGAACAAGCTTCTTTGGTCTCTGGTAACAACAGGTGAGGGATCAGAGAGTGAATTCATGTATTCTCCAGCTCCCTTCCTGGGAGGTTGGTAGGAGGCCAACTGTTCCTGCCATAGGGACTTTGCAATAGGTGCTGTGAACCTCCTCTAGCTCTTGCTCCTTCAGCCCTAGAAGTGGCCCCATTGTTTCTAAGCCCTGGGGTGCTCTACCCATGGTTTGTCTTTCCCTCTTCACACACCTTTGTGAATGATCCCTTTATTAAGTTTTCCCAATGATCTGTTCAAGTGTATCATTCTTTTTCTGCTAAGACACTAAATATATGGGACATGAATTAGGGTGAAATCACTAACAACACATGGGGTATGGAACAAAGCACAAACATTTAGAAGAAACCAGGAGACACGCTCCAGAACCTAGGACTGCATAGAAATTCTTAGTTATGACACCAAAAGCACAATCCCTCAAACATAAAAAAATGAACAAATGTTGCTTCCTCAATATTAAGAATTTTTCATCAATGAAGGATCCTGTTAAGATGAAAAGACAAGCTTCAGACTGAAAACCAACATTTATAAACCATTTACAAACCACGTATCTGATAAAGAGCTCTCAAAAACTCAACAGTAAACAAAGTACATAATCCAGTTAGAAGTGTAATGGCTAAAAAGAAAAGAAGATAGGGATAACACCAAATACTGGCAAGGGTGCAGAGAAACTGGACCACTCATACTTTGCTGGTAGGATTCTAAAATGGTGCAATCCTCTGAGAATAGTTTGGCAGGACAATATTCAAAGCAGCTTTAGTTGTAATAGCAAGTCTTGGAAACAACCCAGATGTTCTTCATGTGTGAATTAATGATGAAACAAACTGTGCTTTCTGTCATGGAATACTACTCAGCAACAAAAAGGAATCAGTTATTGATAAAGTTGTAACAAGTTGGAGGGATTTCAAGGCAAATTGTACCGAGTATAAAAAGTTTACAAACAAAAGATTACGTATTGGATTAATCTATTTATATAATATTCTCCAAATGATAAACTTTAAAGATGGAGAACAGATTAGTGGTTTCCAGGGGGATAAGAACAGTGGTTGGAGGGAGAAGGAAGGATCCAACTATAAAATGTTACCATGAGGGATCCTTGTGGTAATGAAACAGATCAGTACTTTAATTCTAGTGGTAGTTACACCCCTTCCTATGATAAAATTGTATAGAATCACATACAGACACACATGAACAAGAACCTGGCAAAACAGGCAAAATCTGATAACAGTGTACATTGTACCAATGTTAACTTCCTAGTTTTGATATTATTATGTAAGGTGCTATTTTGGCTATTTTGTAACTTTTTATGATTCTGTAATTTTATTTATTTATTTTTAGCTTTTGGGGATTGAACCCAGGGCCTTGTGCTAGGCAAGTGATGAGCTATATCATCAGCCTGATTTTAAAATAATTCTTCTTCTTCTTCTTCTCCTTCTCCTTCTCCTTCTCCTTCTCCTTCTTCTTCTCCTCCTTCTCCTCCTCCTCCTCCTCCTCCTCCTCCTCCTCCTCCTCCTCCTCCTCCTCCTCCTCCTCCTCCTTCTTCTTCTGTCTCAGGTTCTGCTTAAATTCTTTAAAAGTAAAATTGGGCCAGGTGTGGATGTGGTGGCACACACCTATAATCTCACTGTCTCAGGAGACTCAGGCAGGCAGGAAGATTACAGTTCAAAACCAGCCTTAGTCTTTAGCGAGGCCCTAAGTAACTCAGTGAGATCCTGTCTCTAAATAAAATAAAAAATGAAAAATAAAAATAATTAAGGGCTGAGTATGTAGCTGAGTGGTTAAGTGCTCCTGGATTCATTTCCTAGTAGCAAAAAAAAAAAAAAAAAAAAGTAAAATTGGCCTTAAATTGAGACTATTAACTTGGGAAATGTGTTGTTTTAGTCTTTAACATGGGGAAAGGAGGAAGATAAGGGTAGTGCCATAGCACTTTGCTTTTAGTTATATGTTATTGCTAAATAGTGTCATTAATTGTTAAATTGTCAAGAAGATTAAAATCCAGATCCCAATATTACAATGGGAGGATTTCATTTTCAGTTGTTTAACTTAAAAACATAAATTTAAGACAAAATATGAAAATTCTATCTCTTTGTAGAAATATTTCTGGTTATCAGTATAAAATCTAAAAAAAAGTGTATCAATCTGTAAATATAAAAATACCTTAAGATGTCAGCAATGTACTTTTTCAAAATGCTCAAACTTGGAAGGAATTACCCATCTTTAAACAAAAGATTACATCTTCAAGGAGCCCTGGACACACTTGCTGAGATATCAGAGATATCACTGTTCAATTAGTACTGCTGGGCATAGTGAAGTCTCTAGATCCCAGGAATATGACTCTCTCTATTCAGCTCTGATCTTCTCTCAGGTCACAACTTTTGTGGTTGCTTGCTCTGATATTTTCCTCTGAGCACCCCAAATTGCAGTAGCTACAAACACAATATGAAGAGAAAACAAGAATTGTAGATACACTAAGTAGGCAGGTGGAATTTGAGAGGGCTATAACTGGTAATTTGTTCCCACCAAGGTGATCTCTTTCATTGCAGATGGATGTTCTTCCATTACAGATGCACAACTTTGTTTTTAAGTCAAATCACCGGTTTTGGACAACAAAGTAGAAGGTGGGCAACACAAATATTTTATTTCAAACAAAAGGGGGGACATTAGTCTGATTTCATTAAACCTTAAAATTAGATATAAGATATTTCCCAAAATGCTAACAGTATTTTCCATAATTTTACTGCCATTATATAAAAAATTCCTGAACAATGTTTATAAAGACCTTTAAAAATTTCCTTAAAAGGTATTCCCAAAGCCTGGGGTGCATGCTTTGCCTGTACTATCAGACAAAGGAAAAATTCTATAGCGCTTGATACTATAGTGCTTTCTAAAGGATGTGACATATCTTTTTGATCTTTTTGCCATTGTTTCTTAATCTTCTAGAGACACATGAATAAATTTTTCTTTTTTTATGCCCACATTTTATTCGACCCATCCAAGTTATAAATAAGTCTTTCCTGAATGTGTAAATGAAATTCAAAACTTATTAAAGAGTTACCATGTTGTCATTTCATGGATTAAGAAGATTTTATGGCATAGTGGAAAGAACACTTGGGTTTGGATTTAGCAGCACCTAGATCATCTCTCTGTATGACATTAGGTAAGTTACAATCAGTGTCTCACTTTCCTTACTAATAAATTCTAGGTCATGGTTTGCTGGAAGGATGAATGAGATCTTGACTATTGTAAAGTACTTACATTTGGACTAGAGTTGGTGGACAGACTGGAAGATCACAGTGAACGATACTGATAGAGATTGCATTTAGGACTTCTCAAACATTATTATTCTGTAGATTTTTTTCCCGTACTTAATAATTTACTCTTAACATTTTTAAAAGCTGGCCTGAAGACAGTGAGTGTAGTTTTCTGCAACATGACACAAAGAGTACCAGAGCAAAATTATATCTGTCACAGATGAACATACTCTATTTATGTGTCATAGTAATCTATTCATTGGTTTATGGACCCAAAATTCTCCAGGGGGACTCACAAATCCCCATAATGTTTCTGTGTGCCAGATTTTTCATTTGGAGCTCTGATTTAGTTGACAGATGTGTAAAAATCACATATAGCCAAATGCCTCCTTCATCAGTACAAAGCCACTAATGCTTTGTACTGGTTATTCCCGCTGAGATGCCCTGGAACTCTACCCAGACCATACTCCTCAAATCTCACACTAGACCTTAATGTTAATTTATGCTAATGCCAATGTTTTGCTCCCCAATGCCCTGTTTTTAAATTCTGTGCCCTTTTCTAATAAGACCACTAACTTACAGGAAGAGCTCTTCTTTGAGTAAGTCAAAGTAGATGAACAGCTACATTCAATTCCTGAAGGGTTAGTAGCTAACTCCATTTGGGAGATTCATACAGAAATCATATTGGGAGATTTCTTTAGAATAATAAATTATAAAATCTTACAACATAAGCATTAGGCCCAAGATGTAGCACAGGGGTGGAGTGCTTGCCTTGCACATGCAAGGCTCTGGGTTTAATCCCCAGCACTGAAAAAAAAAAATAGTCAAATGTTAAATTTTGAGCCCTGAACCATATCATTTTACTAATAAAGAAGCAGATTTATATGGAGGTAAATTGTCCTTCCCAAGTCTTCCTGAAAGCAACTGGTAGAGCTTGAATTTAAACCTAGGCATCTTCTGATTACCCCAATTTGAGCGTTCTTCTGGCTATTACTATATTTAAAAATATATATTAACTGTGTATGAGTAACAGTTCTGGTAAGCACAGAAACTATATTAATGCATTTTATATTAAGAAGTAGACAAACTCTTATGTTTTGTTTTAGATCTAATGATGATGACAATGGTCCCTTAATAGAATAGTTAGGTCATAGAAAAAAGCAAAACTTCATATTTTACTCTTTCTGCTTTTTTGCCCTTTGAATAATTTCAGGGAATTTTCTTTTCTCTTTTTTTTTCTTTTCAACCATGGGGAGAAAAAGTCGCAAACACAATGCTAATATGAAAAAGGTTATTAGCTTGATTTTTTGCAAATGTTATTATTATTCTTAATATATGCTAGTTTTTTTTTAGATAGAGAGAGAGAAGAGAGAAAGAGAGAATTTTTTAATATTTATTTTTCAGTTTTCGGTGAACACAACATCTGTATTTTATTTTTATTTGGTGCTGAGGATCGAACCCAGTGCCCCGCGCGTGCCAGGTGAGTGCTTTATCACTTGAGCCACATCCCCAGCCTAATATGATAGTTTTTTAAAACAACAAGGACAAATAAAAATGGTTTGAATTTGTAGTGTTGGTGCATGCACTGGTATCAAAATATCAAAATGTTTCAGGTTGCATATCAGAGAGCTCTAGACTTAAAGAGTAGAGCTGTGATGTTTATAAATGAATCTTCCAGTCATTTTTTTTTCTTTTTTTTGCAGTACTTGGGATTGAATGCAGGGGTGCCCTACCACTGAGCCCTTTTAATTTTTTATTTTGATAGAGTCTCAATAAGTTTCCCAGATTGTCTTTGAACTTGTGATCCTCCTACTTCAGCCTTCTGAATAACTGAGATTACAGGCATGCACCACCATGTTTGGCTTCCAGTTAACTTTTCAAATAATACTTTCGGGTTAAAAAAATCTATTATTTCCAAAGCCATGTTGATAATGTAAATGAGATAAGCATTCAGGAATAAGACAATAGAGAAGAGAGGGGACCACTGCAAATTGTAGGGCACACATTCTGTCCACAGGGAGAGGTCCATATTCAATTGAGGACTGTGATGTCACATGGGAATGCAAGTTCAGAATTATGTTTCCCTAGTTCTTTTTTTTTTCTTAAGGAGTTTGTAGTATTTTTAAGTGTTGGCAACTAATTTTGATTTTTTAAAAAATGTTTAGATGGAAGTAAATACATCTGTCATTGTTTGTAGGTTTTCAGTTTCTGACCTTTGATCTACAGCATGTAATTCTTTCTATGAAATTCAGCTGTGACAAGTACAGGGCAACTGAACTGAGTGACAGCAGATGCTGAATGGTCCTTGGCCACGCTCAGTTCTTAACATTCCTCTACATAACTACAGGATTGAAATTCAGGGTTTAGGAAAATGACATAATCCTGCAAACCGTGGGCCTCAAGATCTCTAAGGAAACTGCACGACATCCTTGAAGCCAAATGACTCCTAAATTTGGAAGCTGAGCTAAACCCTGATAGATTTGGAGGGCCCTCTGTGGTCCAGCAAATCCACAGAATTTCAAGACAAAAATCATTTGAAGCCACTTCTTTTTGGAATGTTTTTTTCACATCCTTGTGAGAAACAACCGAAGCAACCTATTGTTATCCTGCTGGTACTTTCCTACCTCCTGGAGAGATTCTGATTTGGTGTGTTGGGATGAGCATGGGTTTAAGGTCCTGGGAGTAATTCACATGCCAAGTGTATTGTCAGAATGACTGCCTAAGGCCATTACTTTGATTCACACCCAGGGAGTGCTCAAGAAATTTATTGTCAAGTCGGAAGAACATATTAGAACTAACATTTTCTTGGTCCAAAAATTATAATGAAATTAAACTTGACTATTATTAATATTCTGTATATAAGGTGCTCATGTGATTCATAGCACATGTTATCCTTCAAATAGAAGGGACCTTCTTAATAGAAGGGGTTGAACTTCTCTTAAGAGAACAAGACAGCTTACATGTGACCATCCAGGGAATCTATGGATTATTAAATAATAGAATATTCCAATGTTTGTTAAGAAATGAAAATCTCTTGTGCCTTACAATCTCTTTGTCCCTAAATACAATGGATTATTTAGGGACAAAACACTTTGAGGAGTCGTCACATTAAAAACAAATAATGCATATTTCTTTTCTATAATACAAGATTCCAAGTTTGCTGACCTTTTCTAAGTGATGTGAGTGGAATACTTCTTAGTAGAACACACATACTCACTCACTCTGTACTCACAGAATAGCAGCAAGCTTCACAAAAAGAGAAGTTACCCCCCACCCTGCTTTTTAAGGGAGCATTTTAAACCAAATAATAGAAAGTATTTCCATTGTTATATGACTTTGTAGAAAAGTAAGGAAATCACTTACTTTGGCACACACACACAAAAAATCTGCCAACAAAATCTAAAAATCTGTTTTTAAATCTTCCAAATTGAGAGTTTCCATGTGTTTGAACACATTTGTGATTAGTTTTTAACAACTGTTAGATGTTAGAGAAAAATGGAAATCTATTGGCTGTATTTCACCAATTTCATCATAGTTTTGAGTGAGATTTAAAAAATGAGCTTTGTGGGCTGTGAATGGAACTCAGTGTTTGCCTAGGATATGTGATACCGAGGTTCAATCCTCAGCCCTGCAAACAAACAACAAACAATCAAAAATTTGCTCCATAATTTAGTAAGTTCAGCCAAAAGGTATTTTTTTTTCCATTTGAGAATGACATGTTTATGAGAAATCATATAATTTTAAGATGTCAAAAAATTAGAAGCAGACCTTCAAATCCTGTCACAAAGTGTTAAACCAAAATTTATGAGGCTATTGAAACATATTATATTAATAATTTAGTCAATATTATGCACACACACATAAACACACACATAGACATTTTTTTTTTTGCACTACTAAGGATTGAATACAGGGGTGCTTGACCACTGAGCTATATTCCAAGCCCTTTTAAAACATTTTTTATTTTAAGATAATTCTTGCTAAGGTGTCTAGGCTCGATTTGAACTTGTAATGCTTCTGCTTCAGCCTCCTAAGTTGCTGGGATTTTAGGCATTTGCCACCACACCTCATTGAATGTACTTTTAATAAAATACCATTGCCTAAAAACATTTAAGAATACTTTGTGCTTCATTATCTTATTCTATAGATTTCCCTGTTTTTACATTTCTGAATAAGTCATCTTCTCTGATCTAGAATGGATGTTTATATCTTGAAAACATTTAACAAAATAATGAATAACCTGAAAAATCTCCCCGTCCCCTCCAGTCTGAAACTGTGGGAAGCATTACCAAGGAGAAGCTAAGCTTCATCCAGCAGAATTTTGTGGTATTTCCTGCTGAGGGCCATTACCAAGTAGGAATGACGCATCGAAATTTCCTTGCCAAGCGTACCCCATGCTGCTTAGAGGACATTTGATGGAACATTGCATGCATGCTTTAATAAGGTGACCTTGCTCAAGGACCAAGGCGGATCCGGGTTTAGAGCTGATCAGGTTTGAGGAAGTAACCGGTTCCTTGAGTTTAAGGCGTTGCCAGTTTAAGATAATGGGTTTTAGGGAAGTTAGAGGTTGAAGATTATTACTGGGATTAGGGTGTTCCTGCTGCTTGTTCCTGTTGAGTTCTCGTGAGATTAAAATGGGATTTGGAGATAGCCTCGTGGAGTAGGTGAATTGTGCGGGAGACGGCAGAACGCGTTTGCCCCTGGACCTGTGTGGAGGCGGTGTGAGAGCTGGAATAAAGAATTGCTGTTTGAACCTACAAAGCTGTGAATGCCTCGTGATTCTGGTGCCAAGCCGAGACATTGGCCTTTGGCAATTTCCTGGTCATTGTAGCCCTCAGGAAGGAAATCCACTTCAGCATCTCCTTGTTGCCCTCTAGGAAGCAGAGGGAGCATTCAGCCTAAGCACTTTTCACCCATACAGTGTGTGATAAATTCATTTTTAACAGTGGTACACACTTGTAGGTTAAAGTGTGCTTCAGGAAGTGGGATGAAATCTTGCTGAATTGTGTTCAATCCTTTATTATGCTTTAGGCCTTTTATTCCAGTTTGCTATTGGAGAATTTCACTATGAGCAAAAACTCTAGTAAAATTTAGTTATTGTTCATTTTTTTTGTGTGTGTGTGGGTACCAGGGATTGAACTCAGGGGTACTCGATCATTGAGCCACATCCCCAGCCCTATTTTGTATTTTACTTAGAGACAGGGTCTCACTGAGTTGCTTAGTGCCTTGCTTTAGCTGAGGCTGGCTTTGAACTCATGATCCTTCTGCCTCTGCTTCCTGAGCTGCTAGGATTACAGGTGTGCACCACCATGCCCAGCCTATCAGCAACTTTTATCATGAATAATGCTATAGAATACTTTCCATACAGTGGAAAGCACTGCAGGTGGCTCTGTAGTCTCTGAATGCTAACCTTCCTTCTTCTATCAGGAGTTTTCCTTTGATATTAGAAATGCCATAAAATCAGAAACCACAAAAGCTAACCTAACTCCGGTGAAATATGTGATCTTTGTAACATATTATAAGATGTAATGTAAATAAAAAGAAATACCCTTAGAAAATAGTTCCCATTGACACTTTAGTACTTTTGTGATTTTCTGTAATAAATTTAAACAGGTGCTATAGTTCACACTATACCTCTTTTAAGATGCAGTTGCCCACAGTATTATCATGTTATCGACTGGGATGTGTTAAATCATTATTATTTACACCTTTCTGCCTTCTCTCCCGATACCTCTATCCTTTTTTTACATTCTTTAAAGAGGCCAGGTAATCCCAGGAACATTTTTATTACTTTGGTTTGTGGAGGGGTCTCACTGGTAAAGGTACACATTGGAGGCATTTCTTCAAAGAAAACAGGGACAAAAAAAAAAAAAAAACAAGGAAATCAGAGTTTTAGGAGAAAAGAGAAGATTCTGGTGACAAGGAAGTGGGGGAGGTAGAATATGAGGGATTTCAAAGGAAAGAGATTGGGGTAGGAGGGAAATTATTTCAAAGATGCGTTGTGTCCTCTATTATATAACTCCTCTCTTGGCTTTCTCACAAAAACTCTAGTAGTTGTTGTTCAATGCTTTAAGATTCTGGTTGTAAGTATGAGGTGACTTTTTTTTTTTTTTTTTTTTTTTTAGAGTGAGAGAATTTTTAATATTTATTTTTCAGTTCTCGGCGGACACAACATCTTTGTTTGTATGTGGTGCTGAGGATCGAACCCGGGCCGCACGCATGCCAGGCGAGCGCGCTACCGCTTGAGCCACATCCCCAGCCCTGAGGTGACTTTAAGATATCATTAGAAATGAAAACAGTGAAAACCTTTTTATTTATTTATTTAATTAGGTAGTGCATTTTGATTCATTGTACACAGCACAACTTTTCATTTCTCTGGCTATACACAATGTGGCACACCCTATGTACAGTCTTACATGTATCCAGGGTAATGATGTCCACCTCATGAGTGGAAACCTTTTTAAAGTTTTGTTTAAAATAAGCAGTGCTGTGCTAACAGGCCCAATGTGATTGGTTGGTTGGTCTGCTCGGATAGGATAGGAAGGAATACTAATACTTTATCATGAATATCACTTATAATATTCTGTGCATTATGATAATAAAAACAGATTATATATCTATGTCTATATCTATGTGTAGATATAGATCTCTGTGTGTGTGTATGTGTGTGTGTATACATATGGAGGGGCTGGAGATGGAATCCAGGGCCTCACATATGCTAGGCAAATGATCTACCACTGAACTACATCTCCAGTCCTTTTTATTTTATTTTGACATAGGATGCTCCTAAATTTCTCAGGCTGGCCTTGAACTTGTGATCCTCCTACCCGAGCCTCCCCCATAGCTGGGAAGCTATAGGCGTGCACCACTGAATACGGTAAATAGCTTTAATTTAAAATAAGGCAAATGTAGCTACTTCACTTAGAATCTTACTGCTCTTTCTAAAGATTAAAAAACATTGCAGATAATCTCAGTGATTTGGGAGGCTGAGGCAGAAGGACCTTTAGTTCAAAGTCAACCTCAGCAATTTAGCGAGGCTCTAAGCAGCGTAGTGAGACCCTGTCTCAAGATAAAAAATAAAAAAGGCTGAGAATGTAGAATGTGGCTCTGTGGTTAAGCACTCCTGGATTCAATCTCCAGTACATGCCCCCACTCCAAAAAAAAAAAAAAAAGAGAGAGAGAGAAAGGAAAAAAAAAACATTGCAGGTACCTATGTGGCCAATGCACTTCAAAGTCTCTGGCAACTTGGTTCTAATCTTTAGTGCTTCTCTTTGTCATCATATATCTCTTGGTGGTTCCTGAAATTGGGAATACGGAGAATGAATTTCTGCCATCCTCTAGGAGCTGAAATTGCTCTGTATAATTTCTGATCACAAGTAAAGGGGTCACAATAGGATTTTGGCTTGCTGATGTTTGTTCTCTCCTCCTTGGATTTTTCTTTTTCTCATTTTATGTCTAACTGTCCTTTCTTGCTGGCTTTTATTTTCATACCTAAAACAGTGGATTGTCAGAGAACAGACCAGACATAATGGGACATAGAGCACCTGGTGGCAAACATCCTGGTTCCTTTTTTTCCTCATTGCCGGTCAAACTCAATTTTAAAGTTTCAATCACGTTTTGTTTTTGTGGGGTCATCAAAAGGAAGAGTCAGTAAAAAGAACACGTGGAACCATGAGTAAGCAAGGACACTACCATGGAAATAATGAAACGGAGCCCATAAAAGTTGTATTAGTCATTCATCTCTAGCGTGCTGTCTTCTCCTTCACCATGTCTATGCTTGTGGAGTATTTACAGTGAGATTAGAAATCTTAGTAGCTTGCTTGTTTTGATGTAAGCTTAGATTTCCTCACTGCAGTAGATAACTGTTGCCTTTCTAAATCCAGAGTTCTGCCAATACTTGTGTTGCTACAGCTGCAGGTTGGAAGGGGGAGAGGGGAGGGTGACTGATGACTCCACCCAAATGCCAAATGCATTCCTTGTGTGGACTCTTGGGTCTCTTGTGCCTTGTTTGCTTCTCTACCCATTCTCACTCACTGCTAGAGAGCCCTTGGTCATTGGTAGTGTGCCCTTGTCTTTCCACAGGATTTCACTGAGCTTAAGTATGTATGGGCCTTCTCAGGTGGGTGTGGATAGTGGCCTGAAGCTTGTGCACGGGTTGCCAAGAGGTGGCACACCCTCTTTCCTCGTTCATGCCAAACTTGGGCTGTGTCATTTTTGACCGCATGTAAACAACTGTGATCCATAGCTAGAACAGAGACTGTCAAACTATTTCTGTAAAAGCCAGATAGTAAATACTTCAGGCTTTGCAGGCAGTGTACTTTCTGCCGCAGCTATTCAACTTGGCCACTGATACAGAGAAGCAGTTATAGATTCCATGCAAACATGCCAGTGCAGTGTGTTCAAATAAAACTTATGTATGGACCCAGATTTTAATTTCATATAACTTTCACGTGTCACAAAGTAGTATATTCCTTTTAATTTTTCCCAATTATTTTAAAAGCAAAAAAAAAAAAAAAAAGTTCTTAGCTTGTAAGCTTTGCAAAAACAAGAGGGTGGGCTGGATTTGGTTTGGGGGCTATCCTTTGCTGATTATGAACTGCATATTATTTTTGCTATGGCACACTACAAATGTAGTGGTTTAAAGCAGCCATTTACTTATTAGGCTTGCTGTTTGTTGGGGGATAGTCTGAGTGGGCTTAGCTGGTTGACAAGGTTCATCTGTGCATCTATGATTAGTTGTTGGGCACTCAATTTTTTGCACTTCTGGGGGTTGGTTGGTTATTGGCTGGGGCAACAGAGGTGACTGGGCCAGGCGTCTGTTATCATCCAGCAGGCTAGCCGGTGCTTGTCCTCATGGTCATTCGAAGGTGCCAAGGAGGCAAACCTCAATGTAGGAGCAGTTTTCTAGGTTCCACTACTATTTTGTTGCAGTTTGTTTCTTTAGTGGAAACAAGTCACATGGCCAGCTTCAGAGGACAGGAAATGACTAAGGGCATTGACACAAGTAGGTGTGAACCATTAGGGTTCTATTACTGCCACATCTTACCACAGAAGACCTCTGGCCCTAATGATTTATATCCTTTCTACCTGCAAAATATACTTCCTCCCTTCCAACCCTCCTAAATATCATCCAGCCACAGCATCATGCTCAAGGTTCAGTATCTCTTGTTCAAACTTATACCTAGAAATGACTTTTGGATGTAGGGCCTCTTGATCCAGTTGTGTTAAGAAGACAAGTTGTAACACGCAGTGTGATTAAACAAGAACATGAGAATTACAACAGACACTACCATTTAAATGGGGAAGAATGGGAGATACATGGCATTCACTTGCTTATAGAAATTCTGAAATCCAGCCAGGCAGATGTTTCCAGAAGCTTAGATTTTAAGGTGAGGAAATTTTCCTTTATTGGGATGAGATTCTGCCACCTGGGAGTATTTTTCCAGTTTTTCATGTTTTCTACTATTCTCTGGGTTTGTCTTAGTTCTCAATTCTGCCCTCAGAGAAATGGCCTGTGAATGCCACTAAATATCTTCTTCAGCCTCCATTCCTGTAGAAAGTTAGAGGCCCACAGACCTCTCTGTGATGTGAACATTTCAGTCCAAGATGGTGATGCTTTATTTCCATACTATTGATTTCAACATTTCAAGAGCTTCCTAAGAAGCTCATCTAGATGCTAGAAGCCACATCCACATTTTTTTTTTTTTTTTGGACTGGGGATTGAACCCAGGGGCACTTTATCACTGAGCTACATCCCAGTCCTTTTTACTTTTTTATTTTGAGACAGTGTCTTGCTAGATCTGGCCTCAAACTTACCATCTCCTGCCTCATCCTCCTGAGTTCCTGGGATTACCAGCTTGTACCACTGCCCCTGGCCACAGCCACAGTTCTTATTGATAAGGTCTACATTGCTTTGATGCGTCAGTCTCCTAGAAAAAAACAAGCTTACGTTTCTTAAACGTCATTTTTGTCTGGGAATGACTATTATGTATTACCTTAAAACTTTTAGAGTTCTTAAAGGAGTTTGCAGTGACACTATGATTTGATTTTGACCCTGATGCCATTTCTTAATGTTACAATTTTTTACTGACTAGGGAGTTTGGCTGTAGGAACAATGTGTGTGTGTGTTTTAAATATTGTTTTAGTGTAGATTGACACAATACCTTCATTTTATTTATTTTTTATGTGGTGCTGAGGATCAAACACAGCACCTTACACATGCTAGGCAGGTGCTCTACATCTGAGCCACAATCCCAGCCCAGGAACAATGTATTTTTTTTCCAGTGTCTTCTGACCCTCGTTGTTCTTCAACGGCCTAACTCAGGTCACTTACTACTTTTGCCGCCTCTGCAAACAATTTGCTCATCCTTTTTTTTTTTTTCTTCATGTTTTTTTCCTAGTGTCCACCAGTCACCTGATTCCAAAGTCAAAATGCCATATTTTTGGTTTTAACTACAGAATCACTCCATTTCTGGGTAGCAACTTCTCTTATTAGTTTTCTATTGTTGAAATATAAGGCATCCTCCAACTCAGTTTAAAACTATCATTTGTGTATGTGGGTTGGAAAATTGGGGCTGGGCTCTGCAGAGTGGAACTTCCACTAGCCTTGGTTGGGATGGTTCATGTATCTGTGGCCTTTAACTCTTGGTGGAAAGACTGTGTGTCAGGATTTGGCTGGCTGTTAAAAGGGGCAACAAGGAACCTGGCACAGTATCTTCAGTTGTCAAGCTGACTAGCCAGGGGTGACTCCCACAGTGTAGATGGCCAGGGTTCCAAACAACCAGAGAGGGCAAGCCCCAACATACAAATACTTTTGAAGTCTCTTTCTGTAGCATTTTCTAGTGTTATAAGCAAGTAACAAGTCATATGGCTAAATCCAGATAAGCATCAGTGTGGGAGGGGAATTATCCAGTGAAGGGAGGCCATGGGTTTGGAGAGGTGTGAACAAAGTTAGAGCCATTAATACAACAATCTACTGGGTTTACATTAAATAGAGCAGACTATAATCCGACATATAGAAAGCCTGCCAAGTTTTCAGAGTTAGACCAACAAAAGGGCTGCCAGCTTGCTTAAAAAAAAAAAAAAAAAAAAAGCACTAAGTTTGCTCAAATTGCAAATTTAGAGTGATTGGTTATAAAACTGGCTGATATAAACATGGAACATCCAAATTGTGACTTGAAATTTGGTAGATGGAATTTATTGGATTATCAGGATGACATAGATTTCTGCATGTGCTTTTGAAGACTGAGCTGTTAAAAAAGCAAGGGAATGGAAAGAAAAATATTTCTGAGGTCAGGCAGACAGAGCGAAAAATAGAAAAAATGAATAATAAAATAACATTTAACATGTGTAGGGTGTTGTTAATGTAATGGACACTAGTAGCTTCTCATGAACTGTGTAATTTATCTTCCTTAAAAATTAAAAAAGTTGAGTTTCTCAAAAAAATTAAAAAGAGAACTACTGTGTAAAAATGAACAAAAATTTAAAAAGTTACCGGTTGTGGTGATGCACGCCTGTAATTCCAGAAGTTCAGGAGTCTAAGGTAGGAGGATTGCAAGTTCAAAGCCAGCATTGGCAACTTAGCAAGACCCTGTCTCTAAATAAAATACAAAAAAAGGCTTGGAGATGCATCTCAGTGGTTAAATGCCCCTGGATTCAATACCTGGTACAAAAAATATTTGAAAAATTTAAAAAGTTATTATTAATTAAAAATTAAAAGAATTAAGAATTTTTTCTAGATCTAGGAAACATAGTATCTGCCTATGTTTATAATGTGAAATGTTTTAAAAAAATTTTTTTTTAGTTATAGGTGGTCACAATAACTTTATTTTGTTTATATTTTTCCTAAGTGTGCTGAGGATCAAACCCAGTGCTTCACAAGTGCTAGGTGAGTGCTCTACCACTGAGCCATAACCCCAGCCTATGAAACTTTTTATACTGTAGTATGTCTAAGGATTAGGGGGATCGCTTATCAAGCATTACTGGTTAGAGGTTGGAGTTTAGTAGAAAAGTATTTTGGGATCTACTAGTCATTTGTCCAGTTTATACCTGTGCACACATGGCTGTTTGGGGAAGTTTTCATCTTTATAATGATGATGGATCACACTGAAGCTCACTTCCTTCCCTATTAGGTAAAACACCCTGCTACTATAATTAGCTCTTGCGAAGGGAGAGCATATTCTGATTCCCTTTGCATATTTCTCACCCATCCTTTATTAATCCAAAATGCAAAAGAAGAAAATGAGTGAGATTTTTTTCCTAGAAAAAAATATTTGCTTCTCATAATTAAGGCAATTTATAAGGATTCATAGGAAAGTTAGCCAAGAAATGACAATAGCTTTGCAGAGAAGAGTGAAGAACTAGGATTAGTGAAAGTGGTTTTCTTTGGAAACCAAGTCAAGAGTGAGGATGAAAAATGAAACATACCCAGGAATGTGTTAATGACTTCTCCCTAAATGTACAGGAAATAATAATGTTAAAATTTTCTGAAATACACAATGAGAGTTGAGAATGAGAAACGAATAGGTGGGGGTGAAAGAAGTTTGGGAAGACATAAAATGATAAATCAAATATTATTTGTATATTGAAATTCCTTGTTTTGAAAGAAATAATGTCTTCCATGAGAGGAAAATTTTTTTTAATAAGTTGAAGCTGAGCTATAAATGAGAAAAACACATTTGAAAAATGTCTCGGAATTCAAGTTTGTCACTTTCAGAAATACTCTGTAACCATGGCAAAAGTAGATGAAAAATGTTGGCAGTTAGAATGTACCGTAATTTAAACTTATAGACATATATTCTAGGCCAAATTGGAAATTCTTGAATCTTTGCAGAAAAGCAAGCACACATGAAAATATTTAGTACTGACAATATAGTTCAATGTTGAAGAAAAGGTAACAAATCCGCTGTTACAGGATGCTTGATTTTTCAACCTTGACTTCTTCAAGAATCTTTGTTTCTGTGTCATGATTTGCAGAAATTATTATTTTTCATCTTGAAAAATTTGAAACTTATATAAAATAGTAATAGAACATGTTATAAAACAATGAGCATCTATATTCATTTCAACTAGGTTTTCCAGTTGCCAATGTTTTCTCACAGTTGCTTTATCTCTCTATGAGCTGTCCACATTATCTACCCATCTACCAACATACCTATCCCTGTATATCTATATACCTTCACCTGTACATTTAGGTAGAGTTCTCTAGAGGAATAGAACCTATAAAATTCATATATAATTATAAGGGGGATTTATTAGATTGGCTTACACAATCAGAGGCTGAATGGTCCCACAGTAGACATCTGCAGACTGGCGAGCTGGGGAAAACCACTAGCTGCTCAGTCCAAGAAGCTGGAAGCCTCAGAGAAAAAGGACCAGCCAGGGCTAGAGTGGTGGCTCAGAGGTAGAGTGCACATGTGAGGCCCTGGGTTCAATTCTCAGCACCACATCAAATAAATAAATTAAATAAAGGTCCATCAATGACTAAAAAATATTAAAAAAAAAAAAAACAGAAAAAAAGAAAAAGGACCAGCCTGAGGCTGAAGTCCTGGAAGGTCCCTAGAGGGTCATGGATGTGAGTCCCTGTTCTTAGCCTGAAGAACCTGGAGTCTGATGTTCACAGGCCGTGGCCATAGCAAAAGCACAACTGCTCAATAAGAATTTAGTTTGTGTGTGTGTGCCTGCGCTTGCTTACCTCCTCTTCTGCTTTTTTGTTCCATGCAGGATCCCAGCCTTTGGGATGGTGCTGCCCACATTCAGCATGTGTCTTCCCTCCTCGGTTGGCACACCCACATGCCAATCATCTCTGGAAACACTCTCAAAGACATCCAGAGACGTTTACTTTACCCATTTTCTAGGCATCTGTCAATCCAGTCAAGCTGACAACCAAGGTTAACCATCACAATTTCTAAATATCTATAGTGTATATACTCTGACAGTTTCATGCATAACAGCTTAATCATGAAATGTGGAATTTTAACATTACTACAATGCAAGTTACCTAATGTATGGTTCATATTCAAAATTTTCCAGTTATTCCAATAATGTCCTTTAGAGAAAAACAAGAAAACTGCCCAGGCATCAATCCAGAATTACATATTGTTTTTAATGTTCTGTCTCTAAAGTCTTTAATCTGGAAAGTTCTTCAATCTTTCTGTTTTCCATGATGTTTTGAAAAGAACAGACCATTTGTTTCATGTATCAGCCCTTAAATTTGTGTTTGATTTTTTCCTCATGATTAGATTTAGGTTGTTCCTTTTTTGTCAGGAGTGCTATCTTCATGGTGAGGTAAATCCTTTTCAGTGTATCATGTCAAGTGGCGCAGGATGCCAGTTGATCCTGTTTTTGTGTGTGTGTGTGTGGGGGGGGGGCGTACTGGGGATTGGACTCAGGGGCACTCGACCACTGAGCCTCACCCCCAGCCCTATTTTGTATTTTATTTGTAGACAGGGTCTCACTGAGTTGCTTAGTGCCACACCATTGCTGAGGCTGGCTTTGAACTTGTGATCCTCCTGCCTCAGCCTCCCGAGCAACTGGGATTACAGGCATATACCACCGCACCCGGCTTTACTACTTTCTTGAGGAGGTGACTGCTATTGTTTTTGCTTAAAAGGTAGCATTTCCTTTGTTAATTCTATGTAATAGATGAGATCCTGTTCCCAACCGAATTTAGCCAAGCAGTTATTGCACTTATTGATAATTATTGCCTAAATTGTTTATAACTATTAGCTGCCAAATGTTGAATTTTAGAAATTTTTGTCAGGCAGAAATTGTAACCAGTGAATTACTTTAAAAAGTGTATAATAGTTTATCAGGGAGATTTGATACATCTACAGATAACAAAAAAGGCAAAATATTATTTCAGGTGATTAATTTGGAGAGATCAAAGAAAGAATACACTCACTGAAGAACAAAGCTCTTGCAACAAATAATCTGACTTTTTCATCAAGCAGCAGGATGGTAATAAGTTAAGTCTATGAAGTGAAATGTGTGCATCAACCATTCCTCCTGCATAATGTTAAACTGCTTTGCATTTATACACAATCATACACTGTAATAATCAGAAAAATGTTTGGACTGTGCAAGAAGAAAAGGGCTTAGTACCAAGTACAATAGAAGAGAAAAAAGAAAACAAGGGTTCCATCTAAGGAATTTAAGATTAGTAAATGTTTTTGTAAAATTTCTAAAGCAAATGATAAATTATAGTACTAATATTACTAGTTTTTCTTTCCCCATTTCTGGCTAATTTTACTAATATACTATAGCTCAAGATGATTCTCAGTTGCATCTAGTGAATTTAAAAAGGAACAACCCTGCAATAAAGTATCTATCATGTCTTGCTGAATAAAATGTGTATTTTGTGCAATCTGAGATTGAAGGCTTTCTAAGCCTCTCCGAGTTTTAAATCAGACAACCCCCCACTTCTTGCAGACACTTGCTTATTTGTCACTTTGAATTTGATTTATCTCAAGCAGGAGCTAAAACTGTATTAGAATCTTCTGTTAAGCATGTAAAACTCCATATAGAGAGAGGCAGGAAGTTAAACATCTCTAATGAAAGACAGCTGTGTTCTCATTGGAAACAAAAATAGGATAGAGAGAGATTTGTTTCTGTGAAGAACGATATGAAAAGTATGAGAACCAGGTGTCTTCTTTTTCCTGAGCAATATGGTGGTGATATAGAAAGCAATGAAAATATTTTTAATGATTTTTTTAAAGACCATGTAAAGCAACCAGTGAATCTATGTGTTCAGTTATGATCAATTTAGTGATGGGTTGAAAAGGCAGTGAATTAACTAGTGCCCTCCGCTTTATTGATTACTTCATTATGTTACATTTTTTCCCCTTTATGTTTGCCTGTACCTGAGAACAACTCAGCATATAAAGCTATCCAAAATAGATGATTTAGAATAATAATGGTTGCTGTATAATTTTTTATATTTTTTTGTGGCCTCCTGATATTTTTGGTTTGCTCCTCAAGAGTAAATTTCCTCATTTAAAAAGTTTTGTTGAGAATTTGAAGGTGTTATGATTAGGGATTTTTAAAATTTGTTCTTCTTGGATATACATGACAGATGGATTTTGACATATTATACATACATTGAGTACAACTTCCCATTATTCTGCTTGCACAGATGTGGGGTTACACTGATTGTGTATTCATATATGAACATAGGAAAGTTATGTCCAATTAATTCTATTATCTTTCCTATTTCCATTACCTCTCCCTTCCCTTCATCCCGCTTTGTGTAATCCAGTGGAATTTTTTTTTTTTTAAGAGAGAGTGAGAGAGAGGGGGGCACAGAGAGAGAGAGAGAGAGAGAATTTTAACATTTATTTATTTTTTCTTAATTCTCGGCGGACACAACATCATTGTTGGTATGTGGTGCTGCTGGGGATCGAACCCGGGCCGCACGCATGCTAGGCGAGCGCGCTACCGCTTGAGCCACATCCCCAGCCCCAATCCAGTGGAATTTTATTCCCCTCATCTTGTTGTGGATTTTTTAGCTTTGAAAATATGTAACCAAAGGGAATTGCCCATTTACACTAAAGAAATGTAAAATATTGAATTACATATTTTGTAAATTTTTGTTCATGTTTATTCAGCAATGTATGTGAAAGGAAACAGAATATCTGATAATATCACATTAAGAAATGTAAGCCTTAATTAAGGCTGCATTATTTGACTAGAGCTTAGTCTTTGGAATTCTGTTGGGTTTATCTGATTATGGTGATGCATTGAAATTCTAGGATTCAATCACTCATTTATTCATCGAGAACATATATTAAATGAGACCTACATGTGTTAGGTGTTTAAGAAATGTTCATCAGGGCTGGGGTTGTGGCTCAGTGGCAGAGCGCTTGCCTCGCATATGTGAGGCACTGGGTTCAATCCTCAGCACCCATAAAAATGAATAAACAAAATAAAGATATTGTGTCCATGTATAACTAAAAAATATTTAAAAAAAAAAGAAATGTTCATTATATTTTATTTATACACACATACCCATGCTGCTAACATGGAAATCCTCACAGACTAAGAAATTTAAATTGTTTCCATGTTCAGTATAGTTTCATGCATTTCATAAATATTTGAAGATATTCTGAGCCTTGCACTGTGCCAGACTCCAGCAATAAATCTGTGGATAAGAGAGGTGGATTCTCAGTTTCCAAGAAGCTTGCCGGCTTGTTTATTTATTCGTTTATTTATTTGAAGCAGAGACAGAAAATAAATAAGAAGAGGCCAACAAAGTGATTACATATTCACACACCTGTAATCCCAACAGCTCGGGAGGCTGAGGCAGGAGAATTGCAAATTCAAAGCAAGCCTCAGAAAAAGCCAGTTGCTCAGAAACTCAGTGAAACCCCATCTGTACACAAAATACAAAATAGGGCTGGGGATGTGGCTCAGTGGTCTAGTGGCCCCGAGTTCAATCCCTGATACCAAAAAAGAAAAAAAAAATGCATATTCTGACAAGTACCATGAAGGAAAAGTGCCCAGAGTGATTGGTCTTAGAGTGTGTGTGTGCCTGTGTCGTGTATCTGTGTATCTGTTTTCTGTGTGGAGCTGAAGAGGGTGTGTATTTGTGTGTGGATGTTGTAAGTTGGGTGAACAGGAAGTTGGTGGTCTCTCTAGGAGAGCATGCTCCTGACCTGAAGAAAGAGAAGAAGCCACATAAAAAGGCATGGAACATGGGTCCAGAAACAGTCCTCCGGGTTGAATATGACTCATTATTTTACATTTAAAAAACCAAATACTCATCTAGTCCTCCTGAAGCACCCAAAGCTTAAATTATTTGGCAAAGTTACAGCAGCCTGGATCAGAATCAGGGATGGCTGCTACTCTTTAAACAGAGTAGATAAAATATGTAGGGAAATATAAGCTGAAAAAAATCGTGTGGATGTTGAGGGAAAGGAATTGGAGGCTTAGAAAAACAGATCTCTTCCACCTTTCCATTTTCCATTTCATCTAAACTCAGTGAAGAGTTTAAAATTGAATATAGGTAAGTTGACTAAAGAACTGTAATTCTGAGTCATCAACAGCATATTTGAAAGGAACAACACAGCCAATGCTGGCAGCTCCTATTTTCCAGATTAGAAATTAACTGCTATGTTGTCAGTATGAAATGCTGTGTTTTATTATTGAAAAGGCAGCTCTATTAGCTTCTTTGGGCCCAAGGGTCCATTTATTTAATTACTTCTTCCAGGACACTAAATGGATCCCTAGTGACCAGGCCAAATTATTACACCTTAGAAGGTGAGCAAGGCATTCAATTTGATGGATAGTAGATTTTATGTACTTTTCTTTCATTATGTACTTATTTATTTTTAAACAAAGTTCTTGTATAAAGAAATAGGGAAATCCACTTTCTTTTCATCTCTGCTGCTTTTGAAAATTTTAATAAAATTATAATAGGAGGAATAAAAGACTTGTTTTATATTTTTATTTATTTATTTTTTAAAGAGAGAGTGAGAGAGGAGAGAGAGAGAGAGAGAATTTTTAATATTTATTCTTTAGTTCTCGGCGGACACAACATCTTTGTTGGTATGTGGTGCTGAGGATCGAACCCGGGCCGCACGCATGCCAGGCGAACGCACTACCGCTTGAGCCACATCCCCAGCCCTTATATTTTTATTTTAGAGCTCAAAATTGAATAGATTTTTTTCCAGTGTTGGGGATCAAACCCTGGGTCTTACACATACTTGGCAAGCGTTTCACCACTGAAATACATCCACAGCTCTTAATAGACATGTTAAAGGAGAAGATTTAAAATCAGAGGAGGATAAATAAGTCAAAATAATTTTTATTATGTTTAAAACAAAGTATGGAAGAATAGAATGATTTTGATCATTATAAGAATGTAAGAATATAAGAATTGTTTTGTAAAAATGATTTGTCTTAATGTTAACAAAGTTAATACTAAAATCTCAATGGAGTCAATAGCAAGAAAGGAAAAAAATAAAAGTTAAGGAATCTAATCACATAAATAAAGGTCATGGGTAAATATCAAATTAGGAAAAATTTGGACTGGGGATGTAGCTCAGTGGTAGAGAACTTCTTTAGCATGTGTGAGGCCCTGGATTCAATCTCCAGTACTAAAAAAAAGAAAAAAAATTAGGAAAAATTATTTATCTTACAGGTACTTTATTGTACTAGCAGATAGCCTTTTGACTTTTTTTTTTAAACATTCTTATGAGTATGCTTGATTTTTAAGCTTTGCTAACCCACCATTGAACAGTTCTTACTGATGGATTATGAATTATATCCTCTAATTTTCATTTCTTAATTTAGCATTCTGTAAGTAGTAACAATCCTAATCCTTTATAATAAGCTTTTGTTGCTACTCATTTTAGTTGCTTCAGATAAGAATATGCAGTGTTTTATAGCATCTTTTCTTCAGAGAAATGAAAGCCTTTTGTGACAGTATCAATTTTCAGACCTTTCCTGTAAAGCGGTAGGGAGGTATTCACCATTTTTTTTCTATTGGGGGAAAATGATAAACAGGTAAATCTTGAGAACCAAGCTCTTTAAAGTTAATTCATAGACTAATAGGGATAAGTGATAACAAAAATTCTAAGTTTTCACTCTTGGGATCCACTATTTACCTTCTAGAATTTGCCTTGTTGATATTAATTATATAGCAAATTGACATAACTTGTACTTCTTAAATACAACAATTTAGGTGGCATCTAAATTCTATTTGATTTTTTTTCTCTAGTGCTCCTTCCCAATGGTGGAATAAAAGTGTTGGATAATATGGCTTATGATTGATCCCTGATTTTGGAAATAGATCTGGTGGAAAGCTTAAACCTAAAACTTCTTAAGAGTATGATCTTGGTACTTACTCTGCTTAATCTGCAAACAAAAAGACAATATATATCCATGTCATATAATACCTATGTTACAAATATTTTTAAGGAAATAAAACCAAATATTAGCTGTAATGTTCCTATGGTTTGCCTAGCACATTGGAAATGCTCAGTAAAGATCAATTCATATTATACTCAGTAGACAATTTATTGTTACTCTCTTATGTACTATTCAGCAATAGGATTTAAACTTCAGCTTAAATTGTTTAAATATGTACTTTGCTATTGTTTTTGGACTTACATAAAAATAAAATTATTGGCTAGCCCTCCCCCCCCCCCCCCGCTTCTAAAACAATAGGGCAATATGTTAAATTACATATATATATATATATATATGTATATATATATTCAATTTTTATTCTTTTTTAAAAAATTCTTTTAGTTGAAGATGGGCACAATTCCTTTATTCTTATTTTGTTTTTATTTTTATGTGGTGCCAGGGATTGAACCTAGCACCTCATGCATGCTAGGCAAGTGCTCTACCACTGAGCCACAACCCTGGCCCCTCAATTTTTTTATTCTTTCAGTTTTTAATTAGTGGAGATTCGTGAGGTTTCATCTTTGTAGAAAAAAGTTTGTGCTTTTATTAGTGTATTCAAAGAATCTAAGTTTTGTAGTTGAAAATCTCTTTTATTTTCTATCTTGGCACAATAAATATTTTAACTACTCAGTATTGGTATAACATCCAGATATTAGAACATTATGTATTATAACTTGCTGCTTGGTAGGTCTCAAGTTAAAAACCAAATTTCGGCCCAGCTGGTGGCATATGCCTGTAATCCCAGCAACTCTGAGGCAGGAGATTGCTAATTCAAAGCCAGCCTCAGCAATGGTGAGGTGTTAAGCAACTCAGCAAGATCCTGTCTCTAAAGAAAGCATAAAATAGGGCTGGGGATGTGGCTCAGTGGTTGAGTGCCCCAGAGTTCAATCCCTGGTACCAAAAAAAAAAAAAAAAAAAAATTATGATTCAAGAGACATGGTCTTTAACACTTATATTTTTAAATATTTGAGTCAAGCAGAGAGCCTTAAGCTAAGTGACTAAAATTGATATGTCATCTTGAAAAGTCATATTGGAGGATTTTTAAAATGTTGGGAGGAAAGTACATTCCAGTACTGGAAAAGATATTAATGTTTTGCTTGTAATAATATAGTAATAAAAAACTGGACTAATTCACATTCTGCTGTCATTGAAACAAACTACATATTTGTTGAGTTGGTTTATTATCATGTTTTTTTGTAATTGAATTCCCTTATTTTATGAATACAGGATAGTCTTTACTATGCTGTTTAAATCATTATCTGGGCTTCAGGAAGACACTTCAGTGGTCTGTATCTTTCAAATACATCTTGTTTGTTTTGTAACATAACTTATTTTTGGTGGTTCCTGTGTGGGGTATGGGCAGCAACTATCAGGAGACTTGTTCTCTTTGGAGATGTGATATTGAAGTGAGATCTGAAAATTGAGAATTTAATGAGCTCAGGAGGGAGGAAAAGAGCAATTCAGGCTGAGAGAATAGAATGTGCAATGACCTGAGGCAGGAAAACTTGGCACATTCAAGGATATGGATGAACATCAGGAGTGTTAGAGTCCTTGATCAGGCCAAGTCATGAACCAGACTATTTCCTGGGCTCTGAAAAGCACAATTTGGCTCATGTGTGGTCCTGGTTGGCTCCAAAGTAAACAAATCTTCCTCTTCCAGTTTGCATAAGGCCCTGTTTCACAACATGGATCACAGGAATTTCTGCTCTTAAGGGATTTCTTAGACTAAATGGCATATGTGCCTCAGCAGAATGACTTTGCCTCCCTAAAAAAACTTCCATCACTGCTACATTTTCTATTTAGCTGAACAGGGATTTGAGGCAGAGAATGACAATTAAGTGACAGCACTATAAACAGGTCATCGATGCGGCTCTAGGCCTTCTTCCTTTTGCATAAAGATGAGAAGTCATCTCTCTTCAGGATAGCAGCCGAGCTTTACAGTCAATTGACAAATTCAGTTTTTTATTTCAGTCTTCTAAAATATTGCCAACCAACCCAGTCACAGTGTTGAACAGAGGCAGAAATGGTCTAGGGTCTGAGCATATGGGTGAAATCAAGTAGAAATTACCCATGTCCCAAACGGGAAGTTGAGATTCTATTGCAGGACATTTATCTCCTTTACAATAAAGAAATGCAACTCCAACTCCAATTCAAGAAATTTACAGAAGTTAGTCAGAGATTCTAGAATATGAGTCCCAGAAAAATCTTAAACAGAATAAAGTCTCATTTTATAGATAGGCAGTCCCAAGGAGATTAACTGACTCTTTTTTTTTTTTTTTTTATACTGGGAATTGAATCCAGAGGAGGTTCCACAGAGGTACATCCCTAGTCAATTTTATTTTTTATTTTGAGACAGGGTCTTGCTGAATTACTGAAGGTGGCCTGAAACTTGCAATTCTCCTGCCTCAGCCTCGGGAGTTGCCAGGAATACAGGAGTGCACTATGGTACTCAAGCCCTTAACTGACTCTTCATCTATGAAAAGAGATCAAATAATTTGCCTGGGACCACACAGGTGATCAGAGATGAGCTGATTCCAAAATCAAGTGTTCTAATTTCCAATTCAGTGTCTTTTCTTCTCCAACTCCAAATAATCAAATTCTTTTTTTTTTTTTTTTTTTTGCAGGGGTAACAAGGATTGAAATCAGGGGCACTCAACCACAGAGCCACATCCCCAGCCCTATTTTGTATTTTATTTAGAGACAGGGCCTCACTGAGTTGCTTAGCACCTCACTTTTACTGAAGCTGGCTTTGAACTCACGATCCTCCTGCTCAGCCTCCTGAGACACTGGGATTACAGGCGTGCGCCACCATGCTTTGGCTTCAAATTCTTAAACAAACATTAAAAAAGGAAAAAGTTATCAGGCATAAACAAAGTGGTTGATAAGGTTGTATCTTGTCTAGGATACCTTCTTGATGTAAACACCAAAACACAACTTACAGACATCAATACCAATCTCCAAATTGTGAACACTGGCCACACACATTAACATGAATATTTTCTGATAAAATAGAGCATTGTGTATATTTTGTGGTCAGATCTATATCTTTTTTCCCTTTCCTCTTCCCCCACATCCTGTTCACATTATGTACCTTTTGGGTCATTAATATTCTCTTTCCTTTCAGAGGGAATCAGATTCTGGCACTGTTTACCCTATGTTGAATCTTATCCTTGTTTTTTTTTGTTGTTGTTGTTTTGTTTTGTTTTTAATTTGGATCTAGGCAGTTGGGCTCTTTGTCTCGTGAACTCAAGGAATAAAATCCATGGACACAGGATGAGAGCAAAGTAACAGGATTTATTAGAGTAATAAAAAGAAAGAAAGCAGAGCTCTGAAATGGAGGGACCTGAAGAGAGGGGTGCCAATGAGATCTGTTGTCTGGGGGTTTTAAAGGCATAGCTGATGTTCCAGCACAGGTGATTGGTGGGTTGAGGAATGCCAATGTGGATCAATTGAGCTCTCTAAGCTCTGAGTTAAATAAGCCAATTGGAAGTGCATAATTTCAAAATAAGCTTTATTTACATGATTAAGAGGATAGGTCTCACCTGGTGGTTTTTCTTTCTTAAATTTTTATTTGTTTTAGTTATACATGACAGTAGAATGCATTTATGCACTTTGATATATTGTACATAGATGGGATATAATTTCTCATTTTTCTGAGTGTACATGTTGCAGAATCATATTGGTCATGCAGTCACATATATATGTCTGTTTCATTCTACTATCTTTTGTATCGCTATATCCCTTCCCCTCCCTTTCCATCACTTCCCTCTACCTAATCTAAGTTAATACTATTCTTCCCTAGTGCCCCCCCAACTTTATTGTGAATTAGCATCCGAATATTAGAGAAAACATTTGACCTTTGGTTTTGTGGGATTGGCTTATTTTGCCTAGCATGATATTCTCCATCTCTAACCATTTACTGGCAAATGCCATAATTTCACTCTTCTTTAAAGCTGAGTAATATTCTATTGAGTATATATACACCACATTTTCTTTATCCATTCATCTATAGAGGGACACTGAGTTCCATAGTCTAGCTATTGTGAATTGAGCTACTATAAACATTGGTGTGGCTGCGTCACTATAATATGTTGATTTTAAGTCCTTTGGGTATAAATCAAGGAGTGGGATAGCTGGGTCAAATGGTCATTCCACTCCCAGTTTCCTGAGGAATCTCCATACTGCTTTCCATAGTGGTTGCCCCAATTTGCAGTCCCACCAGGAACGTATGAGTCTATCTTTTCCCCACATCCTCGCCAGCATTTATTGTTGCCTGTATTCTTGATGATTGCCATTCTGACTGGAGTGAGATAAAATCTTAGAGTAGTTTTGATTTGCATTTCTCTAATTGCTAGAGATGTTGGACACTTTTGCATATGTTTGTTGATCAGTTGTATTTCTTCTTCTGTGAAGTGTCTGTTCAGTTTCTTCGTCCACTTATTGATTGGGTTATTTGTTTCTTTTAGAAAGAGGGACCATTTCAGGGAAGGGTCTGCTTGTGATCTGCCATTGCTAGGGGGTAAGGGCAAGGGTGAGTAAGGAAGGGTTGTTTGTGGTAGGAGCTGTGAGGAACAGAGACAAATATTCTGCCTCAGAAGCAGTTATTGTGGTTAATGTTGGCAGGGAGCAGTGGGTCACAGGATGTTATTCAGACCCTCTGTCTCCTCTGAGGTTGCCATGATGTCCCCCTACCCTCCTGTCCATCTCCAAAGGCCCTTGTCCAATCAGCTTATGGGAGATCTCTCTTCCTGCCTTACCACTGCAGAAGTCAGGGATGTTATGAACTCTCAAAATAAAACCCTACACCTGAAAATCTCACAGTCTACTAGAAAGAGAATTGGCCGAGTAGAAGTATGTTAGTGTAATGGATCATCATGTTTATATAAAGACAGTGATTTAATTATGTTCTTTGTCTACTGTTATCTTTAAAATTTAGGAAATTGACTAGCCATCAGTTAAGTTTAGCAAACCAATAAATTTGAGATAAAGGACGGAAATTGAAACGAGACATCTTTTATCTAGCAATCTATCGTCAGATTTATCCCCATTATGTGGTCATTGTGTGTGCAGTTTTAATGAAGAGAAGGAATCATTCACTTCCCAAATAGTCATGGTGGGAAGATCTGCCTGTTTCTCCTCAAGTACATGGAGGATGTGTCTTGGGCACACTAGGGTGGTTGAGGGGATTTGCTTCAAAGTGAGTGTCAATCCTAAATTTCTTCCTTCTCTTGTTTCTGTTCAGGGTAGAAAGACTATTTGAAAAAAGTAGAACAAACAGCAATAAAATGTTCACATATATGATATCAATTAATATTTCATAATATCACATGGCAAATTTACACTTTGGCTAAATGCAAATCTTTACACATCTCAGTGTCTTCAGCATATTTTATGCAAATAGTCGTTAAGAATAAAAATTCTAATTTCAAATGAAGAAAATTCATGACATGCATCTTGGGTTGTGGTTTAATCACTGTATACCCAGGAAGGTATCGACAGTTGTCCCGTGGAAGCTATTAAAGTTGCTGTCCAAGGTTAAATGAAATTGCAGTTTATCAGAGCAGCATTGAGAAAATAAGGGAATCTGTTCATGGCTCTTGATTAATGCCAAGCGTGATCAACACAAGGGGGTTCATTAAGCTATACATCATGTGGGTAATTTAACATGTCATTGTGCCTGCTGTCTGCTTTGACTGTGCACAGGCCCGAGTTTCAAAGTTGTGTATCTGATGCTCCTGAGTTCTATACAGAAGATCCCTTTTACTTCTTTTGCTGTGCATTTTCCATTATGAATGTTCACCTTTTTTTTGGGGGGGGGAGGGACGCTTTTCATACAAATTAAAATTTTGGGTCCAAAAATAAATCTTGAATTTATTTATCTTAAATCTTAGTGCATTCTCCTTACACTATGGATAGTAAAATGTGTTTGGAAATTCTTCCTCTTTTGAATTTCCCCTAAACATATATATCTCTTAAACTCTGGAGTGAAACAGAAAAAAACTATTGAAATAATTAACTTAATCTATGTAGATATTTCATATTATTTTTAGTTTACATATTATGGTTAAAATATAACAATTTATATTTTCAAGAATACCTTCTCATCACCCTTTCTTCAGTGTTTTTATTACTCTGCTTGAATAGGATCCATTTTTAAGGTTGATCAAGTTTGGGAAAATATTAACTGCAAAACTCTGACTTGAGGTAGATTATTAGTAATTTTATTATGTATTAGAATGCCATTTAAAAATAATTGTTATTGCAAAAATTTCCATGTCCTTTAGGAGAATATGCCAGACATGAAAAACGACATCATACTTTGTGTTTACATGTTTTAGAGACTTCGTTTTCCATGGTCTTATTTTTTCTAGACATAATCAAGCCTTTATCTAGAACTATAAGAGCTATGATTTAAGCTTCTAGTTTTACTTAGGGGTTTTTCATTAGTTTGCCTTACAAAATTAAGCTTGCTAATATTATTACAATTGAATGGAGTTTGACAACTTATTAAGGAAATAAAATATTTCCATGTGAAAGACTAAAGAGATGTGATTTATCATTCCACCTTATTTATTTATTTGTTATCTAATACATGGAATTCAATACAATCATGCTTTATCACTATCACTTAAAGTAGGCTCTCTCTCAGTCACAGAAGATTTATGAGATGCAATGAACTAGAGGACAAGATCTTAGCCATAATATCAGTGTCTTTGCAAGGGAAGACACGAAGAGGGAAATATGACTATGTTGCACATAATCTTAAAGTGAAATTTGGCTGCAGGAATCTAATGAGTAGGTTTCACATGGTGCTTCTTTCAGAATTCTGAGAGCACATGTCAAACAGGAATCTGGACAGAGCCCTAAAAACCTCCTACAATGTCACAATATGACAATTGTATGATTTTCTAATGTTTGGATTTATATGTCTAAAGTCATATTAAATAGCAGACTTTGCTGGGCATGGTAGTACATGCCTGTAGTCCCAGTGATTTGGAAGGCTGAGATAGGAGGATGGCAAGTTTGAGGCCAGTATTGGCAACTTAAGGAGATCTTCAGCAACTTAGCTAGACCCTGTCTTAAAAAAAAAAAAAAAAAAAAAAAAAGTCTGGGATGTAGCTCACTGGTAAAGCACCCCTGGTTTTAATCATCAATATAAATTTAAAAAAATCAAAAACTTTCTGAATTTGTTTAAAAATTATGAACACCCACATGATCCTGAAATGCTTTGAAGTCCCCAAAATAATTATTCCAGAAAAATATTTCATGGGATTTAAATGCACATATAAGAGAAATTTTGTTCATCACTGATGTACGAAATATTGAGCTGTTTTCTAGGGAATGATAAACTTGCTGCCATCTACCATTCTCTGTAGGAGTTTGAAATGCCATTTAAAAGCCAGTAAGAGCAGGTGCTAGCTTTTAAAGCACACCTGAAAAATTGAATGCTATTTTAATATCTGTCTTTTTTTTAAAAAAAGTGTTGTGATTGTACTATCTACAATACCCTCAAAGTAAACTGTTGGATTATTTAAATTGAGTGTTTGAAAATTTATTTTAATTAGGCCCAAGACAAAATTAGAATGGAATGTAGTGAATACCAAGTATTTTCAAAAGCAACACCATAAAAATGGTTCTCTTTCCTGGTATGTAAAATAGGGAAGATGTGTTTCATGTGGCATTTTTAGTCACAACTCCCAGCCATTTATTCAAACTATGTGATGGGTCTCCCCTGAAAAATACCATACTACAAAGGTCATTTATATAGTCAAGGTAGTCAAGGTCCTCTCCTTGAATGCTTTTTTTTTTTTTTTTAAGGGTACTATATTGTGTTCTGCAGCTATTAATTGCCAAGGGGTTATTTACAAGACAATAATTAATTATACCTCTGGGGAACTCAAGAGTCAACATGAATCAAAGCAGGCTTGGTGAGGATCATGGAAGTCTCACATAATTAAGCAGGGCACTGGAGACCAATTGTTTATAGAATGATTTTGCTGGGGCTAATTGACACTAATTATTTAATCTGATTTTCTTCTTCCTAGTTATTCTTCTACAGAGTCGCTGCTTACTGCTAATGATGCACCGGGAACTGTCAAGGTGCTGTGTGCCTCCTCTCAGTGTGTTCAGCCTTCCCTACAAGAAACTCGTATTAATGTTGATAATTGATTTTTTTTTCCTAGCATGCTACAGAATGTTATAGAAAACAAATCACAGAAATGACCAATGGTAAAATTATGTATTAGGCAGGAACTTGCATTGGTACTTACCACCTCCCATTTTCACTTAAAATGAGGTTTACTTAACTTAAAATGTATGCACAATGAACTAATAATTCCTACTTTATTTTTATGCATGAGATGAAGACGAGAGTATAATTGAAAAGAAAAAGGGCAAGTGGATGAAGCTGCCTAAATAAAATGAAATATCCCCATGGAGCAGAGAGCAAAACTTAGGGAACAAATCACATGGCAAATATGCCGCGCTTTAGGCCCAAGATCTGTTGTGATAGATGAAAACCTGGGAAATATGGCAGTCAGTTAAAAGCATGTTCCATGAATTATATTTGATGGTACCAAGTGTCTCCATAGTCTCTGCTTATGGATTGCCCCCTCCTCTCAATATATTGCTGTGACAGTATTCACCATAGTGATAATCAAAGATGGGTATTAATTGACTGATAAGGATTTTGATTAATGACTTTCTTAATTCTCCACCATATCCAAGATTCAGGTTCTAAGTAAACTTCTGGCTAAGAAATTAGGAAAAATGGATTCTCTGGCATGAAGAACAGTAGGTGGGCTTTCTTTCTTTCTCTTTGCTTTGATTTGCTTTACTTTTCCCCTCCCTCCCTCCCTTTCTACCTCCCTCCCTCCCTTTCTTTCTTTCATCCTGCCATCTACCTTGCCCATAACATTGTTACTTCTGGATTTTATCAACATTTTGCTTCTTGTAGAAATCCCTGAAGAAGTTAATGTAGTAGGGACTTAGACATTGCCATAGTGGGCTTTCCATCACTGTAAGGAAATATCTGAGATAATCTGCTTATAAAAAGAAAGGGTTTATTTTTGTTCACAGTTTTGGAGGTTTCAGACTGTGGTTGGTTAGTCCCATTGCATTTGGGCTCATGGTGAAGCAGCACATCATGGTGGAAATGTGTGTAAGAGCAAAACCACTCAGCTCTCTGCCAGGAAGGAAAAGAAAGGAAGAACAGGAAGGGACCAGGTCTCAAAATACTTTACTTTTTTTTGTTCTGATTAGTTACATGTGACAGTAGAATGCATTTTGACACATCATGCATAAATGGAGTATAACTTCTCATTCTTCTGTTTGCACATGATGTAGAATTACACAAACGGTATAATCATATTTGCACATAGGGTCATAATGTCTGATTCATTATTATCCTTCCTACTTCTATTCCCCCTTCCTTCCCTTCAGTCCCCTCTGTCTAATCCAAAGTACCCCTATCCTTCCTTAGCCACCCACCCCCTTATTGTGAATTAGCACCTGCAAATCAGAGAAAACATTTGGTTTTTGGTTCTTTGGGACTGGCTTATTTCACTTAGCATGATATTCTCCAGCTCCATTCATTTACCAGCAAATGCTATAATTTCATTCATCCTTAATGCTGAGTAATATTCCACTGTGCATATGTACCACATTTTATTTATCCATTCATCTGATGAAGGGCACTTAGGTTGGTTCTATAGTTTAGCTATTGAACATTGAACTGCTACAAACATTGATGCAGCTGCATCACTGTAGTATGCTGATTTTATGTCCTTTGACTTAAACCTAGGAGTGGAATAACTGGGTCAAATGCTGGTTCCATTCCAAGTTTTCTAAGGAATCTCCATACTGCTTTCCATAGTGGTTGCACCAATTTGCAGTCCCACCAGGAATGTAGGAGTCCTACCCTTTTCTCCACATCCTTGCCAACATTTATTGTTACTTGTGTTCTTGATGATTGCCGTTCTGACTGGAAAAAGATGAAATCTTAGAGTAAGTTTGATTTGCACTTCTCTAATTGCTAGAGATGTTGAACACTTTTGCATATATTTGTTGATCAGTTGTATTTCTTATTCTGTGAAGTATCTGTTCAGTTTCTTAGCCCATCAAAATACCCTTTGAGGACATGCCCCAGTGACCCAAAGACCTGCCATTAGGCTTCACTTCTTAAAGTTTTCCCCACCTCACAATAGTGCAACATGGGGACCAAGCCTCCAACTCTTGGGCCTCTGAGGGACACTCTAAGTCATGGTAGACATGGAAAGAAAAATCTCAGGATCTTGTGACAAATGCATATGGCAGACTGGAGAGTTCATAATGGAAGGACAATTACCCATCCTGTGAAGTGAAGGATATTGGCTAAAGCATCCTAGGAAGTTGGGGTGTCATCTCCTCTATTTGCACCAGAGAATTTAATAAGCATCACTTATATAGCTAAATCTGTCAGAGGTTAGGTGGTTTGCTTTTTAGAAGACACTGTGAGATGTATTAATTGCCCTGACTTTATGCCAGGAGTTCTTCTAAAAGTTTTACATTCTTAACTAAATTAATCTTCCCAACAATTACATAAAGGTGAATTTTATGTATGTATATATTTATCCCCATTTTAGAGGTGAGGATGAGGCTTTGAGGTTAATTAACTTGACCAAGATCATATAAGTGTTAATACTGAAATTGAGACTCAAGCTCAGGTGGCCTGGCTTCAAAGCTGGATTCTCAACTGTGGTATCTTGAAGGGGACTCCTGAGATTTTTATCCCCAATGTCTTTGGTCAATACCATTCGTTAATTCTGTCTTCTCATTTGAATCACTTGGATAGATTTTTAAAAGGTGACCATGAAAGGTAACTTCTGGGGAGTGGCACCCAGGCACAAGTTCCTTTTCAAAGGCTCCCCGGCAGATTCTAGTGTGCAACCAGGTAGATAACTCCCCCACAGTGGGAGTTACTGTCTACTTGCTTCTTCCTGGTGCCTATTGTGGATAGTTTCTAAAAATTCTAAAGGCATGCCAACAATCCTGCAGGATGCAGGTCCTCTGCTGACTCCGGGTCTCTATATTTGTGAATTGATCAAAATTTTTATAAAGATCATCTCAGTGCAGACCCAGATAGAGAGCTTCTGAGATATCTAGTCCAATTTTCCACTGGTGTAATTTTGCCAACCTGCTGACCTGGGATCTGGGTTGTATTCACTTCTATATGCAATTGTTCTCCAGCACATTCCAGTCTTTTAATGCACACATATACTTTGCTAGTTCATGGAGAAACCTTAGGATGAGATGGTTAAAGACAAGTAAATTTAAGCCCTCATAGCTTGGTTTCTTTATTGGAAGTAACTTTTTTTTTTTTTTTTTTTTTTTTTTTTTTTTTGTGGTGCTGGGGATTGAACCCAGGGCCTTGTGCATATGAATGTAAATAACTTCAAAAAAATAAAAAAAAAATCCACAGCCAGGCACACTGGCACACCTCTGTATTCCAAGCTATTCAGGAGACTGAGGCAGGCCAATCATAAATTTGAGGTTAGACTGGGCAATTTAGCAAGACCCTGACTTAAAATAAAAAATAAAAAGGACTAGAGATATAACCTGATGGTAAAGCATGTGCCTGGCATGTGTGAGCCTTTCTTTCAATCCTCAACACCACAAAACAACAACAACAACAAATGCACAATTGCTGGGTGTGGTGGTGTACACCTGTAATCCCAGTGGCTCAGGAGGCTGCGGCAGGAGGATTGTGAGTTCAAAGCCAGCCTCAGCACCAGCAAGGCCCTAAGCAATTCAGTGAGAGCCTGTCTCTAAATAAAATATAAAAAAGGGCTGTGACTGTGGCTCAGTGTTCAATCCTTGGTGCCAAAACAACATCCACCCCTACTACAACCAAAAAACCAACAAATCATATCATATCCAATATAATTTCAAAAATTCTTTTTTAATATTAATAGTCAAATTGTGTCAAAAATGTCTTTTTGGAATGGTTTGTCAGTTTTCTGGGTCTTTTATCAGGATTCAGATAAAGTCTATGCATTTCATTTGACTGATGTTACTTTTTTTTTAAGAGAAAGAGAGAGAGAGATTTTTTTAAATATTTATTTTTTAGTTTTTCACAGACACAACATCTTTGTAAGTGGTGCTGAGGATCGAACCTGGGCTGCACACATGCCAGGTGAGCGCGCTACGGCTTGAGCCACATTCCCAGCCCGACTGATGTGACTTTACTATATCTTTTTGATGCACAATAACTTTTCCCTCCTTATTATGTTATTTATTTGTAGAAGAAATTAGGGGCCATTTCTCCCAAAGAATACTCCAGATTTTAGATTAAGCTGATTATATTCTGTCATCGAACATACTCTTAATTGACAATTTCACTGTATTGCATGTAAGAAGGGCCTTGATTGCATATGGATTTTGATGTTTTGCAAGCACACTTTTTAAGTATGTGTACTTCCTACGTAGCATAGTAGGAAGCACATAATGCAGGTTTTTAGTGGGATAAGACTCGCCAGTTCCAGTGTTGTCATCCTGAATTCTCTATTATCAATTCCCCACCAACCTGCTACCTAAGGATGTGTAGCCATTGGATAGTTGGTGAGATCAGTTATTTCTTTGGGGATTGCAAAATGGTGATATTTTACTTTAGTTCCATTCCTTCTGTATTAATTAGCCAGATTTCTTCCCAGAATAAATAACTTTTACTTAACAACTACTTACTCCAAATCAGTTTCTACTGAAATCCCACTAAAAAGTCTGACTTTTTGCCTACTAATTTTGAACAAATAATTTTGATGTCCTAGTAACTTTTAAATTTTTATGTATTTGTTTATTTACTATACTGGAGATTGAACCCAGAACTCACTCACACATGCTGGGAAAGTACTCTCCTACTGAGCTACATCCCCAGATCTTTTTATTTTTTATTTTGGGCCTTGCTAAGTTGCTGAGGCTGGCCTTGAATTTTCTATCCTCCTGCCTCAGGCTCCCTAGAAGCTGGGATTATAGCATGCATCACTGCAACCAGCTTCTAAAAGAAAATTTTTGAGAGTAATTTAAATTAGCGTTTTCAAAAGAAGATGTATATGTGGTGGATATATAGACATTTAAGTTGAAAATCCATTTGCCTTATTTCCCTGTAAGAGAATTTAAGAAAACACCAATGTAAGAATAATCATTCACATTTTCTCCCTCTTAAGATTTTTATTCTTGATTTAAATGTAACAAATGTTCATATTATAAAATATAAATTAGATATAAAGTGAAAAAAAGAATAAAATCTTTCTCTTTCTATACCACTGGGATAAACACTATTAATATTTTGATGCATTTCTTTCTGGGATTTTCCTAAGTATAAAATAAGAATTCATATAATTCAAGATATGGTTGAAATTGTGCTGCATATAGTTTTTTTTTTATATTTGGCTTTTTCTTCACTTGTCATTATGCTTAAGCATTTCAAAACCACATCATTAAAAATGTTTCTTAATGTTAACACTTTCATAGTGTTGCATCATACAGGAACTGCAAAATTTGTATGATCATTCTTCTGTTGTCTGTCAATTATGCTCTTTACAATGTTTAAAAGTATAAATCATTGTTCACATTGGGATAATTTCCTCAAGCTTTATTCTCAGCACAGAAATTAGGAAGGACCAACTGACTCTGTTTTTTTGTCTGTTACTCTCACTCTCCTAAGGATGGTCAAGTCAATCAGGAAATGCAGGAGAAAAAACTTGCTGTAATTTCAGTCACAGTCACGACACAGAGGCTGCCTGTCAAGAACAATTGACAGCAGTTAATAAGAGTATCCCTCAGCATGAGCAGATTCGAGTCCTGCCAGGTCCCAGAGGACTCAGCATGGAGTAATGCATGGACAATGGGCAGAAGATCGAGCTCTTGTCTCAGCTTGTGGGTCATCTCCCTGTGTGACTCCACCATAGTAACATCCTGAGTCTACTGTTTCCTAGTGTAAAATATGAGGGAATTGTATTATATTTACTAAGATTCCTTCAAGTCTTTAAACCCTCTGCTTTTGTGCTAGGAAGTTTAGAGTGGCCCCATGGGTTCAAAGGACATCACCTAAAGATGTAACTGATTAGATTTCTGATGCCAGCATGCCACTAGAACTGTGCTTTATTTGTTAATGAGAATGGCACAGTTTTACTTGTTTTTTGGCTCAGTCTTTGCTGTTTTAGTTCACATAGTTTGTACTTGAAAAAGTACCAAGTTACCTGGAAGCCTTGTTCTGGGGCTATCTCTCATCTTCTGGCAAGTTCTTTCAGCTCTCTATATTGCACTCCTCAAGAAGAGTTCTAGAGATAATTATCCAAAAGCCTCAGCTCACTCATAACCTCCCATCTGCTCCACAGTCGTGTGATGTCAGCTCTCTACTAATGCCCACTCATCAAACCTCTGTCATTCATCCTCTGATAAATGATATGCAATAGACAAAGACAGCTCTACATCCAGAAGTTCAAAATGTCCTTTGAAGCGCAAGGTAGAGGAATATAGTATTAACTTGCCATTGATCTTTGGCCTAAGCTAAAGGTCTACAGAGTGGCAATCATGGACAACCTATCATGTGGCTATGACCCTGGGGATATGCCAATAAAATCTCTTCTAAGAGCAAGAGCAGTATTTACAGGGCTATCTACACTCATTCTCAAGTAGAAAGGAGATGGCTGCTGAAAGATCTCACAGCAAAGTTTGTAATGCTGCGGTGTTTTCAAGTTTAAGCATACATCAGAACTGTCTGTTGAGATAGTTCACCAGGCCCCAGAGTTTCTGATTTAGTAGGTCTATGATTGACATTTCTCTCAAGTTCTCTGATGATGATGCTGGTCCAGAAATCACATATGGAGAATCACCAGCTTCCTGGGTTGGAAACAATCTTTACTGTAACCACATTTAACCTCCATTTGAATGGAAAGGTGTTCTGGAAAACAGATGTAAAGCAACATTTGTCAAGAGAGCTGAAGGTTGGTGCCTTCAAGGATACTCTAGGGAGACTAATGCAGGGAGAGTTCAAGTGGAGGTACAGAAAGTTGAGAAGCTAGAAAACTGTAACTAAAGGGGGTCCTTGAGGAATTTGGCTTTTGGGAGACGCAATAACTAAGCCAAAGGGGAAAAAACCAACAGGATAAGAGGCCAAACCGACAGTAGCAACAGCTTTTCACAGAATACCAACCCAAAGGTCAGTTGTACACTAACTTAGTCCAATGTCAGATCCTATCAATTTATACTTTTCTCAGCTAATAATCACCATCTACAGTTTTCTCTTAAAATATGAATAATAGTGATAGATTACTAATGGAGTAGGCTATTGTTGCATATTGGCTTTCAGTAAAATGTCTCTTTTTCTTTGCATTTTTTTTCAGATAAAATTTTCTTTCACATTTAAATGATCTCTAGCTTAAAATACCTGCCACTTACAGAAGGAGTTCAATATACCACAGCACCCAGAAATATGGGTGGGAGTGATTCTGCTTTATAGCTATTGTCTCCTAGAGACACTCCCTCTTGTCCAAGTTTCAGCCAGATAATCAATGAAGAGCAAACCAGGATCAATTTTAATTGATTGCTCAGGGTTTTTAATAATTTGCATTCTTCCCTAATGCTTGACAGAATAACTACTAGAGTCTGATGCCCTGTAATTTTAACTCTCATTCTTAATGCATTTTACTGTACTGCTGCACTATTTCACCTACGAACAGCACATTGCCCTGATGGTGTGTCAGAGGAGATATGGGAACAGAAAAAGGGAGAATGTGACAAAATTGTGCCTATATTTGTACACACAAACACACACACACACACACACACACACTTTAATTGCCATAATTTTGGCCATAATGTCTATCACTGGTAGTAAAATGTTATACAGGGAATAAAATTTTGGAAATATTAAATTAATGTACTTTTCCTCCTTAATTTATCTTCACAGACTTCTATGTATAAATTTATGTCATGGGATTAATTGCCCAAAGCAAAAGAGAGTAGCATTAGGGATAGTCTTGAATATTAGGTTTGGATACCAGAGAACATTGGAAATCTCTGGCAAATGGGCAGACAGTGGTGGTTGCTTGCCCAACGATGATTTCTACTTTCTGACTCTCAGAATCCAGAGTTGGGAGCATCCATTGGCCCTGCCTTGTGAGTGTCTAAGTCATGCTAGCCCAAAATGACTAAAAAAATTCCTGAGAGTAACTATATAAATCAGTGGTTCTGCAATCTTGATGATATATTAAATGTATTTGAAGAGCTTAAAAATATACTGAAAACTAGCATTTATCCCTCTAAATTCTAACCTAATCAGTCTAGAGTGACACAGAGCATTGGTATTTGTAAAACCTCAACAACATGTATGGATGAGAATCATTGATGTAAATCTGTGAAGCCACCTTATTTCAAAACAAATTGGACTATATTTGATCCCCAACAAACTTCTGTTATAAGACTATTTATAGACAATAGAAAGAATAATATGACTATTATGACTATTATGACAATGACATTGGGGAACCTCCAACAACATATCATCTTAAACTGAGACCAGTACTTACAAGGCTATCCACACTGTATTAATAAAAGGACTTTCCCCTTGTACCTCTGAGACTAGGTATGAGCGAACATGTGGGCCATCCTAAATAATATCCTTTTTTTTTTTCCTTCTTTTTTTTTTTTGGTACTGAGGATCCAATCCAATGGTATTTAACAACTGAGCCACATCCTCAGCCATTTTTTATTTTCTATTTTGAGACAGGGCTGCTGAGGCTTGCCTCAAGCTTGTGATCCTCCTGCCTCAGCCTCCCAGATCAATAATATTCATTTTTGAGACCTGTTATAGATATTTTCCACGTACTCTCATTAAATTTCTAGAATATTACAGAAAAGTTGAGTTAGGAATCCTACTTTCTAGAGAACAAAATTGAGATTGGTAGGTACCAAGGTTTGAATTTGTCCCTCAAGTTTTATGTGTTGGAAACTTAATCCTTGAATTCATATGTAGATGGTATTTAGAATGGAAACTTTGGGATATAATTAGGATTAGACGATCAAGAGGGTAGGGTCTCCATGATGGGATTAGTGGGGCCTGATAAGAAGAGGGAGACACACCTGAGTGTCTTACCATGTGATTGACACCTTCCATCCTGTTACAACTTGGCAATAAGGCCCTCACCAGATGCCCTTCCTTGACTTCAGGCTTCCCTACCCCCAGAACAGCAACAGATCTCTTTGTAAATCACCCTGTCTGTGTTATTCTACCATTGTAACACAAAACAGACCAAGACATCAGGGACATGCTGGAGTCACACCCAGATTTCTTGGGCTTCAGTAGAGTCTATAATCTTTCTACTGTATTGCGCAGCTTTTCAAATGCTGTCTCCTTTCATCCCCTTCCTAGTAGCAGATATCCTGTTTAAATAGGGCAAAGCCAAGTTATAATTGGGAACTTTTGACTCCTATTCTAATGCTCTAACTCCTAAATTTAAAACTCATTCTAGTCATGAGCCAGCCTTACTGGAGTACTTTTTGAAAAATCAGGACTCTGTCTCCTAGTTCAAGTTCTCAAACCCAAGTCTTTCAGCTCCCAGGAGCCCACCAATGCCTCTTATCCTAGGAGAATGATGGTGATTGCCATCAGCTTCTCCATGTCCATTTTAGAAGCTGGTTTGTCTTCTGGAAATGTTTGCCATGGCGCATCAGGAATCAAATTCATCAGTACACTGTGTTTCTATCCACTTTGCGATGCAAATGATCAGGGCTGGTTGTCCATATCTAGCAGGTTGATTGGATAAAAATTAGATTTTAGCCTTAATGAAATATTTCTTGGAATGAATTGTAACTGTTTGAGCGTCTAGCAAGAAGACCCATGACGTTCCACAGCCAATTGTGTTCAACGTTTGAATTCCTCTTTTACCACTAGTGGCCTAAATACCCTAACTCATTTGTTATCATTAGTATTTTGCTTAGCTGTCAACCAAATCTTCTTTGCCTCTAATTGTGGTATATTTCCTGGGGGGGGGGAATTCTAAAATCAATATTCACTGAGTTGATTTATTTTGTTTCTGATAATTCTCTTACTTTACTCATTTTTCAGTTCATTGAATCTAAGCTGTTGAATTCTATTAAGAAGGCCCATTTTCAAAATGACCAAAGTACTTGTGAAAAATATGACTGTTAACTTTCTGGATAATATAGTACCTCAATTCACGTTGGTTTGCACTCACTGAACTCACCACATTTTTATTGTGTAAATATGACAGAGGGATATCGATCTCTTCCCTTAAGTGCTTAATCAAACTCTATTAATACTGCTGATCATAAACTACCTATCAGAAAGGTATGACTGAAATGTTTACATCTACGAATCAAACTTAAATGCAATAATTTATCATGAGACTTATTTATTATTTATTTATTTTTGTATCGGGGTCTACTGGGAATTCATCCTAGATTTTTTTTGTGCCATGTTATTAACTTGCATTTTGGCTTTGTCTAAATCTATGTAAAGTATGCTGATTTATTAGAATGCTCCATCTACAGTAAACTGATAATTGGATGCTCTTGAAAGAATGAGTTTCATTGATCTAGTCAATGACCATAGATATTACTGAAGTAAACCTCTTAGCAGTGCTGGGGCGTATTTTGGCCACGATCAATGTTTCTGAATCTGCTCTAGTATTTTTTTTTTTGTTTTGTTTTACACGATCTGCATTGATTTAAATTTGAATCCAATGTAATGTGCTGAATTCATCTTGAGACAAAGTTTCATTACTTCTCTTGTAATTAAAACTTAAAAAATTCTATTATAGGTTAAAAATCTTCCCTGACAGTCTTTGAAAATAATCTTCTTGTCTATTTGTACTTATATCATTATGTGACAGCAGTAGACATAAGTGAAAAATTAAAGACATTACCCTTAAAATAACTGACTTAAGTTTCTTTCTTTTTTACTTTTTTTTTTTAACATTGTAAGTATCTACGTTGGTTACCTATGAAGAAATTCTGAATTCTCTAAGGACAGAAGGTCAAGTTCAAACTGTTCCAGAATTTTCTGTATGTCTGTGAGTATAAAGTGACAAATGATATGCTTAGGGATGGATAAGGAACCAGATCATGACTCAGAGCCCTGGGGAATCAGCTTTACATACAGAGTAGCTGGCTTTCATGCAACTCCATTTCCTATAAGTTCAAAGGGAATAATTGGAAACTGATTCTAAACTAAGTGTAGTTTGCTTATCAATATTCTGATTTTATATATCATGGGAAAATGTGACATTTACAGGTTAACGGTATTTGTTAAAATAATAACACAAAAATGAACAGCATATAAACAACAATAAATAATTGCAGCATATGTATGCATGGTTAGAGTAGACGTTACTTGAGAAAGTTTGATTTTACTGTTACCCATTTTAATGTCTATGACAAAGTTAAATTTTTCTCTGGGTATAAAGATAATAAGGGCTACCACATTTATTTGATTTTTTTTAAAAACAAGTCTAAGTAGGCAGTGAATGGCTATGCATGTGCATGATACAAAATCCAAAAGGTAGCAAAAGGATTTGATGTAAAAACTTGAGACAAAGTTTCATTACTTCTCTTGTAATTAAAACTTAAACAAAATGTATTATAGGTTAAAAATCTTCCCTGAGAGTCTTTGAAAATAATCTTTTTGAATGATCCTTGTAGCCAGTAACACATTACCTGAAGATCACTGGCGGATTGCAGCAATAAAGATGCTATATTTACAGTACATATTAATTGTATTATATGATACATAATAAAGACAAATATTGCCTATCGCCCTAAGTACCCTATAGGAATCTCTGGGATGTAGGGGTCTCAAGTCAGAAAGGAGGACTTATCTGATTTTCCCTTCTGTTTAAATATGAAGTATTAAGCCATGAAGACCCTCCTTGGATGCAACTAGTTATATGTTTCTTGTATACTCTTCTAAAGGCACATTCAAGGTATTTGCAAATATACATATATGTATATAACATGTATGTATGTGTGTATACACACATGCTGGCACCCACACATACATGTGTGTACAAATGGTAGCATGTTGTACAGTGTTATCCAAGTGTTTGATTTTTTTCACTTAATAATGCTTTTTTGAAGAGTCTTTCATATCATTATGGACAGGGTTGTCTCACATTTTAAAGAAAATCTGCACATTCTGTGATGCATTATAATGTATTTAATTAGTCTTCTATCGATGGATATTTAGATCATTTCCATTTCCAATCCTTTGCTATATTGAATAATGTTTTAGTGAATACCTTTTTACATAGATTATTTCTTACATATTTAAGTATATCTGTAGGATATACTCATGAGTGGAATTATTGGGTTAAAGAGCATATTTAATTAAAATTTTGACAAGCATTGCTCACATGATATTTGAACACTCAACAATTGGTGTGACACAGGTTCCAATGGATAAGAAGAATGGAAGGCAGCTATAGACAACAGGTGAATGCTAAATATAAGAACATTGCCAAATAAAATACTTTATATAAGGATGGGTACCATGCTTTTCCATTATTATTCCCATTTAAAGAATTTGCTAAATCTGAATGGTTTTTGAATAATCCTTATAGCCAGAACACATTACCTGGAGACCACTGGTGGATTGCAGCAATAAAGATGCTATCTGCTTTTCCCCAAATAGAAGGCAAGTGTTACATGGGCAGAAACATTTTTCTCCAACAATATCTTCAATACCTAGAAAAATGCCTGGTGGTAATGGCAAGATGTTTCTCTACTGATTAAACAAATGAATCCTTAGCTGAAAAAGAGGAAGATTCAAAAATCTTCCCTACCAGGACAGGGAAAGTTTGAGAATGTTTGCATAGTAACAATTTTCATGTAACACTTATTTTCTCTTTCCTAATATTTGGAGATTGGTCACTTACTAAAGATGTATCTTAAAGTCAATATTATTGGAAGAAAACCTTGATTTTACTATTAGGTCTTTACATTTAGCTTCTTGAGGGAGATTGTCTATGTTTGAATATTCTTAGACCATGATTATTGCTAAAATTTGCACATTTTGTAATGCGGTAATTGTATTTAGCTAGCTGTCTTTTGTTTTGGAGGGCTGGGGTGTAGATACTTGCGAATGTAGAATTTAACACCTGAAGTAGTAATTATGTGTACTTAGAAATTACAGGGTAGGAATTGGAAATTGGAATGGAAAAGGCAGGTTATAGAAAATAATATGCAATATATAGATTTATGTGTTGAGAACTGTGGGGACACATAGCAAAAATTGCTTGTGATACCTTCAAATAAAGTTGCTAACTTTCTTAATTCTCTCCCGCCTCCCTTCCACCTCCAATTCATGAGAAACAATGAGGCAAAGACATGGAACAAGATGATGGTTCCAAAACACCATAATATTAACTCTGAATTCAGTGCTGCCTTGTACATTTAGATTTGTCTAGGAAAAGCAAGATCTAGAAATATGGTTTCATATGTAAAACAACATATTCACAACAAATGGAACTATTTGGACTTTTTCAACCTTTTCCCCACATCAATGTAATTGTGTATTACAAAAACAGGAATGTGAGATGATTGGAAAAAAAAAATACAGCCCAGAATTCCAGATGAACGAGAAATAGCTAGATGTAGCAGGTGCGTCTGCATGAAAAGGAAAACACTGCTTTGTTGATAAGGCTGAGGTGGGGGGATCTCAGCAAAGGCAACAAGTGGTCAGCCCTTGGCAAAGTGTTGAACTTCATAAGGGAAAGGGATTGAGTGTGAGTTATTAAATACTGCCCATGATATCCTGCCTAGATTCCATTAAGCCCCAGGCTAAAGGGTGAACAGTTAATTTCATAGCTGTACTAAATAGTTATATCGCATATCAGTCAAGGTGATATATGCTTCTAAATCCCTTGGAAAGCACCCAAGGGCAGAGGCCAGAAATCATTATAAGCTTGACTAGGAAATTGTTAATAAAGTGGGTCATGGAACTTTTTTTTTTTCAATGCCAAGAAAATAATGTAATAATGGGATTGTGTCTTTCCCCGTTTCCTTTGAAAATGCTGTTAGTGTTAGGATCTATTCAATCAAAGGATTTAGGAATATTCTAACAAAGAAAGTTTCTGTGTTTTACATTCAGTACTTATTAAAGTGGACACCCACTGAGCTGTGTTATCAGATTAAAATTTCTATGAGTCCAAAGGGAGTAAGAGAGAGAAAAAGAGAGAGGGGAGTTTATTTGGCTTTGTAAAGATCTTTATAGAAGGAAAACTGACAATTACCAAATTCTTATTCAAGGATAGTAAATGGGAAGATTTTCAGTTTGAAAATTGAATGTAGACAGATCATAATGGAAGAATGCTTAATAGATACGGCTTTAGCATTTTACAAAGAGCACCCACTTATAATATGCAATTAAGCATATTGGAAAAGCTATTGAAAATAAAGCATAGTTCCACATTGTAAAAGAAATGAGGCCTGCAAGCAATATTCACAATTAACATCAGGTTAGTTCATCATCTCCTGATTTACAGTGATTTAACAATGTAGCATGGTGCACATTTTTCAAAATCCAATTGCTAATCTATTTCAGGTCAAAATGAATTGGAACACTATTAGAACTTCATCTGGGTGTTCTGACCTAAACTGAATATATGTGTTCCACTGCTTTCAAGGCTGTCTTCCTCCTGGATGCTACACCATGCTTCTAGAACGGTTTTCATGGAAGATTGTGCCTCACTGCCTCCTACCCGTTTATTCCAGGAAAAGCATAATTGAAGTAAAAGGAAGGTCTGCATGTGAAATAAATAGGGAGTTTCCCTGTGGAGATGGTGGGATAAAGAGAGATCCACATGATTCTATCCCTAGTCCTTTCTGTGTTCTTTTTCTCCTACCCCAAAGCTTCCTAATGAGTTACTTTTCTAGAACTTTCTCTCTCTGTTCCCCCGAGGGATGCAATAAATCAGATTTTCATCTCCTCCACAGGAAAGACACCAGTCAAGGGGTAACGTGGCAGTTTCCAAGAATTCTCTGATTTTTTTTTTCAGAAAATATTGGAAAATATTGAATTCCCCATGTACACAGTTTGGTAAAGATGCAGTCTTGTTGACTGGTGGATGAAGCTGATGAGTAGGATACTGCATACAAATTTGGCTTAATTCTTTCAATTTAAGACTATTGGCTTGTGAAGTGTTCCCACATACAAATACCACAAGTTGGATGGTTTAAAAAATAAAAGTGATTTTTTTCACAGTTCTGGAGGTTAAAAGAGCAAAACTAAGGTATCAGTAGCTCCAAGTTCCCTCCAATTCCTCCAGAGGAAGATCCTTCCTTGCCTCTTCCAATTTCTGGTGGCCCCAGGCATTCCTTGGCTTGTGACAATGTAACTCCAGTCTCTACTCCATATTCTGATGGCCTTCTTCCCTCCCATGTCTGCTCTTATAGAAACACCAGTCACATTAGATTAGGGCCTACTTTAATTCAGTATGACTTCATCTTGATTTGATTAAAATTGAAAAGTCCTATTTTTTCTAGTCAGGTCACATTTATTAGCACAGGAGTTAAGCCTTTGAAAATTTTAACAAAACCCATTCATTTATTCTTTTGCCCAGTCATTTATTGAATAACAATTTGATGTGAAGCACTATGTATACAATAGTGAGGAGAAAACCAGAAGGAAATATCTCTTGCTTTCAAGGAGCATACAGTCTCAAGATAAAAACCAGAAAATTTGTCAACATGTAACTGAAAGATACATTGTAATTTCCTCACCTTATTAACTATTTTATTTATACTTTTAATATTCACTAGATTTCAAAGATAGAACATATATTTGTTTATCTGTTATTTTATTTTATAGTTGTTACTTACTAGTACTTATTTTAGGTTATTGAATCCTTAAGAATAAAGATCTTAAAAAATATTTCCTACAGGCTTTATCATAATAAGTGCATTTTAAGAATTGCTCGTGATTTTGTTATTAGAAGTCAAGCAATTTTAACTTTGGGAAACCCTCTAATTGAATCCTCCAACTACACAGGTGAGACGATTCAGGGAATAAAATACTAGAAAGAGCTGTGATCATATTTTTGCCAGGTTCATTAGCCAGTTTGGTGGAAACTGGACTCGAATCTAGTTTTTCTGGATTATTTAATTATAAAATATTTTATTCAATAATTATTCACTGGACAAATTGGCATACTTTAGAGAGCTTTGCCAACAGGTAAACGTGTTCTTGAATTTAAAGGTATTTCCTAGCTGCATAGTCTTTGCCAATTTCTTCATTCCTCTGAGCCTTGGTTATGTCACAGGTGAACTGGGGATTAAAAACAATACATTCCTCTAGGGTTTTTATGAGGATTAAATAAGATAAGAAATTTAAAGTATTTGGCATGTGATAAATTCAAGACCAACAGCCTTCAGTTGTGTGGATAGCCTGTTTTCAACATGGCCACCATACTCCAGAGAAGAGAGCCAGGAGGTGAAAGGCAGGACCTGAGGTGGACTCAGCATATTCTCTGGACTTCTCTGAGAAACGACTGGAGACTGTGCTTTCATCTTCAAACTAAAAGAGCTCATCTGGTTCTTGCCTACTCCACAGGGAAGAGGCAGAGTCTTACCTATACACCATAACAAACTCAGGTGACTAATTTGAACATTAAAAAGAAAAAATGTGTCTTTTTTATACTTTTTTTTTATTTTTCAAGAGGGTGAGTTGGGTCCTACTGATTACAGAATGATTGCTTCTTCATTTACTGTAGCAGTGGTTTATTCTAGCACCTTCCACCACATGGAAAGAGCACATGGCCACTCTCCAGCGAGTGAAAAGTAAGTGTAAGAAGAGTTACTTAAAACTGACATGATAACATTATCATTCTTTCTTTTCACTGAAAACTTTCATTATCTTATACTTTTAATCTTGGCAATTGTTTACTGTTTTCTAAATAAAGAGCACCTGGAAAATAGAAGTGTAGATGCATTTATGTTTAACAGCACCCGATTAGTGAAGCCCAATTTGCTAATAGGGTTTGACTGTGAGAAATCAGAGAGGATATATTTGTTAAGTGAAATAATAATTTTTATTCCATTATCTTTTTTTTGTACTGATCACCTAACCACATTGATGGCTATTTATGAGAGGGGCAATATTTTTATTAAATGTATATGTAACCAAATGTGCCTAAATAAGTAGGTTATATTCATGAAATGGAATACAGAGTACTCTGAGACCTATCTACATTGGAATACTAAAAAGCTATTGACATGCTTCAGTTTCTAAACTAAAGTGTTGAGTGAAAATTTTTAATGAGATTATTATTAAAGCAAAAATTAAAAATGCTACTTCTCTTTAATGAATGCCTTCTAATTTAGGAAAAATATGCTGTGTTTAAAAAACGTAAGTAGTAGAGATGCTCATCAACTTCAGGATGGCAGCTCCCGCCAGGGATGAAGGGAATTGAATTAAAGAGAGCAAAAAGAAGGTTTCAATATACTTTTCATATTAAAAAAAATGAATTAAAAACCATCTTAAAATGTAATTAGTAGTAATAGCTTTTAGAACAGGGGAAAAAGGTGTTTAGATTAGAGTGTTAAAGCTGTTTTCTGTGTAATTTAGATGAGCGCTGCTCAGCAGACCTTCCTGTGATGATGGAAATATTGTGTCCCTGTAATGCCACTCAGGCAGCAAGTAGCCATGTGTGGCTACTGAGCACTTGAAACGTGGCTAGTGTAAGTGCCAAACAGAAATTCACAGTTTATCTTAATTAATTTAAATTGTAATGTGGCCAGTGGCTACTATATTCAACAGTCTAGCTTTAGACCCTGAAGGCCATTCTAAATCTTCCTTTTAACTCCAATTTGGGAATATCCCAAGTCATTGTTCTTCAATTATGAATGTTAATGTAAAGATTTGAAGAAAATGAAATAATCTCTTGGAAATAACCTTTAGAATGGCAAAGGGCAGCTGAAAGTGATTGGGACGTTGGGGGAAGGTAAGAAAAGAAACCTCCTGTGTTTACACTTGTGAACTGGAATGAGCAGAAAGGTCACCATACTGTTCCATTGGATGTCTATAGAAAAAGAAGAATCAAAAGCTCTCAAGTACTCATGGGGGGTACTTTGAATTTGGAAACAGATTTGATAACTGAAGACTTAATTTCCCCAGTGACTCAACTGATACAGAAGGTTTTATCTTTTTTTCAGAAAATTAAGAGTAAATTGGCTAGCTCAATAGACTTACTCACTCGGGTTAGATAAGTATTTGCTGTGTTTATTAAGTTGTTTATGTAGTATAATAATACAAGTGATTTAATAAAGATAAGACTTCAGATAAATGTCAACACACTTCCCACTTTGCAGCTGGTCCATTTCAAGCAGTTAAAATAAATTAAAAGATAAAACACCACTCACAAAAAAATTGATCATTGTCCAAGGGAAACATTTAACATGGAAAGAAATCTTCTACTTTCAGTGCACAAAGACATATGCATATGTGTAGGAGCTGAACCTTTCTGAAATCTAGAGATTTTTTTTACCTGGAAGGAGGGAGACAGGAAGCTATGTTTTGCAGTATTTGTCATAATGAGATATAATTAAGAAGTACTTATAGTTTGTAGACAAGTATTAACGACCAGTGCTATTTATAGTGCAAATAATGGGGATTTTTGAATGAGTCAGAAATGCTGTTAATGCTGTTATTTATTTTTACATATATCAAGGCATAACTTGTGAAAACTTACTAAGCTATAAAATGTAGATGCTGTCATTAGAATTTAAATAACATAAAATGGATCTTTGTTCAGCCTTCTGTGTTTATGTTGCTCTAGAAAAAAAATGTTACGAGGTTGGGGTTGTGGCTCAGCGGTACAGTGCTCCCCTAGCATGTGTGAGGTGCTGGATTTGATCCTCAGCACCACATAAAAAAAAAATAAATAAAATAAAGGTATGTGTCCAACTACAACTAAAAAAAAAAAAAAATACATGTTTACTTGTAGTTTCTCCAGGATACAATCTGACATTTGAAATATTGTAATATGATGATAACAGAGGAAGAAGATGTGTCTTTATGGTGGTAAAATCATTGTTTCAGTCACGTTATCTTCCAGATAATGGGAGAGATGAGCCTTCCATCTGTTTTCCTGTCAAAATACCCTGGCATGTCTCTACTATTTTACTATGCTCTTATATATTTTTTTTTCATCAAAGGTCTATGTCACAGTACTTGGCATATAGTACTTGCTCAAAAGCATGTTTAAATTACTGTTCTGTTTAGAAATGGTAGCCCAGTAAGCCCATGGTGAGCTAATGGTAAGTTCTAAGCCATGGAACTTTCTTACAAAACACCAAGATTGCTGTCACACAATAGGAAGTGTTAGGTTGAAGCATAAAACATGATGCTAATGATGTTAAGTTCTTGGTTTGATCAGTACAAAACTATTTGTCGTCGTTCTGGATTAGCTGTGTGTCTTCTTGAACATTGTATGGAATATTTATATAATGCATGAGATGTTTTTCATGTTTGACACAAACTAACACTGGACATTTGCCATTTTATATATATGGGATGAGATGTCTACCTGCCCTACAACCTGAGAAACTGACCTTTGTATCCAGGTGTGGTTGTTTAACGACCACAGTTTCCTCTAATCCCTGTATTCACGCCCTTTTTCATCATGATTTTGCTATTTCTTTCATCCATAAGGGGGGTCTCATTCTCAAGACCTTGAATCTGAATTGATCTTGGGACTTGTTTCACCAATAAAATTCGACACATATGATATTGAATAAATTCAAGGGAAAAAGACTTAAACTGCAGGTGTGTCTTCACATTCTTGGAATGCTATCCCAAGACTTCCACATGAAGAAACTTGCTTATTGGACAATAAGACATTAGGCAAACTGAGGCTTCATAGTCCACAGCACAAAGTATCAGGCATGGGAGTGAGACTACCTTGGACTTTCCAGCTCCTCTGGGTGTTCAGCTAAGTGCCACCACATGAATGAACCCAGGCAAAACCAGCAGGGAAATTGTTTTAATCCATCATGTTTTGTAGTAGTTCATTGTGGAACAAAGGGTGACTAAGACACAGAGGAAACAGATTTTGTTTTGTTTCTCAGTGAAATAGTTGAGAGAGCACATGGAAAATGAAGAACAGAGTTCCATTATTAGATAGATCCTTTTGGGTTTTGGAGGAATCTTAATTCCCTGCTTTTGCAAATAACACATGTAACTTAGTGGTGAATGACAGATATTTTAATTGGTGCAGTGTTTAAGTGTAAAAGCAAATTACATGATTAATGTCTATACTTTGTCCATTCTGTTCATGCAAATATATTTTTATGCAATGTAGTTTTAGGGGTAGAAATTAGACTTACTTTCTTTGAGAATTATGAGAATTAAGTCACTGGATGAATGATAATAACAGTGATCAGAATTTCCAAAGACTCTATACACAGGAATGACCCATCTCAGTCTCCCAACTTTTATATAATCACAAGAAGGTAAATGTCTGTGAAGTGTTTGAAATAAATACATGCCTATACACACGTCTGTCTCGTCACTGTTACATGATTGTTTGGGATGTGGTAGGTATTGTTTCAGATTGCTTTGAGTATTCAAACGAAATTTAAAAATTTTCTCCAAGCAAAAGAAAGTTTAGAAAAAAAATATATACAGAGAAAAGACAAGGAAGTAGTATGAAAAACCACTCCTCAGGGCACCCTTGCTCTGGGACTACAACATAAAGAAAGGTTAAAAGTTGACTGTGAACTTTAAGCAGTTTTAAAGTATGTTCATATGAATCAATATCTCTCCCAATATCGTAACACTGCAAAATTTCAGCAAGAGTAAGTATCTTTTCACCAAGTTGTAGGCAACTGAAAATGTTTCTCAATAAGATATTTTCTAATCTCTGCTCAGAGAAATAATAATCTTATAAAAATATAGTGTTTAGAAGGTTGGAAGAAAGAGCAGAAGATTGCAAATCCAGGTACAAGAAGTCTACTGGCTGTTAGAAAGTTCAGAAAGTCAATAAATGAAGCTAAATATTAGTCTTCTAAACTCATTTTTCTGGTAAGATAAATAGGGTCTTTTTACCTTAACTTCTCATTTGACAGTATCCCGGCACATGTCTTGGCTATTAATACACTTGGGTAGCCTCAGGGAGACTTTCAAAAAGTGGTTCTTAAGACACTGATATTCTTGTCTCTAGACTCATGAGTCATTTGGACACAAGCATTGAATTTAAGAGGTAGTCACTTCCTCACCGTTGAGAAGCTGGTAGAAAAAACACAATCACTCTATTGAAGATTCAATAAACAGTCTTTCATTTTCAAAACAGGTTCTCACAACAACATTCTAAAATCTTTCGTGACTGGGTTTTTTTCAGGGATAATGCAAATAATATGGTTTAAATTTGTTCCTAGATGTGTGACGCTAGTCCTCATTGTGTCTCATTTCCAAAATTAAAAGACAGTGAAGTAAAACATAGAGCTGCTCCAGGTATTTCACATAAGGAAAAGAGAAGATATTTTTCTCACTAGGAAAAGGACCTTATTCACTTTTTTCTACATCAAGATTTCTGTGGCAATGAAGTTATTTCGTTGGGAATTTGTCGGCAGGAGGATTGTAGCATCACTTATTTAAAAACATGTATAATTTTTGCACAGTTCTGGAAACTTCTGAGTTGTTCTTTTGTTTTGGTGTAGTTACAGACATTTAGCTGATCCTGAGGTGGGGAGTTATATTTTTTAAACATATGGGCCCAGTCCTGCTTCTCTTCAAAAGGGTGTGTGCAAGTGTGCATACACACAGGTGGGTGTGTGCATGTGGACAAGGTGAGCCTTAAGAGATCTGGCTCTTTGTATTAATAATTTGTTAAAATTATACATATTATATAGCCACTATGTGTGACATGCTAGAGGTGCTCAAGGAAGCACCATCTTGCTCCCTGCTATGAGTTGGAAGTTTGTCCCCCAGGGCTTCTTATGCTGTGAGCTTGGTCCCCAGTGTTAAGGTGTTGGGGAGTAGCAGAACCTTTAGGAAGTGGCACCCAGTGGAAGGAGGTTAAGTCAGTGAAATTCTTAGAAGGAATTAATGTAGTTCTCTTATAACCCTGTTTAGTTCCCAAGGGAGAATTTTTAAAGAAAGAGTGAACCTGATGCTGAATCTCTGGCCTCCTTTCTTGCCAGGTGAAGTCTTCTATCTGTAGACCCATCATTGTGATGCTAGCTCCTATCAGGCCTTCATCAAAGGATGAACAGACGAGGCTAACTGATACTGGACTTTGAGCCCCCAAAACTTCATAAAATACTCAGCCTCAGGTATTTTGTTACAGAAACAGAACATAGACTATTACAACCCCCAAGAAGCTTATGACGAAGTGAATTTATATCAAGTTCTTGTCTTTTACATTAAGATATTTTATCCTAATAGTGCCCCTAATTTTTGAAGAGTCACTGCATATAAAAGTAACTTGTTTATGTGGAGCTATATCAACCTGTCTGATTTTTATGCTGTTGGTACTTAGCTTCTTTTGGTAGAAAAAAATGTTATTGTAGAAAACAGTATTTAATGAATGAACAATGAGAATATAATATTCTATTAAAATAGTATGTAATTTCTGCATGTTACTTTTAAATGGGTTTTCGTTTACATCAAGGTAGGCAATAGGAAAATTATTTTAAAAGTTTTTTGAAACAAATGAGAGAAAATTACATGAAGTCTCTAATATTACCATTAGGGGGAAAAACATTTTGGCACAGAACTGTTAAATTTTAATTAGCTTTTTATTTCTTATTGTAATGACCCCTGTTTTGTGCCATGGATTTTGTGCTAGGTGGTTAAGTGACTTGAAAAATAATTCTGTGGTAATATAATAGTTTTGTTTAAACTATGTTATACAAAAATGTGCTAGGCAATGTTCAATTTAATGAAATATACTTTATGGGTGAAAGACTCCATGTAATATCCTAAGGTGCCTTAGTCAAATTTATGATAGACAATTCATAGGCAGGCACAATATTACCTAATTAGCAACCTTGGCTTTATGAATCAATTGCATTATGGTATTTTTAGATTTCAACATCTCTTGTGGTCAATCATCTTTAAACACTCAGTGCTCAAATGCAATTTCAAATGAGGGAGCCAGAATCATTGAATGGCATAGATGCTTGGCCAGTTGTTTTATGATGCTGGTTATTGAGAAAGTTAATAGGTCTCTGTTGATGGCGATCATATATTTCTAACAATACTATCATCAAATTAAATATAATGGAAGTTAGCTGATATGTTTAAAATATTATTTGGGAGTAATTTTCAGATGAATAAAAGTAAATTGAAGAAAAGTAAAGTATTTCAATTCCTTTTCTTTCTTTCTTTTTAACTAATCATCTTGTGTTTTTTCTCAAAATATTTATGGGATGTGGTAAAGAAAATATCACATTTTATTCAATAGAAAGGTGGGCCAGGCCCAATGTCATTCTGTCCAGAATAATTGTACAAATTTATTTTGAAAAATAAATTAAGATCAAAGTCAAGATAATAGAAAGGTGCAATGAAGGTGGAGGACAGGCTTGAACCCAGAAGTGCTCTACCACTGAGCTATAACCCCAGCTATTTTTATTTTTTATTTTGAGACAGGGTCTCACTTAGTTGCCCAGGCTGGCCTTGGACTTGAAATCCTCCTGCCTCAGTCTTCCAACTCTCTGAAATTATAGGTGCATGCCTTGGTCAACAAAGACTTTTATATAGAATAGCTCACTATCAAACTCACTATCAATTTAATAGCCATATCATATAAAATCTGCATACTGACTTTTCAATTTGTCTGATGTTTAGAACTGAATCCTTTGTTGAATTGCTTTGTAACTGAGTGCACGCACTCTCTCTCTCTCTGCCTGTCTCTGTCTTTCTCTTTCTCTCTCTGTTCCCTTCTCTCATTTCCTCTCCCTCTCCTCTCCATCTCGATAGTATTCTTAGAAAGTATAAATTACGGGGACTCAAAAACCAAAATATAATTTGTCTGGTTAATTCTGATAAACATCATGACCTCTATAATTTATGGACCTGTTTTATACACTTGGGGCACCTTATTTTATGTCATATCTAGGTATGTATATCGATACAGTCATGCTTATTTAGTAACAGTATATGTTCTGAGAAATATGCCACTGGGTAATTGCATTGTTCTACAAGCATCCTAGGGTGTACTTACACAAATGAAATCAGTTCTGATGTTACTGAGTCATATAATCCTAGGAGATCACTGTTGTACATAAGGCCTGTTATTGACTAAAATATTATTGTGTAGTGCATGACTACAGAGAGTTATACACACATTTATATACAAGTATAGAGTTGTATATAGGAATCTCTATACATACACTCTGTAGGTATAAACAGATCCATCTATAGAGAGGTCTCTATCTATTAAATCGATTTATACTTATAGATCATACATACATATACACATATGACAGAAAGATAAACCCATGTATATGCATACCATGCTTTCAATATTTTAATCATTTTTTTTAAGGTCTAAAGATGCTTTACAAAATTTGCTTTTAAGGAGTTCTATTTAGGTGAGCTAAATATATACAGGAATTTTTCTAGTATATCATTTTATAGAACTTATTTAGAATTCTGGATCATTTTTTAAAATAAATAATTAAAATGAATGACTAAATTCAAGGAAAGTTCTTATAGGCCAGAAACAAGGAGAAGGTGAGAATGCTAAGAGTTGAGCAAGCATTGAAACCAGTCTGCTCTGAGATATTTGTTGATCCCTGGAGGCCAAGAGTTTGGATTACATCTGTAGAGGGACAGGAGGCAAAGTTTGAGGCCAGAGCAGTATTGAAGCTATGTTAGTCAGATTTTAGTTACTCTAACATACCACCTGAGATAATCAACTTAAAAGGTGGAATTTTTGCCTCGCAGTTTTGTAGGTTTCAGTTCATAATCACTTGGCCCTGTTCCTCTGGGCCCGTGGTAGGTATCACAGTATACCATGGTGGAAGAGTGCCAGAGGAGGCCTGTTCACCTCTTGGTAGCTGGGAAACAAAGAGAGAGACAAGAAATGGCTGGGATCCCAACATCCCTTACACACCCCCAATAACCTAACTTCCTTCCACTAGAGCCCACCTCTAGAGGGTTCTGCCACCTAACAATAGTGCCACAGGAGGGGACAAGCCTTTGGTGAAATCCAAACTACAGTGCAGGGTTTGATTGGGGACTGGTTAAAAAAGAACAGCAAAAGTGTTCTCCCCCAAGGGAGAGAACACTGAGAACTGCCCTACTCTGCCCCACTCTGATGGACAGCTTCACATCAGGTAGGCTTGGCTCCTGGGAAGCAGTGGCATGAGATCAACAGTGAAGAGTTTAAGGTTTTTCTTCCTTGCTGTCTCCCTGGTGTGGATTTCACCGGTGGCTGTCCTTCCACACCTACCTTTCTTGCTAATGGCCCCTTCCAACAGGGCTCCGGCTTCACTGGGTTCCAGAGGCACTCTTTCTTCTTTTTAACCCTTTAGGCCTAGAGGTAGCAACACCTTCCCATACCTTCTCGACTGGGTTTATCAACAGGTCTTGTGGTACTTTAACCCTACCAGGGCCTCTCTCTTCTACCAGAATCCTGACACCCCAAGTAATGGTGAGAGATTATGATGAGCAATTCCTAAGCACATACCATAGTCAAACTCTTACGCATAAGTTCTATGTGTCTCAACAGAAATATATCCATGGCAGGGCCATCTGTCATAGCAAAACACAAATAAGCAAAAAAGGGCATGAAACAACCTAACTGTGCATCAACAATAGGATGGGACAAGTATTGTGGTAAAAGAACAAAATAGAACACTGAAAAGGGGTGAAAATAGATGAGCAGCAGCTATACAGAATGGCATGTATATACTGCATAAAGTGTTGAGTGAAAAGAAAAAAGTCACATTAGACTGCATATACAGCATGATTTCAGAACTGAACACCATATTGTTTGGCATGATAAACATAAAGAAGGGAAAGGCATTGATCAAACAGTACTCAGGACAGTGGTTGCCTGGTTTGGGAGGAGTAAGATGGAAATCCAAGAGGTTCCCAGAAGAGTCTTCAAGGATCCTGGTAAGCTCTGTTTACCAGGTGGTGGGAACATGGCTGCTTTGTTATTGTTTAACTGAAGTTTAAAATTAGGCATATTATTTTTATGTGTATAACTTTTCAAAATTCAAATTGTTTCAGAATATTAAAGGGGGCCTGGGATTTCAACTGAAACAGCATGCAGCAGGTAAAAGATGGCCCATCAAAGATGTTCATGCCCTGATTTCCCTGCCATTCATGAATATGTTGCCTTACATGATGAAAGGGACTTGCTGATGTAACTAAAAATGCCTGCAATGGGAAGATCATTGTGGATTATCTGGATGGAGTCAATGTATTCACAAGTCGCCTTCTACTAGGGAGGCAGGAAGAAGAGATGGTACAATGAATATAGAGGCTGAAATGATAAGCTCTGAAGATGGATAAAGGGTCCCTGAGCTAAAGAATGCAGGCAGTCTTCAGTTGGAAAAGACAGGAGATAAGTTCTCCTCTGAAGCCTTTCCAAAGCATGCAGTGTGACTCATTGCTTGCCTAGCATGCGTGAGGCTGTGGGTTTCATCCTCAGCACTGATTTTTTTTTTGTTTGTTTTTAAGTTACATTACTGACAACTTGAGTTTCACCCATGAAACTCATTTTAAGATTCTGAATCCCAGACTGTAAGATTATAAATTTTTGTTATTTGAAACCACTGAGGTTTTGGAAACTTGTTACAATAATATTAGATAAATTGGCTTTAAGAGAAATAGTTTTAAGTGGGGTTCTTACACCTGTCAGAACCCCTAGAAGACAGGGAAAGACATTTGTACTTAGATTGGAAAATTGAAATTTCTGTTTACAATATTACATTTATAAGGTATGACTGATTCCTGTAACTCATTTGGAGGACGAATTCTTTTTTGTATGTGTGTTTGGGAATTGAACCCAGGGCCCTGTATATGCGAGGCAAGCACTCTACCAACTGAGCTACATCCCCAGCCCAGACACATTCTATTTTGTGCATTCAGAACACAAAGCTTGAACTTTAGTACTATGATCACATGACTTTTAGGTTATATTAATCTAAAATGTGCAGCCTCATCACACATTTATTTTTTCCCGAAAATAATACTGTACTAAATTGTTGACTAGGACTTCAGGTTTTTATCCTTTGGAATTTAAAAAAATTTCCCAAAGCAGGTATTGTTAATTGGGAAAACTGAACCCCAAGTTTTGGTTTTGCACCCGACTTGTTAAAGCACATAACAGTGAAAGAGACTGAGACAAAAATGCGAAATAAAAAAAAAAAGAGTTGAAAATATAAGTATTCACACTTTAGTCTCTGATACAGTTTACAGTAGCTCATTACTTTTAGTGAATATCTTCTTAATTAGCTTCTTTCCAAAACATATAAGACCATGGACGATACCAAGACATCTGTCTAGCAGTTTTAATATATTGATACAAAACATGTCAAGCCACTTTTTAAATCACTTTTCAAGTGGAAGTCATGATACAGAAGACTGACTGCTGATACACACTCCCTAAATTAAAGTTCTTACCAGGATGTTTCTTTAGGAAGCCCCAGGAAAACAAGAGAGGGAATATAAATGAAAGAAGAGCAGAACATTTCTTATTCCTTTGCTTCTGCACACAGAATTGTTCTATAGCATGCTGAGACTTCTGCTTGGACCATCCCATGAGCATGCCATGAGACTACTGCAAGGAAAGGGCTCATAGGTTAAAGTAATATGTGCTGAAATATCAATGCTACTTAATCTTGAGAAATATAGATAATCATTTCATCAGAGACAAGGTATAATTCTCAGATACAAAAGAGCTTGTCATTAGTTAAAACTTCTTGGGGTTCTAGCAAGCAGTGATATATACGATTAGCATTATGATCTTCTGTACCAAGATAACGTTATCTCCCACACCTAAAAATGTAATCCAGGCCACAGAGCCTACTATTCCTTCTATGGGCATCTTAATATTCAGATGAGCATAATATTCATGTGTAAAAGTAAGACAGTTTCAGAAAGGGGTCAAGTGTGAAACTCAAGGTGAAGTTATCTTTTTAATATTAACAAATTCTTTTGAGGGACTTCTGAAGAGGAAAGCTGTGGGTATTTCATAACAGACTATCTCCTTTGCTATCCTATTTAGTATGCTTTTGCTATCCTATTTAGTATGCTTTTACTATCCTTTTGGTATCCTTTGCTATCCTATTTAGTATGCTTTTACTATCTATGCAATTGTCAAATTGAACCATAAAAATAAGCAGTTAGTCAGAAAGTCAAATTTATAAGTATGGTTTTCTATTATGCAATAACAAAGATGTGCATACTACATATAGACCCTGCTCACACATGATCTCCTTGACCATCAGCAGATTTGAAAGATGATCTAGAATGTAGTTGAAATCTATCCAACAATAGATAATTATTGTATGACTGTGTGTTGGGATCAGGAGCTGAAGTGGGGTCTGCATATATGCAGGTGTTTCTGGAGGAGGGTAACAGGCTGCCTTTATATGAATGCTGTGCACTGAGAAATACCTGCTCAGTGTATTTTAACTATTCCCTGCTTGTCCTTGATACACTAGATTCTGGGCACTTTATGATAATATGTTTATTATCATAAAATATATGTATGTAGATATGTGAGTTTTACAGTCTGTGTACCATTTTGACATAGTGGAATAAGACCACAAGAGATCATCTAACCTTCATATGAATGACAAACTCATAAAGAGAGCCTTTTAAAATATTAAATTAAAAAAAAACAAACTTCAGATACCTCTTGCAATCTATTTTCTTAGGGCAACAACCTGTTTGTTTTGTTGCCCTAATGGAATAGTAAGAGTTTCCTCAAGTTCAGGAGAAATTTCTAGACAGTTTATCTTAGACTGACAATTTTCATCTTACTTCACTTCTATCAACAGAGTCACTAGCCAGAATTATCTTTGAAAACTCTAGATACTTACAAATGGCCTTCAAGCCATGTGGAGCCACTTTTTAAAAGCAGGTTAACCTAACCTCATTGTATTTCTTCTCCATTCTCTTGGCTAGTGTACTTTGCTGGAAGTGCTGCGGGTTCCACACAGCTTTGTTGGTGTGGTATCCAAGCCATGACACTTTCTTCCCTCTGGCTAGTGGGGAGGAGAGAAGAAGAATTATGTTTCAGCCTTGCCTCTCCACTCCTATTGATTTGTGCTGGTATCATATTGACTTTTATCACAATAGCACTGAATTGCTGATTCATATTCTGCTTGTGGCCATCCACTAGCTCTCTTTCTATTTTATTTGTTCATGTTTGCTTTTCTCTATTAGTAGTTGTGGTTTCTGATCATTTTTCTAGCATATATTACTCTGTAGTTGCCCTATTATTTTTTAGCCATTCCTGATGATCAAGCGTTAATGTCTTCTTAAGCAAAATGTAGGCCTATTTTATAAAGCACTCACTGTTATCTCTTTGAATCTTTACATACTGATCGAAACACAGAGCTTATTTTGCAAAGCTTTTTATTTAGAAAAACGGCATAACATCTGATTACACGTGTGTGTAAACTATCACCATTCATAGAACTATATGTACATGTAGTGACTGCATAGTAGATGCTGAATAAATATTTATTGATAATTAATGACCACAGACTGTTGTACACAGAAGCCGTTCCAAGAGCTTGCAGGAAACAGTGATTTTTTTTTTTTTTTTAAAGAGTGCTTTGCCCTGTCTTTCTTCGCTGTTTACATTTAAACAATAAGGATAAAAAAACTACAAGCCAGAGGGCTTCTGTTGTTCTCAGTGAATAACCGAAATGGTGTTTTGGTAGCACCCTTGCAAGGTTTGTGGAAATTAACTTCACACCAGGAACTCCGTATTGAAATAGATTGTTTGAGAATAATTCTTCTCTTTGAGAAGGGTGAGGGATTAATCTGCAGAAATGTTCATGCTAGAGCTGTGCATGTGTTGAAATTTGTCAGGGAGAAGATAAATGGGCCCTCCTTGAAAAGTAAATCGCACCATGGCTAATCCCTTGGGAAAGCTGGAGAATTGTTATGGTAGCAAAAGCAGCCCCGAGAAAGGATGCTCCACTGCTGTTTGCTTCAGAAGGAGAAAGATGGGGAGAAGACAGGAACACAAAATGAGAGCCAAGCGTGTGCGGCTCTGAAATATGTTTATTCAAACACAGACGCAGGATGTAATTATGTCTGTATTTAGAATTCTTATCCTTGGAGAATCATTCATGCACTTTAAAATGAGAAATACAGTTAGGGCTGATATGAAAAATATATAACAGCAGTGTTTCCGGGCACTGACCAATCAGAAGAGATGTCAGGGCAGGTACTTGGGCCAGGTCTTGAAGCTGCCTCATCCAAATGCCAGGTATTAACCCTTCAGTTGCATTTTCAAGAGAAGGTGGGGAGAGCTTACAAGCCAATAAGGAGGCTCAGAACAGTGCCTACTTTCTATGTTTGCAAGATATTAATAATTTGAAAAAGTATGGTTGTTCTGGGGTGTCTCATCTGCCCATCAGCCTTCATTCTAAGAGGAGATTATCTGGTATTTTGAAAAGAAACAATTATTGAAGGAAATAATGTAGATTTTCTCAAAGAGATGATACATATCAGAGAAAAAGTTATGAAATGTCCATGAAACTGAATATACTCAAGGTTTCCATGTTTAGTAAAACAAATAAAAGAAAGAATGGAAATGACCCAAAAATGTCAAATGAATTTGAATATCAGATGAACAAATAATTTTTTAAAAAAAATTTATAAGTATGATGAAAGCAATATTTAGGACAGACTTATAGTAAAATATTATTCCTTGTTTGTCTGATATCCAAATTTAACCTGGAGTCATGCATTTTATTTGGCAGCCCTGCATAAAATAAGCACAAAATGTTTCTGAATTCTCTTGAAAGAATTAAATGAAAGAGAGGAGAAGGTATGTTCAGGAAGCCCAGCACATGGAGATACCTGAGTATATCGACAGGCAGCAGCTGCTCTGGAATTCCAATGACGTGGCAAGAGATGTTGACCATAGAATTATATAATAACAGGATACAAAGGTTGCACATAATCAAAAGGCTTTTGAAATTTAAGATGGCAATCACATTTAAAAGCGTTGCATTTCCTAATGAGGAAAAGTTAATTTGGTTGTCATCAAACAACGTCATTCAAGTGCCAGTCTAAGTGAGACACCGTGCAAGGTATCTTAGAAGTGAGAGAACATAGCTGGTGGATAGATAGCCTTTGTCAGCCTGTAATCTAGACATCTGCACCTGAAATGGAATCATGAAGGGGACAACTAAAAAAAAAAAATGTTGATTGACGATCCATAGTGTGCATCATTTATGTTAAACGGGGATGAGAAAATTATGTCTGATTTATAGAAGAAGGTTTTGTAAATCTTTTTTTTTTTTCCTTTGTTGTATTGGGCATCAAACCCAGGGCCTTGTGCATGCTAGGCAAGTTCTCAACACCGAGTTCATACCTAGCCCTGAAAATCACTTTAAAATGTAGCTTTATTACATTCAAATGTTGGCATACATAACTGCTCAGCAGGCTTACCAATGTATGCAATAGAGTAGTTTCTCAACCTCAGAAATATTGACATTTCGTACTGAAAAATTCTTGTTGTCAGAGGCTGTCCTGTGCATTGTTGGATGTTTAGCAGTATCCCAGGCTTTTTCTCATTAAATTCCACTCTCATGCTCTCTCTTGGCCATGACACTCTGATGTTCCCTGGGAAAAGGGACAAAAGTGCCATGAGTTGAGAATTATCAGTCTTGGTAACTGCAGGAAGGAGATTCCCCAGCAATGTGTGTGTGAGTGAGATCTCTTTAGACTCACAAATGGGTCCATGAAAGTTAGTTTCAAACATCAGCAATCTCTAAAAATTCCCATATTAATCACCACCATGAATATCAAAACTAGTGACACTTGGCCACACCCCAGAGATGCTGGTTTAATTGGCCTGGAGTAAGGCCTGGGCAACTTGACATTTTAAAAATGCTCTGAGTGATTCATTCTTTAGAATTATGGTCTTCAAAACTTAGGGAGCATTGGTATCATCTGGAAGGTTTGTAAAAACAAACTGTGAAATGCCAATATTCCTGCTCCAGCAGGGCTCAGGTATGGCTGATGTTGTTGGTTCCTGGACCACACTGGGAACCACTTTTAGAGACACACTCCCGACCTCTCTTATCCCCTTCCTTTCTGTCTCCCCAAGGGAGGAAGCACTACCAACTGGGATCCCATGGATTGGTGAGCAGTAGAAGCAGGTCCCTGTTGTTCCATCCCTTTGAAGCCCATCTACATTTCTCTCCTGCAGGCTGAGTTCTTCCAGCTGATCTCTACAGTAGCACATGGTCATGATTCTGCCTAAATTCTTGACAGCAATACAGGAATCCAGTTGTGCTCAGCATCTTAACATTTGTTTTCTAGAGATGGATCAGTAACAAAGTTGCCAGTTTGATAAAGGAATTTCCATCTGCCAGACTCCCTTCTCTGTCTCTTAGTTGGTTATGACCATGGATGGGAAAGGGCAATACTTAATTGGATGGTTCCCCCTACGAAACAAGTCCTAATTCAGTTACTTAGTTTTCTGTCTTTTCTAGCATTGGAGAGGGAAGTGAAGAATCAGAGGACACACAAAGAATTAAAGTGCTTAAAATGTTGGAAAGCAGAAGTCTTTGGGCTTTTGCTTTGTGGCAATGTTAAGATATAAAATGAAAACAAATAAATCCTTTGAGAATTTTCTAGAATGACCCATCAATATCAAGTCTGCATTTGCTGTGCTTCCCCACGCTTCCCCAGCTGTGTTTGTAGACCACTTTCTCTCAATTTTGACAGCTGGAATTCTAGCTAGTACTTGCATCCCTAACTCATTTTCTCGGTAATATTCCTCAGATTTTTTTTTTTCTCCACTATAGCTTGCCTGGCAATAAGTCCAATTAATCAGGTTAAACCCCGGCTTAGGAGAGGGTCATGGGAGCCCACTGATATTTGTTCACAGAACGCAGCAGTAGTCTTTAAGGGAATTGCCTGCTAAAGTGCTATACGTATTACAGCCACACATAAATATTCATATATTCATTGATGATGGATTGCATGAATAGAATAATGGACAAAGGTGGTTAGGGGAGCTAGTCTATTAGAAAAATTTAAAATACAACCCTTCTGTCCTACAAGTAGAACTTGAAAATTGCTGTGCCAAGGATATTTCTCATTCCCCACCTTGTCATTCTATGCAAATTCTGAGGGACCCAAGGGGATGATAACCCTGCCTCCCCACAGAGACCGATGTTCAATTTTGTTCTCTTTTTCAACGAAAGAGCCCTAAAGGTGAATCACAACACACACACAGCAGAGTTTGAAAAATGGTGGAGTATATGGTTAGCCATTTCGATTAGGTCTCAGCTCCAAGGAAATGAACTCGGTGCTTCTTTTACAGTTTAAATGAAGTATACATTTATCATAAATGTGGAATAATTGTGGCTGGTAATAATGAATTGTCTAAGTTCAGGATTTCTATTTCTATGAGCATTTCCTTCTTCTGCTTATATTAAATCCTACTTGTGTATTTCTGGAAGTTCGTCTGGATTTCTAAATGGCTCAAATTCTAACTCCAGGTATGTCCCTCTTCCCAGTTTTCAAGAAAAATGGCTGTTAAGCCTGTTCTCCAAGCTCTGCCCAAACTCAATCCTGCACCCACCTGTTCTTGCTAGCTGGATGCAGTTGTTGTTACCACACTTGCTGCCAGTTTACTTCTTTCTAGATAACCTGATGTTTAAATCCATTCCCTCTGTTGCAAGGTGCTCAGCTGTTTGACCCTTAGGCGACTGTGTGGGTCTGGGTCCTCTAGAGAAATAGAATGAGAACTGAGAGAAATAGCGAGGAAAGAGATTTACTATCAAGAATTGGCTCAGCTGGGTACAGTGGTGTGTGCCTGTAATCCCAGCAACTCTGGAGGCTAAGGCTGGAAGATTGCAAGTTTGAGGCCAGCCTCAGCAACTTAGTGATCCTCTCTCAAGTACAAAAATAAAATGGACTAGGAATGTAGCTTAGTGGTAAAGTGCTCTTAGGTTCAATCCCTAGTACCAAAAGAAAAAAAAAATTTCTTACATGAAGACATTGAGGAGCCAAACATCTGTTGTCAGTCAGTTAGAAAGTTAAAAACCAGAAGAGCTGATGATATATTTTCTGGCCCAAGTCCAATGGTCAAAGAAGCAGGAGAGACAATGGTATAAGTTTGAAAGGCAGGAGTTTGAGTTTGAAAGGCAGGAGAACAATGTCTCAACTATAAGAGAGAGAGAGAATTCTTTCATACTCAGCCTTTTATTCTATTCAGGCCCTTAACTAATTGGATGAGGTACACCACAATGGCGAGGGCAATCTGCTTTACTTAAATCTAACAATTCAAATGTGAATTCATCCTTCCTTAAACACTCTCACAGACATACCCTGAAATAATGTTTAGTTAAATATCTGGGTACCCCATAGCCCAGTCAAGTTGACACATTAAAATTAACCTTTGAACTAGTGTGCTTTTCTTTTAACCCCTCAAATATCTCCATAATCCTTTTAACACATGAGGATGAACATTGGCCACAGCATGTAATGACAGCTGGACCTAATTCAGAAGCAGGAACAATTGCTTCCCAACATTGAAGAGGCAGGTCCCTGTTAGTACGACCTGTCACCAGGGCAGGATGTTGTGAGCATGGCAAGAAAAGCCATTCTTGTTTGTCACCCTGCTTACCGTAAGAGTTGCCCAATCAGTCTTCTTTGAAACCTCTGAAAACCTAAGTATTCGCCCTTCAATTCTAGATGACCTCAAGAGATCTGAATGTTTCAAATGTGGATCTAGGATCTGGTTTCACATTTGGATCATTACAAATGATACAGCAGCTACTCTTTATTGAATATCTCAGGACCAGGTATTTTACAAAACTATCTCAGTGCCTTTGTCATCCTACATGCTTGATATTTATAAATCCATTGTCATTTAAGTATTCATTCAATTAAGAAACTTACTTGGATGGTTAAGGTAGTTAACCAAATGATGGTTCTAGAGGTATACCCTGTCTGGACTTCAAGGCCTGCTGTATTTTATTGCCTTCATAGTCCCAGACTTGTCAAAATAAGAGCAAATTCATCAAGTGGCCTAGGTTTGGCCAGTTCTATCAAAAACCCTGGATTATAAGGACTATGATGATGGTCATATTAGGTAATAAGGAACTACTCCAAATTCTAGCTCAGGATCATAAACAGAGTCAGTCTCCTGGGCTAAAAATGTCTAATTGATCTCGGCATCTACAACATCTGACAAAGTATCTTATGTACCATAGACAATTAAGAGATATTACCTGATTGATTGATTGATTGATTGATTGAGGGACCAGTGTTCATCTATTTCTTCCACGCTCCCCCTCCTTACCTCACTATGACTCAGCCTTCTTATATCAGAAAAAATATTCGGCATTTGGTTTTTTGAGATTGGCTAACTTCATTTAGCATTATCTTCTCTAACTCCATCCATTTACCTGCAAATGCCATGATCTTATTCTCTTTTGTTGCTGAGTAATATTCCATTGTGTGTATATGCCACATTTGTTTTATTCATTCATCTATTGAAGGGGATCTAGTTTGCTTCCAAGTTTAGCTATTGTGAATTGTGTTGCTATAAACATTGATATACTGTGTCCCTGTAGTATGCTGTTTTTAAGTCATTTGGGTATAGACCAGGGAGAGGGATAGCTGGATCAAAAGGTGGTTCCATTTCCAATTTTCCAAGAAATCTACATTCTGCTTTCCATATTGGCTGCACCAATTTGCAACCCCACCAGCAATGCATGAGTGAGTGTACCTTTTTCCCCCCACATCCTCGACAACACTTATTGTTGTTTGTCTTCATGATAGCTGCCATTCTGACTGGAGTGAGATGAAATCTTAGAGTGGTTTTGATTTGCATTTCTCTAATTGATAGTGAGGATGAACATTTTTTCATATATTTGTTGATTGATTGTACATCATCTTCTGCGAAGTGTCTGTTCAGGTCCTTGGCCCATTTATTCATTGGGTTATTTGTTTTTTTGGTGCTTAGTGTTTTGAGTTATTTATATATCCTAGAGATTAGTGCTTTATCTGATATGTGAGGGGTAAAGATTTGCTCCCAAGATGTAGGCTCTCTATTCACATCACAGATTGTTTCTTTTGCTGAGAAGAAACTTTATAGTTTGAGTCCATCTCCTTTATTGATTTTAATTCTTGTGCCATAGGAGTCTTATTAAGGAAGTTGGGGCCTAATCCCACATGATGAAGATGAGGGCCTACATTTTCTTCCATTAAATATAGGGTCACTGGTTTTATTCCTAGGTCCTTGATCCATTTTGAGTTGAATTTTGTGCATGGTGAGAGATAGGGGTTTGCTTTTCTTCTTTTAAAAGGAGAAGATGAACTGGATGTGTCTTGTTTTCCAGACTCTCCCCAGTTAGATTACATAGTGAGGTACTCAGAGTTGATATGTGAGTTTCTAAGTTCCTCAGGGACCATAAAGAAGACGACAGAACTGGTTTCTCCACCCTTCCATTCTTGGTAGGTGCTTATATCATTTATAAAGCTGGATCTAGACCAACAATGCTGGCAGGTAAAAAGAGGAAGTCGTTAGGCCTGAGCTGAAGGCAATGGTGACAGCAGATCAAATCAGGCTGACAAGAAGGGCATTATTTCTGTTAAACAATAAAGTTGCTGTAGCCCCAGTTTCCTGCCCTAGTGATTGTACAAGGCCCCAGTTGCTAGCTACAGCAGTTGCTTCTAAAAGGGTCTTAATAGAGCCCTGAAAGTGCATTCTGAGATTTTTCACAAGGATAGCATGCCCATTGGACAGAAGCACAGGCCAATAAGCCTGTTTGCAGTCTGACTCTGCTACTTACTGACAGTGAGTTTCAGGCCTTAGTTGCTTCATCAAAGGAATGCTAATAATAGTAGTTTCTCCTACCTAGACTTGTTGTGAAGGAAATGAGACAATAAGTAATAAGTACCTAGCACAGTGCTTGGCTCACACTAAGCATATCATAAAGGAGAGCTGCTACTAGTAAGTCTCCTAGTGTAATCACTAATGGTGCCTCTACCAAAAACAGAGATTGCACTGAGTGAGAACCCAGAACATTGAATCTTCCCTACTTCTTCAGGCCTTCAGTGCCTGAGCCTATTGGAAAATTATTACTGAATTCAGAAAGGGAAAGGCATCCTCTGAAGTTAGAGTTTAAATGCTCACCATTGGAATTATTTCTTTCCTCCTTTACTCATCTTGATGCAATCAGTAAATTTTAATAACACACCAACTTTGTGCTAACTACTATATTGGATATGGGAGTTCAAAGAAGGAGATACTGACTGCCATCAAAGGTGTATTTAATTTCTCCATTGTCTGACACAGTGAATTATTTAGGTAGTGAGCTACTTCTTAAAAGGAGCGCTTGATTCTAGGTGTACTTCCCTTAAGATGTGTTGAATGTATGTCTCCTCATACCTCAGAATATGTCTTTATTTGGAAAGAGGTCTTGAAAAAATATAACTGGATTATGATGAGATATTAAGGCAGACCATAATCAGATAAAACTGCAGAGAAGAGAAAATGTGACAATGACACACACACACACACACACACACACACACACACATACACACACACACACAGGGAGAAAATGGTGGGAAGACAGAGGCTTGGAGGAATGCAGCCAAGAAGCCAAGACACAGCAAAGATTGCCAGCAAACCACCAGAAGCCAGGAAAAGGCAAGGGAGATCACCTGTAACATTCAGGTGAAGCATGGCCCTGTCAACACCTTGTTTTCAGATTTTTAGCCTGCAGACAGACAGCTTTTTTATTATTGATTTTTAGTTGTAGATGAACACAATATCTTCATTTCTATTTATTTATTTTTATGTGATGCTAAAGATTGAACCCAGGACCTCAGATGTGCAAGGTAAGCACTCTACCACTGAGCTACAACCTCAGCCCAACTTTCTGTTGTTTTAAGCCACCCAATTGATGTTATTTTGTTACAATGTACCTAGGTTAGGAAATAGATGTGACAATAAAAGTACAACAATTTGTGTGCATTGGCAAAGATATTAGTACACATAGCTACAAATGAATAGAGAGGTGCTCATAAGGGGTACACTGGTGGAATCCTGTAAATAAGTTGAGAGAAGCACTTATCTGATCTTCTAGTGTACTGATGAATATTGATTTATTACTTCACCTATGATTTAAGGTCTCCAAAATACTCTAGCCAAGAATACTGTGACAACATGCACAAAGAAAATGAGAAATGACACCTGAGCCATTTACAAACATTGAAAGAATAAATGCATTTCTAATGGTCTTACACACATTTAAGATTTTTTCAAATTGTCTAATATTCTCAGTTTATCAAGCGCTGAAATTGGCCTGTTTGGGTGGCATATTTGCATATTCATTCCTCTTGGAATTTATGTGCCAGGTTATAAAAGAGGACTCATATGGAAACCCTGGACTCCTTTGCCCACACAAAGATCAATCTGAGGAGGCCAGGTGTTTCTTATCCTCAAGAGGCTTCAGTGGCCTTAATTTCTGAGTTTTATGGACAGAATGAATTTTATGGACATTCCACTTTTAAACAAATTTATTATGGGCCTTAAGCTTTCACATCCTACTTTTCTGTAAGATCCAGTATCTACATTCATACCAACATAGCTAGCTAAAATATAGGCAAGGACATGAGGACAGAGGATTCTGGGAAAATGAGTTTCCTAATCTAAACCATTATAGGTACAGCAAGTTACATGTTGTGATGAGTGCCTTCTTCCTTTGAGATTAACTGACTGTAAAAAGCAATTTGATTAACTACAATGTACAATAAAATATTTATATTGTAAAATTAGAAAGCTGCTTTTAATAGTTGACACAGTGAGAGATTGGATTTTGAAATGAATGAAAATATGGGTGACAGCATATGTCTTTTTAAAAAAAAACATTTATTTTTTTAGTAGTACGTATTTTATTTTTATGTGGTGCTGAGAATCAAAGCCAATGCTTCATGCATGCTAGGCAAGCACTCTACTTCTGAGCTACAATCCCAGCCCAAACAGTACATGTCTTGATGGAGATGGTGAACTTTTTCTTTTTTAAACACAATCTGCCATTTTCTCCTGTGATTTTCTTTAAGTCCACAGAGAAAAATTACTCCTCAAGTTATTTTTATTACTCTTATATTACAGTGGAGCAAGATGGATAAAGTTTAAAGTCGGTATTTAAAGTTTATTGCTCGGTATTTGCAGACTACCAGGCACCTCAAATAGGTAAGCCAATTTTTTTTTTTCAAATAGACATATTGGAGTTGTCTTAGTTAGATTCAGCATTTGACAATTATATGAAAAATTTAAACATCTCTTTAGAATTGCCAGCTCTTTGAAAGTCAGTTTGTACTCAGGATTTTCATGGCTAATCTCTTGTGACATCTATCATTCCAAGCATTTCAACATCCATATTAACATTCAGACATTTCTGTAGTAGACATTTTCTTCATTTGTTTGTTCCAAGTACATTCAACAGATTGTAAATTTCTTAAGGTCAGTAAGTCTGTGTAATTTCTTCTACAGGGCTTTGTCCAGAAGGTGTGTTTAACTCATGTTGCTGTGGTAGAAATAAAGCCTAGGCACTTCATCTTCTGGCTGTCTTTGTCCAGCACTATTTAAAATCCCAGATCTCCATTCTCATGAGATCTACAAATATTTACTTTTTATTTCATCCTTTTCTTTCCTAAGAAGTAAGTTTGTTTGTTTGTTTTGTTTTTTATCATTTTTCCACTTGACCTGATCACAGAAGTAGAGAAATGTGGAGATAGACCCATCCCACTATGCAATCATCTTACCTCATTAGCATGTGAGAAGAAAATTAAGGAGAGGAGAAAAGGAAATAGGAACAAGAAGAACATGATGTATGGAAATTCTGCTTAATATCCAGAACCTTCAAATAATATTTTGCAAAGAAATAGCCTGCGTAACAGAATATAGTCCTATCCTGGATATGCCATTTTCTCACTGGTGACTCTTAGTTGCTTAATATCTTAGAAGTTTGGTTTCCTAATGTGTAAAAATGGGAATAATAATTGGGGCTGGGGATGTGGCTCAAGTGGTAGCGTGCTCGCCTGGCATGCGTGCGGCCCAGGTTCAATCCTCAGCACCACATACAAATAAAAGATGTTGTGCCCGCCGAAAACTAAAAAATAAATATTAAAAAAATTCTCTCTCTCTCTCTCTCTCTCTCTCTCTCTCTCTCTCACTCTCTCTAAAAAAAAATGGGAATAATAGTAATAGACTCTGCTCATATTGTTGGGTACATTAATACAAATGCAAGCTAAGATTATTTTTAGACGAATAGATATCATGAGCCAAACTCAAAGATGGTCAATGTACTTTTGTATGTCCCTCCCCTTCTGCCTCATTCCCTCCTTTAAACTTCTGCCAGGCTCAGCATCACTGGCCCCTCATTGAAGCTTCCTTTGTGAATCAGAAAAGGGCCTATTTCCCCCTAGCAGAGGAAGGGCTGTGTAGGATTAAACTGATGCCCACTCTCATGGCGGGACACATGCTCGTTAAGTTTACAGTGCTTGAAATGATTTGGTAGAATATATTGAAGTTATTGAAAATATCATATTATGAAGGCTTACCAAATTCAGGAAATATTTCCTGGTGGGATATCTCTATGGCATTTTCTTAAGGTCTATATTGAGCTTCCTCTGAGGAAAGAGCAAATAGGCAGCAACTGTTAGCTTGAACCACAAGAAGTTAAGCTATGCACCATTTTTGACCCACAAAATGACAATTTATAGAGTCTAAACCAATTTATCTTTTGAGGCTACCACATTCTGCTTTGGATTGCAGAGTCACAGGATTATTCCAGGGCTCTGTAGTCACAATGAGAATAAAATTCTGCTGAAAACTTCTCCTAGCTACTAGCAAAAAAAAAAAAAAAAAAAAAAAAATCCCTCTAATTTTGCAAATCTGCCATATGTCTTTCTTTAATTTAAAAACAAAGAACATGAAGTGTAGCTGCCACGTGTCTGGCAGAAATCTGTTTATGCATGAAATTAGTAAATATCAAGATGCCTCTTTACACTGACTGGCAAAAACTGCAAAAGTAAAATATGTAAACAAAAAAGAACTCCAAGGCTAGGCGGGTGCACACTCCAAAGAGTATTAATTTGCATAATAAATAGTTCAATATTCAGGAGATTATAAAATAGCAATTACTGCTGAGTTGCTATATTCGGGCTTCTAACAACTACAAAGAAGATATTTCGAATGAAATAGTTTGCCTTTACAAAGAAGTTCTCCTAAAATCTTATTTGCAACAAGATTTTATTTATTTTTCAAAGAGGTTTTAAACACTTGGCACATTTCTTTAGAAGAAAAGAAGAAATATCTTTGCCAAAAAAGAAAAAAAAAAGTGGTAAATAATCTGTGGTTAAAAAAAGATAATGGGCCATTAATATTATTTTTATCTGCTAAAAAAAAATCATACCCGCTGAGGAGAGTGTTTTTCCCTGTCTGAGAAGAGTAGGGAGACCAGTGGGGAGGTGGGAGTCAGACAGAGGCAGGAGTAGGCGTGCACTCAGGCAGGGGGTAGAAACAGAAGTCATTACATGTGAAAAAACTGCAGACTACTTATGCTAATGGGAAGGTAGACTCTGTCTAAAACACCATCTGTGGTTTTTAAAACAACTCAAGTGTTCCAGGTATTGTATATCCAAGTGCAGTTTCTACTTGTTAGCGTTAAGCACTGAAAAAGAAATATGGCTCTTTAAGTTATGGTATTTTTGCAATAAATGTCATAGTTTAAATGCCTTTACATGGGACCTCTTGACTTTTTGATAACATTGGACTTACAGATGTGTGTGTGTGTGTGTGTGTGTGTGTGTGTTCATTAAGCCATTTAATTACGTGTACATCTGCATCTATAAACCTATTTTAAAAATATGTTTCCTGCTGTGAAAAGAATGTGGTGACATCAAGGAATGGTTGTTTATAACTGTTTATCTATAAAATCCCTGATAAAACGAAGCTCTTAGAATTGGATTGGATTCATTTGTTAAGCTGTGGTCTTCCCAACCAGGGTGAAAACTGAAAGGATGAGGCAAACCAAAAAAACCAACATCCATTGAGCACCTTTTGGATACTGGCACCTGAATTGAAAGTGGGCACTTAGTTACACAGTGTTGGGACTACATCGTAGACTTCACAACAGCCCCGGGGTTTAACAGTCCTAGGGTGCCACATGAATGAACACTAGCTCTATTGGTGAGGGAAGGGAGCCTGCCCTAATTAAGACCTTAAAATTATGAACCCTCTTTCATTAGGAAATGCAGCTCCAATGAAATTTTACTTTTATATTGAATATTTTTGAAATATTGATTTTTTTTTGTTAAATTGTGTCCAACTAATACTTTGAATAAAAACTCTGCAGAAAATAAAATTTTTTAACACTTAGGGTCTCACAGTGACAGGAAATAATTTTGAGTTAAACTTTTTAATTTAAATGCCTTTGTGTTGCAAAGAAGTAGGATAACATAATCGATGAGAGACTTCAAAATATTAATCACTTTTTACACTAAGATAAAATCCTACAGGAATTAAGGTATGAAGACAATTTCAATGGGGAAAAAAGAATCTAAAATTTGCAACTCTTTAAGAACTCAAGGAATACCTTAGACAGATGGAATGGAACCTTAAAGAGGATACGAGACAGCAAATCCAAACAGTGAAAGAACACATTGAAAATGAATTACATAAACAGATAAAAGAAGAAGTTAAGCATCTTTATCAGGAGATAGAGATTATAAAAAAAATCAAACAATAATTCTAGAAATGAAGGAAACGATAAACCAAATTTAAAACTCAATTGAGAGTATCACTAACAGAGTGGAGCAAGTAGAAGCCAGAACGTCAGATAATGAAGACAAAATATATCATCTTGAAAAGAGTCTAGCCAACTCAGAAAGGCTGGTAAAAAATCATGAGAAAAACATCCAAGAGATATGGGATAACATAAAAAATCCAAACTTACGAGTCATCAGGATAGAGGAAGGTACAGAGATTCAAACCAAGGGAATGAGTAACCTGCTGAATGAAATAATTACAGAAAACTTTCCAGAAATAAAAAAGGAAATGGTTATACAAATTGTAGATGCATACAGGACACCGAGCACACAAAATCACAGTAGACCAACGCCAAGACACATTGTTATGAAGATAGCCAATATACAGAACAAAGAGAAAATATTAAAAGCTACAAGAGAAAGGAGGCAGATTACATTCAGGGGTAAACCAATAAGGTTGCAACTCTTTAAGAAGAATTGTTTGAATCCATTTGTCAGTGGCTGGTGGTGGGTGTGAAATCACTGTGGCATTTATGTCCCATTCAATTCACTGAAAAGAATGATATATAGTTGTATTCTAAAATGTCAATATTACATTCTTTACAACTATTTTCACTTATGATTAATTTAAGATGTCAACTTGAAATATGTATGGTGGTACATAGTTTTTCAAATTTATGGGTATTTCGTCCCACCTTCTTTTATGGGTATCTTCAAAGAACACATCTCTAGAAGACTGAAATTCAAAAGAAGTTTGAAGTTCAGTTTATCTTCTTTTGACTTAAAAAAAAAATGCCTTCAGTTTTGGGTACAATGCAAGGCACAAGAAACTGTCCTTACTCATTCCCACTACTGACCCCTGTCTTTATCCTCCATAAGGACTTGGTCTAGCCCAAGTGCAGCTCAGTACTGAGAAAATGGCATTTCCTCAGTATTTGATAACTTTTGAAATTTTGGATTGAATATTTATTTCTTTATTAGCTGAAAATTTTCTTTTCTGTGATAATTGCTTGGAAGCTCAGTTCATGTCCTTAAATATTTCTTTTAGATGCTTATGAAGGATATTCTAATCTTAAGCATGGTACAAATTGAATGTCACATCCTGCCACTATGTCTCTTGGCTTTCTCCTGGTGACTAGGTATCTTCTTTTCTTTATGAGGCTGAGTTTTTCTTCCATTGTCACATATGGGCAAAAAAAAAAAAAAAAAAAAAAAAATCAGCAAAGTCACTGCTATTGTGACTGTTTCTTTAATCTCCCAGTTGTGTCTTAAGATCTGTCAAGAATCAACATTAAGAGATCACAGTTACTCCATAGAAAAGATAACTAACATTTGGTCTTTGTATCCCTTCTGAGTTTTGATATTTCCAGAGCTTCATTGTATATCCCAGTTGCTAACTTTTCCCAATTTGTCCTTTAAAATGACCTTAACGACTGATTTGATAGAACTTAACTAAAATGAAGTCAGTACCATAAATGTTGGTCCTAGGCCTGATCTAACCTCCTCAGAATTATAATCGTAGTTTGTTTTTGTTGTTTGTTTATGGCACCAAAGATTGAACCCAGGGGTACTTTACAACTGGGGCACATCCCAAGCCGTTTTTTATTTTGAGACAAGGTATCACTAAGTTGCTTAGAGCCTCCCTAAGTTGCTGAGGCTGGCCTTGAACTTTTGATACTCCTGTTTCACCATCCTAGATTGCTGGGATTATGAGCATGCACCACCACTCAGCTATAATTATGTTTTATTGCCAAAATGTAAGTTTAGGAAGTCACTGTAAACATCTTTTGAGCTCCTTGAATCCTCAGATACTCAAGCATCAGATTATTATCCCATGAAAAATAACTTTATTAATCACATCAGTGAATTTAGCACATCTCCTTACTGATTCAAAAACTCCCGGGTCATGCATGAGGATGATTTGGTAGCAAAATGCCTCAGGACATAAAATATAAGAAGGCAGTCATATATCAATGACAAGTTTTCAGTTAGCTCTGCTAACAAGCTGTTCTTCCTTTCCTTTCCACCACAAAGTAACATATAAGCAACCATGATGCTAGAGTGAAGCAGTTAGCACTAGTGCTGATGTTTGAGTAGGATGCACGGAAAAACTGTGCTAGGTGTTAAAATATTGAAATAATTCTGTACAAGTTGGCAAATAACCACTGGTCCAGTGCCAAGTGCTCCCATTTCTCTCTTTACCTGAACTGCCTCTTTCCTTCCAGGATCTCTGGATGCACCCAGGATCTGCTGGCAGGGCACCAGGACTCATGGATCCTGCTCCAACACCCTGACTAGCATCTGTTCTGTTTGGTCAGTACCTAGACCACGGTAGCTACTAGATATTTTAAATACTATCTCTGCTTAAGAGTATAGTTTTAGACTCTTGAACTTTCATGTTTGGCCCTTTGCTTTTTCCTTTCTTTGCAGAATTGTTGGGCCCAATTTTTCTCTGTTTGAGAATAGGAGTAAGCCCAGGGTTGATAGCATACATTTGATTTATGCACATTTTAGTGCATTTGCTGCTTGTTCCTTGGTTCTGTTTTATGATGGTGGTGTCACTGTTTTCCTACACCATAATTTCCTGGCGCACTTCACTGCTCCTTCATCGCACAAGAAACTGTAAGGGTCAGTGATCTTCGGCGCCACCACTTCCATTTCCTCATTACAAAAATTGACCTTCTTTCTGTTGTTTGAAAGGGCTCAGGCCACTGTCATTCAGATTTCAAGACCGTTGAGCAGTAATAACAGTATAGGAGGAACAAGCGCCACCGCGGCAGCCGGGCATTGTGCTTCCTCCTGGAATCCATTTTGGATTTCTTAGTGTAGCCAGCAGGCGCTGTTTGCAGCCTTTCCCCAGCATTATATTTTACAGTAATTCCCTCCTTGTCATTAAATCATTTAGCTGCATTAAAGCATTGTATTCGACTCTGTGAATATTTGCCAAGGTTCTTGTGCTTTCTAGGCAATTTCCTGTTCACCACTCGCCTGGATCCACTCAATATGTACAACTAGCATCACTGAAAAAAATAACCTGGTTAGTAATTCCTGTTGAACTACCCACTGCCTTCTCATCGTCTGTGAATTTGGTGCGTGTGTGCAGGCGGAAGGGGATCCGTGGGAAACCAGTTCAGACAGGAGAAAATAAAAGTCCTAGCACCAGCAGGATCAGACTGCTCATGTTTTCCTAGAGGGTGCTTCATCCGCTGGTTCTTTCATTTCACAGGTACTGTAATCCGGCCAATTACCGTATTTTCGTGGTGCTTGTCCTTCCTTGAAGAGGAATTTTATAAGTTGATTCTATATTAATTATATATTAATTCTATAATTTATATTAGGACACAAAATTGTCATCATTGACCTTCCAATTAATAAATTCTCTATGTTAACAAAAATTTTCTGTCTTCACAGTACAAATGAATTGTATCTGAAAATCAAGTGTGGCAGAGTAAATATATTTATTTCATCCCATCAGAAGAAGGTGGACCACTAACCGTATTGTAAAAGGAAGTCATGTCACTTATCCCACTTAAATGAATATGTGGTCATAAGTATATATTTTAATGCTCTTCTTTTTGAAGTTTAAATCTCTTGAGTATTAAAATCATGGACTAAAGAGCTCCTGTGATCTCTGTTTTCATTTTTTTTTTTTTTTAAAGCATTGATTATCTGCTGTGGAGTGTATAGAAGGTAAAAGTAGAAAACAAACTGCCTGCCTTTAAAGAATGTATAAATGATGTTTGTGTTTTGCAATGAACTTTTTCCTAAAGTGTCATTTTTAGAATTTATTTTGAATAAAATATAATGAGTGTAGGATTTAATTTAATGACAAATAAGTCAGGCTGTATCATGGAATGCTTGTGCATTCAAAAGTCAACCTATCGCTTTCATCAGCTGAAGAGTATGGCTTTGCTACTAAATTAAATTTAATCCATAGAAAAACTAGTTTTGAAAGAATTCTAACCTTCTATAACTTCATGAGTCTTTAATTGTAAGCCTGGAAAATGGTTTCCCATAGTTAATTGTCATTTATGTGTATGTACATATATATCTATGTTTATATATGCATATGTATGTACATATATATATATACACACATATGTATATGTATATGTATATAACTTTATTTTACTTCAGGTTTTTTTCATTAAAAAATTTAACAATGTTATAATGAAACAAAACTGAAATTTTTGATTTGTGATATCATTAAATGTTTGAGATTTTAAAATATTAAAGTTTCTAAACATCTTAATGTGTTTTTCCATTTTTAATTAAAAATGTTTAATAATTGTTAATTCAGTTTAACAGCAACCAGTATAATGACTTGGCAATGATGATGCCCTTACTTCTAGCCAAGAAACCTCCTTTACACATATATTTTACACTGCTTGTGTTAAAGTACATGAGAACTCAGTTTAGGCAATTCTGAGAACCATTCTCATCTTTTTAAAAAATTCTGACTTGTTATATATGACAGAAGAATATAAGAATTCATATTACATATATAGGACACAATTTTTCATATCTTTGATTGTACACAAAGTATAGTAACACCATTTGTGTCTTCATAAATATACTTAGGGTAATGATGTCTACCTCATTCCATCATCTTTTCTACCCCTAGGTCCCTCCCTTCCTCGCCCACCATCCTCATCTTTTATATAAAATCAGAATTTAGAATAACAAAAATATAATAATTTCCCTGCATAAAAAAGAATTAATTATGCAACTTGAGAAGAGAAATAAGGAGCACACAGGTGTAACAGAGGCTGGGAGGAGACAGCATCTGTGCATATGTAACACAAACCTGTCTGTGTCTAAGGAAGAAAAAAATGTTCCACATTTCATATTTCCAGGAGAGCAGGTCCTTTTATAAAATAAAGGAAATCCAGTACATCTCTATATCCAGATCTTGTGTTTGGCCTACCCCAGTCACACATTTGGAAATAGTTTATTTTGTGGTCAGAATCATGTCATTTTCACCAACTGATGTGTGTGGTTTGGTGGCATTGCCTGACCAAAGCTTTTTAATTGAGGGAAAATGAGGCAGTTAAGCCTCCATAACTTGGTCACAGATTTTTGTCATGATGACAAGTGGCAGCAACCAAGGTTGCAATGGATTTCAGTCAGAAGCCACTTCTTTCTGGGCTGCCAGGAACAGGAAAAGGAATTCCCATACATTCTGCTACTTCAACACCATTCCTTATAAGAGATTCCTCTTCTGCAGAAGAGTATCTCTGATTTTTAGGTAAAGGTTGGTTCATCCAGTCTGAACATTCTAATGCTTTGTCTTTTTGGATTAAAGATATCTACCATTGTTCATTTATAATAAAAAGTATGTATTAGTTTGTTTATTTAAGACAAAATTTTCAGTCATGATTTTTTTCTTTAAAACTGTTTAACAGATGTGAACCAGTAATATAACTATTTTTACAAAAAATACTGAAAAACCAAGGTTGTTTTAAATTGACCATGATTCTTCCATTATGTCACAAGGTATTTGTAAGAGGAGAGAGAGTTGCCTGAACAGTGATGGGGAGGTTGTAGTTCCAAAAATATATTATGCTAAAGTCACTTTAAAAATCAAAATGAAAATTGACTTTCTCCCCTGACAGAATGTCCAGAAATTTGAAATGATAAGAAGATATACCTTCGATTATATTATCAGTTATCTTGACAGAGCAACTTTTGTGTAGAGCTGGAAATTCAATGTAAAAATATACTTCTACTTTGTACTTCTGCCAGATAAAAAGGGTACCCCACCCCAATGCTGCAGGGGGAAGCAAGTCTTTTTTTTTTATGGGGGGTGACCAGGGATTCAACTCAGGGGCACTCAACCACTGAGCCACATTCCCAGCTCTATTTTGTATATTTAGAGATAGGGTTTCACTGAGATGCTTAGTGCCTCGCCATTGCTGAGGCTGACTTTGAACTTGTGATCCTCCTGTTTCAGCCTCCCAAGCTTTTGGGTTATAGGCGTGTGCCATCACACCCGGCGCAAGCTGTCTTGTTTTCTATGTTCCATGTTAAACCACCCCTCTCCACTGCATTTTAGAACTGCTAATACCTTCTTTCCCAAAAGTGGACATGCTCCACAACAGTCAATGCACTCTCATACAGAATTGTACAAGCTCAGATACTTGGTTCTCGTTTTTGTTCGTTCTGACCAAAATGTAGTTTTTGCTATAAAACAATGATTCTCAAGTTTCTGTTAATCTGTAAATTAACACAACAGGACACTCAGAAAAATGAGAAATTATACTCCATTTGATTCAAATGTATGATATGTCAAGATCATTGTACTGTCATGTGTAACTAATTAAAACAAATAAAGAAAAGAAAGCAATCATTAAAGAACACAATCATAAAAAAAAAAGTACAACAGGACAAAAGATCTTATACCTTCTCATCATTAAGTACCACCATTAAAATATTTCTCTAGGGTGAAAGAAAAGAATAGTATTACCTCTTAAGCCTCATACTTGTATATGAGGTGATTCCTATTTTTTTCAATCATTATGACAAAATTAATAGTACCATGAATATTAAAGAAAAATCCCTAGGCCCAAATCAGAATATAAATGCTATTATTCCAAAATAAATATTTCCCATTTATAGGTTTAAACTGTGGGAGATGGGAACTCTGACTGACTTTTGTAGGAAAGCAGTACTACTATAAGTTAAAAACAAAATAAAACAAAACAGCAATCACACACACAAAAAAAAAACCTACAAAAATGGACCAACTGAGTCAACCACAAATACAATTAAAGGATCTTGGAATAAACATAGATATCTGAACAAAGATGGGAAAATGAGCAAATGAAAGAAACATTCATGAATAATTTCTCGGGTGTGCTTGCATTGTATCATCTCATTGAATCACTGAATTTACGAAGTTTTAGACAAGAAACCAAAGGTTTGAACTACTCAGAATATTGCCCAATGAAGTAACAGTTGAGCCCAATTCTGTCTAAACATGTTTGCCCTCTTCCTTTCACTCTTTCCTGGTACATATGAGATAGGGAGGGTGACGATAAACAGAAAATAAAAGGTCATCCTATAAAACATTTAGAAGACAATGAGAAAAGAGAACAATTTTTAAGTCTCCTTTTCTAACCTTTTTGGAAAGAAAAAAAAATGGACAAGGATTCAAAAAGTTTATCCCTACAGAGATGAAGAGCAATCTTTTCAATAATTATCATGCTTATTAATTTGCTTTCCTCATCGTGCAAAAACAAACAAAAGCAAAACGTTTCTAGCCCATCTAATGATGTGCTGAGGAAAACAATGAGCACAATTTGCTTCTACCTTTTAAGTGCATATCTTTAGCCTAATGAAGGGTTCAAGCACAGGAAAGAGGAAATCCATAAGACTGAAAGTAGGGAATGTTGACATCAGGGAACTCCATGCTTGGGGATCCAGCAGCAGGATGGTCCAGAGAAGAGGCTGTGCTCCCACCGTGGTATGGCTTCAACTGACTAACGTGGTGTTATGGTTTAGATATGAGGTAGTTCCCAAAAGCTCATGTGGAAGACAATGCAATGAATAGATTTATGAGAAGGAGGTATAACCTACTGATACGGATTAACTGGGTGATAACTATAGATAGGTAGGGTATGGCAGGAAGAAGCAGGCCACTGGGTGTGTCTTTGGGGTTTATATTTTGTCCCTGGCGAGCAGAACTATCTCTCTCTCTCTCTCTCTCTCTCTCTCTCTCTCTCTCTCTTTCTCCCGCCCCCCCCCACCTTCCTGGTTGCCATGTCCTGAGCAGCTTTCCCCTTCCGTACCCTTCCACCATGATGTTCTCCTTCAGCTCAAGCACAAGGCCTATGGAATCAGCCAACCACAGACTGAATTTTTGAAACCATGAGTCAAAACAAACGTTTCCTCTTCTACACTGTTCTTGTCAGGTCTTTTGGTCACAGCAAAGCAAAAGCTAAATAAAACAGAAGTTGGTACCAAGAAGTGGGCTTGTTGCTGGGACTAACGTGAGCATGAGGTTCAGAAGTCTTCTGAACTGGTTTGCAGGAATGGGGGTGGGATTTCAAAAGTTTAGAAATGCAAGGTGGAAAAGCTTTAGAATGTTGTAAGCCGAATTTAATGGTGATCCTGGTGGAACTCAGAAGACCAGAATGTCAATAGGACTAGGGACTGTGAAGACAGGACTCTTGCCGTTTCAGAAGAGGAGGACACAATTAGAAATTGGAATGGAGTCCATTCATGTTATGTTCTGGCAAAGAATTTGTCTACACTTTGTCCATGTTCTGAGATTTTTTTTTTTTATTTTTGAGACTGAATTTAAAGATGATATAGTAATTAATCGGATGAAGAAAATTTCAGTAATCAAGTGGTGTCATGGATATTGCTGGGAGCGTTTAGCCGAGTTTACTATGATAATCAGGAACGGAAAGCAAAGCAGAAAGATTTGAAAAACTTGGTGTTTGACTAGAAAAGTGCAAGTAAAATCCTGGCTCAGAATGAGGTTGTTAAAGATCTTAATAGCTGCTAAGGAGATGCAAATTACTTTGTACAAAGACAATAGGAAAAAAGGTTTGAGGTCTTTTCAGAAACTGGCAAGATCACATCAATCCCAAACTCAAGGGTGTAAAAGCAAAACATTCCTTTGAGAAGAGGCCTGGGGGGCCCAGGAAGTTGTTTCATATGCTAGCCACCTAGGCACTCAGGGGCAATTGCAGCAGTAGTCCTGGGAAACTTTATTACTGCTTGAGATGGTGGCAGACTTTGGCATTAACCCCACGGTACTGGTTCTGTAGGAATGCAGCATGCTGGAGTTAGAGGTCAGGAAGGCTTCCACCAAGATTTCAAAGGAAGGTCTGCAAAATGTTGAAATATTAGAGTCCTGTGGGCTGCTTTTGAGAAGAAAGCCAAAGCTTCATGGAGACTCCTGAGATTAACAGATGCCAGTAATGTGGGACATCTACCAAGGAAAGGTGCAGGAAATCAGCAGAAACAAGACAAGAGAGAGGCCACGTGGAACAAACCTAGACAAGCCCTTTGGAAAGAGCATCACAATACCATGTGCCTCTGATGCTGGACATGGAGCTGCAGGACTTGTTTCCCTTGTTAGGTTTTGGTCTTGCTTTGGTTCCACCCCTTCTTTCTCTGCTACATTTCTCCCTTGTGGAAAGGAAATGTTTACTTTGTGTCCTTCTATATTAGATATATGTACCTTGCTTTTGATCATTATTCTCACAGCTAAGAGTTTGCCTTGAGTCTCATATTAGATTTTGGACTTGTGCTTGTGTACAATGCTGAAACTGTTATGGCTATGGGGACTCTGGAAATGGACTAAATTTATTTTGCACTGTGGAATGAGCATAAGCTTTTTGGGGGCCAACGTTATGGTTTATATATGAGGTGTCCCTCAAAAGCTTATGTATGAAACACTGCAAGAATTTTCAGAGGTGAAATGATTAGATTATTAGAAGGCAACTATAAGCAGGTGGGGCATGACTACAGGAAGCAGGTCACTGGGGGTGTGCCTTTGTGGTTTATATTTTGTCCCTGGAAAGTGGAGCTCTTTCTCTCTGCTTCCTGGTTGTCATGTCTTGAGCTGTTTTGTTTGTTATGCCCTTCCGCCATGATGTTCTGGCTTACTTTTTGCCCAGAGAGATGGAGTTGGTCAACCATAGACTAAAACTCTGAAACCATGAGCCAAAATAAACTTTTCCTTCTCTAAATTGTTCTCGGGTCTTTTGGTCGCAGCAATGCAAAAGCTAACTAAAACACCTAGGCAACACCAACATTTCCACACCTCATTTTTTTTTTCAATTCTATTGTTCCTCACTCACTTATTAGTCTTAGGAATAGTGCATAAATTGATAAGATGCCTTAAAGTGATCTGATCTTCCTAGAAGAAATAAATCAGTTGAAAAAGTGGCATCTTTTTGAATAGAACTCTATTTTGGGGAGATGTGAGAAGGAAGGAATGTTAAGGGATTATAATTACTAAGTCCTAAGTTCTTTTATGTATGAATAATAATTAAAATGATCTCATTATTTAAGAAACTACTGTAAAATACATTGTTGGTTTGGATGCAAAATTTTTTTTAATTAGTTCTAGTCAGTTATACATGACTAAATATAACATGATATAGTTTTGATTCACTGCACATGAATAGAGCAGAATTCTTTTTGCTTCTCTGGTTATACATGAAGTAGAGTCACCATTCCTGCAATCATACATGTACCTAGGGTAATGATGTCCATCTCATTCCACCATCTTTCCTATCCCCTTGCTCCCCTCCCTCCCTTCCCTCCCCTCCACTTTGCCCCATGCAAAGTTCCTCCACTTGGATGCAAATTCTTTTGAACAAATGCAAATGACAAATCTGTTATATAACCAGGTCAAAAACAAGTAATATTTTTTCTCTTGGTAAACCAGAATTGAGAATGTATTTTTTTTCAATCTTTTGACCTGAGGGGACTATAAATTTCAGAACAAATTTCAAGGTCCAAAAAGTAGAAGAGGTTTCTTATGAGGAATTAATTCTAATAGAGGAGAAATAAGTCCAGGTTCAGTTGGCCTCTTAACACATTATTAGGTAATATTGATTACAGCTGACATTTACTACTGGCCTACATGTTGTACCAGGCACTTTGTTAAACATTTTAAATAAAATACCTAATTTAATGTTCCTTACAGCCCTACATGGTAGGTACTATTATTGTCTCTATTTTAGAAAGGAGGAATTGAGGGGCGTATAGTTCACTGACTTGCCAAAGCCAAACAGCTAGTGACAATAGAGCCACCATTTAACCCAAGAGCTGCCTGACTCTGGAACCCTGGATCTTAAATAATGGCCGCATTTTTCATTCTGAGGATAACTTAGTAGTAAAAGGGAAAGCCTGATTTTTGTATGTTTTTGCTGTACCTGCATTCCTTTCTCCCATCTTGCTCCAGAAATGCTTTTCTAGGATTTAGGAAAATAATAATATTGCCTCCAATGGGTCACACTCATGAATGACGTAATTTTCAATGATTTTTGTCAATCAATAGTCAATAGTTCATTTGTCAATAGGACAACAACAGCATATTGGACTATTTAGAGTTGAACCAAACTTAAAACAGCGCTGTTCTAAAATAAAATTTTTCCATTGATAAATTCTTTTGCAGGGGAATGGGCTGTACCAGGGATTGAACTCAGGGGCATTCAACCACTGTGCCACATCGTCAGCCCTATTATGTTTTGTTTTAATTTTATTTTTTATAGTTGTAGATGGACAGCATGCCTTTATTTATTTATTTTTAATGTGGTGCTGAGGATCAAACCCAGTGCTTTGCATATGCTTGGCAAGTGCTCTGCCATTGGGCTATACCCCCAGCTCCCAGCCCTATTTTGTATTTTGTGTGTGTGTGTGTATATATATATATATATATTAAATTTAGAGACAGGGTCTCACTGAGTTGCTTCGTGCCTGGCCTTAGCTGAGGCTGGCTTTGAACTTTCAATCCTCTTGCCTGAGCCTCCTAAGCCTCTGGGATTACAGGTATGTGCCACTGTGCCCAGCACCACTATTAAATTCTACACACCCAACACCCCACAGAAACTTGCTCTCATAGGCTACTGAGAAAATGTCTAGTTGATATAGCAAGAAATCAGAACTTACTGAGTAACTCACCTACATTGCTTTCTACTCTGAGGTTTGAGGGCAGAAATGTGTGTATGATATAGAGATTCTAAGGGTTAGTTTGCCTCCTCATGAAACTGGCATGGAGAATCTGATTTGGGCTCAAAAGACTTCATAATCCTCTCCTTTCATCACCACCCTTAATGAGCCAATCAAGAGATCAATAAACAAACAAAAACACTGGGGAGTGTAGTAGGGCTTTGGTTGACAAAATTTAAATTTTCATCCTTTCAGAATATATTGTCTTCATTTTTACACGTCTCCCTTCTATTCTCCCCACCCTAATGAAGAGGCTGCTCACTTGATTGGGAAAATGGAAAAGAGTTTCAGTTGCACACACACAGCTGGCTGCTACTTCCTTTGATTCCTCTGCTCAGACCTTGCCAACCCCAGGCCAGGCCCATTCTCCTGCCATTTGCTTGGTTAGGCTACTGATGCAGGAAGGGTCAGCCCACTCACTTTAATCTCCAATCTTACTTTCATGCTAATAAAATAGATATTTTCATTGCTGACTCACCTCTTCCAAATGAGTCACAATTGAAGAAACTGCTAGAGAGTAGTTGATAGTCTCTTCAAAATCCCCAACAGCCTCTAGGAAACACCAAACATGCTTGACATTGGGTGGGAGAATAGACAGAAATCTGAGTAGTGGGAAAATTTCAGTCAGCTTCGTGTCAAATCAAATACCCTAACACCAGTGAAAAATCAATATTTGCCTTCCATATTTGTTTGATCTTAAAAATGCTCTCTCTTATACCCTGAAAGAATTTTAGATAAGGAACAGCATCCCTCACTCTAGGGCTTTTAAACCCCCAAGGCAAACAGATAAATTTTGTGAAGGTCCCAGTTCTTAGTGCCTCACAAAAATCTCTTTCACTATTTCTTTTACTTCCCAGCTTCTTATCTTTCCTTTCACCATGATTTGCATGTGTATTTTGAGTGTGGTAACCAGATATATTTAGAAGAACCCCTGGCCTGGGATCTGTGACAGGCCCCACGGTAAGTACAGTTGGCAGCACCACGTTCCCAATTCACCACAAAGAACATATGAACTCTTTGTACCTGACACTTTACACAATATGCTCCCTGGCTTTAAGAAAACATTATTTCATGTTCTTACTCTAATCAGTCTTGTCTGCCAGCCTCAAGAACTGAGAGGTTCATTGTTATATGCAGCTGTCATTTGTTCCATCTCCAGGCTCTCTCTGCCTTCAATATCTTTGTGGTATTTAGTGAAAGTAATTTTCAGTTGGAAATCTTCTGCCCTTTCAGTAAGTGCAAGTATAGCACTTCATCAATGGCCAAAGAATTCCAAGCTATCTGGGATGTATCAGGACAGTTGATAAAACCTCACGGAGCAACCTGTGATAGTACATCCCATCATAAATTAAAAAAAAAAAAAAGGCAGAAAGAGCCTTTGTCAGTGTTTATCTGAAGCGCTTTTATTCTTTGCCCTTGATTTCCTCTTCAGAAAATTGATGCGCCCTTAAATTGAAGCAAGAGGCTTGACAGGTGATGGTTAGTGTGATAACTGCTCAGATTTCATCAGCCAGTGTTTTTCTGGCGGTGCAATTGTCGGAACTTTCAGCTAGATTACCTGTCATCCACTACATCAGATAAAAGAGACAGGGTTGAAAGATGCAGTTTTGCCACTGTACCTTATAGGAAATGAAAAGTGCAGGTGTGGTAGCAGTAGTGAGGAAGAAGTACAATTATTTTCTAATCAGGCTATTTCTTCAAGAAAGTTGGTGCCCAATTGGTAGCCGTTGCTAAATTTGCATTGTTAAATTTATGAAGAAGAAATGAAAAGCATAGACAGTCACACTGTGGGTAGTGCTAAAAGCTCACCCTTCCCGGTCCATTTTATTTGCTTCCCATGTTGAAATAGTCACAATTTATTTTTAGATATAAGGAAAAGTGTTTCTATGTTAGATACATCTTAATATGCTGATGTTGAGTTTATATTTTAATCTGCTGTTAAGCTACTTGAAATCTTGAAGGGAGGCGTTATTCTGAGAAACTTTACAGAAAAAAAATTCCACTTCAAAGTTTAGAAATAACATATTTGGGGGGAAATGTACCATGTGAGAATAATATTGTACAAAAAAAAATTTTTCCCCAGATTTTGAAAGCAACATGAGTGTCTGTCAATAGATGAATGGAAAAGAAAGTGATGTATGTACAAAGAGGAGTTTTATTCAGTCACACAGAAGAACGAAATTATATCATTTGCAGAAAAATAGTTGGAACTGGAGAACATCCTGTTGAGTGAAACAATCCAGAATCAGAAAGTCAAGGGTCATAAGTTCTCTTTCCTATGTGGAAGATAGAAAAAAAAAGGTACCTCATGAAAATAGAAGGGAGAAGAGTAGAGTTGAAGAAGGTAGTCAGTGGGAGGGAGGAGGAGAAGAAAGGGGGGAGTATTGGACAATAAAATTGATCAACTTCTGTTGTGTGTATGTACAAATATGTTACAATGAATCCCATTACATATAATCATAATGCACCAATAAAAAGTGAAAGATAAAAAAATTAAAAAAAAATAAGCAACATGAGATGATAAATCAAGGTAGGAAAGACCCTGAATAAATAAATATTTTTATTTGTGATGCTCTATTGCATGCTATTTTTTTAAACTTCAGATTAAAGAGAATGAACTAATCCCACCTCTTTCAATCTGTCACTACCTCATAATAGCAACAACCATTTGAATATAGTTGTCATATGATAAATGGAAATTTATCTTCTGTGAAAAGGAAAAGGAACAAGTCGTTTCTTCATGGAAGAAGAGTTGTATGTACTGTGAGCTTACATATTAGATGAGACTCTTAAAAAAGACGTACTTTCAGAGTTTTCTATGGTTGTCCAAAATCATTTATTTTCCAAAGTGAAATCCAGTCTGGCTCTCATATAAGGAACAATTATTTGTTATTGGGATAGAATAATGATTTTTCTATAGCACAGTCTCTCTCTCTCTCTCTCTCTCTCTCTCTCTCTCTCTCTCTCACACACACACACACACACACACACACACACACACACACTTAGATCTTTCCATTTCAAGTAAATTACACATACTTATCCAGGTAAATCTTACCAGAAAATGTTTATTGCTAGGTATGTGGAGTCTCCTATTCAGATGAGTTCCATATATAGTGGGTATCTGTTGAATATCAATCCAATATGTGCAGTTGATGGCACTTACCAAGATCATTTCTACAATTTCCTCTTTTCATTTTCTCTTTCCTTTTCCCATTTGGAGGTAGTTTGCAATGCTAGGAAGAGGAATGAACTAGAGAGACAGCATAACATAATGGCCAAGCATGTGGGTTCAGTAGAGGAGTGTAATCATGAGCACCAAGCTGAAAACATTGTTTACTCCTAGGAGAGTGGTTGGAGAGAGGAGAGAGACAGATCATTAGCTTCTTTTATATACCTTTGTATTGTTGGACTTGAATTGTCCTTGTAAAAAATATCAATTACTACAACTAATAATAATAGGAAATTTTTAAGAAGAAAATATGTAGTCTTAAGAATTGATAAGCTAAGTTAAAATCTAAGCTCTTCTGTTTTCTAGGTGTGCAGTTTTTAGCTAGTAGTTTTTTTTTTTTCTTTGAGTCTTGGTTTTCTCATCTGCAGAATGTGGATAATAATAGTACCAATAATAATACGCAGATTGTAAAATCATTGTAAATATTGAGTTAAATTATTTATGTGAATGGCTATGTACATAGAAAGTCCCTAGTAAATACCAACTTCTTAGAACAAGGAAGTCTATATATCTATCAGTTACAGGTTTTTCTGGAGTAAAGCATTTAAACTTTTCTAAGTCTGCTTTTCTTCCTTTTTTTCCCTCTAAAATGAGTAGATTAGCAGTGATGGTAAATAAAGAAAGAAAGAAAGAAAAAAAGAAAGAAAGAAAAGTCAGGTATAACACCAGTAATCCCAGCAATTTGGGAGGCTAAAGCAGGAGGATTACAAATTTGAGGTCAGCCTCAACAACTTAGTTGAGACCTTATCTCAAAATAAAACATTTGAAAAGGCTGAAGATGTAGCTCAGTGGTAAAGTGAACTAAAGTTTTATCCCCAGTACCAAAAAGGAGAGAAAAAGGAGTTATGGAGATGGATGGTGGTGATTATTACACATTAACACCTCTGAACTGTACACTTAAAAGTAGTTAAGAAGTAAATTTGGTGGTATGTATGCTGTATCAAAAAAGAATTGGAGAAAAAAAATGACAGTTGTTGCAACATCCTAATAATATAGCAGGGGACTGAATGAAGATGGTGGCAATAGGTACTGGCAAAAATGAGTGGTTTCAAGAGATATTTAGAAATATGCACAGGGGCTGGGGATGTGGCTCAAGCGATAGCGTACTCGCCTGGCATGCATGCGGCCTGGGTTCGATCCTCAGCACCACATACAAATAAAGATGTTGTGTCGGCCGAAAACTAAAAACAAACAAACAAACAAATAAATAAATAAATAAATAAATAAATAAGAAATATGCACAGGTAGTCTTTTGTGATTGGATAAACATGGATCAGAAAAAGGAATCATAGGTGACGTGAAGATTTATAGTTGATGAACTGGCAAGAGTTAATATGTCAGTCTCTGAAGAAGGATTCTAAAGCAGTAGGTTTAGAAGATGAACTCAATTTTGAACAAGTTAAATTAGAGGTGCTTGTAAACATCAGTATGGAAGTTTTGCAGGCTAATTAGAGATGCCCTTGTGAAGTATGGGAGATAGTCGTGGGCTATCTCGGTGGAACCGTTCAAATACAAACATTATGCGGATGGAAACTGAATCCATGCAGTGGACAACGTTGTCCAGTGACAGTCTGAAAAGAAAGAGGTTCATGGTTCAAACCCATGTGGTCTCAGAACCCATTCTTTGATGGCAGAGGTAGTGTGTCAGCAGTTTTCAAAGCATAAGTTTTCTTTCTTGCAAGGTCAGTTTTATTGGATAAAATTAACACCTTTTTTGTTCCATCTTTCAATAATTATTCTTTGGATGCCTAATTTATACAGGCACCCCCTTCCTTCATGAATTCACATTTGAATGAGATAGACAAATTAATTTGGTACATTATATAGTATATTAAGAGGTGATATGAACTTGAAGAAAAATAAGGCAAGAAAAGTAAATAAAGAATATCATACCGGGGTATAATGGCAGCCTGTAATTTTACTTATTTGTTGATTTACTGGTACCAGGGATTTCATCCAGGGGCACTTAACCACTAAGCTGTATCCCCATTCCTTCTTACATTTTATTGTGAGACAGGGGTTCACTTAGTTGCTTAGGGTCTTTCTAAGTTGCTGAGACTGGATTTGAACTCGTGATCCTCCTGCCTTAACCTCCTGAGCCACTGAGATTAAAGGCTTGCACCACTGCACTGAGCCAACCGGTAATTTTAAATGAGGCCAGGGATGTTTTCTTTGGAGATCAAAGTGGAAGGGGAGTCACAGAGCTATCTGCAGAAAGAATGCTCTAGACAGAGCAACAAATGTAAATGTCCTAAAACAGGGTCCTGGAAGAACAGTTAGGAGGCCAATATGGGTAGGAAAATAAAAGTATTTAGGGGGAAGAATAGTAAAAGCATTAACAGAAGTGACAGAAAGCCAGATCATGCAGGGCAATACTAATTATTATAAGAACATTGACATATATACTGTGTAGAAATTGACTGCTATTGTGTATATATGTATGCGGGATGCTTTGGCCAAAGGAGAGACATGATTTGACACTCCTTTTTAATAAGATCACTCTATCTCCCATATGTACATTAAGAAGATTGGAAGAGGTGTGTAAGAGGAGAAATGGAAATTTTGAATGGGATTCTTTGATGCTTGGCATATGCTCAACTTTGGTGCATCCAATGACACTTTTCATTTCGTACTTATTTTTAACACCAATCACATCCTGTTCTTATCAATAGGCACCTCTTCTAAAGCCCTGAATATTTATCTCCTTTCCTTGTTTTCCTCCTTCCTTCCACAAACATTCGTTGTCCACTTACTAAGAGCCAGCAATCAATCGGTCTCTGAGCTCCAGAGATGAACAAGGAATCAAGAGTGCAGTGGAGGGGAGGCACATGTGACACTCTAAAGTAGAACATGCTGAGGTGGAAGTTTTAAGAGGTGCTATGGAAACACAGCAGAAGGAGTCCATAATTGTGTCACAGAATGGAGTAATGGGGAAGGGGTGCTTCACCACAGAGATGATGTGTTATTCACTATTAAACAATTCTTTATTTAGTGCATTGTTACACTGTCAACTTCATTGGACAGCAAAGATGAATTGTTCAATTGTCATTCCTTGCACATGGAATCATTCTATAAAAAATACTTAAAAATGACTGGAGAACGCTTCAATAAAAATGCACATATTAAAGAAAGTATACTTTGCATTATTAAAAGGAATACATTCATGTGGTCAACATTTCGATATTACAAAGAAACCCAGCCCAAAGCATATCTCCTTTCGACTCAAATCTGCCCATTCCTCATCCCAGAGGTCATTGCTCTCGTTGCTTTCTCACTTTACACACACATACTATCCTCTCCCGGACTTTTTACTTCTAAAGAGTGGCATTTTCTGCTCCTCATTTCTCTGGAAGCATTGTGGCATGCATGGGTCTTAACAGACGGGAGATTTTTTCATGATCAAAGAAGCTCAGACCCAGAACGGTGTAGAACAGTCTAGGGGCACACAGAAGCCACATCTGAGACTTATGGCCACAAGTTGTTTTGATTCTTTTCTTTTGACCCTCTTGTTTATTTTTATTCAGTATTTCTGGGTAAGGCTCCATTTTATTTGGTTTGTAGCTTCTCACTTAGCATGAGTTAAAAACTGTTGACTATTTCCAGAAATCAGAAGAGAGGGGAAGAGGAAGAGAGAGAGAGAGAGAGAGAAATAAAATGGTAACAGCAAGTGGCAGACATGTGTATGAAACAAACACAAAATGTCATTTGTGCTCAGAGTGGGCCTCGCAAACCTTGTTCTGAGAAGTGTCCTTTGTAGTATCCTACAAAGAACTCTTTGAGAATGTCCCTTAATTTGCCAGTGGCCCTCGACATCCATGAATTCCACATACATGGATTCAACCAAATACAGAGAAAATATTTTTTAAAAAATTGTGTCTGTACCGGACAGCACAGACTTTTTCTTATCATTATTCCCTAAACAAAATAGTATAATGATCATTTATGCACTGTTTGCATTATATTATGTATCATAAATAATCTAGAGATGATTTAAAGTGATGAAGGGAGTATCATATACAAGTTATATATTTACAGAATCTTAGAAATCTTTCACAATTCCCAAGATTTTTTTTTTTTTTTTAATTTGAAGCACAAGATGGTCTGTTCCAGGAGTTGTCTGGTAATTAATTAGTTCTGTTTGGCATGTTCCCCTGAGCCCACAATTTCATCCACATGCCTAAAACTTTAGAGCCTCTATTCTGTATTCTCTGAGGTGCCTCTGAGAGTTCATAAATTGTGGTATTTACAGATAGGGCAAAAACACCAGGGGAGAAGTGATACGAGATAGACTAGGAGTTTCAAAGATCTATTTGTCATCATGCCATTAATTCAGTAAAGAGATTTATAATGTTAGCTACCATTGAGTGTGAGCCTAGTATAAGACAAGTATTCACAAGACATCTAATCCTCCAAGTAACTCTGGGAGGTTGGTCCTCTTCTTCTATTTTATATGTAGGGGAAATGGTGTTCAGTGGGAGTAAAATATATTTTTGAAAAAAGAAAGGGAAAACAAATTAGTAAATATCAGAACTAGGGTTGAAGCTTCAGTTACTCAAGTCCAAACAAACTCCTACGGGCCAGTTGCTATTACAAGCTCTAGAGATACAGGAGTTAAAGAAATCAGAGCTTTCTTTTGATCTCAAAGATTATATACATAATAGAACTTTCTGTGAGATGAAAATGTTCTAAACCAAGGAATGGAATTTGCAATTCTATCTCATTTTAACTTTACTTAATTTAAGCTTAAATAATCGCATGTATGTTTACTATTTAAACATTACAGGTCTAGAGGATTTCAGGAGGTGGGGAGATAGAAAATGTAATGCTTTTAATTTTAATTTTAATGAGTTCTATGGAGAAAAAAGGGTAAGATGATGGGAGTTGGGGAGCAGCAACATAAATTCAGTTGCCAGGGAAGTTTTCTCCGAATAAGTTCCATTGAAGCTGACCCCTAAGTGAAGAAAAGGAGGCAGGTCAAGAGCAGGGAGAACATTCTAGGCTGCAGTGAGTCAAAACCCTAAGAAGAGAAAGACTTCAGCATGTTCAAGTTTCAGAAGGCAGATTGTCAGACCAGGAGTCTTCTAGGTTGGGATTAAGGGTATGGATTTCATTCTAAGTAAAATCTAAATCTATAGAGAAGCATTCAAAAATCAAATTATCCTATGAAATGTTAATAACCAAAGTCAAATTATTTAAAGATGAAATAAGTGATAATATGGAGGTTTTTCTTTTTTTTTTTTTGGTGTGTGTGTGTGTGTGGTGCTGGGGATTGAACCCAGGGCCTAATGAATAGGAAACAAGCACTCTGCCAAGTAAGCTATATTCCCAGTCCCTGGAGTGATATTTTTAAAAGCCTCACTCATTATTTAGTTCTCAATATGCTCCACATTAAAGAACTGCCAGTGGTTATGAAATTGTCTTCAAGATTTAAAGATAAACATCTTTGAGATTTTGGCAGAGAAGATGGCAAACAACCCATTTAAACAGAATATCCAAAGGGACAGTGATAGAATGATGGACTTTTATTTTTCACTTCTCTTGAAGCTCATTTTTATATATCTCTCAGGGCTGATTTGCCTTGGAACAGATAAGGACTCTCTTTTCTAGATGTGACATAGTTTGTCACCCTCTGGAAATGTGACTCTTTAAACAATTGGTCTATGGCCAATTTATCACATCAGAAAAACATAAAAATAGGATGCTCTTAAGTCATAGCAGAGAATCCTAGATTCCGTGGTCAGTCCTGAAAATGGCTCTTTAATTGAGAATGGATTTACAGATATTATTATCTTTGAATTTGTCAGGAGATCTGAGCTACTGATGCAATCAATTCAACATAGCCCCTCTTAGAAGTCACAATGCACTTGGGCCAGCATATGAAAAGGAGGGTCATAGTAACCCAGTCTCCATAGAAACTACATAACCTACCATGGCTCTCTTGCCAGATAAAGCATAATTCATGATACTTTTAACATTGTTGGTTGAAAATAATGCACACAATTATGCATCATAGAATGGCGGGGAAAACTGATAACAAATGTTACTCAAATAAGCAAATTGCTAAATTATGTAGACAATACAGATTACTAAAGCCCTACAACCTGCTTTTGTTGGATAATCTGGAGTTACCAGCTCATAATATTTATCACCTACTTCAAATGCAAAGAGTTTTAAACAGCCAAATTCACATTTTAAAATGATGTGAACATTTCAATGTGCAAGGATATTAATTATTGTTTTACTTTACCATGTTAAAAAAGTGCACATAATAAAAAATGCAAGACTCAACTGCCAAAAAAAAGATAACAGTTAAAATTTCAAGTTCATCTTTATCAATCTTTTCTTATAATGGAGGGTCATTTTGCACAGGAATTGCAAGGGAGGATGGAGGAAGATAGGAAGAGAGAAAGGTTGAGAGAGAGAAGAGATCCCTTTCCATCCTCACCAAACTGGTTTGTGCTTATGAAGATATCAAACCTTCCTTTTATCCAATAAAGCATTTCTGGTTTTAATGATGTTCCTTTAGTGCATTTCATATAACTAGAATGATAAAAAAATTCCATCTTTGTTAACAAATGTGGAACTATGATTATTTAAAACCTTTAACCAAAAGCAAGGCACAGGCATGGTTTTTGTTTTAAATTTAGAATAAATTGAAAGCATACATTGATGCTCTTTGTTTCAAACACACTTTGGAACCCAGCAGACCACATTCAACCTAGTTAAATTATCTGAATGGATTTTGGGGGAAGAGAAAGGAGCCTGCTCATTTTAATATACCTTCAGAAATATTTTACTTCTTGATGATGACAGCAGCTCTTGCTGACAACTATTAATACATTATAAACACCCCATCAGAGTTATATAAAAACATGTCAGTTTTAAAGAGAACATCTTTGACAGCAAATTTTCTGATTGTGAAACAGCTGTGCCTTCAGTACAATGCATTAAGTAGTTTATTCCTTTTAGATAGTTAAATTGTGCATGAAATGTTGCTGGCGCAAGGGCTCCAAATCTGGCCTGATTAGCGAACATCTGTTACATTGGAAAAATTCATGTCTACCCTAATTAGCTGTCAGGCTGATGTACATCAGGCCTGATGGTGAGGGATCCTGTGCTGTTTAAGTCAAACAGGTTCCTCTCCTCTCCCGTCACCTGCCCTTTCAAATCTCTTCCTTTCGTGTGTTGCTGTAATTAGAGATGGTTGGACATACAATGGAACAGGCTACGGTCAGTTATAGTCCCATCTGTGCAATATTTTTATTCCCACCAAACTTGGGAGCTGGGAGATAAAGTAGTTTCAACAGCAGTGAGGCTGTCAGGTCTGTTAGGTCAATGACACTGGATAATCCTGGCCCCAAGATCTTCATTGGAAAGACCCTCCAAATCCTGATGTCACCATCTTGTGGTGACCATAGGGTTATCTATAGCTCTGAAAAATTGATCTTTTTGTTTTGTTTTAAATAGCAGAAGTTTTCAGTTGATTCTGAAACATTGCAGTGGACTGTAGAAGTGACATGGTACTATATGATCACGAGTTTAAGGGAGCAAGGAACAATTAGAGAAAGAAACTGGGTGTTCTGAAAATGGAATTTTCATGGTTGAAAATTGCTTATAGCCATCTATAGGATACAGTTGAAACCAAAATATCTAATTTTATAGGGCTTATTAGTCCAGTGTACATCAGGTTTTCCAAAGTAAATAAAAACTTGCATTGACCTGTGGATAGGCAAGAATCATAATTTCCTGTTTGAATTGTCCCTCTTCCCAAGTAAACTGGAAAGTGCAGTTTGAAGTGTTCCTGAGCTGGTGAAATTCTCATTGCTCTGCAATGACCTTTTATTCAAAAGCTGGATTGCCTCAGGCCAAGTTCAGATTCAACCTGGAAGATTAAGAACATGTAAGATCACAACATCAGTTTTTATTAGAGTGTGATTAGACCTTGGAAGAATGAAAAATCAGTCTTTTTCTGACTTTGTTTCATCCTTTCAAGATAATTCAAGTATAAGATTATTATTCCCAAGCATATTTGAGGTATAATTACAATGTATGCTAAAATTTAGTTCCATGCTTTATGAAATGCTTGATGCATGAAGTTATAAATGGGGAAATTCACTTACCTAGACTTTTCAGAGTGAATTCAGACAAGATCCTGTTTGGAATTTCTGAGTGCTCTGACAGCCCTTGAGCTAACTGGACTTGCATTTCCTGACCTCAGTGAGTGAGGTTTCTCCCTCCCTCTCTCTGTTTCTTCCTTCCTTCATATTGCTTTTTCACTCTGAAATACTTTCCATATTGCTTCTTGGCCTTTTGCCTTAGATTGAGTGCAATACCTTCCATACCATCCAAAGCATATCTAATGAAAGATTTACATATGTTCTCAAACACCAGCTCTACAATATCATTACCAGGCTGGCTTGGAAGAAGGGTCAAAGTTTATTGAAACACTACGTTCTGTAATATGATTTCATGTGCTTTTTTTCTCTGCTTTTTTTAAAAATAACAACTGTGATGTTTTGCATTCTTTTATGGTACTTGCCATTCCTAAACTTTACTTTAAATATTCGTTTACATGAGGTACTCTTTATCTCAGACTAAGATCCTTAGAGAAAGGGGCAATGAATTATTTATTTATGTGTCCATAAAATATAGCTCATAATAAGGACTTAATCATGTTGTTGAGTGAATATAATTTGACCCAGTTTAGAGGGATTCAAAGACAGTCTCAGGCTTCCGGGATAATGTGTCCACTTTGACTAAGCTCCAATGAGTTTCAAGGGCCCATACCATCTCTAGCTGCCTGGCAGGGGACCAGCCGCTGGTTTAGAAACTGAAAGCATCCTGTATATATGGGATACTCTTGGGAACATTCCACCAAATTAAAGAGTGGCCTTATCTTCTCAATGGAACCAACCAGAATTACTAAGACATTCAGAATTGTCCCATTTTTTTCAGAGAGATGATCCCTGAAGGACATGGGTCATAAGGTAGGCCTAGACCTGGCTTGTTCTGAGTGTGGACTTGCACCATATCTCTGCGTGGAAACTCAGAGATGCTCTGGGGCAGCAGCAGCATGGGTTGAGTCTGACCACCTGCTTCCTCCCCATCTGCTTTCCCAAGGCATTCTCTGGAGTCGTCTTCATTGGTTTCTAGATTTATCAAGAATTACAAAGGAGATACTATGAGAACACAAATCTTCTGCTTAGTTTTGTAGATTTGAGAGAAACTAAGTAAGTCACAATTTTAAACATGTGACAAGCCTTTGGAGTTCATTTTAGCTTGAAAACTACTGTGTAGTTCAGCCATGCATCCCTTAACTGTTCTAAGAAATGCATTATTAGTTGATTTTCTCACTGTGTGAATATTGTAGAGTGTTCTTATACGAATTAACAGCTATGACATCACTAGGCAATATAAATTTAGGGAACCAAACTATTGTATACATGGTCCATCACTGACCAAAAACATTCTTATGTAGCGTACAATTATAATTCACCAAAAGACAGAATTATAACATGATTTCATCCATACATGGAGAGAAATTTTTGAGGGATTTTTTTTTCTTTTTGACTATATGGTATCAAAAGTTTCCTTATTGTGTACATGTATGAATATGTAGCAACAACTCCCATCATTCTATACAACTATAATGCATCAATATTTTTTTAGTTTCTTGATTTTATAGCTCATTTTCAAGTGTTTTAATACAGATTACCTCATTTGAATACAGTAGTTATTTTCCATTTTCATTTGTGTATACACTATCTGTATTTTAAATGCACAGGAAGAAAACACTAAAACAGAGACTTTTGGATGCTCACCAGGTTAGAGATTCTGATCATCATCATCATCATTCACAATAGAAACAACCATCACAATCATTGTAGCCTATGATCTTTATTTAAACATCTAGTGTATAACACTTCTAATCTAATATTCTTACTCTTCACAAAATTTTGGCAAGATTTTAGCTTCATTTTACAGATGATGAAATTTGGACTCAGAGAACATGTGAACTTGTAATCAAAAGCTACAGAGCTAATACAGAACAGTCAAAATATGACCACAAAGTAGGTCTCTCAAGAATATATTTTAATTTTCATAGATATTTTAATTTCATTATATCTTTAACACACACACACGTGTGTGTGTTTGTGTGTGTGTTTATATATATATCATAGTTCATATCATATTTATAATTTATACCATATTTTATCCATGTTATTAATTTGATTGGGCAAGTCTAATTAATGCCACCATGTAGTTCAACCCAAGCTGGTAAAGATTCTGAAACCTCCTCTTCAGGAAACTTTATCTTTTAAATCCAAGTCTCTGAGGACTGGATTCCACTTTGAGATAGATCATACAGACTATAACTGTGACTTTGAAATAGTTTTGATGACTCTGATGCTATATGCTTCATGATCACATAGTGGCTGTGTGTGATTTTGACACACTTGATAAATAAAATTGAAAGGCTTTTTCAGTTGTTAATAAAGAGTGATACAACAACATTGACTATGCACAATGCCAGAAACTTAATTAACCCATAATAATTGTTTTCAGTGGTACCAATCAACAGCTGAGGAAAAAAAAATCCCACAGGTCATTATATTTATCAAAATTATCTCTGGTATCTGCCCACCCTCTTGTATATTACTGCCTTAAACATTCTGAATCAATCTCTCTCTCTCTCTCTCTCTCTCTCTCTCTCTCTCTCTCTCTCTCTCTCACACACACACACACACTAAGGAAAAAGCTAATTCTTCTCAATGTTTGCTTCTCTGGTAGCAATCTTGCAAACTTTTGAGTATTTTGTATTGGTGAGATAGCAAATATCTTATTGCTATTCCAAGCCTGTAATTTACTTTGAGACTGCTGATGCCATCCTTCCATAGAATCATCCCTGTTGTGTGGCAGACAGAGGTCACTCCTTTCCTCTAGTGACTTACGCTCTGAGTCTGTCAGAAGAGATATCAAATGCACACATTCCTTCAGGAAACAGTTGCACCTAGGCCACCTAAAATCAGGGAGGGAGTCCTTATCTCCTCTTACAAGATTCAGGTTGCAGAAAATGTAAACTCTTCTAAGAGAATTGCACAACTCCCATGGAGGCCGACCCCCTCCCCTTTTAGTCAAGCCATGAACTTCTTCCCCAAAAGCAAATATGACCAACACTGGGCCCCACTTCTCTGGACAATACCCTCGGTAGCTGGGTGTGGCCTTCATTGAGCAGTACAGTCAATATACTACCCAATGCACCCCAGAGACTGTAAGGTACTGCTTGCTGATGTTCATTAAGATAATCATGGGAAGAGGCAGCTAATAAAACTTTTCCCTGGATTGACACGGAATAGCAGGGACTAAAGTATTAGGGGGCAGTAACTCCTGACAGAATGCAACTCCACATTAGTGATGACAGGAGAGGTCATCTGGAGAAAAATCCTAGAATCATGTGTCACCACAATACATTAGGCCCCATAGTTACAAACAAGCCTGAGTTTTTAAGCCAACTACAAATTCCCATTTAAGAAGTAATTTTCTGCAGACTTAGAAGGAGTAGGAGATGAGCCTCTTTTGTAGTAACAGTAAAAGCTGGTGTGGGTTGGAGTTGCTCTTTTCAAATATTGGACCTTTCCACCAGTAAAGTTTTTCATAAGAAAACTGTTTAGTCATCTCTGTAAACATCACATCTCTCACACCTCCATCTTAGACATTCTTATTTCTTTGCTGCTATGAGAATTGCAAAGTTTGAACTGAGGAAAGGCAGCATTGTTCATGAGGGTAAAAATCTAACTTTGTCCTTAGGTTGAAAGATGAGCCAATCAACTCAGAACCAGAAGACAGACCTTCTGTAGACGAAAGTCCTAAAGCAACTCTCAGTCAGCCAATATTGAGATGAAAATTAAACTTAGATTTTCTGACACTCTGCTCTTGTTCTCTCACCATGAGATCCTCCCAGTTCACTGAGAAATCATTAGGTTTACACTATAAGCCAATTCTCCTCGAAGCCTGACAAATTTATAGCTTCACCAAACATGGGCGCCAAAGCAGAAGTTATCAATTATTTTCAAGGTGTCTAACTTTTAGCTGGGAATACATTACTATAGACATGTGATGGCATCTGTAATTCCAGCCAGTCCTCAAGGGAATCTCCCCACATGCATTTTTGGAGCCCTCTCTAAGATAATAAAATAGTCTCTGGTCAGACACACTGTGCCTCACACTCTATAACAGCTTTCGACATAAATCTGGAACATGATTTACATTTGAAAGCACCAGATCAATATTTGAGGAGGGATTATTTTTTATCAACTTGGCTCTAATTCTCAGAAATATAAAGTTATTTTTTTAAATGTCAAGACCAACTACACCCACACTGGCACGAAATGGCTTTGTCGAAAAAGTTGAAAAAAATTAAGCGTAAATTTTGTGTTGACATAATCCAGGTTAAGTCTAAAAAAGAAAAATACTTACTTTTGTAAAATGAGAGGCTATTTTATCACTCAGAGAATGTCACATCAATTGTAAAGCCATCAGCCCCAAGGTTTGGTGGTGATTGCTTCATATTTACTGTTAGTCCAGCAATGGGGATGGTACTTTTACAGTCTTTGGACAGACTAGTGAGTGTGACATTTAAAGTGTTGATTTTTGCAGCACTTATGTTAATTGTTGTAATTTTCCTGATGAACCACCATTCTGGTTTCCTGATGCAGCCAAGATAGTTTTACATTTTCTATGCAGGGCCTCTTTGCCATTTGGTCTGTGTAGTGTCAGCTTCGAGTGCTACTGAAAGCAGACAAAATTGCAAGCAAATTGCATCAGATTGCCAACATTGTGAAAAGGTAAATTGCTTGCAAATCTATTTAAACCACTGCCCTATTTTCATCAGCTTCAGTACTTGGTATTCATGATTGCTTAATTGGCGACCTTTCCTATTGTGTAGTGCTTTATGGTGTAATGGAAAGCGATCTTTACCAAACCAATTACCCTTTTTTTCTCAGCACTACATTATTGCTGTGATTGCAACTGCCAGTCCTTTGTAAATGAACTTTCTGATTTCAATGATGTTTTTAAAATGTAAGATAGAAAAAAAGTGGCATTCATATTGTGCGATGTTCTATTTTGAAGCCTCTTTGTAGTCACCATTGTCTGGGAAAATGGACTGAAGGGTTACACAGTACCTACAAATATCCATGTAACTATTATTAATATTATTATAATGTCCTCCTTTGTACTGTGGCTCAATTAGGAAAGGATAGGAGAAATATTTTGTCACCCTGTCAAGTGCACAGGAAGTGCATTTGAGGCTTCTTTTTTGACACATACATTATCTGTAGTAATAAGATTCATTTTAAGGAGTGGCGATGAAGATACAAAATCAATTTAAATAAAATTCACATTGCTAGTTTTATGGTGGCCCAACATTTTAAAAAGAACCTTAAGTGACTCAAATATTCAGACTTGGAATTAAAGCTTCATTTTATTACAGATAGTTGTAAGCATGCTAAGAAATAGCAAATTTTTAAGGTCTGAGGTTCTGAGAAGACATACCAAACCACAGCAAAACATGAAGATTCCCCATGTTGAAAGCTAAAACATGTATAATACAGATACTTGCCTGAATTGAAACAGAACAAAGATGCCTTTTAAAAAATTCTCTTAATGATATTCTGTAAAATTAGCATGTGCACGAATTCTCATAAAGAAGGGGCATAGAATTGTACTGAATCCTGTTTGCGTATTTTTATGTGATTTGGAAAATTATATCGTTACCCGTAAGTACATGTGCAGAAAGGGAGCTACAAGTAATTTAGTCATTCCCTAATACTGTAAGTGGAGATGGGCACATTGTCCTACCCCCTACAGTTAGAAACCCTATTGTATGAGGGATATTGTGCTAAGATTTCTTTTACTCTCTTCTCTCATTTAATTAGGACAAAAAAAATGGAGTTCAGACAAGGCTTGCCAATGATGATCAGGTGATTGTTGATTTTGGTACCTTTGATGTAATGTAATGATTTATTTACAGCACAGCATCTTATTCTTTGAAAGCAAAGAAATGTGTTTATTATCTGCTGCTTATGAAAGTGTTCATAACAACCAATTTCACTGTGATTCTGAGGTCTAATACGGTTACTACTTTGTATCGACAACATATATTCTTTTGGAATAAATAGACACATGATTCAATTTCCTAACTTTAATGGTAGTCCTGTATTAATAGATGGGGGATGGCATTTGTTTAGGTGTTTAATTTGCTAAAACATTGGATTTTAAAATGAGTGTCTGGTTGTTGGGGAGCAGGACCCAAAAAGTTCTACCCTAGAGACAGACTTCATTTGAAAACTTTGGTGGAAAGATTTCTAAGACAATTTTATTTTTTGTTGGGGAATGGTGGGGGGCCGGAACAAGGGGAATTTATGACAAAGGAAAAGCTCTATGGTTAGCAAGGACAGTAAATGTCATCATCACTATCCCTGACAGAGGTTGATGGTAAACTGTCACCCTCATCACTCATCTTTGTGAGCCAGTACTGAGCCCTATGTTAGTGACTTGAATAATAACAACAACTGACATAGCCAGAGCTTCCGATGTGCCAGGCACTGTGCTAATCCCGTAACTGGCTCATGTCCCTTAATCATGCCAGAACTCTTTGGGGGAAGGTATTATTATTTTTCCCATTTTATAGACAAGGAAGTTGAGGCTGAGGAGGTTTGCAGGCTGACACAGGCCATGCAACTAATAGGTGATGCATCTGGGTCAGGGCCAGGCAGCCAGGCTGTGGAGCCCTGTTTTGCAAGAGTTCCATTTCCCACTTTCCATTTCTCATTATTGAATAAGGAAGAAAAGCTGGTTGGCTAACACTTCTGTAGAATCTAAATATCTGATTTTCCAGAGTATTTTAAGTAGTTTTTGAGAAAACAGGCAGAGGACACCAGGAGCCATTTGATCGTTCCCTCTTTTCATCTCTTCATACGTGATATGGATTTGGTATTGATATTCATGTTTTGTGTTCAAAACTCAGACACTCAGATAGTCAGAATCAACTGCTGTATACTTAAAGAGGAATTCCTATAAATGCCAGCTGTCACAAAGAGTCCTGCAACTATTTCTCCTTCTCTCTTTGTTTGGAAAAGAAGACTCTTAAATACAGGAGACATGGTAAATATCTAATCTATCTTAACTCTTTTAAATAATGCACTCTGGAATTTTTTAGCATTTATTGATGGTTGAAACCAACTCATTTTAACTAAAGCTTTTTCCAAATAATTGCAGTAAGAATAATGATCAAATTTCTTCCTGTAAAGGAGGCAAGCGGTAGGGGCTGAAATAGGTTGAGGGAGTTGGGAGTTGGTTCCCTTTCAAGGGATTTACAGGTAAATTGCAGCATGAATGGAATGTTCTCTGAGATTATATAGACACTTGCTGCACTGGTTTAAGTAAAAGCCTCAGTGCTTTCTTGCTTAACATTCCAATTCTTATGCTATCTTGCTCAGCCACTGAAGGCATGAACATATTCCCGAAGTTGGTTTGTTTTTTCTGGTACTTGGAATGGAACCAAGGAACCCTCTACCATTAAATTACATCCCTTAGATCCTTTCATTTAGTATTTAAGACAGGATCTCACTAAGTTGCTGAGGTTGACCCTGAACTTTTGATTCTCCTGCCTTGATATTCCCAAAGTTTGAAATGACTGTTAACTCCATGCTCTATTTCAAAGGTCATATTTAAGGTCCAGTAACCAAAATGCTGAGAAAAGTTGGAGAAAAGCAAGAAACTAGAGTGCATCCAATATTCTCATTTTTACAGATTTATATACCAATTTCTAGATTACCCTAAAGGTTAATCAGAGGATCAATGGGAGGAATATTAGTCTAGGAAAAGTATTTGTGGTTAGAATTTGTGGCATCTTCATTTATCAGATTTCCTGGGCAGATTTAATATTTTGTTTCATTTATGGACAAACAACACTGCATTTATCTCAACAATTCATCACAATGATTTACCTCAATAATTTTAGGAAACCACCTGTGTGATGTGTCCTTTGGTGCTGTGTGCTGCTGCCACAGCTCCTTGCACCCTTGCAGAGCATGGGTATGAGGGTCACAACCAACAGCAGCATCTACCCCACCCCATCAGATGGACATTAACTCCGCAGGCACCTACTTGCCCTTCTGCATATTAAACACACACTCTCTCTCTCTCTCTTTGTTTTTTTAACTGGTAGGCACTTTCACCATTGATAATAACAGTGAGTACTAAAGAGACAGACAACCTCCGAGTTTACTTGGCCTTTTCTAGAAAGTAAACTGTGAGACAGTTTTAAAGAGAAAAACACATTTCACATCTTATTTCCCATACATGAAAGCACTGCACCAACTTTATGAGGCAGAAGCTGTTAACATCTTGTTTACCAACAAATATGAAGTTCAGAGTAATTAAGCAAAATCTCCAAGATCAGAAGGTTTCTAAGTGGCAGATCTGGGCTTAGGATTCAAATAATCTAAACATCATTACTGACTTCTAACTAGGGAGAAGGAGGAAGAGGGAGGAGGAAGAAGAGGAGAAATGGAAGAAAAGAACAAAAGGAGGGAGAGGAAAGTGATAGAGGGGGAGAAGCATTTCAGGAGTTCAGAAAACCAACAGGTGTCTGCGTTACACGTGCCCAAATATCTGATCACACGCAACAAGACTTAGAATTTTCTGTAGGTTTCTGTGCACTCAGGTCTCCCTACATAGATACAGCCTGAGAATCACTATAATTCCTATTTTCCCAGTTTGTTTTCTCAGTGGGCTGTTGATGGTCGATGCAGGATTGTGTCAGTCTCACATTGTAATTTCTGGTAGCAGATGCTGCTGTTGGTTATTTCATGGTATCAATGGTATCTCATCGAGGCAAACTTCCATCTTTTGGGTGACAACAGGAAGCTGTTGATATAGTTCCCTACACGGAAATGTTTTCTTTCTTCCTTTCAAGGTGAAGTTTTCAAATAGTTATTTTAAGTTAACCAGGAGGCAGACAGAAAAATAGCCAGACTCAGAATATGTATATTCAATGTTAGGGAGATGGACCCTGCTCTGATCTGAATGTGTTTCCCCAGATTTATGTGTTGAAAGTTAATTGCCAATGTGATAGTGTCAAGAAGTGGGGCCTTTAGGGGGTCACCAAAACATGAAATGGGATTTGCATTACTCCCCACTGTCCTCCTGCCTTCCACCATGTGAGGACACAGTCTGTCTCCTCCATGTGTGGACACAGCAACAAGGTGCTATCTTGGCAGTGGACACTTGGGACCTTATACACTGAATGTGCTATTGCATTGGTCTTGGATTTTCCAGAACTCTGAGGATATTTCTGTTCTTTACAAATTATCCAGTCTCAGATGTTTTATTATAGCAACACAGATGGACTAAGAATAACCCCCTGACAAGTTTTGCTGACCACTTCTGCTTAAGCCTGTCCTGAATGACATGGGTACTCATTCTATTTAACATGCTACTATATAGATGGATCTTTAGGGAGAAAAATTGGGGGGGGGATGTTCTCTACTTGGTTTTAGGTATTAAGGAAGCGATTCAAAAACCACAATGGATAATTACTGTTCTCACTTCCAGGAGATGGGGAGGGATGATTTCTCAACAGGGAGAACCTTCATTCTGAAGGCCTGGGTGGGTGGAGGAATCCATTTGGATATCTATAAACACTTGCCAGTATGTTCTGTGTGTCAAATACTGTGGGGAGCTAGGAGCAGTGGTGCAAACCTGTAATCCCAGCCTCTGAGGAGGCTGAAGCAGGAGGATCAGAGTTCAAAGCCAGTCTCAGCAACAGCAAGGTGTTAAGCAACTCAGTGAGACCCTGCCTCTAAATAAAATATGAAAAAGGGCTGGGGATGAGGCTTAGTTGTTGAGTTCCACTGAGTTCAATCCCTGATATCTCCAAAAAGTAAAAAAAAATACTGTGGAGACCCAATGAGGGGCACACCTTCTCCCAAATAGCCCCCAAGTCTTAAATTAGTGGCTTAAATTAGTATCAACTGACAAAGAGACTTATTTGGGAATGGAGTGCCAGTTAGAAGAAAGGATTTTTTTTAATTAAATAAGGCAATGGCTGTGAAAAAGAAGCAAAAATAGACACCCCAAGAATAGAATTTTGCATTAAATGGAGACTTGCTTAATCTAAACTAATTGATTAAATAGTATGTCAATGCATTTGATGTACTGATACTTATTTTTATTTCTTATTTTAATGGCTATCTGGGAAATTTTATAATAGTGATTTTTAAAAAATGAATTATAGTCAATTTGACTTTGGTTCCTAAGCTGCATTTTGATAGTCAATGAATATTTAGTCTAAATTTTTAATTAACTTGTGTTTTAAAGTACTTGAAGTTTAGGCTTGAAATTAAAAAAATTAGACTCATGATATCCTTTTAAGATAAAAGAGCTGAATAGATTTATGAGTTCAGGATGAAATAAACATATTTTAGTTTATTTTCTTACTTTTAGTTTACTTTTCATAGCACTCTTTCTTTTGTTTGTTTGTTTGTTTGTTTGTTTGTTTTGATGCAGTGGGGATTGAATCTAGGGCCTCACACATGTCAGGCAACTGCTTTACCATTGAGCTACATCCCCAGAGCTCAGAGTTCCCTTTCTAATAATTATATTTAGCCTCCATGATGTGTTGGGGTTTTTCCAGACTTACGGAGATTTAAAACACACACACACACACACACACACACACACACACACACACACACACACGTATGTGTATATATATATCCATTTTAGTGAGATTGTCCCAAGTTAAAGCATTTTAATGAAGAACTCAGTATGAATAGGACATACTGAAGTCAGTAGCCAGGAGGGCTGAATACGGCTGTCTGAACCGCATAACTCATGGGTCTTGCTGCCATGAGATTGAGCATGAAATTTCACATCAAAGACCTCCATGCCTGAGGAACTGAGATGCAGCAGGGTGGTACAGCCAGGGCGAAAAAGCACACACAAAGCAAGCTGAGTGTGTGAGGAGACCAGAGGGAGTTTCTGCAGTTGAAGGGCCTTTGTAGTCACTGTTCACTCTGGAAATAATCAGCTCTTGCAGTCAGAGTTGCACAGATAGAGGAGTGATGCTCAAAACACCAGCAGCAAAACTCCTAAGGCACCTTGTATTGGTCATCCCGCATGTTGAGGCTGGGCTGGATCCTCAGACGTGCAGGATACATTATTGCACAGAGCTCTAGGCTCGAAAGGCCTCCCTGCTTGCTTTAATGTTCTAAAATTCTGAAATTCTTGATAATTTTTGAACAAGTTTACATTACATAGCTGGTCCTAAGAAGATATTTATTTCAAATTAATCACATCTAATTTTAAGGAAACCAGTGATGACCAGAATGAAACACCCAGAATGAAATAAAGGTCTGGAACTGTTGAGAAAATAAAAGATGGTTAAAAGGCAAAAAATACAACTTCGGATCAAGGAAATCTGCTTTATGGCTGCCTTGATCTAGAAAAAGCAATGAGTTTTCCAGAGAAGAAATGAGAGTTCTGTGGCTTTGTTATTAGAATTTTCATCTTGTGGGCTGGGGATGTGGCTCAAGCGCTAGCGCGCTCGCCTGGCATGCAGTGCGGCCCGGGTTCGATCCTCAGCACCACATACCAACAAAGATGTTGTGTCCGCCGAGAACTAAAAAATAAATATTAAAAATTCTCTCTAAAAAAAAAAAAAAAAAAAAAGAATTTTCATCTTGTAAGAAAGGTAAAAGGGTTTTATTTATCTATGATAGTTGAACTTTTTTTAAAATTATAATTCCCAGTTAGAAATACATTTCATTCATGACCACATATATGTGTGTGTGTGTATGTGTGTGTGTGTGTATGTATGTGTGTGTGTATGTGTGTGTGTGTATGTTTATGTACAAGTTTCTTCAACTTACCTCTACCATATGGTATGCATTTTGACATTTCCTGTTTTTTTTTTTTTTTAATATTTTATTAGAAAAAAAATTCTGGGTTTCACCGGCTAAATTGATTTCTTGACCAACAAATGGGTCACCATTCACAATCTGAAAAACTCTTTTATAGCATAAGGTGAGATTGTATTACATAATTTAAATATTTTTATGCCTATAAGATTATAATTTTCAAAGGCCAAAAATTGCAAGTTATCCCATAGGTGATTGAGAATATTTGGCATATTCCTGAATATGCCAAATGAATTGAATGGCAAAGGCAAAGAACTCTGGACTCACTTAAGGAAACAAACGTTGGTGTCTGTGGTGTCTAACATTTAGCATTAAACACCCTAAATAGTTTTGCTTATTACTCTTTCTTGATAGTACTATTTGAAAAATAATTTTTTAAATCTACAGAGCTTCTTCCTTTTTCTAACAAATAGTAAAATTCTATCAGCCCCCAAATAAAATATTAATGGTTTCAAAATTGTTAAAAATGGAGTGTGGTAGAATCTCAGGTAGATGGTCCCAATTTCCACCTGACGCCCCACCTCCTGCCCAAAGAGCTGTGAACAGTGAACAGTTTGAAAATGATTCAACTCAGTCACTGAATGTTAAATCTGATCTAAGGATTACTGAGGAGCAATGGGAATGAGGAATGAAACCCATGAATCAGTGTCTTTCTTGGGTTACCCTCATCAGAACGAAAGCTCCCTGAGGGGGGGGGCTGCATCTATCCAGATCCTTGCTGATCTTCAACTCATCCAGCACAGCACCTAATGCAGTAGACACTCAGTATACATTTGCTGAATGAGTGAATCACTTTACAAAATTTGTCAATGCAAAATGTGAGGAGGTAGAGGGTGTTTATGAAAATTTTCAAATTGTTAGCAAGTGCAGACTGTAAGGCTCATCCTTCACAAGGGTAAAAAATTGTGGTAGCACATATTTTTATACTGAAATTGGACATTACTTTGTTTCCTCTTGTAATAAGAATACCAAGGCCCAGTGAAATTCAGTGTCCTCTTGGAGGTAACCTAGCACAGCAATTTGTTCGTAGGAAGGATGATACACAGCTAAATAGAAGTTCCATGAGGACATCCCAATGTTCGGTGGATGAAAGCTATGCTTCTTAGTTGATGACTTCGTAGGGCCATTTACGGCATTAGTATTTTGTATAATCGATAAAAAGAAACTTGTGCTGTGCCAGTCACTCGCTTCTATGGGCGTGCCCATTGCCTTCGTGAATATGACAGCCTCACTGTTAGTAGCAATTTGTTTCATAATATTGTGATATGATTGAAAGCAGATAGTAAAAAAACCAGGTCTTAGGAATTTTTCCCCCCTTAATGGAATTACTATTCAGAAAAAAAAAATGGTACTTTGGTTGGGCAAGTCCTCATCATACCAACTGAGCTCTTCAAAATGTTATGTCCCATTTGTATCACTAACTATATTTTTAAGATGACAAGAGGTATAAAGCATATGGTTACACAGGGCACTCATCTTCATGCACAACTTCAGCATTAATGTAACCTTTAAAATGTAACCTTTAAAAAGTGCTGTAGTTATCAGCAGCATGACCCATATCAAAATGGAACTGCCTGTCAAACCTCGCTCATTTGATGCATGCAAGTTCTGTATTTTCCTTCATAGGAATATGTTATGGTAACTTTATGTGGTCTGCACAGCATGCCAATGTGGAATCTCCATAATTGTAAATTCCAAGCCTACATACAATCGCTGGCATCTATCTATTTAGGTGGCTTGGAACATCCAAATGCTCTGAACTCACTTCTTCCTTAAAATGAAACCAGAATGTCCTCTCAATGAACATGCACATCTTTAAACTAGGTTTGGGCATGCTTATTCTTAAAATTGTTAAGAATGTACCCGGAAGCTACATAAGTTTTTCAAGTATATTTTACTTGGGTTAATAAGTATACTAGACAAATGACACCACTTTTGAAGTGGCAAACTTCAGAAAGTTTCAAATGGGTTTCACTTTGCCTTCATAGGGAGGCAGAATATTCAGACAGGTATTGTGATAGTGGGTTTGTTGATTAGTCCTTTAGTTATTCTTCTAAAAAAAAAGAGAAAAGAGTTCCTGAAAAGACTTTACTAAAAAATTCTTTCACCAAATATTTTCACTTTCTGTAAAAGTTCCCTTAAGAAGTAATAAAGAAAAGAAATAGTAAAGATTATATATAAAACTTCACTTATAAAAATGTTAGGGGTTTATAATACTGAAAGCATGTATAATCTGAAACACCAATGGTAGAAATTTGATTAAATGAAGAATAGCCTTTCAATAATAAAAAATAAAGGAAAGTATTTATCAAATAAGAAAAGTGGAGTAGGAGATGTACTCAGTGGTAGAGCATCTGCAGAGTTCTGGCAGAGTGGTAGGCTGAGGCAGAATGGCAAGTTCAAGGTAGGCAACTTAAAGAAACCCTGTCTCAAAATAATAAAGTACACCAGAGATGTATCTCAGAGTTAGAATAAACACTCCTGGAATTAATCACCAGTACAAAAAATTTCAAAAAGAATATTTCGGTGGATAATTTATTATCCCACTCATCTGATTCATAAGTTAAGGCAATTTCAGAGCATTTGCATTATGGAAGATCATTAGCACAGCCAAAATCAAGAGGCACATTATCTATATGGGAGCTTTCCATGGGGTTCCAGAAAAAAAATCTGAATTAGTGAGAAAACAAAGGGCAAGAGGGGCAGAGAGATGGTAAGCAAACCTCTAGGAATGAAATTAATGAATTTAAATATTTTCTACACTCCTTGTGCCTTTTAAATTCACACACTTGGGTTATTTACCTTACACCAGTGAGTAGCAATTAGGTTGCTAAAAAAGGCAAACAAACTAATTGGTAAACAGGAAACATTTTGCATGAAAGGAAATTAAGTGAGATTGGTTGGTTGAACTTAATTTAGGAAATATTTTAAAAGCATTATTTCTTCTTCTAGAGTTGGGATGTGGTTCATTCATAAAGCACTTGCCTCTCATGCATGAGGCCCTGGGTTTGATGCCTAGTAGCACAAAAAATAAAATAAAATAAATAACATCTCCTCTTTTCTCTCTTGTCACTCAAAGAATGTGTTAAATGGTTAAGGGGCAGAGTAAAGTACTACAACTTCATTCAGAAAAGACAATATTTAGATCAAATTATCAGTAATGATTTTGTAAGACAAATGTACATGATAGGACAAATGAATGTAAACAGATGTTATGGGCATGGTTGTCAACATACGGAAATATCACTTACATAAAATAGATCAAAAAAAGTAAATAATCATCCTTAGTGCTAAAATTGAGAACACATGCAATTGTGAATATACAGTTGTAGATTGAATTTTTTAAAAGAATGAATGAATGAATATAACTTCATCTCATCACCTTCTGGACTTTGGGCAATTTATACATGATAGCACAGAGTTAAATTAAACCAGATATAGTTACATGTTGCCTTGCAAAACATCGTTAAATTTTGGGACAGAAGGAAAGTTATATTTACTTTAATAGTTCTTTGTTCTATGCTCTTTGGTCATAATATTTAATTTAGAAGCTAAACATGGAACTTATGTATGTATTATGGACAATATAAACATACAAGATAAAGCCAAAAAGCCATAAAGTCACAATAAAGGACAAACTGAAAAGCATTCATTTATTTCAGAATATTCACCACAAACTACGTCATTTTCATTAAAATAGTTTGCATTGATTCTAACGAAGAAAATTCACCTTAATATTGTTCATGAGGCTCCATGGGGGAAATAAAGAATAACTCCTTTATTATTTGATTTGGAAAATAAAAAAATCTTTGTATTCCTTTTACAACCATGAAAACTGTTCTTGTGTACACATGGATTGACTCATAGTACTATTTCATGATGAGCATCCCATGGATTTGTATCTAAAACAACCTTAACCACCCACGCAGTGACAGTGTTCATTTGTAAAAATCAATCCCCGTGTACAAAAGGAAACTAAGCAAGACCAATGACCTGTGCGCCAAAGGACTACCTCAGAGCATAAATACTATTACCTAGCCATACTTGGGAATGGTATCATAAAATACCAATGATCAACTATTTGTAACTGAACACTCGTAAAGTGAAAACTCATCTCCCAGCTTCATGAATCTAAAGGTAACATATCTGTATTGTTCTGCCATCTATGTTATTCAGTTAGTCTTATCCCACATGCTAATAGACATTCAACGTACATCAGACATATGCTCAAGCATATGATTGGAGACCTTGTGCTTATAAAAAAAAGTTAAGATCGCTAAGAATACATAAATGCATTGCTATTTTATAATCAAGTTCATTCATTCAATAAATGTTTATTGAACTCATACCATGTATTAAGGGATAGACAATTATTATTTTTTAGTTTCCCTGTTAAACCAAACTTTAAACTGTGAAATTCACTAATTTAATCTTTTTTTTAAATGAAAATTAATTCGCTAGCAAGACTTTTGATTTCAACTTCACTCCCTCCAAAGTTTGTATCAAGTTATTTATGGTTTGAGAGTTTATAAACCATTTTCATTGTATGGTATACTCAATGGGATGTATATGATACAATTTGAGATCCTCAAATTATCTTTGTTATCCTGGAGACTGAGTCCAGGTCACAAACATTCAGGAAGGATTATTCATGATATCTGGAAAATAAGAGATGTGATTAACTTTGCCAAGATCAGAGGAATTTGAATTCTCTTTCAGGCTTTGCTTTCCGAGAACCTTGCTGCTACGAGGTGACTGCTACTGCCCCTTTTATAACCTTGGAGAAGGCGACAGGAGTAAGTACATATGTGTTTATTGTATTACAGAATATAATAAAGACAGCCTGCAGTGATAGGTGGGAAACACAGCACTGAACTAGGGTGCTGCCAGAAAACACTAAAAAGTCCACAACTTAAACTCAGCAGAGAAAAAGATGAAAAAACTTCAAAGGACAAAAGGCTGATACGCCCACTTCTTAACATTATTGTGTAGACAAGCCTTTTGGGGTTTCTAGTGCTTGTTCCTTGGCATTTCATTTTGTTTCCAACTGATTAGAAGCCAAAGTCCAGTGTCTGAAAGTCACACGTCACACTCACATTCCTTTAGTACTGACAAGGAATTCACTTTGGTCTGTCTTTCCTTCCTCTAGTCCTATCTTGTGGAATATCTCCTCTCTGGAGGGTCTTCACTCCTGTGAGGCAGTATCTCTGCTGGTCTTCACACCCAGGTCTGGGTGTGAAGGTAGGCAACCACCACTGTGCCTGGCCTGGTGATTTCTTATCATCTTACACAATTATGCATGACTCAGCAACCTCACTTTTTAGACCTAGGATATTTTGTATTAAAACTCATCCAAAACATCATTTAGAGCAATATATGTAGACCAATCTGCCAGGATGCAAGCTAGATATCAGAATCTCCATCTCAAGAAAGAAAAAGATGTGTAGAGAGACCTTTCTAAAATCACTAATCAACATAGTTGACCAAATATTAATATTTTTGATCTAGAGAACATTCTGAACTAAATACATTTTCCCATTTTGCTTGCTTTGAAATCCTTCAAACTTGACACAAGATCTGGCAATTAGGAAACTATTGTAAGTAATTAACGTGTTCACTCATATAATCCTCAAAATAAGTGTTAAGTAGTAGGGGTTACTGCTATCTCCATTTTACAGTGAATGACACCCTGCAGAGCAAAGCTAAGTGACTTATCCAAAGTCTGACCAGGACTGCATGTGAGGGCGACCTGGCTACCACATCTGTCTTTCTTATCAAGGCAGTCAGGATCCCTCACTAATCACCAGAGTTGGTTCTGCTGATCTAACTGGCTAGGATCCCCTTCCTCCCTCACAGCTCGATGTGCATAGCTTCCGAAACTGCACTGGGCCAAAGAACAGCCTTTCCCAATAGAAGACAACCTTTCTTTAGTCAAGGGTATTATGTGTAGCTATGCTTCCCTGCTAGAACCTCCAATCAAGCTCTCTAGGGCCAAAGTCTAACCACTACTAAGAGGTGGAGCTCAGTGTCCCATGGAGCCATCACGGTTCCAAAGTACTCACTCACCCTTCCCCAAATCACAGGTCTATCATCTTTAATGGTAGTGAGGAAATGGATATTTATAAAAAAATAAATCAGGAGAAATCAATCTGTCCACATAAAGAAAAAGCATTGGGATGACATGTTAACATTGCCAAAAGGCGAGGGCTTGACCATCTCTTACCTGGGCAATCACAGTAGAAGCCTCACTGTCTCTGTATCCAGTGGCCTAATGGCTCCATCCAACTCCCACTCTTTTATGAGTGTTATCATTCCCAGGAAATACACTCCCTCATGCCCGCATCCTAAGAAACCTATAAGCCGACCTTGGCCTCAACGCCAGCTGCTCCTCTAGCACCCCTCTTTGCCTGGCTCCCTGCTAACTTCGGACCACCAGCTCTCTGCACACACTGTGACTCTTCCCACTGACAAGAATCCCTTTCCTTCTCATTTTGCTCAGGTCACCTCCAAAAGTTTCTGCCCCTCCTTCAGGGTCCCAGTTATAATATTATCTTCTCTTTGTTTTTTTTTTCCTGGAAGTCTCTTTCTTCTCAAGGCAGTCAGGATCCTTCTCAAATGTGTTTCTATAGGACGTTTGCAGGAAAATTTATCACAATGTATGAAGATAATTGTTGACATGTCTCTTTCTCTCACTAGATTCAACTTACGAAGTGGCCACAACTTCTTCATCCAGGTGCTCAGGGTCTGTCAGAGCCTAACACAGATGGAGTTAGTAAACCGTTCAGTAAACGGTTTTAAGTTACATTTACTGCCTTGAACATGATTTTATGAATATTTATAATCTCCTAGCAAAATAAAATATCAGGGTCCATGTGTGGGTGCTTTATAGAGAATATATAAATAAAAAGGCCTATTCTTTAAACATCTTCTTTTCTGCCTTATGTTTGATTTTTTAAAACATTTTAACTGATACATAAAAATATAACAATTGTACATATTAAGGAGTTACCACGTAATGTTCAATACATTGTTATATTTCTTTCAAGTGATTCTTAAAGCAATGAGGTTTTCTTTTAAGGAAGTTAAAGAAGGCCTTTGTGGATCTTTCTTCTTAACAACATGAATATTTCTAAGATCAATATGTTTTAGTGAGTAGATTTTTTTTTTAAAAGATAACTTCAAGAATCAAACTCAGGAATTGTAATATCACCACCTTCCCCCATAGAAAAGAATAATTTGTTCTCCACATGTGTTTTAAAATTATCTGTAAATCTTTTGCAATATGCTCAACTAAGTGAATGGGTGATTTCAGAGGGGTCTCCCAAACTAGTCAAATCACTTGGCTAAGATAAAGGTTCTGATACCCAACAGGTTTTATTTCCTTCCAGAGGGCAACAGGAAACAAAATCATTTTATTCTTTGCCAGCGATCAAGTGGGAGTGAGGAAAAGGTCCCATGCTCTTGTCTTCAGCTTCTGCACCTGCCGCGGGAGCACTGTGGACGGAAGCTGGTCTTTCATTCATCCAGCCAGGGTTCACTTGTAGCTGAGCTGTTGGCAGATTCGGTCCAATTCTAGTGGGATCCACACGCAAAATACATTTCCCCTAAGCGACTGTTTTCATGTTTTTCCTCTGTCCCTGTGGAGCAAATGCCTCACTAAATAACTCTCTCCATTGGCATACTGTGAGCCAGAGTCTCTCTCTCTCAGGCTTGGAAGGGAAGCTCTGCAGACTTTCTCCCCAGTGCGTGGAGTCAGGGCACACGCGGCCCAGTTACAAGATAAATGGTGGTGTGGAAACAAGTCGGCTTAGCCAACTGCCTCAGCGCCACAGTCAGGGTCTTTTCTGTAATTATTGCATTTAATACAGCTAGTTACTTGCACAAAAGAGCTTCCGGATACAGCAATTTCCACCGGGGGCTGTTTAGGAATGTACAGGCCCATCATTTAGCCCTGATATTGTTGGGTTGTCAGAATTGATCATAGCTCTTGACGGAACACCTCTAGGTTGTTTTTTTTTATGGAGCGCCTCAGAGTGACATTTCGCATTGTTTAAGTAGGAGTGATCTGTTAGTTTATATTTTATCTAAAACTGCAGATCAGATGACCTCCCTCAGGGCCTAAATACATGAATCCTTTTCGCATGTTATAATTAATAGTGGAGCCGGGAGAGAAATTCATAACGAGGGGCCGAAGAGCTGGGCAGAGCAACTTGTCAAAAAGAAGGAAATTCCACTACAGATTAGCTTATTTTTAAGCATGTCAAGCTCTACATACAAACATGATCTATTGCTTCCTTGTAATGTCTGTTTGGGCCCACATGCTCCGGGGCGGTGTCAGATACTGCTGTAAATTTTGTCTGAGTCAGGGCAATTCTGATTGATCTCTGAGTGTAAAATCGATAAGAAGACACTGTCATTTTCTTAAAGGATGAGCTAGAAAAGGAAAATAAATTAAGACTCCACTGAATGTCTATCTCCAGTGCTCATTAATTCAGTGTGGTCTGTACTTTGTTAATGTTATGGCTTTAATCTTCCAGGTGCTCCTCCTGTGGCTACTTGCCAGAGCCCTTTCTTGTGTTATGTATATTTCATCTGAGTGTAGGAGGGGGGGATAAATGGCCGCCCTCTTTTCTCCCTTAGTTCCCGATTAATCCGTTTTATTATTTTGGAGGAATATATCACTATAGATACTGATTAACTTTAAAATGGACAAAGCCTCTCCTCCCCCACCCCTACCCCCCTCTCTCTTTCTCTCCTCTTCTTCCTCTTTCCTTCTTCCCAGAGGCCCACCACCCCACCAATGTCTTCATCAGGAGATATATTCATTTGTCTTGAATAGTTTGGGCAAATAATAATTCCAAGTATTTTTGCCTTGTGTAATAAAACTCCACTAAAATTAATCTTCTCGTAATGCTAAGTGAAGTTATCCAATTCCAAAAAACCAAATGCCGAATGTTTTCTTTGATATAAGGAGGCTGATTCATAGTGGGGTAGGGAAGGGGAGCATGGGAGGAATAGGAACTCTAGGCATAGGAACTCTAGATAGGGCAGAGGAGTGGGAGGGGAAGGGAGGGGGCATGGGGTTATTAATGGTGGTGGAATGTGATGATCATTATTATCCAAAGTACATGTAGGAAGACACGAATTGCTGTGAATACTCTTTGTCTACAACCAGAGATATGAAAAATCGTGCTCTATGTGTGTAATATGAATTGTAATGCATTCTGCTGTCATATATAAATTTTAAAAAGTTTTTAAAAAATTAATCTTCTCTTTCTCCCTCTCCTTTTCTTTCCCCTTCCTTTCCCTTTATCTCTTTTTCTATCTTTCTCCTCCTCGCTCTCTCTGGCTTGCCACTGCCCCACATCACTTCTTTCTCAGGGGCTATATTCAATTGTCCTAAATAGATTAAACAAATCACAATTCTCTGCATTTTCCCTATGTACTAAGCTCCAGGAAGGTTGATTTTTTTTTTTTGTCTCTCTCTCTCTCCCTCTTTCCCCTTTCTCTCCTCACCCCCACCCTGCCCACTTCCTTTCTCCATTTCTCTTGCTCCATTTCACCCTCCTCTCTCCTTCCTCAGGGTATCAATTCATTTGTCTTGAATAGTTTGGGCAAATAATTATGACCATGCATTTTGCCTCATAAAACAAACTCCATGAATGTTAATGTTCTTCTTTCTCCCAGCCCCCACCTCTCCTCCTCTTGTCCTTTCCTTCCTTTCCCTTCTGTTTTTTCTTTTCCTTTCTTTATGATTCCTTTTCCTTCCATCCCCCAGCTCTGATTCTTGTCTGAGGATTTTCGTCAGACATTTTAAAAGTTGTTTTTGTAGATTTCCTCAGCTTTAAGACTTTATGTGCACCAAGAGTTTCTTCACCACATTTCTTGAGCAATAGCTTTTCTAAATATGTGAGAGGGAACACACACACACACACACACACACACACAAACTAAGAGTTAGAAGTTCTGTGCCTGTTAGTTGTATTTACCATCACGGGCTCACAAACATGTCCTTGAACTTTCAGGTTTTGCATTTCATTCCTCACGAGTGAGATGGGGGAGGATAAGATGAGTAGAATGTCATCTCCATTCGTATTCTGCAGTAAACATGAGCATTGTAGTACTCTGTGATCTGTCTGCAGCAGAGACTGAACATCCAGTTTTGTTTGTGGCTCTGTCTTTGACTTCCATGAATGGACGTGGTGAATCAAATGTTCCTCCAAGATTTCTCATTCTGACACATTCTGAACACCTTGCTCACGAGTCATCTGCTGCAGTCATAGCTCCAGTAATTGTTCATGAAAAGCCATGCATTTAAGTCTGGTTCTAGAAGCTTTTTATTTGCTTGTAAAAATTTATATAGATGATATAAAATATGTTCAATTTTTCAAAAAGAAGGGGGGGATGGTAAAAAATAATCTAGATCTATTTGCTTCAAACGGCATTACATTCATGTTCACGAAGGGTGTTTGCTTTCTTTAACAAAGCATAGTACATACCAATTAATTATTTCTCGGGAAAGGTCATTTAGAGGACTCTGGATCTCCATCTTCCCACTGAGCATACTAAATGAATAGATTTGCAAATTTAATCTAGAAGTGACGCATATTTGGCCTTGAAGTTGTTTATCTTATTCGTCTTCTTTTACACATTAGTCTTTTTTTAGTATAGAGACCCTGATACAATAAGGTAACATTTTAAAATTTGTGAATAACATGCACTTATATTTAAGGATTAAATATGAGAGGAAAACACATACTAAGGTAATATATTTGCTACTTACACCTCCCTCCCACCATTAATGTGGTACTGTGATAATTTCTTACCATGGAGACCCTTCTCAGGCAGCTGATGGATGTAGTTTGGAAATGATCACTTATATTTTTAAATTTTTCTTTAGTTTCTTATACCTGAAAACTTTAGGTATTTTTCTCAAAAGATATCTGGAAAGTTGAGCCTAACTAAGACGTTTGATGAGACAATTAAGTGGTTATCTTAAAATCTACAGTTTACAGAGGAACACTTTTTCTCACATGTTCATTTATTCATGCCTGTGGTGTGCCAGGCTCTCTGAAATGGAATGAATACAAAACTATTTAAACTGATTTCTTTCCTATGCATTAGACACCTACCTTTTTATGAGAATTATATGACAAATATATTTTGCCATATAAGATATATATATATATATATATATATATATAGAGAGAGAGAGAGAGAGAGAGAGAGAGAGAGTTATATAAAACATATATATATATATATATATATATGTCCAGTTTTGTTTGTGGCTCTTTATTTGACTTCCATGAATGGATGTGGTGAATCAGATGTTCCTCCAAGATTTATATATATATAAAACATATATATGGAAGATTTATATATATAAAAATCTTGCTTCATTCTATATCTATATCTATATATGACATCTAATGTAGGTTTTTAGTAATGGGAGGGAATTTTCTCCATCATTGACTGGTTGGATGACCTTAGGCAAATCATTTATTGAAGAATATCAGTTCTCTCTTCTATAAAATTCTATAAAGTTCTCTCTTTTATAAAAATAAGATAATTTTATTATGCAGAATTGTCAGAAAGATGAGTAATAATGAATTTTTCTGGCAGTGCATCATATGTATCATCTATTCAAATCATATAATTTATTATTATTTCTTATTTTTTATTGAATCAAAAGAGTCTATAGAACAACCAGGTGAAGATATTCAGTAATATGTTGAAAAATACAAATTTTAAAACTTTAAATTGCATCAGGAAAATATTTGGAATATATTACACTCACCAGCAATTATAAGTAGGGAAGTGGAGTTTAGAATAGACTGAAGCAGCTCCTTTGAGGTTATTTTCAGAGCAGATATTTCTGCATCTGTATCTTCTATGTTAACTTGACTTTGATGATCAATGACACCTTTGTTAAAAAGTTAGGCTTTCTAGAGTATCAACACATGCATTGTGGAGAGAAAGTTACTTGCTATGTAAATAGTGGTCCACTTCCCTCTGCATATATCAGAGACATCATGTTAGCCAGAAAATCCAAAGAAATAAGGAGCATGGGAAATTTATTAGTTCAAACTCATATATAATGATCTTAATGTTAGGGGATAGGCTTACCACGTGTGCTCAGGGACGTACAAACATGGTTATTTGGGTCAATATTGCTTAGGGAAAACAATCTAATATTTTTTCCACAAGCAATTGAAAATTAACTTTTGATTTTTCATGCAATTTGTAAATTGATTTGTAAATGAATCTATGATTCTACTTAAAACTTTCATCTTGCTCTACACTTGTTTATATCCAAGACATATTATAGAGATCTGCTGGAAGTTACCAGTAAAATGGAAATAACAAACTGTTTGCAAATGGATTTGTGCTGACAAGCTCTGTGATTCTCTGTACTTTTTAAATTTCCACAATTGTGTATAGTTTTTGTAATTAGAAAAAATGATTTTATTATTGAAAGGAAAGCGAGGAACTGGGACATGGGCAAGAGAGAAATGAAGGAAAGAGACCATGCAGAGACACACATGAGAGAGTTTAATTGTCAGAACTGACAAATAAAGGCTCATCTCTCCATAGATGGAGAGAGGAAAAACAGGCTTGGGGTTCAGCACTTTTATGGGACAGACTCAGAGATTAGAGCTCGGCGTGTCCTAAAATGGGGGCTGTTTCTTTTCTCTTTTTTTTTTTTTAATATTTATTTTCTAGTTCTCGGAGGACACAACATCTTTGTTGGTATGTGGTGCTGGGGATCGAACCCGGGCCACACGCATGCCAGGCGAGCGCGCTACCGCTTGAGCCACATCCCCAGCCGGGGGAGGGCTGTTTCTTAAGATTGCTGTACAGATGTTAAGCAAGGACCTTATAAATACAATGATGTACAGTAGATCTCTTCAGCTTTTTCATCTTGGTTGACGGCAACTTTATGCCCATTGATTAATAACTCCTCATCTCCCCTCCTCCAATATCTGGTAACCACCATTGGTGGTTTAAGTCTTATGTTTAAGTCTTTATTCCATAGGTCTTTATTCCCACTATTTGATTTTGCTTTTTCAGGCACCCCATTTGTGGAATCAGGCAGTATTTCTGTGATTGCTTTATTCCACATAGCATAATATTCTCAGACTCATACATATTGTCATGTATTACAGAATTTCCTTCTTTTTAATGGTGAAATAGTATTTTATTCCATGTACTTATAATTTCTTTTTTTTTTTATCAAGTCATCTGTTGTTGGACATTTTGGTAGTTTTTCCCTTTTGGCTCCTATTAACTATGCTGTGAAGAATATGGGGTTAAAATATCTCTTTGAGATTCTGAATTCAATTCTTTTGAATCCATTGCCAGATGTGAGTTTTCTGGATCATATAATACTCTGCCATTTTTTTTTTTTTTTTAGGAAATTCTGTGCTTTTTTCCATGGTAGTTGTCTATTTTTCCATGGCTGTCTATTTTGAATTCCCATCAACAGTGTACAAGGGTTCCAATTTCTCCACATCCTTACTGAAAGGAAAGTGAGGAACTGGGAGACAGGCAAGCGAGAAATGAAAGATGGAGATCAGGCAGAGATACGCATGAGAGTTTATTTGTCAGAGCTGACAAATGAAGGTACATCTCTCCATAGACAGAGAGATGCAGGACAGGCTTGGATTTGGAGGCTTTTATGGGACATGCTCAGGGAACAGAGCCAGGTGGGTACTAATGTGGGCAGGTTTAAGGGTTGGATTGGTATAAGGGAGTGGTGAGCCTTTCCCAGAAAGGTCCTTGGGTGGGAAATTGGCGGCTGTCACTTAAGATGGCTGCCCAGATGCTAAGTAAGGACCTTACACTTACCAAGACTTATTTTTTGGATAACAACAATTCTGACAGTTATGAAGTGATATTTCATTGCAGTATTGACTTGCATTTCTGTGACAGTGAGGCAGAACATTTTTTTCATTTACTTGTTGGTCATTTGTATATCATTTTTGGAGAAATGTCTACTCTAGTGCTTAGCCTCTGATTGTGTTATTGGTGGGTTTTTGTTTCTTTGTTTTTACTTTTGATATTTAGGAGTTCTTTATATACTTTGGAAAGTAACTCCTTACCAGATATTTCCAAATACCTTCACCTTTTTTTTTAATCACCTTTTCAGTCTTAATTTTTTTTTTCCTTTTTGCACAGAAGCATTTGAGTTTGATATAATCTCACTTGTTTAATTTCAGTTTGTTGTCTATACTTCCTGGGTTATATTCATGGGATCATTGCCAAAATCATAGATTTTCCATTTTGTTTTCTCTTACTGGTTTTACAGTTTCAGGTCTTATGTTTAAGTCTTTATTCCATTTTAGACTAGGTTTTTTTTTTTTTTTATGGTGTAAGATGGGTCCAGTTTCTTTTTGTTTGTTTGTTTTGTATGTGGATATCCAGCACCATTTGTTGAAGGACTCTTCTTTCCTTGTGTGTTTTTGGCACCCTTCTTGAAGACCAAGTGATCATATATATGTGGGTGTATTTCTGAGTTCCTTATTCAGTTGATTTTTTGGAGAAATGTCTACTCCAGTGCTTAGCCTCTAATTGTGTTATTGTTAATCTATATGTCTGTCTCTCAGCCAGTACCATACTGTCTTGATGACTGTGGATTTGTAATGTGTTTGGGAAACAGGGCATGTAATGCCTTCAGTTTTATTTCCTTCTCAAGATTGATTTCATGATTATGGTTGTTTTAGTCAAGTTTTGTTTTGTTTTGTTTTGCTACTGTGACCAAAAGACTTGACAAGAACAACTAGAAGAACAAAAGTTTATTTGGGGGCTTATAGCTTCAGCGGTCTCAGTCCATAGATGGCCAACTCCATTGCTCTGGGCCCAAAGTGAGGCAGAACATCAGGATAGAAGGGTGTGGTAGAGGAAAGGAGCTCAGAACATGGAACCAGAAAGCATAGAGAGACTACTGTGCTCAACAAGAACACAGCATACACCCCAAAGTCATGCCCCCAATGATTTACCTCCTCCAGGCACAACTTCTTGCCTACAGTTACCACCTAGTCAATCCTACCAGGGGGTTAATTCACTGATTAGGTTAAGACTTTTATAACCCACTCATTTTTCCTCTAAACCCTCTTGTATTGTCTCACAAATGAGCTTTTGAGGTACAACTAATATCTAAAACATAACAGTGGTATTTTGTGGCTCATAAGTTTTTAGAACATTTTTCTATTTCTGTGAAACACTGCCATTAGGATAGAGATTGTACTGAATCTGTAAATTACTTTAGGTAGTAAGAACATTTAATAATATTAATTTAATAATATTAATTATAAATTTGACTGTATTTTATTAAAATGTTTTCATAAAACTAAAATATTTATTTAATCATAAATTAAAACATTATATTTTAATAGTCTTTCATTTAATAATATTAATTAATTCTATCAGTCAATGAACATGGGGTATCTTTTTGTTTGGATTTTGTTTAATTTCTTTCATCATTATTTTGTGATTTTCTGTATATAAGTCTTTTACCTCAGTAGTTTAGTCCTAGGTATTTTATCATTTTTGGTTGTATTTTGAATGGGATTGTTCTCCTGATTTCTTTTTCAGATAGTTTATTGTTAAGTGTACGGAAATATTTCTGATTTTTGTATATTGATTCTATATCTGGAAACTTTACTAAATTCATTAGATTTTACAGTTTTAGCCTTTTAAAAATTACACATTTTATCAAGAATATTTAATGTACAAAAGTGTCATGTTGAAACAAAAATATTACTTTTTCAGATGTCTCTTTAGGTAAAAGACCTGTGGAGACATCTTCTTCTCAGAAATTTTCTTTCAAAGACAAATGGTTTTGTCCATATCAGTAATTCTCATTAATAGACAGTATCTCTAGGTAACAGGTATATTTTTACCTTTAGAATGGTAGATGTGTTTATCTGCTCAGGCTGCCATAATAGAATACCAAAGTCTGGGTGGCTTAAAAAAAAAGAAATTTATTTTTTCACAGTTCTGGAATTTGAAAGCCCAAGTTCAAGTTGCCAGCAGGGTTGATTTCTGGTGAGGCCTCCTCCTGGCTTGCAGACTTGTTTCCTTGCTTGGCTTTTCCTCTGTGTCCCATGATGACCCTTCCTCTTCTGGTAAGGGCACAAAGGCTATTGGGTTAGTTCTTATCCTTCTGACCTCACTGAACCTTGAATACCTCCTGATAGACTCTGCCTTCAAATACAGGTCATACTGGGATTAAGACCTCAACATATGAATTTGGAGGGAACATGACTATTCTTTAACAGCAGATGTTGCTGCTATTTGTTAAGAAAGGACACTAGAGGTAGTTTTGAATGCTTAAGTGCCTTGCTCAAGTTCCCAGTGTTTTTCCAAGTTTAAAAAGTATGTTTTGTGATTCAGTTATATCTTGTTGGAATTTTTAAAATTGGCTGAAAACATATTTTAGATTTTTTTCTCAAAGTGTGGTTGTGGATCAGGAATCACCTAGTTGTCTGGCATAAGATGTAGATTCCTGAGTTTCTCCCCTAGGAGTATAGATTCAGAATAACTAGTAGCTTAGCCTGGGTTCACATGCTCCAAGGCGAGGTCATATTCCCATTATTAACAGGAAGAGATGATTCCTTTTGGGAACTGAATGTGGGTGCCCCGACACTTCCATATAGGGTCACGATACATTGCTCGGCAGCAGAGCCTTGGGGGAGTGTTGTTCCCCCTGCAGGCCCAATAACATGTAAATTCTGTCACAGGGAATCATATGTTGGCTCTAAATGCTCATATTTTGGGATCTATTTTTATATTTGCCAAGTTACCTATCATTTCAAATTTTCCTATAGAGTTATCCTATCATATCGTCTATCATCCAGGCAATTATTTAAAATTCACCTATATCCTGGATTTTTGACAGTAGATAAATATTTGAAGTATTTGCTTCACAGATGGGAAATATTTTTGTTTTGGGATTGTTTCTTTTGTTTTGTGCCAAATCAAGGAAGCAAAGAAGAGTTTGATGTGTCGAGGGATTGTCAGATGTTTGACATGACTAGGGCAGGGATTCTCAAATACTTTTCTTCCCATTGCCCCAGAACTGTGGGTAACATTCCTTAAAGATGATAAAATGTAAGCAACATTAAACAAATCAGCAATAATCATAACCCAGGTGATAATACTATGCAAAATATTTCCCAGCATTTATAAAATTATCTACAGTTACTGTCACTACACAGGTGGTCATTCTTCAGCAATGTGATTGTCTTTGAGTGGGATATATATTATCCCCTGATCATATGTACTCTTTTAAAAATTTTTTTCTTTTATTTCTTTTTTTTCTTTCTTTTTTTTTTTTTTAGTTGTAGATGGACACAATAGCTTTATTTGTTTTTTATGTGGTGCCAGAAATCGAACCCAGTGCCTCAGACATGCTAGGCAAGTACTCTGCTACTGAGCCACATCCCCCCACCCCTCATATGTACTCTTGAAACAGAATTATTACATGTATCCCTAAGTCTCAATTTAGAATAAACTGTGCTTCACCCTCCTGCTGGACACCCCACATTGTCTCAGCTGAACAATTCAATGGACTGGTCATGACGAAACTTAACAGCCATTTGATTCTAACAAAGATAAAAATCCATGCATTATTATAGGTGATTTTAATTTTCTTCTTGGTACATTTCTATATTTAAAAAATATTCAATAAAACTATTATTTTTATAAAAAGAAAAATATATCTGTTTCTGTGTATGTTGCCATTGCCTGATTAAAATTTATTTTGTACTCTTTTGTCTCAGTCTGAGCATGTGTCCCTTTTGCATAATATATTTATGAACTCAAGTCCTTGCCAAATTTTCTCAACTAAATTAGTATTTTATATTTTTAATATATTTTATAATAATATATATAAAATATGTTTGTAATATATTTTTAATACTGAAGAAATACCAAAATTTACATTAACACTGACTGAATGAGTAATATCAATCATGGTAGAAACTCTTTGGAGTGAGCTAATGAGCCAAGTTTCCTATCATTTCTAAATTTTCTGTAGAATTATTACCCTCTCAGATTAATAAAAACTACTTACATGTACTTGGAGGATTGAAATACTGTGCATAAAGACTTATCGCATCAGCCTCTCAGCAAATGGAGGATGCCATCATTATGGCTGCCCTTTCTTACTACCGTCTGCTCTATTCCTTCATATAATCTCTTTCCTCAGTCCCAACAGGCATCCTGCCATCCTCAAGGTATGCCACCAAGTTTTGCAAGTGTACAAATTTTATCATTTTTTAAAATATATATATTATATATATATTATATATATAATATATATATTTTAGTTTTCGGCGGACACAACATCTTTGTTTTTATGTGGTGCTGAGAATCGAACCCGGGCTGCATGCATGCCAGGAGAGCGCGCTACCGCTTGAGCCACATCCCCAGCCCAAATTTTATCATTGTTACAATCAAATGTTCATTGTGGTTTTCCTTGGTGTGAGCATATGCCTGAGAATGTGTGCATAATTTGACTATATGATAGGATTTGAATGAGCAGAAATACAAAATGGGTTAGCTCAAGCAAGACATAGAAGGGGAAATGCCTGAAAAGAGTTAATTCCATGTGGGATGATGACTCAGATGATGCTATAGAAATCCCCAATTAAGGGCTGGGGATGTGGCTTGGTGGTAGAGTGCTTGCCCAGCATGCACAAGGCCCTTGGTTCAATCCTCAGCACCACCAAAAAATAAAAATTTAAAAATCCCCAATTACTGCATGCTAACTATAGCATATTTCTAATAGAAATTGAGGCTACCCTTTCTCTTCTATGTTATTAATTTTTTCTTTGTTGATTATCTCCACGATCCTTTCTAGATAAAGTTTTAGACTATATGGCTGTTAACATGAATTGCAGGTTTCTGAATTGGACAACTGTAGTCCTATAACATAAGTTAATCATAAGTTCAAGTTATTATTTTAAAAGAAATATATTTTCAAAGCCCTTTGGTTGACTTTCATCTTATGACTCTCACAACTATTAAAAGAAAATGAAATGAAGTGGTAGTATTCCTAAAACTATGGGAAGCTCATTGATTTTGGTTTATGTAGATTTGTTCCCTCTGCTTTTATTTTGTTGGTGGTAGTTGTTTTTTTTTTTTTTCCTTTTGAGAAGACATGTACACCTAGTCTTGAGCCCATATGAGTCTGAAACTTGGCCCACAACCAACCCTGAAATGACCTATGTGATTTTCTCTTGAAATGATTTTCTCTTGTCTTACTTCCATTCACCTGCCTGAGATGTCTAGAAATATTACCCATTATTTTTTTTGCATGGATAAATGTTTCCTCAGCTTTTGTATAGGAAGAAGGTAACTCTCAAAATTAAAGAATGGTAGCTTCTGCTTTTGGTAATTACTAAATAAAAGTTCAATAGTCACATTGGTAACATATCACCTTCTGGGAATTTAAGGGGGAAAATGGCCATACCTTTCTAGAAGCAGTTACACTTGGTTGCAGCCTATTATTGAGTCTTCCAAACAAGGGGGAAATATGTAGTTTGGATTCATCTTGAAGGCAGAAATATGGTCATCCATAATTATTTTCTAACATTAAGCAATTTAGTTCAGGAAACATACACTGAGGACTTCGCAATGTGTCTGTCACTGGGCTGCTGCTAGAAATTCAAAAACAAATCCAATATGGCCAAGTACTTCAGGAGCTGAGTCTTAGGTAACTCGAAAGACAAAGTTATCACAGCTCGTTTGGCATGTAACACAGATGAGAGAGCAACAGCGTCACCTGTTAGTGGCTTCTCCAGTTGTTCACAACCATGCAAAACTGTGCAGCTCGGCTTCATTCCATCTCACTGAACTTTTCATGGTATGTTTATTCTAGACATGAAATGAGTCCAAAATATTTTGAAAATACCTTTGAGATATAATTTTTAAAAAAATATCCTTTGCATTGGAGACACCTAGAGCAGCGGTTTTCAACCTTTTTTTTTTTTTCAACTGAATTCCTTTTCCAAGGGAAATCGTATGTGAAAAAGGCAATATGCAAAACACAGGCAGACAGAGCTAATCCAGATTGATTTTCCTGGTGCTCCCCACACCTGTCATAGCCCAATATTGGAATCCCAGGTGCAGCTAGAGGCAGCCTGGATCCCACTGCCCTAGAAATCACAAAATATTTATGTCTTTCACTTTTCTATTATGCTCTAATTCCATAATGATTCTAATTTTAACATTGTATATTTTGTATAAGTATTTATATAGTTACATGCGTGTTTATTATTTTTAACTTATTTTATATTAGAAATACCATACAGAAGCATAAGGAACCCAAAGGTTCAGTATAGCTTATTTTGCACAAGAGTCCACTCAAAACAAGGTGCCATTCAATGATTTTGAAAACTCTAAAAAGTAAATAGAATTTTCTATTTATATTTTTGAAATAGTTAACAAGAAAAATCGCATAGTTGCTGTCTTCATGGGATGGTGACATTACTATTCCTTTGACACCAGGTATTCCAGTATTGGTTATGGGTTGCAGATGACTGTGGTCTATAGATGCCCTTTCTATTGGTAGTTACTTGGTGATATCATGTGGACTATCACTTTCACAGTCAGCCATGGCCAGCCTTATACCTAGAGAGAGGAAAAGGTCACCATGTGGGGAAAGTATCATCTCTAAGCTCCCCCAATTATTCCCTTAAACCCAAACCTTCCACACTAAGTCTGCTTAGTCTAGATTTCATAATTAGAGATTCAATCTTTGCTGAGTCTTAACATTTCCCCCTATGGAAGTATTTTCACATCTAGAAAAAAAATGCCTATGGAATGGTAAACCACTTTTTATTGGGACTGATATTTTTAGATCTTTCTTAAGATTTTGACAGAAAGGTAAATAGAGATATCACAAAGAGTACCATAACTACTAAGGAGATTTCAGACCTCCGAGAAGCATGAAACAACAGAGGCAAATTTGATATGTGGGTCCAGTGTGCTTCTACTCTGGAAGGTGAATTTACATGCATCTCCTCCTTTGAACTACATTGATTACCTATCAGCCACCTGGTTTCAGATTTTCTTCTCTACGTTAGGGTATCTTAGTGTTGGCTCCATTGCTAGACGCTGGGTTTAACTATTCTTTGAATAGCTGTCCTATGCTGAACTATGCTGTCAACAGCTGTCCTGTGCACTGTGGGATGTTTAGCAGTATCACCCGGCTTAATCCACAAGACGTGAGGAGCACTCGCCAATTCTCCTTTTGTGAACATCAAAAATATCTCTAGGCTTTGCACAATGTCTTCTGCAGGCAGTGTCACTCCTGCTTCAGAAGTGCTGGACTAGGTTATCTGGGTTTTTCAATTTCTGCCTAGTTGCTAAGGTCTAGTCAGCATTTCTTCAAGTTCACATTTAGTAGCTATGTAAAGTATTTAAACCACATTCTCCTCATTTGTATTACTCTTCAGCTCCCAATTAATATGATAACTCTTTGGGTTCCAAAAGCTTATAATTAGCCATCATATCTAACCAGAGTTAATGAGCATGATGTAGAGATAGTCTGTACAAAATTCCCAAAGGCTGGAGTAGAGACTCTCATGGCAAGTGAGAAACTGAGCATAGACACTCAGTCCTTTGACCATTGTGATCTGCTATTTTTCAACTGGTCTCCAGAGGACATGGTGACCATCAAAATCCAAAATCCAATTTTCTACCTTATCTAACAATTCATGATCATGCACGAGTGTGTGTACATGTGTTGACTACATAACCTAAGTGATTTGTTTTCCTTTTAGAGAGATGGAGAGATGCCTGGTTTAAAATAAGTTGTTCATTTATAGGTTTGAGTTTAGGATAAGTTTGATGGATGACACTTCCTGAATTATTTTTAGCACATTTAAACTCTTCTTAGAGGAGAGCACAAACCCAGCAGTAGTGCTATATTTAGGAAAGTTACCAAATCAGGTGTTCTAGGGCCTGCAGCTGGCTATGCGATCTTAAGGCAAAAACACTGAAGATGGATTTGGCAGAGGAAGCTCAAGTCATGGTAGAGAAAGCAGCAAATCAGTATAGCAGAAGAAGACAAGATGAGGACTTAAGCAGAGCTGAGTCTTAAAGTCAGAAGTCAGAAAGCTTGATTCTAGGAAAGGAAGTTAATGAAGACAAGCAAAGACCAATGGTTCTGTCATGGTATAGAGAACAAGGCATTGATAGCTCTCTCCCACTTCTGTGTATCCTGATAGCATGATGAGCAGCAGGACCTGAGGGCTGAAAGACACCCAGTAGGATGACCATACTTTAACACTGGATTATTAACTCATGTGTGCTAGACAAAGTTCACACCCTAGTCACAGCATTTTGATTATAGTCTAATATTTCTTTCTAGGGCTCTATAAAAAGCACAGGAAGGACTCAAAAGTATCAAGTATTTTTGATATGGTTAGAAAAATAACTTGACAGGGTGTCTTCAACTCTAATTCACTTGACCATATACAAATTAGGAAATTAATTTTTGGGAAAAGACATGCAAACACTAGTCAAAGTTCTTGGCATTCTTGGCAAACAAGTTATTAGTAATGTGACTCATATAACCGATTGCATAACAATTTGAAACTTTGCTAATTCTAAAATACATTAGTTTACATTTTTAAAAGGTTGGTAAATGCATTTAACTCAGGAAAAATTCAAGGAATGCTCTTGGTTAATTACACACCATAGTGGTTTGTAATGTTATCGGTAAACATTGACACATCATCATTCACACAGGGTATCATCACATCTTTGATATCTGCTTACTCTGTACATGGAAAAGAACAAAAATAGGTTGAATCAACTAGAAGAGATCATTCATGTGAAATTGGTTAGAATAGTACTTGGAGTAAGAAGGGACCCTATGATATTTTGGGGAAACTGTGGCCCGGAATATTGTCTCAGTTTTTTCAGGGTGATTGAGGTAGAGCTAGGGAAAGAGTTCAGGATTCTTGCCATTAAGTATGTTGTCTTTTGTTTGATATGTTGGAAACATAGTAGCAGTCTTTACCTGACAATTTTCTTTGTGATACTGATCAATGTGATAACTATAAAACGGGACACACAATATGACCAAGTTTTTGCTTCTAAGCAATGGCTATGCCTTAACAACAGTGAAACCTCTGTATTTTGAGCTCTGATGAATCAACTTAACATCTCTGGATTTATCAGTGTAGAAGGGTTCCATGAGGCTGTTTGGGGGTTAAATGAAAGAATGTATACATTGTGTCTAACTCGGGACTTAATCAAGAGTCTCTGCCCCAGAGAGGGAATCACAAGCATGTTACTTTAAGATATTCTGAATACTTTGGGCAATATTTTAGTCTTTTCCTAAGGAAGTTTCTTCCAGAAAAGCATCTATATGATATATTCAAACTTGAGAATTCTGTCCATATTTTTAGCTTTCTGATTAGACATTTTTAATGGCTTCATCTTTTATATTAAAAGGATTTTTACTCTACTTGCTATAAGCTTTCTTGTTGTTTGGCAGAGAACATTATTTTACACTATCCCCTTAAAGGATCCAAATGAGAGTAGATATAGCTTCTGAAAGTCTTGGGTATTTTTAATCTTCTAAGTCTTCAACCAATTGTCATTTCATTAAGGTGCCCTGCTGAGATGTTCTTTCACATACCATCATTAAGATGAATTGTAGCTCTGCTCCGTAATACACATATTACAAGCTCAGACTACATGTGAGGAAATTATAACTACAGATAAGGCTCCATTTCCCTGCAAGAAGTGCAGAATCGCAGCTGCGGACTTGGGTAACCTTGCTGTCAGCTTCAAACCACCTTCCTAACGCTAAGAACAAAAGCCCAAAATAAGAATTGGAATGTTGGCTCTTTGGCAAAAACTATGTGCCAAAGTGAATGTCAAAGATTACTCAATTTTTAAAAATGGTGGTAAAATATACATAACAAATATTTATCACTTTAAGCATTTGTATACATTTGCACAATTCATTGTTATTAAATACATTTATAATGATATGTAACCATCACAGTTAATTTTACCCCAGACTTTTTCATCATCCCCAACATAAACTTTGTCCTCATTAATCAGTGACTTCCCATTCATTCTCCTCTATCCCAGGTAACTTCTATTATATTTAGTCTATAAATTTGCCTATTCTAGATATTTCATATAAGTGGAACCATTTGGATCCTTTAAGGGGATAGTGTAAAATAATGTGTTTATACTCTGTGTCTGGCTTATTTCATTAGGCAGAATGTTTTCAAGGTCCATATATCAGCATTTCATTCATTTTTGTGATTGAGTAGTATTGCATTTTTTGTTTAACCCATCTGTTAGTGGACACTCGGGTTGTTTCCACCTTTTGACTATTGTGAATGTTGCTGCTGTAAACACTGGCATCTGGATATCTGTTTGAGTCCCTGCTTTCAATTATTTTGGACTATATTTACAATTAGCATTGCTGGGTCACATAGCAGTTTTGTGTTACTATTTCAAGGAGCCACCTCATTGTTGTTCCCAATAGCTGCACATTTTACATTCTTACCACAAATATACAGGTTCCAATTTGTGCATGTCCTTTGCAGTACTTAGTATTTTCTGTTGTTGTTGTTGTTGTTTTGTTGTTATTATTATTATTGTTATTACTATCATCCTAGTAGATGTGAAGAAGTATCTCAGTGTAGTTTGAATTTACATGTCGCTAATGACTAATAATGTTGAGTATCTTTTCAGGTACTTATTATTCATTCACATATCTTTGAAGATATGTCTCTTCAAGACTTTTGCACAGTTTTTAATTGAATTATTATTTTTTATTGTTGTTAGGTCGTTGAGGTTCTTTATGTAGTTTGGATATTAATCCCTTGTCAGATACATTATTTGCAAACGTTTTCTCCATACTGTTTATTGTCATCTTACATTCTTGACAAGTGTCCTGATAAGTTGACAGCATCTTAGTATTGATGAAGTCCAACTTATCTATTTTTTAAAAAAATTTCCAGTGCTTCAGGTATCCTATCAAAGGTTACTCTTTAAAGTTTCAACCAGTAAGTACTTTAACATTTCTTGCAATAATTATTGTTACAACTTGCCTCTGCTTTCTGTTATCTTTTGCCATCAAATATGCTATCTTGGTTTACAGGCTACCATAACTGGTGAGTAATCCCTTTTACAGCCAACACAATTCTCAAAGTCACTTAAAATTAGTCTGCTCTGTAACGCCTCAATGAGATGAATATCATCTCATCCTTTCTGTTCTGTACCACGAGAGAGTATGAGACAAGAGATTCCATTGTAATCAATAACCCAGGCTTACAAGTAGAACTGGATTTGTCATTGTATCATACTCAAACCCTAAGAACACTGTGCTTGGAGAACATGTACTCAACCTTGCCCTTCATTCCTTCACTTTCAGAGATCAACTCTGTCTACTAGTTAGGCTGAACCTATCAGAAAACACAGCCCCAAAGTCAGCACTGAAAATTACTCTGCTATTATGCTAAATATTTGTAGAATCTTCACAAAAGTAAGACTTATTTGAAAATGCATAAGTATCCAATATACCCTGGCTCCCAGATTCTTTGTGTTGTTTTTTAGTTCTGGGGCCTCATATACACTAAGCATATACTCTACCCCAGAGCTACAGCCTCCAGGCCCGGGGTTCACACATGCTTAGTTTATTCTGTCAAACTGTTCTGTCTGTTTTAGTTCAACAGGGTTAAAAGTTGAAAGAAAAACAAGTAATTGAAATGGCAACCTGAGAGGTACATGGGGACCTAGGAAGCCAGAAAAGCCAGTAGCAGATTCAAATATAGGACAGAGTCCAGTAGTCCTTTGTGACCCTGGAATACCAGTCCTATCAGCTACCTGGTCCTTTCCTTGGGAGTGCTTATCAAACTCTGCATCTCTCAGCAGATTCTCAACACTAAATGCCTTGGAGCCTAGGTTGTGGCTTAATCCAGAACTGAGAGACACAGAAAAGGCAAAACACGATGTAAATATTAAGTCAACACTACCACACCCGTTACTTATTCACTGAGGTAGACTAGTAAACATCTCGAAGGTGTGTCCTGGCTATGCTTTCAGTCCTCTTATAAAAATAAAGCAGCTCAGACACAAGCAGCACACAGTCAAAGATACACACAAACATGGCTATCCCAGCAATTCTATGGTAGTACAACAGTTTCGAGATCAAAACCTCTAGGATAAATAAAGAAATATCACTCAGGCTAGCCAAATTTGAGACATACAGAAAAAACTTTTCTGAGCAAAGTATAGTTAAGACTCTAGAAAATAAGGTCATTGAGAAATTAAGTGACCTATAAAGCACCCGCAAATCATGGCTGTATCTTACCTTTTTCTGTCAGTAGTATTTGCCCTACTAGTCTTAGCCTTAGGATCATTCCCAACTGCCTCCTGGGCTGCCTAATGGGTGATTCCTTTTGCTTACCTCCCATTGGACAGGCCCTGGGTCTTAGTCCTGTTCTTTGGAGTAGGGTTAAATGAACCTTTAAATAAAGAATAACAAGGTAAATATTTTAGTCTTTGGGATCCCAAGAGGCAAAATCGAAGATGTTATAAGTGACTTAAATAAACATTTTGTATGTAATCAAAGAAAAAATATTCTTATATTGGCCTATGAATCACAATTGGCTGATCCCTATTTTGGAGAACTAATCAATACAAGAGGCTCCAAAATGTGAAATACCACCATCAACAGGTCACTAGTGATTGGGTGAATTTTTGCATTTAAGGGTTCTCCACTGATTCAGAACATAAAACACTAAATCTCAGAGGGATTGAATCATTAAACTCCTTTTCAGGACATGCTAAAACTATAAAAGTGCTGTTTTGTTTTTGTTTTTGTTTTCCCATCAAGGTGTAGCTGCTTTGCAATGCTTTTATTTCATCACTGATATCTGAAGTTGCATAATAAGAGCTGTTTAGGAACAGCCCGATGTTTCTGTAAGAGTTCAGGAAACCTGAAGGTCATCTTTGCTGTTCTGGCCTTGTAAGAACACAGAAGAGCAGAACATGGCCATCTCATTACCCTGAGGGTGCTAGTGACCGCTAAGCAGCACACAGAGGTTACAAGAATGAATGAGATAATGTCTGTGAAGTACTTTGAGCTCTTGAGAAGAAATTTTCTTTGTAATTAGAAAGTAATGCTGCATTATTACAGTTATTATGATTATCACCATTATTAAAGGTAGAGCCAGGAGACACGGCCCTTCCAATAAGAAAAATTTTGAATAAAGCCAAGTACCTCATAAAGGAAGTGGTTCATGCACCAATTATGAGCTTCCAGTTTGTAATTACAGTGTCCTGGGTGGCTGTACATGTACCAGTTGGTTATTCATCCAGAAGAACAACCTTTTGCATCAGTAATCGCTCCCCAAAGATGCCCAATATATGCCAAACACAAAAAAGCAGAGAAGAAAGTCTTGTGTGACCACTGAGTTGTAAAGTTGAAGGATTGTCTTTAAATTCACATGGAAACATGGCAATAATTTGTCAATGAAGAACTTTTATTTAAAAAGAAAAAAAATGCAGGTGTGAGTCTTACCTGTTTGAACAAAACTATAAGAAAAAAATATATACACACACACAGAGAGACATAAATAGATATATATATTTCCTTTGTTCTCTCCTTATATTAAATTTTATACAGCTTTTACTTAAGTGCTATTGGTGCCAAAATGTAAGAGTTTAATATTTTCCTCTTTGATTCTCAAAGGCTCATTTTCCCCTGCACATCTCTGATCCTATAGAGATAGAATGGGAAGGAATGAAACTGAAAGATAAAGGATAAATAAAAAGCCAAACAAAGGGTTCATGGAATCGTTGTGTAGGCCCATGAAGCCCCAAGAAGACAGAGAAGCCAGTAACAGCCTCTGATTCAAACTTGAAAGGCCGTGGGAGGCTAGTAGGGCAAGCCCAGCAGCCATCCCACCCCTGCTCCATGCATGTCTTCAAACTCTGCTGTCAGCACTTTCTGAATGCAGGATGCAAGCTATGACATAAGCTCAGAAACTTGAAGCTGGGAGGCAAAATACATCACGAAGAACATCAGAGTCTGTTGTCCTCTTCCTTTCCAGGTTACACAGTATCTCCAACCTGGGAGGAGTTGGTTATTTAGCATATTCACACTCTGGAAGGCCAATCCTAATCTATAACTTGCCCCCTAACTCTACCCAACATACAGCCTTTCAAGTTCCCTTTTTGGATTGTTCATCCCGAATCTGTAGTCAGGTAAATGTATTCATGTCCACAGAGTCATTGATGGAGGAATAGACATTTTTAAAGCTTGTGGTTAGCAAACATGTTTTTTCAAAAGCTAATTTAGAAAAATAACAATTAATGGGGCCCCCCTTTTCCCTTCAAAATAAACATAGCCTTGTCACATCCTAGAAGAAATAAGTTTATATACATTCTACAAATTATATTCCTGACCTTATTAAATAAATGAAAGTCAATGAAAAAATTGGCAGAGCCTTTTAGACAATAAAATGTTAAAAAGCCAAGCATGTTTGAGGAGGAATCAGAAATTACATTTTAATCTTTCAACCCTTATATTTATAAAGTGCCTTAGAGTTCACAGATGATGTTCACATGTCCTCTCTCATTTGATTTTTGCAATACATGAGTTGCATATTATTACCATTCCTATTTTCTAGCTAAAGGAACTAAGGTTCAGAGACACAAACAGATCTATGGAAGATCATATAACCATTTAGTGCTAAAGCTGTGGCTAGAATTAGTGTGTTTCACTATCATCTTCATACACTGAGAACCATATTGGGATAAAAGTTCTACTGCTATAACAGAAGGCTAAACAAGAGAGAAGTGTATTGTTATCTGATTCAATTGCCTGTAAGTAGTCTGATCACAGTCTGAAGTGGCTATGACGTTGCACCATAGGGATGACCCAGGCTCCATCTAACCTTACTTATTTTTATCTCATGACCTCCATCTCACAGCCTAACCCAATGGTTTCTGTTCCTATCATCACATCATGATTCCACCTAGGGGGAAGGGGAAGAGAAAGGAGAGAATGATTCTTAGTTTCCGTCTAGGAGCACAGTCTAGAAGTTGGATACCTCACTTCTGTTCTTATTGACCAAAACTTGAGAGCACCTAATGGCAAGTAGTCTGTGGTTAGCTAAGCCAGGAGATTAGCTGGTTTAGGGACAAAGTTTGACAAGGGACAAAGCGTGAAATGCATATTGGCAATCTTCCTCATTTTCAGTGCCTATTATATGTCAAGAATGAGCTAAGGTGCTGGAAGACAGAAAGGAAGCAAAAGGTGGTTACCTCCCCTCAGTTTAGGCCAGGCTGTGCTCTCTCTCTCTTCTGGTTGGAAGATTCCTTCTCTTCCTCAGGTAAAGAGGTGGTTTGAATCTAGCACCTCAAGTGCAATAGGCTAAACAATGACTCCCAAATTTGTCCACATTCTAATTCCAAGAATCTGCAAATATGGCTTCATATGTCAAAAAGGACTTTGCAGTCCTTTTGAGAGAAAGATTATCCTGAATGACTCAGGTGGGCCCAATGTCCTCACAATGATCTTTTCAGCTGGTGTGGGGAGGGATCTAGAGTGAGTAGTAGTAGGCATGGTGACCATGGAAACAGAGATTGGAGTGGTGAGCCACAGTCTGGGAAATGCTGGCAGCCCTTAGTGGCCAGACAAGGAATGGAATTGCTTCTCCCTTTGATCCTCTTCAAGGAACAAGTTGTGCTAACATCTTGGTTTTATCCCCTTACAGGACTCTTTTATTTCTTAAAGCTCTGAACTTCAGAACTGTAAAAGAATACATATTTGCTATTGCATATGTGGTATTTTATTGCAGCAATAATCAGAAGCTAAAACACCAGGTGAGTGGTGAGCCCAGATGCCACATTTTCTTAGAAGGACAGGATGCAATGACTCAGGTTTGTGCATGGTAGAGTCAAGGGGACTCTGGTACCACCCAGCCGAAAGACCTATGTCTACATTTTCATACGTGATGTGAAGCCCCTGGGAGCCTTTTCCTTCTTTAATGTTTTTGATTTGAAATTAAATCAGGAATCTTATGAAAAAGCAGGATGGCTACACATAACCTAGCAATCACTGCTTATGCATTCTTGGCTACAAATGTGTAGAAGTTCTTTTTTTCCCCCCTCATCCTTCAATCATTTAGTACCAAAAAGGACAAGGTTTAATCTAAGGCAGCTCTGTTGAGGCAAACTTTGCTTTCAGAGAGTTGAGTGAATGCCAGGCCTAGTGGCACATGCCTATAATCCAAACTATTTAGGAGACTGAGGCAGGACGATCCTAAGTTCAAGGCCAGCCTGGGCAATTTAGTGAGACTGTTTAAAAAAAAAAAGAAAAAAAACAGAAAGAGCTGGGAGTGTAGCTCAGTGAGAGAGTATTTGATTAGCACATGTGCAGCCTGGGTTTAATCCTAGTACCAGGAAGAAAGGAAGGAAGGAAGAAAGGAAGGAAGGAAGGAAGGAAGGAAGGAAGGAAGGAAGGAAGGAAGGAAGGAAGGAAGGAAGATAGTGGGCCAGAAAAGTATGACCTACTATTGGACAACTTATTAGTGAACAAATCTGAATTGTTGTGGTCTTTGGCCACTATCCCACATGGAACATTCCTGCAGTAGCCCTCCTCCCTCTTATTTGAAAACATTGAATGATGAGTCAAGAATGGCCACAGGCTTGAATCTAAAGCTGAAGTGAATGAACAGAGGTGTGGCTGGAATATTTCTAATGTGAATTGCTTACGGCTGAGTGGATTCATGCCCTGAACCTGTGCGCTATGCCCTGGATAAACAGGAAGAAGTTGAGAATTAGCTTATCCTTTTGGAGAGAAACCAGAGTCAGATGCTTCCTGTAAAGAAACCTGTCAGCTCTTCTTCGTTGACAATTCATAAAGGAAATGAGGATGTAAAAGCTGCGTCTGTTGCCACTGATATTTTAAGAAGACAGTCAGTCCACTTTGTGGTTGGATTTGGTTCAGGATGAATAAATTCTGGTGACAAATATTAGCGTTATGTTTAGGGATGAACAAAGCATAGGTATTGATCTTATGCCATCGTTGCAATAATTCTAAGATCTTAGTATCATCATTTTGATTTATAGAGAAAGAACCTTAGTTAGTCTAAGTTCCTTCCATTCATGCAGGTACAACTCAGACCTGAACTGGAATCTTCCACTCTGGGCCTGAGCTCTTTAGACTAAATCCTGAGCCCTCAGGAGTAACATTCAACATGGTGGCATTCTAATATGTTTCTGGAGCCTCAAAGTCACACAGGGTTTGAGGGTTCTTTCAACTTTGCATGTGCCCATAGAAGTGAAACTTTGGAGTGTCTGGATAGGTTGTCCTCAGACTGTTATTACTCATGCAAGAGCAATGCTGACTTTGTATAATTTCCCTAGTTGTTTTTCTCCTGTGATCAGTGCATTCACTAACATACATCAGAGGCAGAGAACGTCCTCTCAAGAACCTTTGGTGATTGTTGTCTCTAAAATCAACAGTAACTTAGAAGTCAAATAAATTCCCCATTGCTATTGGAACCACCATGTCCAAGCTTCTTACAGCTCTCCTGTTTCTTCTACCCTAATCTATGCACTGGTACCCCCTCCTCATGATTTAGATCCATGGATTTCTCTGGCCAGCAGCCCTGGCTAAAGGACCTACTCTGTGCCAAATTCTCCTTATGCCATTGCCGTCTTATTTTTTTATTTAGAGGTTTTGCTCTTTCTAGTAACTTCCATATATTTATTTTTAAGTTCATATCATCTCTTTCTCTCTCTCTACTGGAAAATAATTTTTTTGCAAGTAGACCCCTTATCTTTATCCATTACTCTCATGTTCCCAGAGACTAGAATCCTGTCTAGCTTGGAACCAGACTAGAGTGAGTAGATGGGAAGACACTTACATGAATGCCTCCAATTTTGATGCTCTGAGTCCCTCTGCTAAAAGGGAGTCCTGTCTTTCCTCTTGGTGATTTTTCCCAAATACTGAAGGAAATCTTGCATATATTTATGTACAGTCTTCGCTGCATGACAGGAGAAAAAAAATCCAGATGCTCAACTCAAGGCTGGACTCCACATTTGAGAAGTGCTGTGTTGATTTTGAGCAGGGAATTCACTACTCCCAATGTCCTTGATTCTTGAAGCTTGTGCCTATCAAGCCTACCTTTTCAAGTGAGAGAGTAGATACATCTTTTTTCTATGTTGTGATTACCAAGGGAGGAAACACAGCGAGCCTGCCAGTGTTCCAAAGTGCTTCTGACCTTCCATGTCAAAAAAAAAACTGCCAGCGTGGTCAAGACGAGGTCCAAAAACTAGAACCATCCATGTTTCATACCCTGTAGGCTCTATTGCCTACAAATATCAAGTTTGTGTCCTACTTGAATATGTTGGAAAATAATCATCATTCCCTTGCAATGTAAAACCTCAGGTTTAATATCATTAATCATATTAAATATTACTGGGACATACAGATATATACAGTTACAATGGTGTTGTCAGGAAAATTCTCCCAGATGCTTCCTACATCCTACAGACTCTTTACCAAGGTGAGACCCTCTCAGTGGGATTATATGCAGCAGCCTTATCTCTTTTATTGCATGCCCTTAGCCCTTTTGAGGAAAGGGAACACATTTTATGTTTTATTCTGTATTTCTAATGCTACACATAAAGGAGCTGGATCATTAAATACAGGATGGCATTGGATGGCTCATGCATTTGCATAGTATTCTTAAGAAGCATTAGCTAGATATACCTGCAGATGTGCAACCTGCTTCTGCTATATTCATATCCATCATTGAAGCATATTAGATGTTTAGATGTGAGATGTCCCCCAAAGATCATATGTGAGTCAATGAAAGAGGGTTTAGAGGGGAAGTGATTGGGTTATGAGATCCTTAATCTAGTCAATGTATTAACCTGTTGATAGGGATTAACTGGGTGGTAACTGTAGGCAGGTAGGGTGTAGCTGGAGGAAGTGGGCAATGGGGCCATGTCTTTGGGGTATATACTCTGTACCTGGCAAGTGTAGTCTTTCTGTGCTTCTTGGTGTCATGCTCTGAGCTGCTTTCCTCCTCCACAATCTTCCACCTTGATGTTTTGCCTCACCTTGGGCCCCAAGGAATGGAGTTGGCCATCCATAGACTGAGACCTCTGAAACTGTTAATGCCAAATAAATTTCTCCTCCTTTAAAATTGTACTTGTCAGATCTTTTGGTCACAGTAATGAAAAAGCTAGCTAAAACAAAGGCATTACATATATGACATGTTTAGGAAATATATGAAGCTAATTAGTTTAATCCTGAGCAGATAAAAGCGGAAAATTGAAGCCAGGACTGAACATGCTGCCTCTCCTCTGCCTTCCTCTCACTGAAGGCTCAGGTCTCTTTTCCTTCTCCTTGGAATCTGTTTCTCTGTTCCTCCTGACCATTTCACACCACCAACAAAATCCATATCCATCCTCATCAGCCCTAAGCAAAGTGCTCCTGGCTTTGCCAAGTTGCTCAGGACTCTAAGAAACATGTTCTTCTTGCTTTTCTGTCACACACAACTTCTGTTCTCTGCGTAAGCCAGACTGCCCTCCACTCACCAGCAGCCATACAGGAGCACAGCTGCTCTGTACACCACAGTGTCATGCTCATGCTTAAGTTGTATAGTGTTCCACTGAATAAATAAATCACAATTCATTACACACTCTCTTCTATCCACGTTAGACCACCATGCATTTTCTCATGGTCTGCCATGGTCTTATTATACATGTCTCTTGAACCCATGCACTCGTGATGTTATAACTAGAAACAGTGTATAACTAGAATAGAATTACTGCATTTTAATATTGTCAAAAAAAGACTTGCAGAAGTGAAGAAGAAAAGAAGTTTATCTGAAAAGTGGTGCAAAGGATTCAGATTTCAGAAGTCTCAAGCATCAGGAAACAGAAACAAAAAACCCAACAAGTTATTTGAGGGGGAAAAAAATCTTGAACTTGCCAAGGTGACATTAATTGATCATCTACTTGTGAAAAAGAACAACTTTTTCACATGATTATCATATCCACTAATTTCATGACTTATTTTTAAGATATTAGCAATAAGGTTGTTTTTGCAGGGCAGGAAAATCTTATTTGAAAAGGTTGGGTTTCATTTGTTTTGAAGCCTAGACCTATACAAGTATGCCTATTATTCTTGCTGTATTTCAGGAGGCAATGTACTTTGTTTCTGTGTGTAATGTGATATATGTGCTTATTCATTGTGGTAGTGGGAAAAAGGAATGCATATAGTAAGTTTACTTGATGCTCCTAGTTTTTTGGGGTGATTATACTGATTAACATATCTCACCAGAAGTGTGTGTTAGTTTTAGTTGCTTCTCATCCTTACTGCACTAGATAGTGCTTGTATTTCAAGTGTAGCCATCCTACTGACCACAGAGAAATGTCTCATTGCAGTTTATATTTGCATGTTTCTCTTTTCCTGTAGCAAAACTTGGTTAACTTTGTTTTGAGCCATTCAATCTTTTCCATTTTATATCTTGGGTTGTCATATGGTAGAAGTGCTTTTTATTCTGGGTATGAATTCTTTGTCTGATTTAAGGTAACAATTTCTTCCACTTTGCCTTTTTTTCTCTCATGATCTTGTCTTTTGATGGACAGAAGTTACTATTTTTTTTTTCTCCAGTGCTAGAGGTTGAACCCAGGCCGTATATTTGTTAAGCAATCACTCTACCACTGAGCTACATTCCCCCGCCTCCTTTTTTATTTTATTTTGAGACAAGGACTTACTAAGTTGCCCTGGATGGCTTTGAACTTGTGATCCTCCTGTCTCAGCCTCCTGAATAACTGAGATTACAGGTCTGGGCCAGGCCACCATGCCTGGAATAAAAGTTTTTAAGATTTTTTTTTTTTTTTTAGGTAAGGAGACTAAATTCAGGGGTGCTCTATTGCTGAACTGCACCCTCAACCCTTTTCATTTTTATTTTGAGACAGAGTCTAAGTTGCCCAGACTGGCCTTGAACCTGTGATCCTCCTGCTTTGGCCTCCCAAGTAGCAGGGATTGCAGGCATGTGTGCCGCTGTACCAGGCTAAGAGTTTTTAATTTTAAAGTAATCTAATTTATCCTTTTTTTTTCTTTTATGGTTAGTGGAGTTTTGTGCCCTGTTATGAAATCTTTGTCTATTCCAAGGTCATGACATATGCTCTTAAGTTTTCTCCTAAAAGCTTTATTTTAATTTTTTACCTTTCACATTTAGATCTTCAATTCAACTAGAATTGAATTTTGTGGATGGTGTGAGATAAAAGGTTCAACATTTATTTGTTTCCAAATGGATATCCAATTGACCTGGCACCATTTATTGAAAAAAATAATTGTTATCCTTTTCCCATGGCACCTCAGTGTCAGGTTTTGTCAAACATCAGGTTTTACTATGTGTTGGGGTCTGTTTCTAAACGCTGATTTGTCCCATTGGTTTACTGTCTATCCTAATACTCATCTACTAGTCATTATTAAATCTGATAGTTTATGTCCTCAATTTATGCTTTTCTTCAAAATTGCAGTGACTATTCTGAACCCTTTGCATTTTGCAGACATTTTAGAATTAGATTTTTCAAATTACAGACACATGCATGTGCTGGAATAATGATTGGGACTGTGCTGAAACTATAGATCAACAAGAGGAGACTTGATATCTTCATCAAATATAGTCTTCCAATTCATCAGTGCCTCTATTTTTTCCAGTATGGCTTAATTTATCTCAATATTTTGTGGTATTTAGTGTAGAACTTTTATAGATCTTTCATTTGATTTGCTATAATTTTTGTATTTTATATTTCATATTTTTATAGTCATTTATATAAATATAATTGATTTTTTGCATATTACCCTCTGGTGGCCTTGCTAAATTATTGTCTTACATCTAATGGACTATATGTAGTTTCTTTTAGATTTTATATAGATAAAGATATTAGATTTGACTAATAGCAGATTTATTCCTTTCTTTCTGTGGAACAGACAATTAAAGCTTACCACCAATCAAGAACAGAGTCTAATATTCTTCCTTTGCCTTTCTTCCTTCTTCTGAGTAGCCTTTATGACAGGCTTGACGCACAGAACATGGCGAAGGTGAAACTGGGCCAGTTTTGAACACAAGCATTATGAGAAGGAACAGCTTTCATCTTACCCTCTTGGATCCCTAAACACCACATTAAAAATAAAATTACTCTGAGACTCCCATCCAATGAGCAAATCCAGGTCACATGGGTGAAGTCAGGTGAAGACAGTCTGGTCAACAATCCCAGCTGAGCCCAGTCATTCAGCTGCTTCTGCCAGGCATATTTGTGGTATTGTCTTGGATGAGCCAAATCCGTCCATCTTCCAGCAGAATACCATTAAATGGCTTCAGTAATGTCATATGGAATAGAAGAATTACCCAAGCAAACACGGATTCTTGACCCACAAAAATTATGATATATTATAAAAATGCTACAGCTTTAAGTCTTTAGATTTAAGCCTTTTCTTTGAAGCAATAGATTTTATTTAATATGATATGGACTAAAAGTGATGATACTAGTTAGATTTATTATGGTTTTTCCTAAACACCAGAGTAAAGAATTCAATAATTTCTCATTTCTTATGATGCTGCTGTTGAGTTTTCTTTCTTGTATATAGATAGTAACACACTTCAAATCAAGAAAGCTTCATTATATTCTCATTTCTCTTAAGTTTTCATCATAAATAGGTTAATTTTTCAATTGAGATAATGTTTTTCTCTATTTATTTTAATATGATAAATTATATTCATATTTGAATGTTAAGTCAACTTTACGTTCCTGAAATAAACTCAATTTGGTTTTATTTATTCTTTTCAAATGTTGTAATATTCTTTTCATTAATATTGATTTAGGATTTTTGTATTTATGTTTATTAAAGAGATTGGCCTTTAATTTTTATTTTCTAAAATATCTTTGTCTGGATTTTGTATCCAACCAGTGCGGCCCTTACATAATGAATGAAGAGGTGTTACTATATGTTATTTTAATAATTGGAAAATACTGTGTAATATTATTCAGTATAGCTTCATTGTTTAAAAAGTTACTGGGAAAGACTTTTAGACCTCAGCTCTCTTTTGGTTGATGTCTTCATAGTACATCCTTTTACTTTTTTTTTTTTTTTTTGCTACTAGGGATTTAACCCAAGGACTCTTAAACACTGAACCACATCTCCAGCCCTTTTTATATTTTATTTTGAGACAGGATTTCTCTAAGTTGCTTAGCATCTTTCTAAGTTGCTGAGGCTGGCTTTGAACTCTCAATCCTCCTGCCTCAGCCTCCCAAGCCTGGCATCTATCCTTTTCAACTTTTTCTATGTTCTTATATTTAAACCGAGTCTCTTGTATGAAGTATCCAGTTTGACAATCTTGACTGGTTTGTACATTGTTTGAAATTATTGTGCACGCATGTATGTGCATGTGTGTTCTGAATCTTTTTTGTTCTTTACAACATTCTAAGACAGTACAAATAATATACATAATTATTTGCTATGCCTTTAGATTAGGGATGATAATGTTATCCACTCCATAGGGATAATATTCTGGCAAAATCAACTATTATTTAATTACAACAATACTTAGAATATAATGAATATGCTATAAATTAGTAATTATTATTCTTATTAAATAAATTTTGGTTTTCCCCAAATACTTGTTATTTCAAACAATCAGCCATGAACATCTCTTTACTACAATTTTATGTGTTCATTCTGTGATTTTTCAGTGTTCCACATCTCTGTTATTGGATGTGAATACTTAAAACTTTATAAATATTGTCAAATTACTACTCATCTCTATCATGAGTTATTCTTAGAAGACATTTATTTGACTCTGATTACAGTAACAACCACAAATTTGGGGGGGGGCTTATATGCAACTCTGATTGTGTTTAATAAAATTAATCTGTCATTCTTATTAAAGATGTCTACCATTTATGGCGTACTTTGTGTCAGGCATCACAGAAAAGTCAGATCATTTGCTAAATATCATATCATGTTGACCAAGAATCAAGTGTGGTTTGGTTTGGATCCAAAGCCTGTGCTCTTCAACATCATGTTATGATATTTCTCATTGCAAAACTCTCTTCTCATTTAAATCTTGCACAAACCAAGATTGAAAAGTTGAGTGATCTGCCCAAAGCCACGTAAGAGATACCCTCTTAGTTTATAATTTAAGATGTAATTGTAAACTTCTTGCCAATAATGACTACGCTTCTAACTTTCCTTCTACCTCCCAAACCGCAGACACACAGAAAACTCAATAAATGCTGTCTCCCTAACCAACTAATTTATCTGACCACACTGGTTCTGCAAGACTCTGGTTTAGACAGCTTACATGGTGTCCTCAAGTGAATAGCTTTTTAAAATTTCTTCCATCTTTTATCTTATTAACCAAGATGAAGGCATATTTGACTCTGTTGGGTAGTTATTTAAAGACAAAATACACTATAAAGTACCTATAAACAAATCAGTTCAATTAACAGAAAGGCACATTACATAACCCCACCAATAGCTACTGCTTCTTTCCATAGTCAGTGGTTTGCCTTGTCCTGAATATAATCCTCCCAGTTCACCTGGGCTGAGATGGTGAAATAAAATTAGGATCATTGCTCCAAGGGTCTTATCACAGTTCTTCATTATGGGTTTTTTCCTTTTTTTGTTCTAGTCCTCATCTCTGTTAGGTGTACAGGAAACTGCTTAGTCAAAAATCGGAAGTAATTTAATTTATAACAATGACAAAAAAATCTTTATATTCTTCCCTGAATCGCTATGGTGTTCCCATTCTGATGACATAAACCTATCTACCATCACAAAATTCCACGTAACACTTTGAGATATGCCATTTGCCTCTAAAAGGTCTTTTAAATAAATATAAGATATGCATCTCATGTGGAGCTGAACAATGCCATTCCCTGGCTTCACATATGCTTGGCTATTGCATTGTAAATTCCTGACATACACAAGCATGATCACAGTAGAATCAAGTTCTACCCATTCTTTACCATCTCAAGAACCCTCATGTTTCTTTCTTATTTTTAATGTTATTTTTAACCACTGTCACTCAAATACAGCCAGTATTGGCTTAGCATCTAAAAAACTTCATTATTCTGGAATAATTTTTTTTAGAAGAATCCACAAAAGTTTCTAATTTTCCTCTTCAGTAGGAATAGAATTAAAACTCAGTAGAAATGTTGATGGACCACAGGTTGGTTTCTCCTCCTTTATAGTTTTCCAGAAAAATTGGGACTCTTTCCCTTTCATCCAAGTACAGGAAGAAGTATTTTCTTATCATTAAAAATTGATTAATCAGGCTGGGGCTGGGGCTCAGTGGTAGAGTGCTTGCCTAGCACTCAGGAGGCACTGGGTTCGATCAACAGCACACATAAAAATAAATAAACAAACAAAATAAAGGTATTGTGTCTATCTACAAGTAAAAATATTTTTTAAAAAGAATCGATTAATCACTTTTTAAAAATATATGAGGTTTATATTTACATTAAAAAGTCAAGTTTTGGGCTGGGGATGTGGCTCAAGAGGTAGCGCGCTGGCCTGGCATGCGTGTGGCCCGGGTTCGAACCTCAGCACCACATACAAAGATGTTGTGTTCTCCGAAAACTAAAAAATAAATATTAAAAAAAAAAATTCTTTCTCTCTCTCTCTCTCTAAAAAAAAAAAAAAAAAAGCCAAGTTTTGCTTTAGAATAGTGGCACATTTCAAATTCCTTTGATTTGGTGTTAGAGACACCATTTGATGGAGAATACTGGAACAGAATCAAAAACACCTGAGATGGAGACTCACTTCTTACCACCAACCTGGTTACTTTGGGTAAGTTACTCAGGCCACTTCAGCCTCTTCACTTGTAAAACTAGAGGATTAAATTATGGAAGTTCCTTCCAGCTTGTAAGAGTCCAGATGTTTGAGTCCAGATGTTTGAGTCCAGATGTTTATGTATTATAAAGACATAGTCTCTAAGAAAAAAAAGCTTAGAATTTAAATTTCTATCTTTAAACATTTGATTTTTAACACCAGAAATTAAGTAATCTTATAGTTGCTATCCCATTCATAGTTGCCTTTGCTGGGTTAACTAGTACAATATGGTTTGCTACACTACATTAATACTAATATGATGTCTCTTCAAATTCTGTCTTGAATTATTAAGTTATAACTCCCAAATAACCATAGCCATATACATACAATTAAGAATCATTCAACATTCTGTTTTTGTCAGCTTTTTCACTGTTGTGACTAAAAAATTCAACAAGAATGAATTTAGAGGAAGTATAGTTTATTTGGGGGCTCACAGTTTCCGAGGTCTCAATCCACAGACAGCTGGTTCCATTCCCTAGGGCCCAAGGTGGGACAAAACATCATGGCAGAAGGGTATGGTGGAGGAAAGAACCTGGGAATCTGGCACCCAAAGAGAGAGAGAGAGAGAGAGAGAGAGAGAGAGAGAGAGAGAGAGAGAGAGAGAGAGAGAGAGAGAGAGAGAGAGAGAGAGAGAGATCCTCTCAAAGTCAAAATAAATACCCTAAAGGCACACCCCCTTTGACCCACCTCCTCCAGCCCCACCCTGCCTGCCTACAGTTACCACCCAGTTCATCCTGACCAAAAGATTAATTCACTGATTAGATTGAGACTCTCATAACCCAATTGTTTCACTTTTGAAATTTCTTGCATTGTCTTACACATGAGCTTTTTGGGGAACACCACATATCTAAACCATAACACATTCACTTAACAAATATGTTTATTGAATAAAGTTTATTTGTGAAGTCAGTTTGACCTAAATTTCAGAATCAAGTAAGATTCAAGTTTTGTTGTTTAATTTTTCAATGAAGATTATAAAGACTTTTATGTTTGGTTTGCTTGCAATAGGAGATAAACTTGACTCCATTGCTGTTGCTGTTTTCCTAGGTCAATCTTTTCTACTGGTGGTGGAATGAATAGGATTAGCAAGGATCTTGCAGTGCCACGTCAGCTTTTCTTCAATTCTTGGAACGTCAGGTCTCATGGGGCATAAAACACGCTCCCTGACCCACCACACAGGACTCTCAGAGGATGAATGAGATAGTGAGTGTGCTTTGTAAATTATAAAGTGCTCAATGAATGCAAGGTAATACAATTCTAATTGTGAATTCTTCACTCAACCTAGCAATTCATTAACATACACTCAGCAAATCGTTTTGAGTACCTGGTATGTGGCAGGACTGTTGTAAACATTGGGAATCAGAAGTCAAAAAGGCAGATAAGACTCATAGAGCAGTGGGGGAAATACATTAAAAAGGTAATTTCAGATAATCATGACTGTTACCCAAACAATGAAATAAGATGCTGTGACAATGAAGAACAACTGTAAATGAGCCTCTCTTCCATAAGTGATTTCCAGTCTGAGACTGGATAAAAAAGAAGATGTCTGCCAGATCTTCTAGGGAAGAACATTCCCCTCTAAGGAAACAGCAACTACAAGGCAGGGAAAAACTTGCTTTTGAAGGACAGAAATAATCTGTGTGGCTGATGTGTGAGGAGGGAAGGCAAAGATGATGTGAGAGAAATTCAGTGAAGTAGGATTTACTTCCCAGAAACCCACAGAATGTTCTAGAATTTTTGTTTAGCGTCATCTAAAGGTGTTGTTCACATGAAATGGTGCACCTACTGTGTCCTAAAAGAAATTTAGAGTGAATCCTGGGGTCCAACAGCTCTATGTGGGTTAATAAAAACTCCATGACACCTACATGCTATTTCCTGAAGCCTTGCTTTAGAGAAGTGGACTTCAAAGAAGAAATCATAACCAACATGGTTCATTATTAGCTGAAGGCCAATTTCCTTTGTGAAAGTGCCATAGAAGAAACTACAAATTTTCTGCCCATCAAGTCTCTTAGACGTTATTTCTATTCATGAGGAGAGAAACCACCCAGTGTCTAAAGCCGTCACGGTGTGTCTACATTCTCTGGGATTTTTTTTTTTTTCCCTTTAGCACTAAGAGGTAGTTGGCGAGCTCTAAGACCTACTTGCTTCCAGGAGACCCTGAAATCACTGAATCCATTAACCACAGTGGAACATTTCTCCCTCTCTCCCCGCCCTTGCCCAGCACGGATCTGAGGCAATGCTACAGCAGCATCCCATCTGTGGCTGCCTTCACCCCAAGTTTCCTGCCTAAGCCTAGGAGAAAAAGCCTCCCAATCCAGGCCTTGGCTAATATGTAACCACTTTTCACTTCTTTAAAGTCAAATTTTTATGACTCAACTACGGGAAGACAGGTGGCTCTGTAGGACAGTAGCAAACACACTGGATTGGGAAGGAAGGGAACAGAGTTCAAGTGTAGACACTGCCAGGTTCAGAGATCATTCCATTCCCTCATATGCACACTAAGGATGAAAGTATTTCTTTTTTGGGGGGGGGGGGTGTATACTGGGAATTGAACCCAGGGACTTGTGCATGTGAGGCAAGCACTCTACCAACTGAGCTGTATCTTCAGCCCCAGGATGAAAGTATTTCTCTGGTATTCTGACAAGGCTGTGGTGGGAACTGAGTACCTGTTATCTGTGGATAGCTCTTTGTAAATTGAGATTGCTGTGTTCAAATGGAAAAGCAGGGAATGGAGTAGTTTGAAGTTGGTGAGTTTGTTTCCATTGACCACCAGGTATGGGAAGAACACTAGCGAAGCATAGCAAGGGATTGAGAGGGTGAGAAACATGCTCTCTATCACTGAGAAGCTATTAATTTAAGGGATTGGTGATCCTGTCACAGTACTGCACCGCCTAGAAGCAGCACCATTTGCAATATAGTCTATGCATACATATGAAAGAGTTAATTAATAGTCTGGGGGGTGTGGCTTAGTGGTATAGTTGTTGCCTGGCATGTGTGAAGCCCTGGATCTGATCCCCAGAAGTACAAAAAAGAAAAAAGTAGCAATGCAAGTCCACTCCCTTGAAAAATAAGCAGTAAGCACTATAGTGAGCTGAGACACTGAATAAAGGCGAGTAGCAGGGATGTGTCTTAAGGTATTTGGTAGAAGAGAAAACATCCAGATAGCAAAGAGAATGGGGGCAAGAGATCTTTAGTAAAATTAAGGACATAAGAATCATTATTTGGGCTGGGGATGTGGCTCAAGCGGTAGCGCGCTCGCCTGGCATATGTGCAACCCGGGTTTGATCCTCAGCACCACATACCAACAAAGATGTTGTGTCTGCCGAGAACTAAATAAATATTAAAAAAAAAGAATCATTATTTGGGTGTTCTTCGAGCAGGAGAATGAGAAAGTGTTGTGATTTGCTTTTTCTATTCTTAATTTTTTAAAAATAAACACACAGGAAGAGTTTAGAGATTTTAAAAATGATATCAGGATACATGCCTTTTCTTTTTCAATTTGCACACAATTATGAACATCTGTTCTAAAAACTGAGAAAGGTCAAGAGGAGAATGAAGCATTCGACAGCTAAAACCTTTGTGTTCCCTTTGACTTTTTGCAGGTTTAATTTTTATTGACCCATGATCTAGTAACTTCTGTTCTCCACTCAGTTTGAAAAAATGATGACATAAATGTCTTCCAGAGACTTCATGTATGTTCAGATGCAGAAAAGACCTGAGTTATCTGCTGATAAAGGACTCAACATCCCAAATAATACCCATTCCTATAACACTGGCCGAGTGTGTGTGTGTGTGAATGTGTGTGTGTGTGTGTCTGTGTAAGCATGCACAGAGATGTGTGATGTACATTCTGTGTCTAAAACACTGCCATCCATGAAAATTGTTTAACTTTTTAATACACTGAAAACATTTATCGCTTCCCTACACCCAACATTTCTTAATATTACAGAATGCTAAATTTGAATTAAATAAATTAGCTAAGCGTTTGGTTAAATTTGTAAGTCTCAAGAATAAATTTGCTACCTGTACTTGAATAAATGAATGAGTGGGAAAGTCCTGAGCATCTCTGTAGAAGCAAGTCAGTCAACATGAAGTTTCACTGTGGTCATTTTTCTTGACACTCCTTTGATTAAAAAATATATGTATACATGGTCCCATGTTTTGTTGTTGATATTTTATTTCAATATCTGATTTGGAAAGTATCAGTACCCCAAGAATTTTCCAGGGCTTCTGTCTCTTTGCACTGGTGGACTGGCAGGATTTTTTTCCTTAGGGTCATTGTCATATGACTGCAAAGGAGAAGACAATGCAAGCTGATATGCTGAGGATAAAGATTTGGCAACAGAGTCATGTTATCACCTCTCCTTTCTCTTCCTTATTAGAGTTTTCTGCAAAATTTGAAGCAGTGACTTTATTCAACACCTGCATCTCTAACAACTAGAGAAGTATAATTACCTTTCTTGAATATTCTATAGAATTGTCAAACAGCAATTTTCTTTTAGAAGACAGGCTTTTGAATAATGTCGTTTACATACAGAGTTTAACATCTCAAGCTAAAAATCTAATTACAAGAATCTGAAATTTACTGCATGTTAATAATTTGATCTTGATAAATTGCTAATCAGGGCACATTTAACATATATTCTGAAGCAGAAAAATGTATATAGTGAGATAAAATTAAATATTTTGGAGTTTCTTGAATGCATGTTTATTTCTATTAATATTGCTATACTAACACCACTGAGTATTTTATGGCATTTCTCTTGGATTTAACCTGTTTGTGAAGAGAGGTGACTCGCGGTAACATGATTTATCAAGATCATCTGATGTCATCATTTTCTCTTTGTTAATGAAAAGTACCAATATCTAAAAGACTGCCATTGTATACACAGATCATAAATGGCATATTCAAGCAAGCTGAGACAATTCTTCCAATGGACACGTTAGATGGTAGTGCCAATTCTAAATAAGATTAGAATTTAGGTAATGTACTGCCATTTGATAAAGTAGCTCATGCCCAGATTGCATAAACACTTACCATCTTTGTCATCCTGATTTTATAATTTTTAAAGTGTAAATGGGATTGTCAATGAGTAGAAGCAATGGTACTTCAATGTTCTATTATAAGGTGAATGTTAAAGTGAAAATTTAACATATCACCACATTATTTCATTCTAGTACAAGCTCTAAATTAATGTTATGAAATGTTATGAGCCTACCTATAAAACTACCGCTTACAAAAAATTAAAGAGTATCTTTTATAATCTTCAAATTGTCACTCTGACAATTTCTCTGTTGCCCCACATTTTTCTCAAAATGTCGAGTCGGCTACATTTTCCTTCTGTGCTTCTGTTCAGAATTTCTGTTCTCTATGCCAATTTGTGTCCAAGGATTCTGTAAATCTTTTGTATCTTTTTCTAAGCGTGTTCTCTACGAGAAAGCTATTCAGCCTAAAGTCTGATGTACAACCTTCTCAGGTGCTTCCTCTACAGTACATTCTGCCATTCTACACACACACACACACCCCACATTTGAAAAGATTTTTAAAAGAACCTTACACTGTATTTTTTTGAATTTCCATCAACTGTCTAGATAAGTAGTATTTGTTCATACTGTTCCAGTCTATAGAAATACAACTGCCATGTAAAATAATTTTTACACTGCTTATATCTTAGTCATATACAATATGATTTTTGTGCCTGATACCTTAAATATGGCAGTAAGAAAGAATCACAAAGTCTGAAATGCTGGAAACCTATTCTTTATGCTGTGATACTCAGTTTAAATCTTGACACGTCCTGTTAGGAAAATAACATTTGAAAAATGAAATGATACACAAAATATTCCACCTATTCATGAATAGTTCTCAATAGCCACATTTTATTATGTAAAGCATGTTGCGATCTCTATTTCCCTCCTGTATTTCCAAGACCCTCCATAAAATATACACGTATGGTGATAGATATGTGTGCCCATGGGTTCCATGTATTTCACATGCAAATACCAGAAAGCAAGACTAGCATTTTCATTCAGCTTCTATGTGGATGAAATGTGACTAAAGCAAAAAGCGATTTGTCTTGTCTCTCTCTAACTTTGCTTTCTCTAGTCATTGCTTGATATTTTATAGGGTTTCTCCCATACTATCTTAACTGGATTAAAGAATAAGAACAAGTTTTCTCCATTACAAAATTCTCATTTAATCCTTATCCACACTTAATTTATCAAATTAAATCAGACAAGATTGATGCTGTGGCTTTTCAAGCTGGACATCGTGTGTAAAATCGGCAGACAAGGGTTTGTAAAGGGTGCCCACCGTGACTTGTCACAGCATCTTGCCTCAGCCCCAGCTGCCCTTGCCTCATCCAGGCAGGGTCAGGATGCTTCTTGGTGTTACACTGTGGGCTCCGCGGGGAAACAGAGCAGCTACACAGCCTCCAGCAGAGTTACTTATTACACCCTCGGCCCCCTTCACCTGCCCCAGCCATTCAAAATAACATCACACCATAAAATATTCATGAACCGCGCACTGCTGCAGCCAGGGCTCGCTACTGCAGGTGGCTGTTACATCAGTAATTGCCCAATACTTCCCTCCACAGCGTAAAATTGTTTTCATTATGTGTCATGAACACAGAGCCAAGCAAAGCCCTCTTGAGTGGTTTCCCAAGGGCTA